>NC_051309.1:120257090-120882090 GCF_015220235.1 Choloepus didactylus
CTTTGATACCAACTTAACTTCAATAGGACATGTAAACTATGTTCCTATACTCCTCCATTCCCCCACCTTTATGTAATTCTTGTCAAAAATTATGTATTTTACACTGAGTTCAAAACCACTGATTTATCATTACAGTTTTATGTTTTAGATCCTGTAGGAAGTAAATAGTGGAGTTCCAAATAAAAAATACAGTAGTATTGGTATTTATATTTACCATGGGTTCTTTACTGGAAATCTTTATTTCTTCATGTGGTTTCAGTCGATTGTTTAGTGTACCTTCCTTTCAGCCTGCTCAATTCCCTTTAGCATTTCTTATAGGACTGATCTACTGGTGATGACGTCCTTCAGCTTTTGATTATCTAGGAATGTTTTCATCTCCCCCTCCTTTTTAACCTCCAGTTGTTTGTGAATTTTCTAAGTCTCTGATGGTTATTGACTTCTATTTGTATTCCATTGTGGTCAGACAATGTTTTTTGAATAAATTCAATTTTTTTTTAAATTTATTGAGGCTTGTTTTATGTCCCAGCATATGGTCTATTCTGGAGAAAGTTCTGGGTTCACTAGAGAAGAATATGTGTCCTGGTGATTCGGGTTGTAATGGTCTATATACGCCTGTTAAATTTCTCTATATCTCTCTCTCCTTTCCTTGTTTCTCTGTCGGTAGGGCTCCTTTTAGTATCTGAAGTAGGGCAGGTCTTTTATTAGCAAAATCTCTCAGCTTTGGTTTGTCTGTGAAAAATTTAAGCTCTCCCTCAAATTCTAAGGAGAGTTTTGCTGGATAAAGTATTCTTGGTGGGCAATTTTTCTCTCTCATAATTTTAAATATGTCATGCCACTGCCTTCTCGCCTCCATGGTGGCCACTGAGTAGTCACTACTTATTCTTATGTTGTTTCCTTTGTATGTGTGAATTGCTTTTCTTTTGCTGCTTTCAAAACTTGCTCCTTCTCTTCAGTATTTGAGAGTCTGATCAGAATATGTCTCGGAGTGGGTTTATTTGGATTTATTCTATTTGGAGTTTGCTGGGCATGTATGCTTTGTGTATTTATATTGTGTAGAAGGCTTGGGAATTTTTCTCCAACAATTTATTTGAATACTCTTTCTAGACCTTTACCCATCTCTTCCCCTTCTGGGACACCAATGAGTCTTAAATTTGGATGTTTTATTTTACCTATCATATCCCTGAGATCCATTTTGATTTTTTTTATTTTTTCCCCCATTCTTTCTTTTATTCTTTCATTTTCCATTCTGTGGTCCTTGAGGATGTTGAGTCATTGTTCAGCCTCCTCTAATCTTATATTATGAGTATCCAGAGTCTTTTTAATTTGGCCAACAGTTTCTTTTATTTCCATAACATCTTCCATTTTTTTATTTAGTCTTGCAATTTCTTCTTTATGCTCTTATAGGGTCTTCTTTATGTCCTTTATATCTTGTGCCATGCTCTTCTTCATGTCCTTTATATCCTGTGCCATGCTCTTCTTCATGTCCTTTATATCCTGTGCCATGCTCTCATTGTTTGTCTTTAGTTCTTTGATTAATTGTGCCAAGTACTGTGTCTCTTCTGATCTTTTCATTTGGGTGTTTGGGTTTGGGTTCTCCATATTGTCTGTTTTTTTCATATGCTTTAATATTTTCTGTTGTTTTTGGCCTCTTGACATTTGCTTTACTTTATAGGGTTCTTTCAGGATATAAAAAATACTGATCTCTAATTTGTCAGATCTACATCTTGGTGGCATACACGTTCTCCAACTAACCAGCAGATGGCATCCGTGAGTCACCTATTCCCCTCAAGTGAGTTCTTCCCAACTTTGTCTTTGTGGTGTGTGGGGATCTCATTCTTGTGGGGTTCAATTGGTGCACTAAGTTTGGCTGTGTTGTTGGTGCTGTCCGCCCTGAATGTGGGGTGTGTGTCTAGGTGGTTAGGGAGGCAGGGCAGCTTTAATTCTCAAACCTCCCAGGTGTTCCTGGAGATTTAAGGCTGTTGCAAGAGTCTAAGCTTTCATTTCAGTCTTGCCACAGATTGTCTCTGCCGCTGAACCACAAGTCCTTGGTTTTGATGTAGGGTCCCTGGAATTTCCGAGGAAGTCCCCCTTCTCAGTCGTCCCCTTCCAGGGCCTCTGCTGAGGGAACGTTGTGCAATATCACAAGTGCGTGCCAACCCTCCAGGAATGCCCTAGGCCCCTGGGCCATGCAGGGGCGTTCCCAACCTGCTGTAAAGATGGTTGAATGGAGCATGTTAATTTCCCCCTTTTTGCGCAGCTCCGCCTTCCCAGCTCTGGGACCATTACCTGTGGGTGCACTAAAGGCCACTGTCCATAGCTGATATTGTGGCATGTGCATGGTGCTGTGGGAAACACTCCCCATCACACTGGGACCCTTGGCGTGACTCTGGGCTATAGCTCTGGACCTGGGCAGGAGCATTCCCAGCCTGCTGGGGAGATGGCTGCAAGGGGCACAGTTTCTTTCTCCTTTTGGCTCACCTCTGACCTCCCGGCCCTGAGACAATCAGCAGCAGTCTATCCTCCATGCCAGACACCGAGACATTGCCACAGCCCACTCCTGCCATGCTTTGCTGTGTGGTTCTCACTGTTGCAACCACAGCAGCCCTTGGGTGTTTTTTTTTTTTTTTTTTAAAGAACTAGTCCGTCTCCAAACACCAACCCTTGGTTTCCCCACACCGCAGCACAACTGCCAGACTTTCAGCTGGCTCATTCACTTGTTTCAGAATGCAGACTCCCAGTTTCACCAAATGCACAGTCCCTGTGAATTTAGCAGACATTGTCAGGCTGGTGCATCGCTGGAACTGGTGTTCTGGGTGACTTTCTGGCTTTTATCTAGTATTTTTCATGAAGGTGTTTTTTTGCCCTGTCTCACCTAGCTGCCATCTTAGGTTCTCCTGAAGGCATTTCTTGAATCAGCCATCCTCTCATTTGGTTTATGTTTGTCAGATATATTTTTTCCCTCTCTCGCTTAATGTCCTTTAATGAACCAATACTGAATCTCTTTAGTACTGAACCTTTCTCCATATCTCTCTCTCCTTTCTTTGTTTCTCTGTCAGTAGGGCTCCCTTTAGTATCTGAAGTAGGGCAGGTCTTTTATTAGCAAAATCTCTCAGCATTTGTTTGTATGTGAAAAATTTAAGCTCTCCCTCAAATTTGAAGAAGAGCTTTGCTGTATAAAGAATTCTTGGTTGGCAATTTTTCTCTCTCAGAATTTTAATTATGTCATGCCTCTGCCTTCTTGCCTCCATGGCGGTGGCTGAGAAGTCACTACTTAGTCTTATGTTGTTTCCTTTGTATGTGGTGAATTGCTTTTCTCTTGCTGCTTTCAGAACTTGCTCCTTCTCTTCAGTATTTGAGAGTCTGATCAGAATATGTCTTGGAGTGAGTTTATTGGGATTTATTCTGTTTGGAGTTCACCGGGTGTCTATGATTTGTGTATTTATATTGTGTAGAAGGATTGGGAAGTTTTCCCCAACAATTTCTTTGAATACTCTTTCTAGACCTTTACCCTCCTCTTCCCCTTCTGGGACACCAATGAGTCTTAAATTTGGATGTTTTATTTTATCTGTCATATCCCTGAGATCCATTTTGATTTTTTTTTTATTTTTTCCCCCATTATTTCTTTTTGTTCTTTCATTTTCCATTCTGTGGCTCTCAACGTCACTGAGTCATTGTTCAGCTTCCTCTAGTCTTGTACTATGAGTATCCAGAATGTTTTTAATTTGGTCAGCAGTTTCTTTTATTTCCATAAGATCATCTATTTTACTATTTACTCTTGCAATTTCTTCTTTATGTTCTTCTAGGGTCTTCTTTGTGTCCTTTATATCCTGTGCCATGCTCTTCTTCATGTCCTTTATATCCTGTGCCATGCTCTCATTGTCTTTAGTTCTTTGATTAATTGCTCTAAGTACTGTGTGTCCTCTGATCTTTTGATTTGAGTGTTTGGGTTTGGGTTATCCATATTGTCTGATTTTATCATATGCTTTAATATTTTGGTATCAGTTCCTCAGTTTCTTTTGGAGAACCACATCTCCTCCATTTTTTAAAAATTCAGTTTTATTGAGATATATTTACGTACTATACAGTCATCCATGGTGTGCGATCAGCTGTTCACAGTACCATCACATAGTTGTGCATTTATCACCCCAATCTATTTTTGAAAATTTTCCTTATACAAGAAAGAATCAGAATCAGAATAAAAAATAAAAATAAAAAAGAACACCCAAATCACCCCCCATCCCACCCTATTTTTCATCTAGTTTTTGTCCCCAGTCATCTACTCATCCATCCATATGCTGGATAAAAGGAGTGCGAGCCACAAGGTTTTCACAATCACATTGTCACCCCCTGTAATTCATATTGTTAAACAATCATCTTCAAGATTCAAAGCTACTGGGTCAGAGTTTGGTAGTTTCAGGTATTTACTTCCTAGCTATTCCAATACCTTAAAACCTAAAAAGTTTTATCTATATAGTACATAAGAATGTCCACCAGAGTGACCCTCTTGACTACATTTGAAATCTCTCAGCAACTGAAGGTTTATTTCATATCATTTTGCATCTGCCTTTTGGTCTAGAAGATGTTCTCAATCCCATGATGCTGGGTCCAGATTCATCCTTGGGAGACATATCCTGTGTTGCCAGGGAGATTTACACCCCTGGGAGTCAGGTCCCACATAGGGGGGAGGGCAGTGAGATCACCTGCCAAGGTGGCTTATTTAGATATAGAGAGAGGGCCACATCTGAGCATCAAAGAGGCACTCGGGGGAGACTCTTGGGCATGAATATAAGCAGGTTTATCCTTTCCTTTGCAGTAATAAGCTTCATAGGGGCAAGCCCCAAGACACAGGGCTCAGCATGTCAAGCCATCATGAACTTATTGTTTTTAATTGGAGAAAATGAATAAATCATAAATATTTGAGTAAATATAAAAGATTTTTCCTCTCAATTCCTTAAAATACATATACATGCTTAAAACAAAATTATGAAATTGTCTTGTAGGGTTTATAATGGGTGCAGATGTAATATATATCGCAGCTATATAATAAAGGATGGAAATAAAGAAATGGACTTACATTTTTGTAAAGTTTCTACATTGTACATAAAGTGATACAATATTAACTATGGGTTAACTATAAAAAGTTAGGGATGTGGGAGAAGATGGTAGATTAGGAGAGACAGGGCAAAAAATGTCTCCGTGAAAAACACTAGGTAAAAGACAGAAAACGCTCCGGAATATCAGTTCCAGCATTGCACCAGCTCGATAAGGTCTACTAAATCCACAGGGACTGTGTACTTGGTGAAACTGAGAGTCTGCATACACAAATGAGTAAGTGAGGCTGCTGGGGAACCAGCAGTTATGCCACAGTCAGGAGAAACAAGGGATTGGCATTTGGAGATGGATTAAAAACCCCAAAAGTGGCTGTGGATCTGGCAGCAAAAGCCACGCAGTCGAGCATGACGGAAAGTGCCTTCCAGGTCCCAGGCACCCGCCTCAGTATCTGGCATGGCATTAGCTTTTCTCACATCTGCAGCTAATTATCCTAGAGCTAGGAAGGTGGAGGTCCATGAAAGGGAGAAATAACCATGTCCTATACAGCCATATTTTCAGTGACCTGGGAATGTCCTTGCATAGTGCCACAGCCCAGAGCTACACTGCACAATTGAGCATGGTGGGGAGTGCCTTCCATGCCCCAGGCACTCGCCTCAATATCTGCCATGGACAATAGCCTTTTGTACACCCCAGCGAATTGTCCCAGAGCTAGGAAGGTGGTGGTCTGCTGAAGGGAGAATTTACCATGCCCCATAGAGTCATCTTCTCAGTGGGCTGGGAATGTCATTGCATGGTGCAGCAGTCCCAAGCTTCCCTTGGGGACTGTGCTCACTTGTGACATAGCACAGTCTTCCTTCAGCGGAGGCCCTTGGTGGGTACAGCTTGGAGGTGGGACTTGCACAGAAGTCCCAGGGGCCCTACACCAAAACCAGTGACTTGTGGGTCTGTGGCACAGACTGTGGGGAGACTGAGTAGAAGGTTTGGATTCCTGCAACAACTTTAAGTCTCCAGGAATGCTTTGGAGATTTGATTCTTAAAGCCACCCTCCCTCCCTAACTGCTCAGATACCCCCCACACACACACACACATTCAGGGCTGGCAGCACAACTACACAGGGAAATTTGGTGCACTAATTAGACCCCCACAAGATTCAGACCCCCACTCACCACATAGACAAAGTTGGGGAGAACTGGCTTGAGGGTAATAGGTGGCTCAGGGGCACCATCTGCTGGGAAGTCAGAGAAAGTGCACTCCACCAAGCTGTAGTCTGACAAATTAGAGATGATTGTTCAAATGAACCTGCATATCCTAAAAGAACCCTATCAAGATAAGCAAATGCCAAGAGGCCAAAAACAACAGAAAATTTTAAAGCATATGAAGAAACCAGAAGATATGGATAACCCAAACTCAAACACCCAAATCAAAAAATCAGAGGAGACACAGTATTTGGAGCACTTAATCAAAGAACTAATCACAAACAACTAGATCATGGCACAGGATGTAAAGGACATGAAGAAGACCCTAGAAGAGCATAAAGAAGAATTTGCAAGAGTAAATAAAAAAATAGATGATCTTATGGAAATATAAGAAACTGTTGATCAAATTAAAAAGATTCTGGATACACATATTACTAGATTAGAGGAAGCTGAGGAGAGAATCAGTGAGCTGGAAGAGTACAGAATGAAAAGTGAAAGTACAAAAGAAAGAATGGGGAAAAAATAAAAAATATCGACATGGATCTCAGGGATATGATGGACAACAAATAGAGCACAAATATGACTCACTGGTGTCCCAGGATGGGAAAAGAAGGGTAAAGGTTTAGGAAGAGTATTCAAAGAAATTGTTGGGGAAAACTTCCCAAACCTTCCAAACAACATAAACACACAAATCATAGACACCCAGTGAACTCCAAACAGAATAAATCCAAATAAACCAATTCCAAGACGTATTCTGATCAGACTGTCAAATGCTGAAGAGAAGGAGCGAGTTCTGAAAGCAGCAAGAGAGAAGCAATCCACCACTTACATGGGAAACAGCATAAGACAAAGTAGTGACTACTCAATAGCCACCATGGAGGAAAGAAGGCAGTGGCATGACATATTTAAAATTCTGAAGGAGAAAAATTGCCAAGAAGAGTTCTTTATCCAACAAAGCTCTTCTTCAAATTTGATGGAGAGCTTAAATTATCACATACAAACAAATGCTGAGAGAATTTGTTAACAAGAGATATGCCCTACTTCAGATACTAAAGGGAGCCCTACTGTCAGAGAAACAAAGAATAGAGAGAGAGGCATGGAGAAAGGTTCAGAACTAAAGAGAGTTAGTAAGGGTACATAGAAGGAAATTAAGGGAGAGTGGGAAAAAATATGTCTGACAAACATAAACCGAAGGACAGGATGGCTGATTCAAGAAATGCCTTCACAGTAATAACATTGAATGGATTAAACTCCCCAATTAAAAGATCTAGATCTAGATTGGCAGAATGGATAAAAAAAATATGAACCATAAATATGTTTCTTACAAGAGACTCATCTTAGACAAAGGGACACAAAGAAACTGAAAGTGAAAGGATGGAAAAAATATTTCGTGCAAGCTACAGCCAAAAGAAAGGAGGAATAGCAATATTAATCTCAGATAAAATACATTTTAAATGCAAGGATGTTACAAGAGACAAAGAAGGCCACTACATACTAATAAAAGGGACAATTTAATAAGAAGAAATAACAACCATAAATGTTTTTTTTTTTTTTAAATCATCATTTTATTGAGATATATTCACATACCACGCAGTCATACAAAACAAATTGTACTTTCGATTGTTTACAGTACCATTACATAGTTGTACATTCATCACCTAAATCAATCCCTGACACCTTCATTAGCACACACACAAAAATAACAAGAATAATAATTAGAGTGAAAAAGAGCAATTGAAGTAAAAAAGAACACTGGGTACCTTTGTCTGTCTGTTTCCCTCCCCTACTTTTCTACACATCCATCCATAAACTAGACAAAGTGGTGTTTGGTCCTTATGGCTTTCCCAATCCCATTGTCACCCCTCATAAGCTACATTTTTATACAACTGTCTTCGAGATACATGGGTTCTGGGTTGTAGTTTGATAGTTTCAGGTATCCACCACCAGCTACCCCAATTCTTTAGAACCTAAAAAGGGTTGTCTAAAGTGTGCATAAGAGTGCCCACCAGAGTGACCTCTCGGCTCCTTTTGGAATCTCTCTGCCACTGAAGCTTATTTCATTTCCTTTCACATCCCCCTTTTGGTCAAGAAGATGTTCTCCGTCCCACGGTGCCAGGTCTACATTCCTCCCTGGGAGTCATATTCCACGTTGCCAGGGAGATTCACTTCCCTGGGTGTCTGATCCCACGTAGGGGGGAGGGCAGTGATTTCACCTTTCAAGTTGGCTTAGCCAGAGAGAGAGGGCCACATCTGAGCAACAAAGAGGCATTCAGGAGGAGACTCTTAGGCACAAATACAGGGAGGCCTAGCCTCTCCTTTGCAGCAACCGTCTTCCTAAGGGTAAAACTTATCAACCATAAATGTTTATGCACCCAATCCAGATGCCCAAATATGTAAGACAAACAATGGCAAAACTAAAGGAAACAATAGATGTTTCCCCAATAATGTGGGGGCTTCAATACATCACTCTCTTTTATAGATAGATCAACCAGACAGAAAACCAATAAGGAAATTGAAAACCTAAACAATCTGATAAATGAATTTGAATTAACAGATATATATAGAACATTACATCCCAAATCACAAGGATACACATTCTTCTGTAATACTCACAGAACTTTCTCCAGAATAGATCATATGCTGGGACATAAAACAAGCCTCAATAAATTTAAAAGATTGAAATTATTCAAAGTACATTCTCTGATCACAACGGAATACAATTAGAAGTCAATAACCATCAGTGACTTAGAAAAATCACAAATATCTTGAGGTTAAACAACACACTCCTAAACAATCAGTGGGTTAAAGAAGAAATAGCAAGAGAAATTGCTAAATATATAGAGAAGAATGAAAATGAGAACACAACATATCAGTACTTACGGGATGCAGCAAAGTTGGTATTGAGGGGGAAATTTACAGCTCTAAATGCATACATTAAAAAGAAAGAAAGAGCTAAAATCAAAGAACTAATGGAGCAGCTGAAGAAGCTAGAAAATGAACAGCAAACTAATCCTAAACCAAGTAGAGGAAAAGAAATAACAAGGATTAAAACATAAATAAATGACATAGAGAACAAAAAAACAATAGAGAGAATAAATAACATCAAAAGTTGGTTCTTTGAGACAAACAAGATTGACAAGCCCCTAGCTAGACTGAAAAAATCTAGAAGAGAGAAGCCCCAAATAAACAAAATAATGAGTGAGAGAGGTGACATTACTGCAGATCCCAAAGAAATTAAAAAGATAATTATAAGAGGATACTATGAACAACTGTATGCCAACAAACTGGATAATGTAGAGGAAATGGGCAATTTCCTGGAAACACATGAACAACCTAGAATGAACAGAGAAGAAAATAGAAGAACTCAACCAACTAATCACAAGCAAAGAGATTCAATCAGTCATCAAAAAGCTTCCCACAAATAAATGCCTAGGGCCAGATGACTTCACAGGGGAATTCTACCAAACTTTCTTCAAAACTTTGAAGAAAAGGAACACTACCTGACACATTCTGTGAAGCTAACATCACTCTAATACCAAAACCAGGTAAAGATGCTACAAGTAAGGAAAACTATAGGCACTTTCCCTAATGAATATAGATGCAAGAATTCTCAACAAAATACTTGCAAATTGAATCCAAATACACATCAAAAAAAAAAAAATCATACACCATGACCAAGTGGGGTTAAATTCAGGCATGCAAGGATGGTTCAGCATAAGATAATCAATCAGGGTAATGCAACACATTAACAAATCAAAAAGGAAAAAAATCAAATGATCATCTCAATAGATGCTGAAAATGCATTCCAGAAAATCCAACAACCTTTTTTGATAAAACACTTCAAAAGGTAGAAATTGAGGGAAACTTCCTCAATATGGTAAAGGGCATATATAAAAAACTTGCAGCCAGCTCTGTACTCAATGGTGAGAGACTAAAAGCCTTCTTTCTAAGATCAGGAATGAGACAAGGATGCCCACTGTCACCACTATTCAACATTGTGCTGGAAGTGCTAGCCAGGGCAATCTGGCCAGACAAAGAAATAAAAGGCATCCAAATTGGAGAGGAAGAAATAAAACTGTCATTATTTGCAGATGATATGATCTTATATCTGGAAAACCCTGAGAAATTGACAACACAGCTACTTGAACTAATAAACAAATTTAGCAAAGTACTGAGATACAAGACTAATGCACATAAGTCAGTAATGTTCCTATACACTGGAAACGTCCGAACTGAAGAGACACTCAAAAAAAAAAAAAAAAAAAAAAAGATACAATTCTCAATAGCAACTAAAAAAATCAGGTACCTGGGAATAAACTTAACCAATGACATTTATATGGCTCCAGTGATTTAATTTAGACCCACCCCAATTGGGTGGGGTAACACCTCCATGGAAATTATCCAATCAGAGTCATCAACCACAGTTGGGTGGGGCTCATCTCCATGGAAACACTCAAAGAATTACAATCTAATCAACACTGATACATCTGCGCACACAAGATTACATCAAAGATAATTGCATTTTGGAGGACATAATACATTCAAACCAGCACATAGCTCTTTGTTGCTCAGATGTGGCCCTCTCTCTAGCTAAACTGACTTGGCAGGTGAAATCACTGCCTTCCCCCCTAAGTGGGATCTGACACCCAGGGGTCTAAATCTCTCTGGCAACAATTCAGGATATGAGTCTCGGTGGTGAATCTGGACCCAACATCATGGGATTGAGAACATCTTGACCAAAAGAGGTATATGAAATGAAACAAAAAAGTTTCAGTGGCTGTGAGATTCCAAATGGAGTTGAGAGGTCACTCTGGTGGGCACTCTTACACACTATATAGATAACCCTTTTTAGGTTTCAATGGAATAACTAGAAGTAAATACTTGAAACTATCAAATTGCAACCCAGTATCCTTGACTCTTGAAGATGTATATATAACAAGGTAGCTTATAAGGGATAACAATGTGATTGTCAAAGCCTTTTTGGATCACACTCCCCTTTATCCAGTGTATGGATGGATGAGTAGAAAAATGGGGACAAAAAACTAAAGGAAAAATAGGGCAGGAGGGGTGGAACCATTCGTGTGTTCTTTTTTCACTCTTTTTTTTTATTCTTATTTTCACTTTTTCTGGTACAAGGAAAATGTTCAAAAAATAGATCATGGTGGATGGAAGAAGATGGCAGCATAGGGAGGAGTGGAAGCTAGTTTGTCCCCCTGGAACAACTAATAAACTACCAGGAACAACTAGTAAATAATCTGGAATGACTGTGAGGGGGGGACAAACATGACCGTCCACTCATCATACACCAACCTGAATTGGGAGGAATGTCCGAGATCACAGCATAAAATGTGTAAGTGAAAACTGTGGATCCAAGCTGGGGGCCCCTCCCCGCATGGCCTGAACTGCAAAGCCTCATGGTGCTAGAGAGCAGCACTCTCCCAGCAAGCCAGTATAGCTCAGCTGAGCTCCTACTGGAGTTTTAATTAACAAATGTGGACTGCTCAATGCAAGATATGAATGCCCAACAAGCAGACAGAGGCTTTTGGTGATGACTGACCTTGACCTTGGAGAGCTGGAGGGTGGCCATGGACTGGCCCTGAAGGGGACTTTCTGTCGCTTTTTTGGCTTTGTGGAGAAAGCCTCAGCCATTTTCAGTTCCCAGCACTCTGACCAGACAAGGGTGGAGATAGCACAGGCAGAGAGTCTATTCAAATGTAAATGAACTTGCCCTAGGGGGTGTATTTTCCCTAAGAGGAAGAAGGTGGTGCCAAGCTCTACCTGCCTTCCATTCAGAACCAGAGCCTGGGGGAAAACAGCCATAGGCCACATCTCCTTACACTGGTCTGGGGTGACAGGCTAACAGGCGCCACCTGTTGGGCAGTAAAGCACAGTGACTCGAGGCCACACAGGTGTACCAATCTTCTAAGACAAACCCTCAGGGAGATGTGATATTATTGTCTCCTGCTGAGATGTGAGCCCATTCTGGTTGGGGAAAACCTGATTGGGATAACCACGGAAATCAGATGTCTAGACAACAGAAGCCTACAACCTACACTAAGAAAAATGAAGTTATGGCCCAGTCAGAGGAACGAACTTACACTTCAACTGAGATACATGAATTTAAACAACAACTACTAAATCAATTCAAAAAGTTTAGGGAAGATATGGCAAAAGAGATGAAGCATATAATGAAAACACTGGGAGTACATAAGGAAGAAATCGAAAGTTCAAAAAAAAAAAAAAACTGGCAGAATCTATGGAAATGAAAGACACAGCACAAGAGTTGAAAGACACAATGGAAACATACAACAGCAGATCCCAAGAAGCAGAAGAAAACACTCAGGAACTGGAGAACAAGGCACCTGAAATCCTACACACAAAAGAACAGATAGGGAAAAGAATGGAAAAATATGAGCAAGGTCTCTGGGAACTTAAGGGAAAAATGAAATGCAGGAATGTGCATGTCATTGGTGTCCCAGAAGGAGAGGAGAAGGGAAAAGGGGCAGAAGCAATAATAGAGGAAATAATCAATGAAAATTTCCCATCTCTTATGGAAGACATAAAATTACAGATCCAAGAAGCGCAGCATACCCCAAACAGAACAGATCTGAATAGGCCTATGCCAAAGACACTTAATAATCAGATTATCAAACATCAAAGACAAAGAGAGAATCCTGAAAGCAGCAAGAGAAAAGCAATCCATCACATACAAAGGAAGCTTGATAAGACTATGTGAGGATTTCTCAGTAGAAACCATGGAGGCAAGAAGGAGGTGGGGTTATATATTTAAGATACTGACAGAGAAAACCACCAACCAAGAAACCTATATCCAGCAAAACTATCCTTCAAATATGAGGGAGAGCTTAAAATATTCTCTGACAAATAGACTATGACAGAGTTTGTGAACAAGATACCTGTTCTACAGGAAACACTAAAGGAAACACCGCAGACAGAAAGGAAAAGACAGGAGTGAGAGGTGTGGAAAACAATTTTGGGAGATAGTAGCACAGCAATGCAAGTACACTGAACAAATGACTGTGAGTATGGTTGAAAGAGGAAGGTTAGGACCATGTAGGACACGAGAACAAAAGACGAAATGTAAAGACTGGTACCATAACTCAGTGAAACCTAGGGTGCTCAATGATTGTAATAAAAGGTAAAAATATGTTTTTACATGAGGTAGAACAAATGAGTGTCAACATTGCAAGGTGTTAAAAATAGGGTGGGATTGGGGGGAAAATACAATCAATGCAAACTAGAGACCATAATTAACAGAAATAGTGTATTATGCTTTCTTTAATATAACAAAAGCAACATACCAAAGCTAAATGCATATGGGCAGGGGGACATAGGGGAAGGGTATGGGACTCCTGGCATTGGTGATGTTGTCTGACTCTTTATTCTACTTTAGTTTAATGCTATCTTTCCTTTTGTTGCTTTCTTGCTGTCATGTTTTTTTTCCCTCTCTCTCTTTTTTTCTTTTTCTTTTATCTCTCTACCTTCTTTAACTCTTCCTCCTACTTTGTTGAAGAAATGGGGATGTCCTTATATAGAAAGTGGCAACGGTACTGAATATATAAATACATGACTATTCAGGGAGCCAATGATTGTTTACTTAGGATGAAATGTGTGGTGTGTGAACAAAACCATCTTTAAAAAAATGGGTTGCTGAAGAAACTTTGAGGACACTATATTGAGTGAAATAAGACAGACACATAAGGACTAACACTGCAGGGTCTCACTAATATGAACTAATATGTAAGCTGATAGGTATGAAATATAAGTTACCAAGATATAGAACGAGGCTAAAGAATGGGGAGTGTTTGCTTATTATGAGCAGAATGTTCAACTAGATTGAATTTAAACCTTTGGAAATGGACAGAGGTGATGGTTGCACATTGTGAGAATAACTAACAGTGCTGAATGGTGTGTGACGGTGGTGGAAAGGGGAAGCTCAGAGTCACATATGCCACCAGAAGGAAATTTGGAGGTTAAAAGATGGGAATGTATAAAACAGTGAATATTGTGGTGGAGAAAGTCCATGATTAACTGTACAAATATTAGAAATCCCTCTCATGAATTAAAACAAATGTATGACACTATAACTAGAAGTTAATAATAGAGGGGCATATAGGAAAAAATTATATACCTATTGCAAACTATATACCTCAGTTAGTAATATTTTAACATTCTTTCATCAACAGTAACAAATGTACTGTACCAAAACAATGAATCAGTAATGGAGGGGGGGTTGTGGTTAGGAGTATGGGAGGTTTGGAGTTTCCTTGTTTTGTCTTTATTTCTTTTCTGTAGTAATGAAAATGTTCTAAAAATTGTAAAAAACAATTGTGGTGATGGATGCACAGCTGTGTGATGGTACCATTGGCATTTGATTGTACACTTTGGATCTTTGGATAGTTGTATGGTATGTGAACAATCTCAATAAAAACTAAAAGAAAATTTAAAAAAATAGATCAGCGTGATGAATGAACAACTATATAATGGTAATGTGAACAACTGATTGTGTACTTTGGATGATTGTATCATATGTGAATATATCTCAATAAAATTGAATAAAAAAAGTTAAGGATGTGTGTTGTAATTCTTACCACACCACTAAAGATTAATGCAGAGAGATTTTGCTTAAAAATCCATGGATAAATTAAAATGGAATTCTAAAAAATTTTCAAATAATCCAAAAGAAGGCATGAAAAATGAAAAAGAAGACCAAAAACCTCAAAATAGAGAGTACAAATAGAGAACAATAAAATGATCAGCCTGAATGCAATGGTATCAATAATTACACTGTGTTAACATTTTAAACACTCCAGTTAAAAAAGAATTGAGTATCAGAATTGATTAAAGAGTAAGACCCAACTATGTGCTATTTGCCACAGATACAGTATAAATATAAAGATACAGATAGGTTAAAAGTAAATGCATGGAAAAAGATATGCCATGTATGCAGTAAGCATACAAAGGGTGGAATGGCTATCTTAAATATCAGATAAGGTATACTTCAGTACAGAATATTGTCAGATATAAATGGAGATATTTCATAATGATAAAAGGGTCAATATATCAGGAAAACATAACATTCATAAAGGTATGCCACCTTATAAGGACTTGGATAATAAAATCAAATTCAGCTGAATACATTATATTATAAATGTACCTAAAACAAAGTAATTCAGAAGTTAAAAATAAAAGAACGCACAAAATCATAACAGAGAAATGTGAACAAAAAGAGAATAGGGGTTGTAATCTCAATATTGGACAAGGTATAATTCAGATTAAGAAATAAGTCATGTACCCTATAATGCAAAGAATTTAAAGAAGGTATAGCAATTATTAATATTTATGCACATAGAGTTGATTCTCGTTATTAGTGGATTCTTTATTTGTGAATTTGCCTACTCACTAAAATTTATTTGTAACCCTAAAATTCATATTCACGGCAACTTTGCAATCATTTGTGGACATGCATGGAGCAGCAAAAAATTTGAGTTGCCTGACATGCACATCCTCAACTGAGGTCAAACATGACAACACTCTGTCTTCCTGTTTTGGCTCTCAAATCCCTTTCACGGTATATTTAGTGCATGGTTTCTTGCATTTCTGTGATTTTTGCTTTATGATCTCACTATTTTAAATGGCCTCCAGGCATACTGCTGAAGTTCTGTCTAGTGTCCCTAAGCACAAGAAGTCTGTCATGTGCCTTATGGGGAAAATACATGTGTTAGATAAGCTTCATTCAGATATGTGTTGTAGTGCTGTTGACCATGAGTTCAATGTTAACAAATCAATGCTATATATAAAATAAGAAGTTTTCAAATAGAAATACACATCAAATTAGATTATGTATTGATAAAAATGTTGTGACCAGAAGCTCACAGGAACATATTCCTCAATTTCCCCTAGGAGCAATGGTTCAGTATTTGCTAATTCAGTGTTTGCAGCAGCTTTATAGAGCATAACTATTGCAAAGACTGATCTTAACTATAACAGATTAGTCACAATAGTTTAGTCAACATTATGGGAAAATAAAGAGATTTAGACAGATATTAATGCTGGTCGACTTCAGCTAACCTCTCAGTTTAAAATACAAGAATTGGACAAAAAATAAGTAAGGACATAATATACCTAAATACTATGTCAATAAAATAAATTTGCTTGATCCATTTTGATTGCTATATATGGAAGTCAACTCCTTGAAAATAAGAATACAAGTGTCCATAAAAAAATCACCAAAAAATTATTACATATATTAGGTGCTAAGAAATTCTTAATAAGTACATGCTAGTGAGATGAAGAAGAAAAATATGCCAAAGGAAAGAGGGAAATGTTGTCTTAATAATTTTTTAAAAGTAGATGTCTGTGCCAGGTTTGGATGTTTTATGTCCCCCCCAAATGCCATGTTCTTTAATGAAAATCTTGTGGGGGCTGACGTATTAGTGTTGATTAGGTTGGAATCTTTTCATTAGGTTGTTTCCATGGAGATGTGACCCACCCAACTGTGTGTGAGTAACACCTTAGATTAGATATTTCCATGGAGGTGTGGCTTCGCCCATTCAGCATGGGTCTTGATTTAATCATTGGAGTCCTATATGAAAGCTCAGACAGAAGGATTTCAGTGCAGCTGTGAGTGACATTTTGGAGAGCACTTAGGGAGACATTTTGAAAAAGGCCATTGCAAGCTGACGCTGACATTTTGGAGAACGACATTTTGAAACACAACCTGGGAGCAAGCAGATGCCAGTCATGTGCCTTCCCAGCTAACAGAGGTTTTCAAGACGCCAATGGCATTTCTTCAGTGAAGGTACCTTATTGCTGATGCCTTACCTTGGACACTTTATGGCCTTAAGACTGTAACTTTGAAACCAAATAAACCCCCTTTTAAAAGCCAATCCATTTCTGGTGTTTTGCGAAACGGCACCATTAGCAAACTGGAACAATGTCCAAAGTAAAAAATCCAAAGGAAATAAAAAGATGAATTTTATAGGAAAATGTGCCATTTATTATGGTAAACAATAGGTAAACAAGATTCTTATTCTCGGGAAGTTTACAATTTAAATTGGAAGACAGAAAAGAACTTGTAAAATGTCAATAAATGAAACACATTATGAGAACAATATAAACAGGTACTCAGAGCACAGAAGGGAGAGAAATCCCCTCATTCATGGAGGAGGAGAACTTTGAGTTAGACTTCTTCTTGGGCTGAACTCTCCCAGAAGCTGACCCTGAGACAAGGATTGGAGAAGTAATTTTAGGAAGCACTGGTAGGGGAAAGGGTGCAATTAGGGTTTGTTCTCACAGGGGACCACCGAGAGATCGCAAACCATGTGCCTCTCAGTTGGTCCACCTGGAGAAGGAGGAGTTGTGGTATTTATCTACGAACTCTGTTCATCTTTGATTTAGGTTTGCTTCCAGAGGCATTAACTCATCAGCACTTCTGGCCTGCTCCTTAAGCTGGGCCCGCTCCTGTCAGCTGAGAGTCATAGGTGCCAATGGGATGTGTAGGGCAATGATAGCATCTCCTACCACCTTGAAGGGCGGCTAGGGATTCTACAGGTTTAGACTATTTGTGGGATGAATGAATGAATGATTGAATGGAGAGAGAGGATCACTCATGGAGAAGGTTAAAATTGAAATGAAATTGATATTAAACAGTACTGAGGGCTTTGAACTTACACTTTTTCTTATTTATAAAGGAGATCTTTATGATTTCAGAGTGTTAACCATTTTTGTCATATATATGTCAAATATTTTCCTTTTTATCATAATCATAACTTTCACTAAGCTGGTTTTGGATTTCCTTAGTTATTTTAAATTAAATACAAGAATCACATTTCACAGAGGAGAAAAGAAACCTGAAAGCAATGAAAAATAAAACAGGGGCTGTTTTATAATTGGAGTTTACACAAAAGAACCATCCCTATGAATATACTTGGTTTGGTAATCCAGACTATATACAATTTTATACATATGATTCAGGAAGATTTCTGTACATGGAGAATTACAACCATGAAAAAAGTATATTATCTCACCTTTTTATCTCTCAGTATAAATAGAGTATTTATTTAATAAAATCCATTGCTCAAAGGCCCATCTCCAATTCCTTTCCACCTGCATACCATTTTTGCACTATGAATGGATATAAAGGAGTATACCTTTCTACATAGTTTTAAAATATGATACTTGATTTCACACCTGGTCTGTTGATAGTATTGAATTTAGCAGAATTCTAGGCAGAAATTCTGTACTATAAAAACATTGTTCCAACAAGTAATACCAGTAAAGCAGCATTTTAGTTTCCTAGGCTGCTTAAGCAAATACCATGAAATAGGTTGGGTTAAACAATGTGAATTTATTCGCTCACAGTTTTGAGGCTGGGGTGATGCTTTCTCCCTGAAGACTTGGCATTCTGGGGCTGGTTGCCAGTGATCCTTGGTCCTTCTGTACATGGCAAGGCACATGGTCTCTTTCTTCTCTTCTGTGTTCCATTTTAGCTTCTTGCTTCCTGTGGCTTTTTCTCTGAGTTTCTTTTTGCTTATAAAGGACTGTAGTAATAGGATTAAGACCCCTCCTGATTGAGGTATGCCACACCTTAACTCAGGTAACCTCATCAAAACGTCCTACTTACAATGAGTTCACACCCACAGGATAGATTAGATTTAAGAACATGTTTTTCTGGGGGTATATAGAGCTTCAAACCACCACAAGCAGAAATACATATCTTCTTATAGTTGCTCATTTGGAAAGTCATTTTAAGAGTGGTGATATTATAATCTAATTAAACCTTTTATAATCTGATCATTCTAGGTTTCCCACCATCACCGTTAACTATTAATAATTTTATCTGATTATTTATTTCTTCTTATGGTCACTTTGTCTTTTCACTAAGGACCACATTTTGGTTAGTAAATAAGACTTCTTAAATCTACTTACTCGTTTGCAAAATAGGAAGAACACCTCTTCCAGAGATTTCATGAGGAAAAAAGAAAACTGCAGACATTATGCTACTGAACATTTTTGGAAATCTGGAGTTAATTATAGCATTTATCCTATGTCTTCTCACCTTTGTATATTAGGTTTGGGGGGGGCAGGTAACTGGTCTCTTTAATGCAGTGGTTTTCTGATTGGGGGAAACTGTATTTGAGGAGCTGTACCAAAACAAAACCCAAAAAACTAAAACCCAAGAACCTCATCCACATCTGGGCCTTATTTAGATGACGAGATGCTGAATTTTAGCTGATACTTTAATAGATAAGACTTTGGAAGCTTTGGGAGGGAAGGAGTGTATATTGCATGTGGGAGGAAAGTAAATATGTAGCTGGAGGACATTCTGTGGTGGTTTTAAAATATGTCCACAAATCCTTAACTAATCCTCCTGTTCTGGTTTGCTAATGCTGCCGGAATGCAAAACACCAGAAATGGATTGGCTTTTATAACAGCAGGTTTATTTGGTTACACAGTTACAGTCTTAAGGCCATAAAGTGTCCAAGGTAACACATCAACAATTGGGTACCTTCACTGGAGGGTGGCCAATAGTGTCTGGAAAACCTCTGTTAGCTGGGAAGGCAGGTAGCTGGCGTCTGCTCCAGAGTTCTGGTTTCAAAATGGCTTTCTCCTAGGATGTTCCTCTCTAGGCTTCAGCTTCTCTCCAAAATGTCACTTTCAGTTGCTCTTGGGGCGTTTGCCCTCTCTTAGCGTCTCTGGAGCAAAAGTCGGCTTTCAAACGCCGTCTCTAAAATGTCTCTGTAAGCTGAAGCTCCTCTCTCAGTTCCAATGCATTCTTCAAAGTCTCTCTCTTGGCTGTAGCTCCTCTTCAAAATGTCACTCACAGCTGCACTGAGTTCCCTCTGTCAGTCAGCTCATTTATATGGCTCCAGTGATCAACTTAGACCCACCCTGAATGGGCAGAGCAACACCTCCATGGAAATTATCCAATCAGAGTCATCACCCACAGCTGGGTGGGGCGCATTCCAAAGAAACACTCAAAGAATTACAATTTAATCAACACTGATAACGTCTGCCCACACAAGATTATGTCAAAGATAATGGCGTTTGGGGGACACAGTATATTCAAACTGGCACACCTCCCTTCAAAAGGTGAAAGCTAATTTTCCTCTCCTTGAATATGGCTGAACTTACTGACTCACTCCTAATGAGTGGGATAGAGCAGAAAAGATGGCATGTGATTTTGGAGACTAGGTCATAGAGGCCCAGTGGCTTTCTATGTTCTCTCTCTCTTGCTTTTAGGGAAGTTAGCTGCCATGTCATGAAGACATTCATGTAGCCTATGGAGAGGCCAATATTTCAAGGAACTGAGGCATCCTTCCAAAAACACGTGAGGAACTGAGGCCCCCTGCCAATAGCCTGTGAGTGAGCCATCTTGGAAATGGATTCTCCAGACCCAGTCAGTCCTCTTGGTCCACAAAAATTATGAGATGCTTGTCATTTTAAACCACTAAGTTTTGGTATATTTTGTTATGCAGTATAGGTAATTAAAACAATGATATAGGAGAGATGTATCAGATAAATATGACTACTCTATTGCTGTGTAACAAAACCTCGGTGTCACACCATAGTAAGCATTTAATGCAATTCTGCTGGAGTTCAACTGATTCGGGCTGGGCTCAAGTAGTTGGTTTTATTAGTCTTGTCTGGACTTGCTCTTGCATCTGGGGTAAGCTAGGTGTCTTCCCCATGTCTTTCTCATTCTTCTGGCCCAGCAGGCTATCCTAGGCATGTTCTTTTCCAAGCTGCAAGAGAGCAAGCCCAATCATTCAAGTGATTTTAATGCCTTTGACATGTCACATCTGCTAACAAAGCAAGGCATGTGCTGACTCCAAAGTCAAGTGCTGGGAAATACACTTTGCTTGTTTAGGAGGGGAACAGCAAAGTCACATGACGAAAGGTCTGGATATAGAGAGTGGTGAAAACCTGTGGCCATTAAGATCATCTACCTCAAGGGAGGTGAAAGGGAATAACTGTTACAGCAAATATGGAATATTTTGAGAAATTTAAGAACCAGCATAAGTGTGTAATTTGAAGACCAGGGCTGACACCGCTTCCATGGAGACTGCTGCGGTCTTCTCCAATGTGTTGCAGAAAGTCATCGGTGAAGGGTGTTATATTCCAAAACCAATTTTCAGTTTTTCTGAAACTGGGATATTGCAGAAACAAATACTGTTGGTGCATTCATTTCAGAGATGAAAAGAAAAGATATAAAGTCTCCAAAGATAAGGTAACACTACTTTCAGGTGAAAATTATAAAGATGATGCTGAGCTCCAATTTATGCTGATGAACACCTTTCAAAACTCAGGACACCTAGGGGTGTGGATTATCAGAAGTTATGTAACCGTAAGAAAAGGGAATGAAAACAGATATCTATTTTGGGTGTTGTTTGACCACACTGGATTTATCTAGACCTTTGGGAAATGTTTCCATTCCAGAGTCTCAAGTGCCAAGAAGGCTCACCACTAGTTCAGACACCAACAAATCTCAAGCATTTACTCTTCTACATACTACTTCACCAACTCATTCTCTCTTAACTCCAGTCATCATTGAACAGCATCAGTTGTCTCAGGCTCACTCAGGTAACTTTTTGATCTATCAAGTAACCATTTTTTAAATTGTCATTTTTGTTTATTTTATTTTGCTGAGTGTTATTTGCTTTCACTATGTATGTTTATTTCATTGTTTAAGTATCACTGTATATTAATGGTAGGGTAAACAGAAAAGGTAAATACTTTCTTCTGATAATGTACAATGTATTTTCTACTGAACATAAACTCGTAGAGGAATTGGTAGGAGTTGGAGAATTGAATCATTTTCATTTTAGGTGCTTTATATTATGTCAATATCCTTGATGTATTGTTAAATAGGTATTTCATCAGAGTGCTTTTGCAAAATTTGGGAAAATTGGGTGGACTTTTTTGGATGCATTTAGAGAGCATTACTACTTCTCTTATTTAAAATGATGGAATCACAAGTTCCCACTCTGAAAATTTTCTGTCTGAAGGAGGTAGATAACTGGGATGTGTATATACATAACTTATTAAATTTCAATATAGTTTGCTACACTTATTGGCTGCTTTATTTATGCATATAAGATTTAGAAAAAGGCCTAAAGGACTGTACAAGCATCTATACTCAATTTTCCACTTACCTTCAAGTGTTTTCAGTCCTTTCGTACTTGATGTAATCCTGTGAACAGATTCTTTGCATGCTTTAGTAGGATACTTCTGTAGGCAGCATTTATTTGGAGCCAGATTTATTTGGAGCAGAGATGGGATCAGAAAGATCACTTAGGAGACTATTGGCTGTGGATTTACAATGAGGAGTACAGCAATAAGCAGCAAAAGATAGGAAAAGAAGGGAAGAAATGAAAAGTATAAGGAGGCACTAAATAGGCCATGGCATTTTGTTCCATATGGTAAATGAGGAAGAAAAAAGGCAAAGAATATTCTGAGGTTTCAAGATTAAGAGGCACAATAGATGAATGTCGGTGGCATTAATGGAAAGCAGAATATCAAGAAGAGGAGTTGATTTAGGCAGAAAATGATGACTGCATGTTGAGTATGTGCTCAAAGGTGCTGGCAGTCTTCAAGGCTACTAGATCATTCTTAAAATGTGGAACTGGAATTCAGGAGAATGGGTTCAAGCACAGAGATCTGGATTTGTTAAAAAAAAAAAAAAACTTGAATAAAATTAACATTTGAAGTCATGGGAAAAATTGAAACCAGCAAGAAGGATTATTTCTAAAATTGAGACACCTTGGGGAATTCCTATATTTAGGGAATGGGAAGGAGAGACTGAGCAAAAAGAAAATAGGAAGGAGATATTTAAGAGGTAGGGGGATAAACAATATAGAATAATATCATGAATATATCAAGGAAGGTGAAAGTTCCGAAAAGGAATAAGTCCTCAGAGGAGTCAAAGACTAAAAATGATCAGATAAGACAAGGACTAAAAATTGGTACTTAATGGAATAGGTACACAAGAGTACTGATTTTACCAGGGCAGCCATATAATTGTTAATTGTTCTTGAAACCTTATAATTTTTCCCAAGAGCTTCGTTTAATTCACTTCCAGTAATATTAATGGGGAGGGAAAGATGAGGGAGAAGACTTTTAAAATTTTTATTGCCCAAGTTGGAGTTTCATACCCAAATATCTTTCTTTTAACCACAAATCTCTATACAAAGGAGGAAAAACATTAATCTTAATTAGAACAATGAAGTATTACTCAAATATATCCATGTATACCTGAGTTAGTCCTGGAGATTTTCAGGTCAAGTGGCATAGTTTTAAAGTGGAGCAGTTTAGGGAAGGTTATATATTTAAATGTTCAAAGTTGGCTTTTTATTTTCTGTAATTCAAATGAAACTTGAACAAACCATTTTTGGCCACTGGTAGCATAAATATAGATATTTGATGTTTCAAAGTGGTGCAAACAAAAAGCATGGTGTAACTAAAAAAAAAAAAAAGGTGAGTGCTTGCCCGGGCAATGAATTTCACGAGTCATTCACAGACTCTTTCCTTTCCTTTATCTCCTTTCCTTTTTCTCAAGGACTCAGGAGATCTATCTCTCAGACCTGAAACAGGTAATGCTTCTTCACCTACAGATTAAAAATTTGGACTAAATTATTGTTTTTTTTCCCACAATGTATGGCCTTCTTCCAACAGTAAAATATAAATGGATGTGGTAGGAAAGACCTAATGTTCTGCAGCTGGGAAGCTTGAGACTCTGCTTCACTTCAAATTACCCAAAAACTCACTAGTGAGAACTTGTTTGTTTTTTTTTTCTTCCCACTTCAACTCTTAATCTCAACAATGAGAACTATGTCAAAAAGTTTCCCACTGCTTTATCTTTTCATCTGTACTAAATGCGATGTATAAATTTAAAGAGGTGGCAAGTTTTACAAGATGGGTTGTCTCCATGAAGGGAGTATTAGACCCGAATGGGACACTCAGTTTTCACATGTGATTTAATTGGCTTCCTGACAGCCCAACTCTCTGGTCAAAAGAAATGGCCTTCGGCAAAGGAAGAGCTGGGAGTTAGCTTGGGTAGTTTAAAGGAGCCTCTCTGTTTCAACACATTTGCCAAAAAAGATCTAGAACTTCTGGTTTGATGCAAATAAATCACTGCAGTGGTTTAACCCCTGTGTTTAAAAATCACTTATTATCCTCGGAATGTTTCTTTAGGGGTAAAGAGTACATTCAAGATTTGATGTTGCTTTGATTATCACAGGCAAATACAGAGGACAGTATATAAATGACTGAAATAAAAAGAGAAGTGGATGATGTGTCTCCCCCACCCCCCGCCATTTATTTTAGGTCATTGCTGTAGATGCGTCCATCCCCTGAAGGGCAATACTTCCCTCTGGTATTGGCCCAGTGTAGAAGCATCCTGATGGCTCCACAAAACATTATTTCCAAGAGGGATTGTCTTTTTAATTTTAGGGTATTATCCTCATTTTAAAATACAAGATGACAGGGTGTCACGAGAGGGGGGATCATTGTTAACTATTCTGTCAGATTTGGAGGCCACATGGCACCTTAGAAAGAGCCCTGGATTTAGAGTCCAGCCATCCGAATTCTCGGTCCTTGTTTTGAGACTACTAGCTGTGACGTGCTTGGGTTAAAAAGTGTGAGGCGGGTTTCCTGCATCTCTAAATAACATACGACTTTACCTATTTAAAATGTACACAGGTCGAGGTCGACATCAACATCACTGGTGAAACTGTAAAATAATATAGCCACTGTGGAAAACATTCTGCGGTTCCTTAAATTCTTAAACATAGATGGATCTCCTGAGTCCTTGAGAAAAAGGAAAGGAGAGAAAGGAAAGGAAAGAGTCTGTGAATGACTCGTGAAATTCGTTGCCTGGGCAAGCACTCACCTTTTTTTATTTTTTAATTACACCATGCTTTTTGTTTGCACCACTTTGAAACACCAAATATCTTCCCTTAAGCCTCAGTTTCCCCACAAAGAAAGGTAAGGCAGATTTTATAGACAAGAAAACTCTTGGTTCTGAGAGGGAAGTGACTTCTCCATGGAGTGCAAGTTTGGGTTAGAAAGCTTCAAATAGCCTTAGGTTTCCTCATAACGCTCAGAGTCTAGACTGGGAGGGATGTACTAGAGAGAGTACATCAGAGCCATAAGAGCATGGATTTAGGGCATTTGTTTTTCATTAAACACAGACACACATTCCTACCCTATTTGTTAACCTATCAACAGTACAAAAAAATCAACATATTTTGACATTTTTGCTAGGGTAAATAAATGTTGTCAATTCTGCCCTTGAGAAATATTCATTTTGGATGTTTTCTTTTAAAATAAAGCCCTTGATCCATTAAAAAATTGATATAAATTATCAAGAAAACTTGGAAAACCTAGACAAGCAATGGAAAGAAAAATAAATTGCCTATACTTTCATCCCTTTGAAGTTACTTTGGTGCATTTTCTTCCAAGGTGTTTCCTTTTCAGTAGTTTACATTATTGATATAATTAATTAGTAATTAGTTTTTAGTAATAAATACTTAGCAATTAGTTTATTACTAATTTTAAGTGTCTTTTCCTCCTTGTTACAAAAGTAATTTTCATATAATGAAAATCTGTAGAAAAGTATAAAGAAGAAAATAAAGATCACTTGGAATCCCAAAACATTTTTACTCATCTTAATGGACACCTGTGATTGAAAATAAAACTTTTATATATCCTGTGCTTTTTCCTTCACCTCTTTATCCCATCCCTTCTAAACAAAGGGAAATAATTCCTGTTCCATGGAAGTAGGGGTATTCCAGTAATCAGCTAAGGTACATGAGAATGATTTAAAGACTCTTAAATGCTTTGCAAATGTCACATATTTAGTGTCTCTTGTTTTCAGTTTTCTCTTCTATATAACTCAGAACTTGGACTAGACAGTCTGCTTCATGATTGTTCTGACCCTGAGAATCTGTACCTCTCATTATTAACAGATCCCATTACATTTCCTTACAGATTCCCTTTCTTCTACATGCTACATGGGTGGACATGGTTGAATGTCCTTAATTGTAATTTTGTTTTATGAACATCATTATTTAATTTTGCTATAGATTTAGTTTTGACTGAGGTAAGGTAAATTCCTTGAGGTGAGGTAATTTTAACTAACCTTCCAGGGTTGGAGACAATGTGGCACAGGTTTAAGAGTCAGACAATGTGAACTCTATTTCTACTGTGCTACGTTTTGGGAGTGGAGGGCAGGAAACCACGGAGTTGTGTGGGGGCTAAAATCTAGTCTGCATTCCACTCCCTAAGCAGTACACATGGACTGCCTATAGGAACAGTGTCTTTTCCTCATTTGCACAGAAGTACCCTGTGGGCTAGCTAGCAGTGTCCCTGGCTGAGTTGTTGAGGGAAAGGAAGGAGGAAGTCACTGTGGTTCTTTTTTTTTTTTCACAATTTGTAGATTAAAAGCATTGAAATTCAAGAAACTTCTAAGATTACTTTGAACAGAACAGTCAAAATTCAATCCAAAGTCTGCCCAACTCCAAAACTCAGAGCCTTTCCAGGATATTATGCTGCCAAGTTATTTCTGAAACACCTTATTTCACCCAGAAAGAACATCTGTAAAACTGACATCATCTTATTACTAATTCTTATGCCACTTCTTATCGTGGACATCTATTATTTCCATTTACCGGGATATAGTCTCCCATCTTCTGATAAGAGAACTTATATTTTCTTTAGAAAATCACCCCTTCCCAACTCTCAGTCCAAGAGATGGCTCAGGGGTTGGCATATAACCCAGGTTTGGCCCATGAGTATATTCCTCATTCTTATTTGGAATGATTTATCCGGGTACAGTCCAAGAAGACTCAATTCCAGGCCTTTTGTTTGAACTGTGTTAGAAGATAATCTCTTTCACTAGTGAGACTGGAGGGTAAGAAGTAAACCTGGAGATGTTGGCAGTGATCTTGCCTGGGAATGGAGCCAGAACAGAGGAAGCCAGAGATGCAGAGACCAAGTCCTGATGAGACTGGTTGGATCCCATCGCAATTAATGCTAGGGTCTACTTCTTTTCAGTTATGTGAACTATAAATTTCCTTTTATTTTTTTGTTTGCAAAAGTAAGTGTGAGGTGGGTTTCCTGCATCTCTAGATAACATACTACTTTACTTATTTAAAATATATATAGGTTGAGGTTGATATCAACATCACTGGTGAAACTGTAAAATAATGTAGCTACTTTGGAAAACATTCTGGGATTCCTTAAATTGTTAAACATAGTTATCATATGACTTAGCAATTTTACTCCTAGATCTATCACCAAGAGAACTGAAAGCATGTGTCCATGCAAAAACTTGTATGCTAATGTTTATAACAGCAGTATTCATAGTAGCCAAGATGTGGAAAAAAACCAAATGTCCATCAACCAAGGAATGGATTAGAAAAATGTAGCATATACATACAATGGAATATTATTCAATTGTAAAAATGAGTAAAGTTCTGGCACATGATACAATATGGTGAACCTTGAAGATATTGTTAAGTGTAAGAAATCAGTCACAAAAGACCACACATTTGTGTTTTCTTTTACAGAATAGGCAAATCCAGAGACAGAGGTAAGGTTAGTGGTTGTCAGGGGCTTGGGAAAGGAGGGCCAGGAGTGACTGTTAATGAGTACAAGACTTTTTTTGGGGTGATGACAATGTTCTAAAAATAGATGGTGGTAACTGTGAATTTATTAAAATCTGAATAGCGCACTTTAAATGGGTGATTGTATGATATGTAAATTATATCTCAACAAAGCTGTTATTATATTTACAGTTCAGATTTACTCCTGGAAATATAAGTTTTGAGTATTTCCTCCAATTGAAGAATTTCCTCCAATTATATGATTCTAATTTGTCTTGTATAAAACTTTATATTTTTTAATAAATGTTTTAAAAACCATCAAGGAAATATTACAAAGAAAACAAAAATGAGGAAAAAATTACATAATTTTGATACTTCACAAGACATAATTACAGTGCTATATAAGTTTAGCTAAACAATTATACAATACTATGTTGTAGTTTGCTAGTGCTGCTGGAATGCAAAACACCAGAGATGGATTAGCTTTTATAAAAGGGGGTTTATTTGATTACACAGTTACAGTCTTAAGGCTGTAAAGTGTCCAAGGTAACACATAAAGCAATCGGGTACCTTCACTGGACATGGCCAATGGTGTCCGGAAAACCTCTGTTAGCTGGGAAGGCACATGGTTGGCATCTGCTCCAAAGTACTGGTTTCAAAATGGCTTTCTCCCAGAATGCTCCTGTCTAGGCTGCAGTTCCTCAAAAATGTCACTCTTAGTTGCACTTGGGATATTTGTCCTCTCTCAGCTTCTCCAGAGCAAGAGTCTGCTTTCAACAGCCGTCTTCAAACAACGGCCGTCTCATCTGCAGCTCCTGTGCTTTCTTCAAAGTGTCCCTCTTGACTGTAGCTCCTCTTCAAAATATCACTCACAGCTGCACTGAATTCCCTCTGCCCGTCAGCTCATTTATCTGGCTCCAGTGACTCAACTTAGACCCACCCCGAATGGGTGGAGCAGCACCTCCATGGAAATTAGCCAGAGTCATCACCCACAGATGGGTGGGGTGCATTCCAAAGAAACACTCAAAGAATTACAGTCTAATCAACACTGATAACATGTGCCAACACAAGATTACATCAAAGATAATGGCTTTTGGGGGGCACAATATATTCAAACTGGCACAACTATTTACTTATTTAAATTTGTTTTATAGAAAGGAAATACCCTAACACAGTAGAGTCTGATAATGCCTTAGAGAACACCAACTTGATGCTTTGGAATTTTAATGTGTTGTTAACAAATTTTCAAACTCAGGCAAAGTGTTCATTTAGAAATTCTTCATACTGAATTCCTTCAACTCTGTGTCCTTTTAAAGGGCCAGTTTCAATGACTATAGCAGCTGAAAAAGTCTTCTCATTGATGGATACTAGAGTACCTTCAGTTTCTTTGTAGACACTATTTAGAACTAGAATTCTTTTTCCTGATGCTGGTATTACTGTTTCTAAATGAGTCTGGTCAAGTTTCAGCCTGTTTCCAGAATCAATCATCTTTACAACAGCCATATATTTGTCAATTACTTCCTTAACCATACGCTTTTTCTTATGAAATTTCTCTCCAAGTTTTTTGGTCACAATTTTCGCAGTAATTTCAGGCTGTAGCCAATAGTCTGTTCTTGCAGTTCTTTTCTTTTCCTCTTCAATCTCCATGATTTCATCAAGTGCAGAATTCTTTTTCTTCTTTTCTTTGATGGCTGAGCTAGAGAAGATTCTTGGTGTTTCACTGATGCTACAGACCCTATTGTCTTCAATGCCCTTGGTCCCAAAGAACTTGATTTGGAAGATGCTGCTGCTGAACTGCATGCTCCTTTATTCAAACTAAATGTAAATTTTTCTTTGTCATTTTCTCCACTTAATTCTGTAAAAATGGGGGCCTTCTGTTCTTTTCCTTCAAGACCTCCTCACTTGCTTTTCAATAAATTTGGCAGTTTTTTCTTCATCATCAAGGTCCTGTTTCTTCTTTTCCTCTAGTTCCAGTTGTCAGCAGATAGTTTCTGGGTCCCTATCTATGTACAGGATATGCCATCCTTTTGGTGTCTCATCACTTTGCACAAGCCTTCTCTGCCCAACCACTTGGTAAAATCAGTCATAGTTTCCCACTGAGTAGCATTCATATGGATGTGCTCTCGATGGCTGATATATTCATTATATACAATGTTGTGGACTCTCTTGGTGCCATAAGTGTCTCCTGAGAAGTTCTAGAAAGTCATTTCGGAATCCCTCTGAAAAATAATCCATAAACCTCTGAGGATTTCCTGAAGCCAGCAAGAGTTGTCTCTGATGAGATTCAGACATACAGTGACACTTAAAGCCATTCTCGTCCTGGCACTGCTTCTGGCCCATCTGGCAATACCAGCACAGCCTCTGAAGTCCCTTGGACTTGATCCTGTTGGTGATGTCCTTGGGGGTAAGAAAATCTGACCTCCCCATCACGATGACTGCGGCAACGACTTCTCAGAGCCCAGCACTCAGCAGACCAGAAGCGGAACTGCCACTGTGGTTCTTGATACCATGTGTTCAACATCATAAACCACTGGAACAGCCATCATCTTATCTGGTCCTTCGATGACAGTTCATTCAATTGACTAGTGGCTCTTCATTCCTATCTGCACAAGCCATTCAATTTCGTTGCTCTTTCTACTATTCTATGCTTCTTTTGGATACAAGGAAATCATCTCCCTCCCCTGCTGTGCCAGGGCATGGGATGCCTATTAACATGTCTCCAGTGCCTTCTACATGGGCACACCATGCAGCCATATCTCCTCCGAGGCCTCACTGTTTCCCCAGACTCTGCTGAGCAATGGGTAAGTTTCCTCTTCTGCCAGAGACCTCCAGCCCATCTAGGGGTTTTGCCTCCTTCCCAGAACTCAGCCTAAGAATGGTGAGGGTGGCAGTGCGGGGCAAGGGTCCTCTCTCTGGGACCCACTAGACTTTCTACTACCATTTCTCTGTTTCCACTGCAGTGAGATGGTCTTCTCCCAGCCTAAGGATTCTCTTCTGTAGTCTAGGGGTTATGTATTAGCAGGAAGAGAAGGGATGCTAGGAAATTTTTTTCTTATTTTTCGTGTATTTTCCAAAATATGTATTATGTATTATGGCTTCTTTTTGACCTCCAAATGGCCTAAGTTTTAAAATCCCAGTCAAGGAACTAACTCCTCTAAATCCCTGTAAATCCCATTTTCTGCTGACACATCCTTTTCCATGGTCAAGAAGCACAGAACAAAGCAATCTACTTGTCTGAATGGTGGTGGTAGTTTGTGTATAGTGGGGAAAGGGAGAGGACAATGGGGCCATTGAGGGGTAGGACTGTTACAATGCCTTAATATGAAAAGATATCTGATAAAAGTTTTTCCCTTTTGCTCTTTTTGTTTGTTTTAACTGATGCCCTTAAGGGCCTTATTTCCCCAAGTTGAGTACTGTTGGAACCACTTTTAAAAGAAAATTATTTGAGCATATCCCTGAGAATAAATCTGTGGATCAGTTTCACTGAACTGCGATTGTGAAAATGGGCATGTAGGGAAGATTGCTCAAGGGGTGGAAGAGTCCCTACGGCACTGGCATACGGACTTGTCAGGTTTATTGGGTCAGGTTCCTAAAGAATGGAACATTCCCTGTTTGAACAAAGGGATTTAAATTCACAGTGCGTATAAGGGTGATGAGTTTTTGGATGCACTTTCCTCCTTGAGCAGGTCATGATGTATGCGGGGGAGGGTGGGTGGGTGGTGCTGAAATGTAAACATCATAGCACTCACATTTTGTTCTCTAGCTTTCCCTAAAGTTTTCTAAACTCAGTGGGCGAAGGCCTAGTCATGTGTACATTTGTGAAAATGAAGCACTTTTCCACCGGTTAGAACAATCCAGCTTTGCAGGTGCTGAAGAAATGACCCCAGTTTCAGCGGAAGTTGGTGCAACCTGCTGTAGAAGAAACAAGACTTGACCTACACCTGAATGTGATCCCCCCTGCCCCCATTGAATAAGAATTTGGGGAAGGGAAACTTTTTTTTTTTTTTTAAATTATGCCAGGACTTTAAATTCTCTGTGTAAAATTGATGGAGAAATCTATTTGGACAGGCATTAATTTATTTGTGGAACAAGTATAGATGTATTGGTAGGAGGGGATTCATCTTAAATTTATAAGGTGGTAGCCAAGTTCAGGGATTTCACACTGTTCTCTGTGTTGAAATTATTGGAGTTATGTATCATGCAATCCATGTTGTGTGACTCTTCTTCATGAATCTGGTTGGACAATTTATCACAGTTTAATTTCATTTTTTAAGTAACCAGTATTAGTTTTATCTGCTCTGGTGTGTTTAGTTTGCTTTCCCAGTGAATTCTGTGCATATGGAAAGTTGTATCTTTGTTTTTTGTTTGTTTTTGTTTTGTTTTGGTTAGGCAGATTTTACTTTTGGAGGAAACAAGCTTTAATTTAGGGACAAGAAAGGTCTAAATACCAGAATGTTGAGGACTTTACTCTGTGGCTTTGTTTCCACCTAGAAGCTCCAATTCTCCCCAGGTAATTTGTACAATTATTATTTTTTGTTTTTAAATATTCTTTTGGGTTTTTTGCCTTATAGGTAAAATGTTGGTGCTCAAATATGTATTGTATTAATTTCTTAGGGTTGCCATAACAAATTACCACAAGGTTGGTGTCTTAAAAAGACAGACATTTATTCCATCACAGTTCTGGAGGCCAAAAGTCCAAAAGCAAGAAGTCAGCCAGACGATGCTCCCTCTGAAATCCAGGGGAATCTTCTTTGCTTTTTCCAGCTTCTGGTGCTCCAGGCATTCCTTGACTTGTGACTGTACCACACCTAGCTCTGCCTCCATCTTCACATTACCTTCTTCTCTCCTATATTTATGTCTTCTCCTCCTCTGTCTCTTATAAGGACACATGTCATTGAATTTAGGGCTCAGCTGGTTAATCTAGGATGGTCTCATCTTGAGATCCTTAGTTTAATTGCATCTATAAAGACCCTTTTTCCAAACAAGGTCACATTCACATGTCCTGGGTGGACTTACCTTTGGGGGGTTGCCATTCAACTCACTACAAGTAGAGATGAGAATATGAGAATGGGGGGCTGGGGTGCAGAGCACGGAAGGGTCAGCTTTTCCATGGTCAGAATTTATTTGCACCCCTTGTTTTACTACAGACCACTTCAGAGCCTGAAAGCTTTCAGAGATTCTATGTTGGGCAGAGGAAGGCAGAGGAAGGCCCAAGTGGGCAGGACCCATCTGTCTGGTTCTAAGAGTGCTATTTTAGTCCTATTCCTGATTTTATATTTTATGCAAACATAGGCATTTCCTGATTAATTCCAAGATTCTGCTCCTGAAAATAATATTTTATGGTACAAGAACATTAACTGGAAACAAATTTCACATTATTAATCACACCATACCCCGAGCCAATTTCCTAAAATGTAGCTAAATACAGTAAAATACCATATAAAATAAATAAACTGTCATGTGAAGATGGAAAATGTTTAAAATATCATTTTCTGGTTACCAAAAAAATTGATATGGGTGTTTAAAAATCTTTGCTTTGTATGCAGTTAATATTGTCTCTCTTAGCCCTAGAAACATCCAAATTTCATATCCCTTTTGTTGACACTTGAGGCTCTTTTCAAACGATTCTTGTGTCCTATCATTTGAAAAAAAAACAGAGACTTTTGATGTATACTGTTTTGTTTAAGATGTACTGAGTTTAGAAGAAATATATATGTATATATATATAAATGTTGGCCAAAAATGTTTTATTAAGAGATACCAACTATGTATGAGATTTGGGTGTTAAAAACCAAGAAATATTCTACAAGGAAAAGATGTACTGCCTGTATTTCTTTCAGGGACCCTCCTGGTAAAAAGCAAATGCTTGTGGGCAGGATTTAAAGATTGAGAATCTCATGTTTGGTAAAATCATCCCCTAGCCTCTTCCCTTCCCCACACCATTATTATATCAGGACCAAATGTCTTCATAAAATTAAAAAGTGGAAAGATTATCCTAGAAAAGGATCATTGTCAAAGGTTGCTCAAGAGCAGTGTTTGAAAAGTTCAAGAGAAGGAGATTTTTAAACCACAGACAAGAATTCAGTGTGGCTGCAGTGGATGAATAGTGTCACCCTCAAAGCTATGTCCAAGCCTAACTGCTGGTACTTGTGAATGTGACCTTAGTTGGAAACAGGATCTTTGCAAATATAATTAAGTTATGGACCTTGAGATGAGCTCATTCTGGATTTAGGGAGGGCCCTAAATCAAGTAACTGGCCACCTTACAAGAGAGAGGAGGGAAAGATGTGCAGACCCATGTGAACATGGAGGCAGAGACTGGGGTTGTGCTGCCCCAAGCCAAGGAGCACCAAGGATTAGCAAGAGCCACCAGAAACTAGAGTCATGGAATGGCTTCTCCCCCAGAGCCTCAGAAGGAACCAACCCCACTGATACCTTGATTTTGGACATCTGGCTTCTGCAACTATGAGAAAATAAATTTCTGTTGTTTTAAGCTGCTCAGTTTGTGGTAATTTGTTATGGGAACTCTAAGAAACTAATGCAGTGACTTACCTGGCATCGGGATAAGGGGTCTTTCAGCAACTCTGTTTTGCACAAATATAATTCTCTTTAATTTATTCTGAAGCTTAGAGAAATACCAAAACACCCTTTTTGCTATAGAGTCAAAGAAACTAGAGTTTAAATCCTCCCTCACCACTTCCTAACTTGGTGACCTTGAGCAGATTATTTTTCTTGTTGGGCATCCAATTTTCCTATCTTAAGAATTATTGTCTTGAAGGATTTTTGTGAGGTTTAAATGACGTACTATTTGTAAAGTGTGTAGCACAGTGCCTGACATAAAATAGGTCTTCAAAAAATATAATCTTAAGTCAAGTGATAGCTAATAAGGAGAAAAATCAAATGATCATCTCAATAGATGCTGAAAAAACAATCAACAAAATCCAGAATCCTTTCTTGATAAAAACACTTCAAAAGGTAGGAACTGAGGAAACTTCCTCAATATGATAGAGGGCATATATGAAAAACCCAGAGCTAGCTTTGTACTCAATGGTGAGAGACTGAAAGCCTTCCCTCTAAGATCAGGAATGAGACAAGGATGCCCACTGTCAGCAGTGTTATTCAACAATGTGCTAGAAGTGCTAGCCAGAGCAATCTGGCAAGATAAAGAAATAAAAGGCATCCAAATTGGAAAGTAAGAAGTAAAACTGTGTTGCAGATGATATGATCTTATATTTGGAAAACTCTGAGAAATCAACAACATAGCTACTTGAGCTAATAAACAAATTTAGCAAAGTAGCAGGATACAAGATTAATGCACCTAAGTCAGTAAAGTTTCTATACACTGGAAATGACCAAACTGAAGAGACACTCAAGAAAAAGATACCTTCTCAATAGCAAATAAAAAAATCAAGTTCCTAGGAATAAACTTAACCAAAGATGTAAAAGACCTATACATAGAAAACCATATAACTTTACTAAAAGAAATAGAAGGGAACCAAAAAGATGGAAAATATTCCTTGTTCATGGATAGGAAGGCTAAATATCATTAAGATGTCAATCCTACCCAAACTCATCTACAGATTCAATGCAATTCCTATCAAAATTCCAACAACCTACTTTGCAGACTTGGAAAAGCTAGCTATTAAATTTATACGGAAGGAGAAGATGCCTTGAATTGCTAAAACATTCTGAAAAAGAGAAATGAAACAGGAAGACTTACACTCCCTGACTTTGAAACTTATTATAAAGCCACAGTAGTCAAAACAGCATGGTACTGGCACAAAGATAGACATATTGATCAATGAAATCTAATTGAGAATTCAGAGATAGGCCCCCAGCTCTAAAGTTGACTGATCTTTGATGAGACCCCCCAAAACCACTGAACTGGGACATACCAGTCTTTTCAACAAATGGGGCTGGGAGAGTTGGCTATCCATATCCAAAAGAATGAAAGAGGACCCCTACCTCACACCCTACACAAAAATTAACTCAAAATGGATTAAAGACCTCAGTATAAGAGAGAGTACTATAAAACTCCTAGAAGATAATGTAGGGAAACATCTTCAAAACCTTGTATTAGGAGGCTACTTCCTAGACCTCACACCCAAAGCACAAGCAACAAAAGAAAAAATAGATAAATGGGAACTCCCCAAACTTAAAAGCTTTTGTACCTCAAAGGAATTTGTCAAAAAAGGTAAAGAGGTAGCTAACTCAATGGGAAAAAAATTTTTGGAAACCGTGTACCTGACAAAAGACTGATATCTTGCATATATAAAGAAATCCTGCAACTCAGTGACAAGAGTACAGACAGCCCAATTATAAAATGGGCAAAAGATATGAAAAGACATTTCTCTGAAGAGGAAATACAAATGGCCAAAAAACACATACAAAAATGTTCATCTTCACTAGCTATTAGGGAGATGCAAATTAAGACCACAATGCGATATCATCCCACACCAATTAGATTGGCTGCCATTAAACAAACAGGACACTACAAATGCTGGAGTGGATGTGGAGAAATTGGGATTCTTATTCATTGTTGGTGGAACTTTATAATGGTACAGCCACACAGGAGCAGTCTGGCGGTTCCTTAGAAAACTAGATATAGAGCTATCCTTTGATCCAGCAATTTCCCTTATTGGTATATAACTGGGAGATCTGAAAGCAGTGACATGAACAAATATCCGCATGTCAATGTTCATAGCAGCATTATTCACAGTTGCCAAGAGATGGAAACAATCCAAATGTCCTTCAGCAGATGAGTGGATAAATAAAATGTGGTATATACACATGATGGAATACTATGCAGCAGTAAGAAGGAACAAGGTCATGAAGCATATGATGATATGGATGAACCTTGAAGACATAATGCTGAGTGAAATAAGCCAGGCACAAAAAGAGAGATATTGTATGTTACCACTAATGTGCACACTGTGAAAAATGTAAAATAAATGGTTTATATTGTAGAATGTAGGGTACCTAGTGATAGACAGCAAATAGTGAAGAGGGAATGATAATCTAATATGAACAACTAAGTTATGGTGGGTGTGATGGTTAGGTTCATGTGTCAGCTTGGCCAGGTGATGGTACCCAGGTGTCTGGTCAAGCAAGCAGTGGCCTAACCGTTACTGCAAGGACACTTGTGGCCAGTTAATGAACCAGAAGGCTGGTTTATTAAATCATCAGTTAATTGGCTGCAACTGTGACTTATTACAGCAATGAAGGGTGTGTATTCCACAATGAGAGATTGCAGTCAGCTGGATTTAATCCAATCAGTTGAAGACTTTTAAGCAAGACAGATAGAGGACCTTCACTTCTTCTTCAGCCGACCAGCGAAGCATTTCCTGAGGAGCTCATCAGAATTGCCAGTTTGTTTCCTGAGGAGTTCATTGAACATGTTCATCAGAGTTGCCAGTTTGTTGCCTGAGGAGTTCACTGAACATCTTTATTGCAGTCTCCAGTCTGCTGCCTGCCCTACAGAGTTTGGATTCATGCATACTCACAGTTGCATGAGATACTTTTATAAATCTTATATTTATAGATATCTCTTGTTGATTCTGTTTCCCTAGAGAAACCTAACTAATACAGATGGTAAATTTAATGTTATGGAAATGCTCAGGGAAGACTATGGTTTGTTAATTTCTGGGGGGGGTATGGTAGGAACAAGTTCACAGAAATGTAGTTATTTTAGGTTGTTTTTCTTATTCCTTTGTTGGGTTATAGTCAATTTTCTTTGGGTAGGGTGGGAACATGTTGGAAGCAATGTAGTTATTTTAGGTTATTTATTTTTTCTTATTCCTTTGTTTTGTTTTTGTTTAAAATTTTTTATTGTTTGTTTTTTAATTTTTTGATAAAGTTAAAAAAACAAATAGTTATTAAGGGACAACTCTGTGACAAGTAGTAAGATAAGTGCTAGAAATATGTCTTGAATAAGAATTAGTCTCTACTCTTAAGGGTCTTATATACTCCAGTGAGATACAGACAGATAAACTGATGAGGACAGCATATGATGATAAGCTACACAATATGAATAATGAGAGATTTCTGTGGAAGCACATAAGGGGACTTCCTAATCCAAAATTTGTTGTTTAGGGCTCCTAGAGTGAAGGGTGCTAAAGCTGAGGCCTGATGGGTGAGTGGAAAGGAACCAGGTGAAGAAGGAGGAAGAAGTGTCTGGCACTTTTGCTGGACCACAGAGAGGTTACTATGGTTGGAACCAAGATGACAAACCAAGACTAAGGCTAAGAAGGTTAGTGATAAGGCTGGAGAGGAAAGTAGGGGGTACATCAATAAAAGCCTTATCAACTGTTGGGGATTTTACACTTCATCTTAAAGGAGACATGAAGCCATGAAAGATTTGTAATGATAGGAGGGACATAATGCAAAGGGCCTAGGGCCCAGGGTTTTACTGACGGGTGGTCAATCATGTCAAATGCTGTTTATTACTGTTCTCCAGCAAAACAGAACTGACAGGAGTTTATACACCCCCCCCCCCACACACACACACATGAAATACTGTGAGGTTTACATAAAGGAAGCTCAGAAGAAAGAGACTCTAAGGAGGCAGGAGAGACAGGATGCCAAGTGCAGGTCAGTGGAACTACAAATTCACTGTATCTAGTCTCAACAGTCACTCAATACTACTTGCCAATTCTTTTGTGCTTCCATCAAGCTCATCCCACTTCTCTGCAGTGACTATTTCAAACCTACTCTATACTTTTATCTTCTCCTCTTCCTGTCTCATTCTCTGTTGACAATCTTATCTCCCATTTCAAAGAGAAAATAAAACCTCCAAGCAAAATTTCCAGAACCTCTGCCACTGACCTGCACTCTCCTTGGATTCCATCCATCCTTTCTTCCTGTCTTTCCTTATAAAAATGAATCTATTATTTTGATCGAATATATTAGCATACAGTTTTATTTAGCCTGTAACTATCTCAGACAGGTGGGTTGTTCTTATCAAAGGTGCCCCTTGCTTCCTTTGGTGCATTAGGAAGATAGTGTACAAATTGCAAATTGCAAGTAAAGGGCAAAATTTCAGGTCAGCAAGGTTAAAAAATCTTTGGAGATTTATATGATTGAAATTGCATATGGATGATGCATTAAATCTAGGTTAATCAGTGAGAAGCCATGAAATGAATTGAGCTGTCATCCCAGAGTACATCCAATTTCAGAATAACCCCTGACTGTGGGAGGGTGGTGGAGAAGAAAGCTCCAGGAATTAGTCCCTCCAACAGACAACTACTAAACAGGCAGGAACTACCTGAATCAACTACTTTGAAACTCCTGAGTCCAAGTAGAAGACTTTATGGCATCCAGGATACAGCAGGGAGAAAAGGCTGGTAAATTATGGTTTGCTTGGCGTTCTTAGCTTCCCACACTCAAGAAAATCTCTGTCACATCACCAGGTGGTTAAAAACTCAAGAAACAGACATCTGGGAAAATAAATTCCCGAATTAAAAATTTAAAATGTATAGTGTGCAAAAAAGACTATAAAACAAACAAACAAACAAAATAAAAAACAAGGAATGATGGCCCATCCAAAGATAGAAGATAACAATCCAGAAAACATCAATGAAGAAGACTGGATTGTGGATATACCAGACAAAGACTTAAAAAGAAATGATCTTCAAAATATTCAAGGAGATGAAGGAAAATAAAATGAAAGAAATAAAGAATATCAAGAAAACTGAATGAACAATATGAGAATCTCAATAAAGAGATAGAAAATTTTAAAAGGAACCAAAGAAGACCACAATAACTGAAATGAAAAATTCTGAGGAGGGTTATAACAGCAAATTGGAGCTGGCAGAAGACAATTGAAATGAGTCAAGCCAAGAAGCAGAAATTAAAAGGAATTATAAAAAGTGAAAATAGCCTAAGAGATCCCTGGGACACCATCATAATGCACCACTATATGCATTATGGGAGTCCCAGAAGGAAAAGAAAGAGAGAAAGGGGCAAAGGGAATATTCAAAGAAATAATGACATAAAACTTCCCAAACTTAGTAAAAGATGTGAATATGCATATCCAAGAAGCCCAGAGAACATCAAACAGGATAAACTTGAAGAAAAATATGCCCTATCACACACTGATTAAACTCTCCAATGCAAAAGACAAGGAAAGAATTCTGAAAGATGCAAGAAAAAAGTTATGTACAAGGGAATCCCAATTAGATTAAGAGCTGACTTCTCATCAGAAGCCATCAAGTCAAGATGGTTGTAATATTGAAAGTGCTAAAAGAAAACAATTTCCAATGAATAGTTTTATATCCAATAAGGCTTTATTTCAAAGATGAGGGAGAGATTAAGACATTCCCAGATAAACAAAAGTTGAAGGAGTTCATGATCAATAGACCTACATTACAAGCAATGCTAAAAGGAGTTCTTCACACTGAAAGGAAAAGTACATGAAACACTGGTTTAAAGCAGCATAGAAAAATAAGAATCTCCAATAAAGGTAACCATTTGGGTAAATATAAATGCCAGTAATATTTTATTCTATATTTTGGTATGTACTCCGTGTCTTACTTCCTACAGGTATTAAAATGCAAAGCATAAAAAGTAATAATAAATCTATGGTTTTTGACATACAATGTACAAAGATATAATTTGTAACAAGTACAAAAAAAGTTGAAGGGATAAAGGGTGTTCTAGTTTGCTAATGCTGCTGGAGTGCAAAACACCAGAAATGGATTGGCTTTTATAAAGGGGGTTTATTTGCTTACAAAATTACAGTCTTAAGGCCACAAAGTGTCCAAGGTAAGTCATCAACAATCGGGTACCTTCACTGGAGAATGGCCAATGGTGTCCGGAAAACCTCTGTTAGCTGGGAAGGCATGTGGCTGGTGTCTGCTCCAAAGTTCTGGTTTCAAAATGGCTTTCTCTCAGGACATTCCTCTCTAGTCTGCAGTTCCTCAAAAATGTCACTCTTAGTTGCACTTGGGATATTTGTCCTCTCTCAGCTTCTCCAGAGCAAGAGTCTGCTTTCAACAGTCATCTTCAAACTGTCTCTCACTGCAGCTCCTGTGCTTTCTTCAAAGTGTCCCTCTTGGCTGTAGCTCCTCTTCAGAACGTCACTCACAGCTGCACTGAGTTCCCTCTGCCTGTCAGCTCATTTATATGGCTCCACTGCTCAAGGCCCACCCTGAATGGGTGGAACCATGCCTCCATGGAAATATCTCATCAGAGACATCACCCACAGCTGGGTGGGGCACATCTCCAAAGAAACACTCAAAGAAATCTAATCAATACTGATAATGTCTACCCACACAAGATTACATCAAAGATAACGGCATTTGGGGGACATAATACATTCAAACTGGCACAAAGGGGTATAGGAAAAGTGTATGTGTATGCTATTGAAGTCAAGTTGGTATCAAATCAAATATGATTGTTATATATTTAGGATGTTAAATGTTAACCCCATGATAATCACAAGGAAAATACATGAAAAATGTATCCATATGGAAATGAGAAGGGACTCAAGGTACAACACAAAAAAGTCAAATAAATATGAAAGTAGGCATTAATGAAAGAATTGAGGGGCAAAAATTTCAAGGCTTACCAAGACTAAATAGCAAAATGGCAAAAGATAATCGCTCATTGTCAGTGGTCACTTTAAATATAATTGAATTAAACTCCCCAGTCAAAAGGCAGAGACTGGCAGAATGGATTAAAAAAAAAAAAAAAAAGCATGACCCAACTATATTCTGTTTACCAGAGACTCACCTTAAATTCAAATACATAAGTTGGTTCAAAATGAAATGATGGAAAAAAAATACCATGCAAGTTGTAAACAAAGAGAGCTGGAGTAGCTATACAAAAATAGGAGTAATAACATCAATCACATTTATGTCCAACTGATTTTTGACAAGGGAGCAAAGATCATTCAATTGGGAAAGCATAGTCTGATGGTTAGGTTCATGTGTCAGCTTGGCCAGGTGATGGTGCCCAGCTGTCTGCTCAAGCAAACACTGGCCTAACTGTTACTGCAAGGACATTTGTGGCTGGTTAATAAACCGGAAGACTGGTTTATTAAATCATCAATTGATAGCATCTGTGGCTGATTACATTAATGAAGGGAATGTCTTCGGCAATGAGAGAATTCAATCAGCTAGATTTAATCTGATCAGTTGAAGGCTTTTAAGAGAGAAGAGAGAGAACCTTCACTTCTTCTTCAGCCAGCCAGCCTCTTCTGGGGAGTTCATCAAAGACCTTTACCAGAGTTGCCAGCTCACTGCCTGCCCTATGGAATTTGGACTCATGCCTCCTGCCCTACAGAATTTGGACTTGTGCATCCTCACAGTTGTGTGAGATGCTTTTATAAAATCTCATACTTATAGATATCTCTTGTTGATTCTGTTTCTCTAGAGAACCCTAGCTAGTACACAGTCTCTTCAACAAATGGTTCTGTGAAAACTGAGTCTCCATTTGCAAAAGAATGAAGGGGGATCCTAACACAACATCTTCAAAAATCAACTCCAAATCAATCAAAGATCTAAATATAAGAGCCAGAACTATGAAACTCCTAGAAGAAAATGTAGGGAAAAGTCTTTAGGACCTTGGTGGTTTCTTAGACTTTACACAAGCAACAAAAGAAAAAAGAGATAAATGGGAACTGTTCAAAATTAAAACAGTTTGTGCCTCAAGGCACAAAATTTATTATGAAAGGAAAACAACAACCTACACAATGGGAGAAAATATTTGGGAACCAGATGTCTGATAAGGGTTTAGTATCCAGAATATACAAAGAAGTGCTTCAACTCAACAACAAAAAAGGCAAACAACCCAATCAAAAAACAGACAAAAGACTTGAATAGACATCTCTCCAAAGAAGATATACAAATGGCCAAAAAGCACCTGAAAAAATGCTCAACATCATTAGCCATTAGGAAAATGAAAATGGTGCAGCTGCTGTGGAAGACAATTGGCAGTTCCTCAGAAAGTATAGAATTTCCATATGACCCAGCAATCCCACTTCTAGGTGCATCCCCAAAAGATTTGAAAGCAGTGACTTTAACAAATATTTGCACACCAACATTCATAGTGACATTATTCACAGTTGCCGAAAGATGGAAACAATGCAAGTGCCCATCAACCAATGAATGGATAAATAAAATGTGGTATATACATATATGATGGAATATTTTTCAACCATAAAAAGGAATGAAGTTCTGATACATGTGACAATCTTGAAAACATCATGTTGAGTGAAATAAGCCAGATACAAAAGAACAGATATTGTATGATCTCACTGATAGAAATAGTTAAAATAAGCAACCTCACACAGAATTCAGAATTCAGGGAATGGGGAGGAGGCAGGGAATAGGGAGTTAAGGTTTAAAATGTACAGAATTTCTATTTGGGGTGACAGGAAATTTGTGGTAATGGATGGTGATGGTGGTAGTCCAACATTGTGAATGTAATTAATAGCACTGAATTATATATTTGAATGTGGTTAAAAGGGAAATGTAAGGCTGTATGTGTGTTATTAGAATAATTTTTTTTTAAAACCCAATAAATTACACAACACAGACAGGGAACCCTAATTACTCCACGGACTATAGTTAATAGTACAATACAAAAATGAGTTTTCATCAACAATTGTAACAAATGTTACACCAATGCAAGGTGTTAATAATAGTGTGTTATATGGGAATCCTGTGTGTTATGCATGATTTTTCTGTAAACTCACAACTTATCTAATAACAAAACAAAACAAATGAAAACAAAATGCTGAGATGTTTTATCAGTACATCTGTTCTTTGAAAAGGATCAGGTGACATTTGGCTTGATTTCTCCAAATCAGATCATAGGTCAGACTATTAAATTAGTTACAGAGCATATACACCAGTTTAAAATAAATGTGTTGAACTTATTTTTAGCTAAATTGATCTGTGTCTATCTTTAGAAGGGCAAAAGGAAGAAAAATGCATTTATGCATGGAAAGAAAGATTGGAAGGATATATACCCAATATTAAAAGCAGTTATTTTGAGATGATAGGATTTTGGTGAATTTCCCTCCCCCCCTTCTTTGTTTTCTTTCTTATCAATCTTTTTCAAAGATTCTTTAATAGGAGAGAAATAACAAGTGTTATTTAACATACATGTTGAATATATAAATCCACTGTCATTCTCCTCAACTCCTTCCCCTCCAGGGACAAAATGAGAACAGGAAATAAGATCAATCTTGCTCCCCCAAGAGGATACAGCAATTTCATTACACTTGCCCAGTTTTTTTTTACTGTGGGTTCCACTGGGAATATATGTGTGCCTGCAGTTCTCCTGAGGCCCCTGTAATGAAGGCGAATGCCCAGGCATCACCATCCCCTGCACTCACAAAGGTACACTGGGTTATTTAAAGTGATTTGGTGATTCCTAGGGCTATACTCAGCAGGTTCAGGACCACGCAGGGTCCTGGAGGGAGGCTTGGAGCATGACGGCACTCAGGAAACCATCACTGGCTTGCACAGAGGGAAGAGTCAATCTCAGTTGCTAAACTATATATATTAAACTTGTCCATGCATGTTAAAGACAGAGGACAGAGCTAAAATGGAATGTTAACAAGACTGAACAAAAATCAGGTATTTTAGACCCAAATGACTAAGTTTTTTTTAGGAAATCACAAAATACACAACTGAACTCAAATATATATATATGGACCTTAATTACACATAACTTTTACATTAATCTGTATAAAAATATTTGAAAACATACTAGTCATGAAATATTAGAAATGCATTCTTTCAGTACATTTTTCAGAAAAATTTCTTATGCAGCCATATTATTCAAGGAATCTTCTTAGAAAAGTCATAAAAGTTCTGGTTTGTTTTTTCCCCCCAGATATTGTTAGTCAAGGTAAGCAGCCCTCAATTTGGACTTCTTTCTAAAGGTGTTTTAGCTTTTGGGAAGTTTCATCTCCTGTCAGTACATGTTTATTGACCTTCAGGCTGACTAATGATTAGAAGACTAGGTCAATGGGAGATAGTATGGGTTAAAAGGAATTTGTATATTTAAATTTGGAAAGGCTTTTGAAATCTTCTTCGAGTTCCACTATCATTTCTGTCCACTATAGTAATGGATCTTGTTCATATGCCTCCCAGAGGTGACTGTCACTCAGGCAGGAATTATTTAGGTCCACCTAGACTTATGTAGTAAACACAGACTTTATGCTGAGGCAGCAGGGCACCAAGAGGAAACTATAATACTGGCCATCACCACACACATGTAAGCAATAGAACTGCTCTGTAATATGCTACCCCCATTATTATTACTGTTATTATGTTAATAATTCTGAGTGCTTACTCAATGAAATATTTTAATGCATTAAATTATGTGATAAGTACTATTTTATCCTCTTTGTGCATTTGAGGGTATCCCAGTTCAATCACTGGTTTCTTTGACTCCAGAACACGTGTTGTTTGTTTGTTTGTTTACCTTTTATACTGTACTTTAGTTCACCAAACTGGTTAAAAGATTAAATACATGGCAACATAAAAGCATACATCGATTGACAGTTGACACATGATGAGAAAATAGGTTCTAAATGGTTTGACTGATTATAAATGTGGTGTGAATGGTCCTGTAAAATTTGGGGTATCACATTGGTAAAATCCTCAGATTGGACCATTATAAAAGGTAATCCATATAGTAGAGCATTGTGGTAACCCATATAGTAGAAGGTGTGATTGATGATGTTGCACCTTTTTAATTAGAGAGGATTATTAGTGGGGCCAGCTTAACTCTATTTGGTGGTTTACACACTTGTGACTGTACCTTGGAAACATCTCTATAATAAGAGGGTCTGGGCTCAGAGGAAGCCAAAAGCAGATCTGGTAAGAGGAGGGACATTAGCAGACTGATGCTGCCCTCTGCCCTGGAGGAAAATTTTGTAACTGTAGAAAATAAAATAGAATATGAAATCTAACAGTACATGAAATATGTAATTTTGAAGTTTATGCCATTGTTCTATTTATTCCACAGCAAAGTCCTGGATTTTCCTTCAAAATAGAAACTAAAAATGAACAAGGGCAACTTTTGCAGAGAACTATCACTATATCATGAGCTCACCTCCTGCCCTCCCTTTCCAGAGGTCTTAGACATTTTATACTTGTGAGGAGTCCACACTTGCCGGTGATCACTACAGAAATGTGATGTGGTTGATACTGTTGAATATTTATTTCTTAAAAATTTCTTTTCATTAGATATCTATAAAGCATTTCTGTCTTTTTTTTTGCCTCTTTAACTCACTCTCTCTTTTCTCCCTCTCTTTTCTCTTTTGCTTCTCAGCAACCCCTTCTATAAAATTCACATTCAGATCTGCAGCTCTGACCATCATATCCAACAGCACCAACTGCCTATTGATTCTTTTCACTTGGACGGACTTTCTGTCACCTCAGAACAATTTGTCTTAAGACTCCTTCCCCTAACAACAATAAACAATAAGTCTAATTCTTCCAACTTCTCTAGTATTTTGGTTAATTTCACTTTACATTCTTTTGGAAAGCACACAGAATGTAGATTGTTTAATTCTTCAAATCAATCTGTTTCAACAAATTAGACACTTCCATTACCTACAATTCATCTGATCAACTAGTCATGAAACTATTTTACCTTCTTAGCATGACTTGAACATACTCCCTTCCTTTACCTTTACACTGCTTGCAACCTCATTCCTCTCCATATTACCTAATGTGTGGAGTAATGCAGTTCCTCCCATTCTATAACTACTGCAGGATAGCGCTGTTATAATATTTGCTAGTTCCCTTGTACCAATTGTGTAAACAGAGATACTGGCACCAAGGGTGAACAACAGTATTTTAAGCTTATTTATTGAACCACCTTCCCTCTTATACTTGGACAGTTGGCCACTGCTGGAGAAATACATGGTTTGACACTACTATGAACAAACTCATTTATTCATATAACTTTATGAGCTTTCCCTACCACCTGCTAAACATTCAGCTTTCTCTGCTATAGTCCTCAATGTCTATTCTAAATCTTCCTCAAGCCTTAACCCAACACTTTTACTATCAGCCAACCACCTATTTGCTTTGGAAAATTGAGAAATTGGATCTGATTTTTCTCAAGTCTTCCTCATCTGCTTACAGACTTACTGACACCCACTTATCTTAAACAACTTATTCTTGTATTTCACACCTGTTCAATGACAACATTTACCCCTTGTTTTCTGATCCCATTCCCTTGGCCTCTGAGCACCTTGCTCCATTTGTCAATTCCTTCTTTCTCCAATATCAATCACTCTTTCTCCACTACATTTTTCTCCTCAACATAAAAAACAAACATTCAAGAATTTTCCATGAAAAATATACCAAGAACCCACCCAGCCCCACCCCAGGGCAAAATGAAACCGTGTGTCCTTCCTTAATTCTAGTATCTTTTTCTCCTTTCATTCAAGCTGTTTTAAAAGAGAAGTCTTTCTAGCTTCTCTCTACTATCCCAAGTCTATGTAGTCTTCAACTCATTGGAAATTGGCTTATTGCCTCCACTGGTCTATTGAAGTGATTCTCACTAGAGCTAACTGAGCCCTCCATATTTCAAAATCCAAAGAAAATATTTAATCCTTACCTTAATGGAATTGCTATTGCATTGGACTTCGATCCCTCCTCTACTCCTTTGGCTTCTAGACTACATGAGTTGTTTTTCTTTGCCCTCAGCTCCATATTCCAAATGTTCTCCAGCATTCATTGCATCTATTCTTTCCCTTCCTCTACATATTCTTCTGAAAGATTCATCTACTTCTGTTTGTTGATAACTACCAAACTCTTAACTCTAAACCAGACCTCCCTCTTGAACATTATAGTAAATATCCAGTTATCTCCTAAGCATCTCCCTTGATGTCTCATGGTCATCCATGCTCAATTTATCTGATTTTGGAAATTTCATTTGCCTTAATAATCTTGTTCTTTCTTCAACTCTCAGCTCAGGCTCCCTTCAGTAAGATTGATAACCTCAGACAGGTCAGGTCCTCCTTTTTTTTGTCCTCTCATCATATCCTGTACTTTTGAAAAATAATATTTTGTTAAAGTTTGAAATTATATATTACTTATGTAATTGTTTATTTAATGTCTTATTCCTTATTAGATAGTTGGCTTCATGAAGGAGGGAAGGGATCATCTTTTCTCACCCTTATGGCTCTAATGCCTGGCAGATTACCTGGTACACAATTCTTGTTCAATATATTTTGTGGAATGGAGAAATAAGTGAATATATCTGTTACTATACTTAACGCATTGTATTGTAATCACATATTTATTATGTGTTTTCTGTTAGGCTATGAGCTCATGCATTTTATTATATTTTGTTATATTTTATTACATCTATAGCCCCAGCCTCTGGTGTAGTGCCTGGCATGTAAGAGTGGTCTTCATCAGTGCTTGATGAATATATGAAAGTTCTACAAGAATGTTTCACTCTGTGGAAACTGCCTCATTCAGTGTCCCAAGAAAGCTTTTACCTCCATGCTTCGGATTATGCATTTTCTGCTTCTAAAAAAATCTCTTTCCTCTATCTAAATTCTAGTTATCATAGAAGGTTCATATCCAGGTTTGCTTTCTCCTCCTAGATCTTTGTAGACTACAGTGGCATCAACTTCTTCTGAGCTATGGTTTAAAGCAAGTTCAACTCTAAATGGGAGCCTTCAAATTCAGTTGACAGGTGTTTAGCAATTGAAAAAACTTCTTGTACTCAAGATATAAGTCTTGAAACAATAGTAACAAGGAGCCACCTATAAAAAGAGAACAGTCTAGGGAAATCTATATTGTGAATGTGTTAGTTTAGGAAGCAACCAAGAATTTCTTGGAGAAGGGAAATAAAATTTAAAAACAGGATAGTTTTGCTGTAAAATTCATCACTCACTTCACGCTTCTGTGACACCACTGACATCATTTTTATAATAAGAGTTAACGTGTACTGTTTTCATGAGATTTATGTCTATTGGGCTAGCAATGGCACTTCTGAATGACAGAAAAGAAGGAAGACAGTCTACTCCCATTGTGGAAAAGACACAGCCAAGATGGCAGACTTATGATTCCTCCATGAGAAAAAATCATTTACGATGTGATTTATGTAGCATCTTAAGATCAACCACTCAGGTAGGAAAATAGAAATAATAAGAAATAATAATTAGAGGGGTTTATTTAAAAAAAAGGATAAATTTATTGAATACTTACCATGTGCCAAGTACTTTATATGCATTATCTAATTTAATCTTCACAGCAGTTCACAAGGGAGTTATAATTGTTATTCTCATTTTAAAATATGGAAACTAAGGCTTAGTAACATGCCTATGATCACATACCAAGTAATTGGCAAATAAACTTAATTTCCTTTGAAGAAACAGGCAAAAAGAGAGACTTCAGAATATAATAGATGAATTTAAGATTCTCTGTAAACTTGATGGAAGTGTTTCTATCAAAGGCTATAATCAAAAGTGTACAACCAGATTTAGAGATAATGTGTACGGGTTATGTCATCAGCTGTTATCAGAATTGTTTTAGAAATAAGGGTATATTAAAGTTTTAGAATGTATAGGAATATGGTACAAACTTTACTCTGGACTCTTTCACTCTGATTAAGAAATGAATTTGGGGTGACTTAGAACAATTAACTATAAACTACATATTACCAGGAGATCTCCAAGAGTTAGCAAATGCAGCTCTTTAGCATGGGGTTGAGGTTTTACTGATCATCAGTAAAGGGTTAGCTATAGTAACCACAATTACTTACCAAAAAGTACCTCTCCTAGGGAATTTTTTCTGATCTTTGCAGTATCCTCTATGGCTTACAACGGTATCTGGAAGACAAAGACTATGTATCTATCAGCAGGTTTTCTTGGAAAAGTACAAGATTCAGATTTTCTCCTAGAAAAGGAGATAACTGAGCAAAGCCATAATCAAGGTGTCTCTTGCACACCACTAGCTCTGAATCCATTAATATCTTGCTTAGATTGTAACTTCTTTAGGACAGTATTCTAGTTTGCTAAGCTACCAAAAGCAGAGACCATAAAAAAGTATTTGCTTTAACTATGAGAATTTATTAGCTTACAAGCTTACAGTTTCAAGGCTGAGATAAATGTCCAAATTAAGGCATCCAGAAAGGTGATGCTTTCTGGATGAAGACCAGATGCAGGCAATCCTAGACTCCTCTGTCATGCAGAAGGGCACATGGCAGCATCTGCTGACCTCTCCCTTCTCTTCTGGGATTTGTTGCTCTCAGCTTCTTGCTTCTCTGGTTTTGTCTCTGTCTGAATTTCATTCTCTCCCATAAGAGGGTTAAGACCCACCCTTAATGAGGTGGGTCACATCTTAACTTAAGGACCTACTAGCCAAAAGAACTTTCTTACAGTACATCCACACCCACAGGAATGGATTAACTTTAAGAACATAGTTTTCTGGGGTACATAAAACTTCAAACCATTACACTCCATCCTCTAGACCCCCTGTCACAGCCCAGGAGGGCCATGCCAGTCAAGAGGCCAAAGAAGACAATGAGCATTTTCTGATACATGAACTTTTATTCAGGGCTTACTTACAGGGTGACAAGTTGTGGAGAGATCATGACAGCTCTCTCAGGCCAGGCAGGCATAGGGTTCGCAGGGAAGAGGACTGAGTGATGCAAAAAGGGCAGAAAGCTTTTATAAGGGTTTAAGACAAAGGCCTTCCTCAGGGTGGGGGGAGCATAGATGCAGGAATAGGTCATTCTGACCTGGGGGGTGGTGCAGGAAGGACTAGAATAACACTTGGACAATTACATTTTGTTCTGTTTTGTGAGACTAAGAGCCTCTCATTTCCTGCCTGCTTGCATAAAGTTACAATTTTAAGGTCAATTTACACTTTTTTTTCTTTACTAGCTTAGAAGACAATAGGTTAAACATTTAGCTGCCTAGGTCATGCAGACTGCTGTGCACCAAAGATCTGCAGGCCTGTTTTGCTCAGGCCACGGGTTGCCACAATCGACCCCTGCACAACAGTTTGCATTGACCATAGGACAGACTTTACATCTATAATTCACAACAATACAATAAACAACATAGTAATAATACATTGGTACAGAGAGATAATAAACCTATTAGGAAGTGGTGCTATGGCCAGGTTAATGAGTTCTACCATTTAGCACAAGTACTGCCTGGGCTAAAATAGCTAAAGGATAACATTACCAGGCATTCTGCTTTATTCTATATCCAGTTTTTACTATTTTCTCAACCTTGACCGCAGAAACAAACTCCCCCCTCCACCAACTTTCTGCAACTTTTCACACCTATTTAGGTTTTGTTCCATATTCCCTATTTTTTATTCTGATACAACCAGTCATTTAGAAAAAAATGACTTCCTTTTCCTTCAATAATAAAAAGAAAAAGACATCCCTTATACCCTCTACATTTAAGTCATCAGAATAATTCTGGAAATTGTTCTTAAGCATTTCGCAACATATTATTACCAATAACATTACACTTGTTAGAAGGCTAAATACTGAAAACATTTTAGTCATTGCATTATTGAAATAGTAACACATTTTTTTTAACAAGAATTAACAACACATGTAAGCATTAAATTGGACAGCTGAGTGGTTTAACAATATATATTAACTGAGTCGTCATAGTAGATAAAAGGGTTCCAGGTGAGGGGGTTTTAAATACCATGTTTCCTCCCCCTGCAGGGAGCTCTTCAGTGTCAGAACTACAGTTAGTTGTTTCCTATGTAATTCTAATACCCGTGGGCTTAGGATTCTCAACCAGTGTGGCTGCATGGGCCAGAACCAGAGCCAACTGACCTTATTTTCTCCAATTTCTAGTGTTTGTGGCACAGGCAAGAGAGAGTTATTATCATTGCCCCATTGTGGCTTGAAGGCAGCCAGCCCCTTTATCTGGAGTTAATGCTGATAGAGTCCTCAAGTCTATCATTTCTATCATCCTTTAAGTGTTTAGCTGTATCCAAAGTGGTGAAGGCATATTTTGTCCCTTTGGACAGAGGAAAGGGGCCAATATAGTTTACTTGCCACCGGGTGACAGGAATCTGGTGTCCTCAGTGCCCAGTCTTCAGACACAGCCATTCAGCCACTTCATGTGTCATTGGTGTTAGGCTGTGGAATTTCACTAGGGCATCCACTTCTATGTCACCTGGTAATGAACTGGTGTTTTAGGCAGAGACATGAAAAATAATTACCTTACATTTGCGGCAGGCAGTCCAGATGTCTTCCCACCAGATGGTGTCAGTACTGGGCTGAACAGTCACAGCTGTCCAGGTAGCAGGTTGCCCATGTGCCAATCCATGCAGAGTCAGGTGTATTTCCTTGTCTGTTAACAGTGGGTATGGGAGGAGCCACCTCAGAAGTATGCAAAGGAAGCAGGGCATGCTGCTCTTTCACACAGGAGGCTGGTCCTAAAATTTCATGCATCTCTGTTTTTAAAGAGCCGTTGTCAAAGATGCCACGTCATAGGTAGACTTTCCATTTTGTCTTTGTGCTCACCTGAGCACTCCCCAAGTGGGGTTTATTTATAGTGCCCCATATCCACATACCTGTATGGGTATGGTCTTCTATGAGGTCACTGGGCACCTGAGTTAAACTTTCAACCCGTGCAACAGAGGATTACAAACTGTGCATAATTGCTCTTTTAAAGGGCTATATCTGAGTCCTCTGCCCTTCCATAGTTGGGACCAGAATCTAACAGGTACACATTTAGCTTGTTGCCTTTGCCACAAACCCCACCCAAAGCCAATATTGGTACTGGCCACATCCAAATCACAGGGTATATTGGGGTCCACCCCCCTTAAAGTCTTTGTTTGCATAACAGGTTGCTTAGTCTTTTTAAATACAGCCTGCTGTGGAAAATCCCATTCCCACACTTTTCCTTTTCTAATTAGGGTACACAAAGGTTTCAAAATTTGTGCTAAATAGAGTATAAACACTTCCCAATAACTTAACAAACCAAGAAAAGCCATCAACTGTTCAGAAGTAGGCAATGTGGGATAACTTTGCATTTTAACAACAACAACTGAAGAAATAGTCTTAGTTTTACCTAACCAGACAAAACCCAAGTACTTGATAGAGTAGTCAGGCTCTTCTGGAAGTGTCCACATTTGAAGGTATCCTTGTGGAAGCACAGCAAATGTCCATTGTTGTTTTCCTCACATGAAGCCTAACACAGGTTGACTGGAAAAAATCTAAAAATATTCTAAATAACATATTAGCAATGTTTAACTCAAAGTTAAACAGGAGCAACCAGTTTGCTAATGGCTCTCTAGGTTTTTGTCAATATTGGTTACTAACTTCTCTTAATTCAGCTGGGGAAAAAACTCCCAGGATGAAATGAGCACCTTCTGATTAGAAGCTGCTGCTACTGCCCCACCTTCTTCCTTCCATGGGGGATCAAGGTGCTGAACTTCCTCTGCTTTAACCCTTTGTTGGATCAGAGGTTGAGTATGTCTACTTTCCTTAGTATCAATTTCCCAGTCAGACAGGGGCTCATCATCTTCTGAGGAGGAATCAACAGGGTCCCACACTTTAGGGTCCCAGTCAGGGGAAGCCAGGATACGCCTAACTTGTCCTTTGGGCAGCTTATGTCCTCTTACTCCAGTGTGCTGGTATGCCAATATTTCTAAACATTTATCCAGAGCATCTTTCAGTTCTGCTTGTGCTAGCCTCATATCTTTTTCTAGCTTTAATTTACCTTCAAGGTGGCTTATGGCCACCTTAGCTGCTAAAACTTCTTCAGTAGTGGCACATACAGCCTCTAACAATGGCCAGCACACCACAGCTGCAATCTGGCAGCCCTTTTTTTTCTTTCTGAATCCCCAGTGAGCTTGTGGACTGATACAGGATGGCTATTAGTCCAGCCAGAGAGTAATAAACATTTCCATACTCCCTTGGCAGATTCCACTCATCTAGGAGGGTAGCCATCCCTCCCCACATAGACATTCATTCCACTGGGAGGGTGGGCAGCCCTTCCCTCATAGACGTTGCAGGTCTCCCTGGTATCCCACCTGGGGACTTCTCCTTTCCCCTCCCCAAGTTCATGTCATCAGTGCCTGGGATCTCCTTAGTCTCCGGTGGTGGCTATTTAATTCTCCAGGCTGGCTCTGCCAATTGTCACAGCCCAAGAAGGCCATGCCAGTCCAGAGGCCAAAGAAGACAATGAGCATTTTCTGGTACATGAACTTTTATTCAGGGCTTACTTACAGGGTGACAAGTCGTGGAGAGATCATGACGGCTCTCTCAGGCTGGGCAGGCATCACATTCTCAGGGAAGATGACCAAGTGATGCAAAAAAGGCCGAAAGCCTTTTATAAGGGTTTAAGACAAAGGCCTTCCTAAGGGTGGGGGGAGCATAGATGCAGGAATAAGTCATTCTGACCTGGGGGGTGATGCAGGAAGGACTAGAATAACACTTGGACAATTACATTTTGTTCTTTTTTGTGAGACTAAGAGCCTCTCACTTCCTGCCTGCTTGCATAAAGTTACATTTTAAGGTCAATTTACCCTTTTTTTTCCTTTACTAGCTTAGAAGACAATAGGTTAAACATTTAGCTACCTGGGTCATGCAGACTGCTGTGCACCAAAGATCTGCAGGCCTGTTTTCCTCAGGCCACAGGTTGCCACACCCCTCAAAACAGGTTCTTTTCCATATGCAAATACATTCATTCCATCGCAATAAACAAAAAGCCTTAAATCATTTCAGTGGTAATATTAAGTACAAAGCCTCATCAAACTTGATTATGGATGTAGTCCATTCTGGTGCAAAATTTTTCTCTGCTGTGGATCTGACAGCAAGTTATCTGCTTCCAATATACAGTAGAGGGATAGTCATAGGATAAAGATATCCACTCCCATAAGGAGAAATTGGAAGGAAAACAGGATCACAGGTAACAAATAATTCTGAAACCCTGCAGGGCATACTCCTTTAAATTCCAAGGTCTGAGAGTCATCTACGGCATGATGCCTTGTCTTTGGGGCCAGATGGAGCAGAAGCTACATGCTTTCCAAGTGCTTGTGCAGCAGCCAGGCTCTCCCCAAACTTTGGGGTGAAGACTCCAACATCTTTGAGCTTTGGGTGATAGCCCACCTCTCTACAATCCCCCAAGCATCTGACAAACCTGGGATGATAAACATTTCCTAAACAATGGGGCAGAAGGCCTGCCCTCTCCAAGCTCTGGGGCAGATTCACTCTTTCCACACACATAGGCTGGTCTGCTGTCTTGTCCAGAGAAGATGTCATCAGTCCAGACCTCAGCTTCCATGGTTCTGCCTTTGTAGTCATTTGTCCTTCAATCTGTCCCTTTTCTGTCCCTTTAGTCCAGGCTGTCAGTAGTTCTGTTCATAGAGTTCACAAAAAACTTGTTGGTTTTGCATGTAGTACACAGGGGTCTAAGCCATAAGACAAAAGAACTTTCCACGGGTCCTTTCTGCATAACTGAATTTCCAATCCTGACTTGCACTGAAATGGCTGACTGATTCCATGTTCAGTTAAATCTCACTTGGAGCACTATTCTCTGGGATTTGCTTTTCAGAAGCTCAGAATTTTCCAAACCATCAATTTTTGGTTTGTTAATGCCCAGGAGTTGAGTTCTCAGCTTATCCCTTTCATCTCACAGTTTACTATAAGCTGCAATGAGAAACCAGGCTGCACTTTCCAAATTTAGTTTGAAAATCTCCTCAGCTAAATATTCAAGCTTGTTACTTTCAAATTCTGCCTTCCATGTGACATCAGGACAATTTTTTTTCCAAATTCTCTGCCACTTTAAAACAAGGATCACCTTTCTTCCATTTTGCAATGACACATTCATCATTTCTGTCTAAGGCCTCATCAGAAGTACCTTTAGGATCCGTATTTCTACCAACAGTCTCTTCAAAGCAATCTAGGCCTTTTCTATCAAACACCTCACAATTCTTCCCACCTCTACGTATTAACCAATTATAAAGCCATTTTAACATCTTTTGTATTTGCAATAGCAGCACCCCACTTTCCCGGTACCAAAATCTGTTCTAATTTGTTAAGCTGCCAAAAGCAGATACCATAAAATGCATTGGCTGTAACTATGGGAATTTAGTAGCTTACAAGCTTACAGTTTCAAGGCCGAGAAAAATGTCCAAATCAAGGCATTTTCAGGTGATGCTTTTTCCCTGAAGACTAATTGTTGGTGATCCTGGATCCCTCTGTCATTTGGCAGGTGCTTGACAGTGTCTGCTGGTCTCTCCCTTCTCTTATGGGTTTTGTTGCTTTCAGCTTCTTGCTTCCATGGTTCTCTCCCTTTGTCTGAATTTCATTCTTTTGTAAAGGATTCAAGTAAAAGGATGAACACCCACCCTGAATGAAGTGGGTCATGTCTTAACTTAAGATGCTACTCACCAAAAGATCCTACTTACAATGGGTCCACACCCACAGGAATAGATTAACTTTAAGAGCATAATTTTCTGGGGTACACACAGCTTCAAACCATCACAGACAGCAAACATATCTTATAGTGTTTTTTATCCCTTTCTTTGCCTACACATGGTACTAGGTGCTTATCTTAGTTTGCAAGGGCTTCTTGGAAAAATGCCATAGGGTGATTGCCTTAAAAAAAGGAATTTATTGTCTCATAGCTTTTGAGGCTAGAAGTTCAACACCCAGGTATGGGCAGGCCTGTTTTCTCCTGAGTCTGTAGTGTTCCGGTGGTGGCTCAATCTCTGCTTCCAATCCATGGCAATCTGTCTCTCTCACCTCCTCTGGTTTCTACTTTGGTGTTCAATTTCCTTTGCTTGTAAGGACCTGAGCTGTATTGGATTCAGGCCCACCATCATTCAGTTTGGCAACATTTTAACTGGTAACATCTTCAAAGGTGCCATTTACAAGTGGGTTCATACCCACAGGACTGGGGGTTAGGGCTTGAACCTGTCTTCATGGGGGAAGTGATTCAGTCCTCAACAGTGCCCAATAAAGCTTATGTAGAAGGTTAAAAAATTATCTTTACAACAAATACATATTAGAAAATACATAGAAAACACCAATAAACAAATAATAGGCAGAAAACATAGAAATCACCTGTAATATTCCCTTCCAAAGATAATTGCCATCAACTTTTGTTTTGTCAGCTTTTAAAATGTTTTTTTATTAGAGAAGTTGTAGTTTACAGAAAATTCATGCAGAAAATACAGAGTTCACCTATTACCCTCCCCTCCTCCTGCTATTAATAACACTTTGTAAAATTGTGATACCTTGGTTACAACTGATGAAAGAATATTATTGTAATTGTACTATTACCTATAATCCATAGTTTACATTAGGGTTCACAGTCTGTGTTGGATAGTCCTATTGTTTATAATTTATTCTAGAAACATATACACAGCCTAAAATTCTCTCTTTTAACCATATTCAAATATATAATTCAGTGCTTTAATTATATTCATAATGTTGTGGGACAATCACCACCATCTATTAACAAAACTTTTAGGGGTTCTGCTATTAGATACATATATATTTATAATTGTTATGTCTTATTGTTGAATTGACCCCTTTCTCAGTAAATACTGTCCTTCATTGTATTTCATAAAAGTTTTTTACTTAAAGTCTATTTCACCTGATATTAAAGATAGCAGCCCAGCTCTCTTTTAGTTACTATTTCCATGGTATATATTTTTCTATCCTTTCACTTTCAAACTGCTTGTGTCTTTGAATGTAAGATGAGTCTCTTGTAAACAGCCTATAATTTGGTCATGCTTTTTTATCCATTCTGCCAGTCTCCCTTTTTGTTTCAGAGTTTAATCTATTTACATTTAAAGTAACTATAGATATTGCATGAGTTTCCTCTGCCATTTTGATTCTAATTCTTATATCATTATTGTCCCTCAATTCTTCTAACATTTATTTTATTTTTTATATCATACAATTTCAAGTCCCTTATCACTTCTTTCTTTATATATTTTTCATATAGTTTCTTTGTTAACCATACGCTGAAATTTAATATCCTGTCTATAAAAAACACATTTGATTTGATTCCAGCTTAACCTCAATAACGTATATGTACACTGTTCCTATATTCTTCCATTCCCCCAACTTTTTGTCATACTTGCTACAGACTATCTTTATACATTGTATGTCCCAAACCATAGATTTATCATTGCTTTTTATGTATTTGCATTTTAGAACTTGTAAGAAGTAAAAAGTGGGGTTACATACCAAAAATACAGTACAACAGTACTGGCACTTATAATTACCCATATAGTTACCTAATTGGAGGTCTGTGTTTCTTTATGCCACAGTGGTGGTTTGGAGCTATGTGCCCAAGAAAAACATGTTCTTAAACTTTACCCATTCCTGTGGGCATGAACCGTTTGTAAGTAGTGTCTTTTGATGAGGTTACTTAGTTAAGGTGTGGCCTAACTCAGTCAGAATGGTCTTAATTCCATTACTGGAGTCCTTTATAAACAGGGTGAAATTCAAACAGATAGGAAAAAAAAAAAAAAAAAACTGACAGCAAGAAGGTGAAGGCCAACAGAACCTGGAAGAGAAAGGAAAGGCCAGGAGAGGATGCTATGTGCATTGCCATGTGACAGAGGATTCCAGGACAAAGGATTTCCAGCAGCCAGTGTTAAAACACCAGTCTTGGGAGAAAATCTAAGATGGAGGCTAGGAGAGACAGGGCAAAAAGATGCCTCCATGAAAAAGCCAGAAAGTGACCCAGAACACCAGTTCCAGTGATGTACCAGCTGGACAGGTCTGCTAAATCCACAGGGACAATTCACTTGGTGAAACTGGGAGTCCACATTCTGAAACACATGAGTACCCCTGCTGAATGTCTGGCAGCCATGCTGTGGTATGGGGAAACCATGGGTTGGCGTTTGGAATTGGAGTAGTTCTTTTCTAAAAAAAACCCAAAAGTGGCAGCAGATATGGCAGCGAGAACTGCGCAGTGAAGTGTGGCAGGAACAGGCTGTGCAAGCACCTCAGTATCTGGTGTGGAAGATAGCCTTTTGCACAACCACTGCTAATTGTCTCACAGTGAGGAAGGGAGAGGTTAGCCAAAAGGGGAAAAAAACCATACCCCTTGCAACCATCTTCCCAGTGGGCTGGGAATGCTCCTGCCCAGTGCCAGAGCCACAGCCCAGAGCCTCACCAAAAAACCCAGTGTGACAGGAAGTGTTTCTGGCAACACGCATACATGCCACAATATCAGGTGTGGACAATAGCCTTTTGTGCACCCACAGCTAATTGTCCTGGAGCTGAGAAGGCAGAGCTGTGTGAAAAGGGGGGAATTAGCATGTCCCATTCAGCCATCCTTACAGCAGGCTGGGAATGCCCCTACATGGCCCGGTGGCCCAGAACTTCCCCTGAGGTAAGCTGCACACTTGTGACATAGCACAGCCTTCCCTTAGCAGAGGCCCTAGAAGGGCACGGCTTGGAAGAGGGACCCACTCAGAAATCCCAGGGACCATACTCCAATACAAAGGACTTGTGGGTCAGTGGCAGAGACAATTTGTGGTGAGACTGAAATGAATGTTTAGACTCTTGCAACAGCCTTAAATATCCAGGAACACCTGGGAATTTTGATTATTAAGGCTGCCTTGCCTCCCTAATGGCTCAGACACATGCCCCACACTCAAGGAAAACAGCACTGACAACACACCCAAACTTGGTGCACCAATTGGACCCCATAAGAATCAGACCCCCACACACCACAAAGACAAAGTTGGAGAGAACTGACTTGAGGGAAATAGGTGACTCACAGATAATCTGGTTAATTAGAAACAGTGTACACCACCAAGCTGTAGATCTGACAAATTAGAGGTAAGTCTGTGAATAGTCTGACATATCCTAAAAGAACCCTTTCAAGTAAAGCAAATGCCAAGAGGCCAAAAACAACAGAAAATTGTAAAGCATATGAAAAAACCAGATGATATGGAGAACACAAACCCAAACACCCAAATCAAAAGATCAGAGGAGACACAGTACTTGGAGCAATTAATCAAAGAACTAAAGACAAACAATGAGAGCATGGCACAGGATATAAAAGACATGAAGAAGAGCATGGCACAGGATATAAAGTACATAAAGAAGACCCTATAAGAGCATAAAGAAGGAATTGCAAGACTAAATAAAAAAATAGATGATCTTATGGAAATAAAAGAAACTGTTGACCAAATTAAAAAGATTCTGGATACTCACAGTACAAGACTAGAGGAAGCTGAACAGCAAATCAGTGACCTTGAAGGCTACAGAATGGAAAATGAAAGAACAAAAGAAAGAATGGGGAAAAAATTGAAAAATTCAAAATGGATCTCAGGGATATGATAGATAAAATAAAATGCCCAAATATAAAACTCATTGGTGTCCCAGAAGGGGAAGAGATGGATAAAGGTCTAGAAAGAGTATTCAAAGAAATTTTTGGGGAAAACTTCCCAAACTTTCTACACAATATAAATACACAAAGCATAAATGCCCAGCAAACTCCAAATAGAATAAATCCAAATAAACCCACTCTGAGACATATTCTGATCAGACTCTCAAATACTGAAGAGAAGGAGCAAGTTTTGAAAGCAGCAAGAGAAAAGCAATTCACCACATGCAAAGGAAACAACATAAGACTAAGTTGTGACTTCTCAGTAGCCACCATGGAGGTGAGAAGGCAGTGGCATGACATATTTAAAACTCTGAGAGAGAAGAATTTCCAACTAAGAATACTTTATCCAGCAAAGCTCTTCTTCAAATTTTTCACAGACAAACAAATGCTGAGAGATTTTGCTAATAAAAGACCTGCCCTACTTCAGCTACTACAGGGAGACCTACCAACAGAGAAACAAAGAAAGGAGAGAGAGATCGAGAGAAAGGTTCAGTACTAAAGAGATTCAGTGTGAGTACATTAAAGGACCTTAAGAGAGAGAGGGAAAAAATATATCTGACAAACATAAACCAAATGATAAGATGGCTGATTCAAGAAATGCCTTCACAGTAATAATGTTGAATGTAAATGGATTAAACTCCCCAATCTAAAGACATAGATGGGCAGAATGGGTAAAAGAAATGAACAAACAATATGTTGTATGCAAGAGACTCATCTTAGACACAGGGACACAAAGAAATTGAAAGTGAAAGGATGGAAAAATATTTCATGCAAACTACAGCCAAAACAAAGCAGGAATAGCAATATTAATCTCAGATAAAATAGATGTTAAATGCAAGGATATTATGAGAGACAAAGAAGACCAGTAATACTAATAAAAGAGGCAATTCATCAAGAAGAAATAACAATCATAAATGTTTTTGCATCCAATCTTGGTGCCACAAAATACATGAGACAAACACTGGCAAAACTGAAGGAAGCAATGGATGTTTCCAGAATAATTGTGGGAGACTTCAACACATCACTCTCACCTACAGATAGATCAACCAGACAGAAGACCAATAAGGAAATTGAAAACATAAACAATCTGATAAATGAATTTGACTTAACAGACATATATAGAACATTACATCCCAAATCACCAGGATACACATTCTTCTCTAGTGCTCACGGAACTTTCTCCAGAATTGACCATAGGCTGGGTCATAAAACAAACCTCAATAAATTTAAAAAAATTGAAATTATTCAAAGCACATTCTCTGACCACAATGGAATACAATTAGAAGTCAATAACCATCAGAGACTTAGAAAATTCACAAAAACCTGGAAGTTGAAAAGGAGGGGGAGATGAAAACATTCCCAGGTAATCAAAAACTGAGGGACTTCATCACCAGTAGATCAGTCCTATAAGAAATGCTAAAGGGAATTGTGCAGGCTGAAAGGAGGGGACACTAAACAATTGACTGAAACAATATGAAGAAATAAAGATTTACAGTGAAGATCACATGGTAAACATAAATACCAATACTACTGTATTTTTTATTTATAACTCCACTATATAGCTTCCTACAGGATCTAAAATACATAAAGGGTAATGATAAATTGGTGGTTTGGGATTCAATGTAAAATACGTAATTTTTGACAAGAACTCCATAAAGGTGGGGGAATGGAGGAGTATAGGAACATAGTTTATGTGTCCTATTGAAGTTAAGTTTGTATCAAAGAAAACAAGATTGTTATAGATTTAAGATGTTAAATTTAAGCCCCACGGTAAGCACAAAGAAAGTATCAGAGAATATGAACATAGAGATGAAGAGTATGGGTTATGAGAAGTGGGGGAAGAGGCAATGGGGAGTTAATAAGAAATGAGTGTAGGGTTTCTGTTTGGGGTGGAGGGAAATTTCTAGTAATGGTTGGTGGGAAGGTGATGGCATTGCAACATTGTGAATGTGGTTAATCCCACTAAATGGAATGCTTGGGGGGTGTTGGAATGGGAGGTGTTTCCACAATTGAAAAAAACAGTCCGGATAGATAGTGACAATGAAATGCCAAAGATGATCCTGGATGGGATCTGGGAATAGAGGAGAAAAGGCTCAAAAGGACACAATTGGGATGTAAGAAAAAAATGAAATATAGAATGTAGGCTTTATATCAATGTTAAATTTCTTGAACTTCTTAACTACACTTAAGTTGATTGCATAAATGAATATTCTTGTTCATAGGAAATGTATATGTGAATTATAGTATTTGTTCAAGGATGTGTGCAGCTTGCTCTCATATGTTCAGGAGACAGAGCAATAGATGATGGATGATAGATATGGAGGGAGGGAGGGAGGGAAAGAAAGAAATGGTAATGTGACAGAATGTTAGAGTTGGTGGATCTGGGTATCGGTGGAGGGGGGTTGGGGTGTGCTGTAGTTCTGTGTATGGGGTTTGTATTATTTTTGCAACTGTTCCTGTAAGTTTGAATTTATTTCAAAATAAAAAGTAAAAAAAAAAAACAAAAAACAAACAAACAAACAAAAAAAAACACCAGTTGTTCTAGTTTGCTAATGCTGCCAGAATGCAAAACACCACAAATGGATCAACTTTTATAAAGGAGGTTTATTTGCTTACACAGTTACAGTCTTAAGGTCATAAAGTGTCCAAGGTAAGGCATCAACAATTGGGTACCTTCACTGGAGGATGGCCAATGGCATCCAGAAAACCTCTGTTGGCTGGAAAGGCATGTGGCTGGCATCTGCTCCAAGTTCTGGTTTCAAAATGGCTTTCTCCCAGGACGTTCCTCTCTAGGCCACAGCTCCTCTTCAGATTGTCACTCTCAGTTGCTCTTAGGGCATTTGTCCTCTCTTAACTTCTCTGGAGCAAGAGTCTGCTTTCAATGGCTGTCTTCAAACTGTCTGTCATCTGTAGCCTCTGTGCATTCTTCAAAGTGTCCCTCTTGGTTGTAGCAAGCTTGCTCCTTCTGTCTGATCTTATGTAGTGCTCCAGTAATTTAATTCAGACCCACACTGAATGGGTGGGCCAACACCTGCATGGAAATTATCCAATCGGAGTCATCACCCACAGTTGGGTGGGTCACATCTCCATGGAAATACTCAAAGAATTACAATCTAATTAGCAATGAAAGGTCTGCCCACACAAGATTACATCAAAGATAATGGTGTTTGGGGGGACATAATACATTCAAACTGGCACACCAGTCTTCAGGAAGAAGGCATCACCTTGAAGACACCTTGATTTGGAATGTTTCTTGGCCTCAAAACCAAGAACTAATAAATTCCCATCACTTAAGCCAACTTATTGCATAATATTTGATTGTGCATCCAAGGAAACTAAAACAGCTGCTTTGATCCTCTGTCCTTTCCTTTCAGTCTGAAGAACTCCTTTTAGCATTCCTTGTAGGGTATGTCAAGTGGTGACAAATGTCCTCAGCTTTTGTTTATCTAGGAATGTCTTTATCTCCTTCATTTTTGAGACAGTCTCACTGAATATGAAATTCTTGGTTGGCAGTTGTTCTGTTTCAACATTTTAAGTATTTCATCCCACTGCCTTCTTGCCTCCATGGTTTCTGATGAGAAATCAGAGCTTAATCTCATTGGAACTCCCTTATACATAGCACATTGCTTTTTCCTTTCAGCTTTCAGGACTCTCTCCTTGTCCTTGGCATAAGACAGTTTGATTACTATGTGCCTCGGTGTGGTTCCCTTCAGGTTTATCCTGTTTGGTGTTCATGGGGTTTCTTGAATGTGCATATTCATGTCTTGTTAAATTTGGGAAGTTTTCTACCATTATTTCTTTGAAGATTCCTTCTGCACATTTCTCTCTGTCTTCTCCTTCTGAAACTCCCATAAATTGCATATTGGTATGCTGAATGTTGTTCTATAGTTCTCTTAGGTTTTGTTTGCTTTCTAAAATTTCTTCTTCTTTCTGCTCCTCAGCCTGAATCATTTTGATTGTCTTGTCTTTGAGTTCACTGACTCTTTCTTTTGTCAGCTCCAATCTGCTGCTGAAATCCTCTAGGGATTTTTTTTAAATGCAACTTTATTGAGATATGTTCACATACCATACAATCATCCAAAGTGTACAATCAATTGTTCACATCATCATATAGTTGTGCATTCATCACTACAATCAATCTTTTAACATTTTCATTACTCCAAACAACAAGAATAAAAATTAAAGTAAAAAAGAACATCCAAAACATCCCATACCCCTCCACACCCCCTACTGTTCATTTACTTTTTTAAAATACCATTTTATTTAGATATATTCACATACCCTACAGTCATCCACAGTGTACAATCAATTATTCACATCACCATCATACAGTTGTGCATTCATCACCAGAATCAATTTTGGGACCTTTTCCTTACTCCAAAAATATAAAAATAAAAGGAAAAAAGAACACCCAAAGCTTTCCATCCCCTCCATCCCACTCTATTCATCTAATTTGAGCCAACTGATTTTTGATAAAGGTGTGATAGCAATTGAATGGAGGACTGATATTCTTTTCAAATGCTGTTGGAGCAATTGGGCATCAATAGGCCAAAAAGAACTTCAACCTAAACCTCATGACTTATACAAAATTTAACTCAAAATGAATCATAGATTTAAATGTAAACCCTAAAACTATAAAACTTTTAGAAGAAAATATTCAGGACCTTGGGCTTGGTGAAAATTTCATAGACATGACACTGAAAGTATGAGCCATGGAAGAAAAAAATCTATTAATTAGACTTCATAAAAACTTCTGCTCCTTGAAAGTCCCTGTTAAGAGTATGAAAAGACAAGCTACATACTGGGAGAAAATATTTGCCCCATCACCCAATGAAGGAGTCATATCTAGAAAATTTGAAGAACTCTTAAAACTCAATGGTAACATCTCTACACAAGTGATAAAGTGACATAGAGCTATACACACACTTTATACCAATGTCAGTTTCCTGATGTTGATCTAGTTATGGACAATCTAACTAATGAGGGCTGTGCCAGTTTGGATGTATTATGTCCCCCAAAGTGGCATTATCTTCAATGCAGTCTTATGTGGGCAGACATATTAGTGTTGATTAGATTTTAATTCTTTGATTGAGTCTTTCCATGGAGATGTGACCCTCCCACCTACAGGTGATAATTCTGGTTAGATAATTTCCATGGAAGCATGGCTCCACCCATTCAGCATGGGCCTTGATTAGTTTCTGGAGCACTATATAAGCTCAGACAGGAGGATCGAGCTTGCTACAGCCAAGAGGGATACTTTGAAGAATGCACTGGAACTGAGAGAGGAGCTTCAGCTTACAGAGACATTTTGGAGATGACCTTTGAAAGCAGACTTTTGTTCCAGAGAAGCTAGGAGAGGACAAATGCCCCAAGAGCAACTGAGAATGACATTTTGAAGAGAAGCTGAAGCCTAGAGAGGAACTTCCTGGGAGAAAGCCATTTTGAAACCAGAACTTGGAGCAGATGCCAGCCTCATGCCTTTCCAGCTAACAGAGGTTTTCCAGAAGCCATTGGCTATTCTCCAGTGAAGCTGCCCAATTGTTGATGCCTTACCTTGGACACTTTATGGCTTTAAGACTGTAACTTTGTAACCAAATAAACCCCCTTTATAAAAACCAATCCATTTGTGGTGTTTTGCATTCCAGTAGCATTAGCAAACTAGAACAAGGGCCTCTCTGTACCATCTTTGCAACTTCCTGTGAACCTACAATAATTCCAAAATGAAAAGTAACATCAACAACAACAACAAATAGGCAAGCAAGGAGAACAACAAAGATGAAGCCTGCACCAGTGGCAGAACCAGCTACATAGTTTGTGTGGCCCAGTGCAAGTGAAAACGTTGGGCCCCTTGTTAAAAAATGACTAAGGATTTCAAGATGGTGGGAGCAGAGTACTGCTCAGTCATTGCCCAGGAAGCCACCCTGGCCAGCAGAGGGAGCCAGCACCTGTTCCCACAGGTCACAGAGTTGATTCAAGGGAAGAATTTCCTAAAAACTCACCCAACAATGGAAAAGGTTGCCCTTCCCAAGTGCTGACATCCATCTCCAGCTGTGTTCAGGCAGAAGCCCCATTTCTGAGAGGTTCCCTGGGCCTGGTGCTTGGCTCAGGCAGGAACATATCACTCAGTTCAGGCCAGAGGAAGTTCTAAGTGGACACTGTGGCTCTCCTTTTCCTGGGATGGTGCATCCTGGCACCAGAGAAGCTGGAAAGAAACCCCCTGCCATGACAATGTCTGAGCCTCTTCAGCAGTCAGCACCTGACGGTGACACTACCACCAGACTCATCACTTATGGGAGCTAATAAACTGTGACTATTAAAAAAATTCTTTTATTAGAGAAATTTTGGGTTTACAGAACAATCATGCATAAAACAGTCCCCACCATCAGCACCTCACGTTGGTGTGGAATATTTATTACAATTGAAGATAGCACTTTTTTGTAACTGTACTGTTTTTTAAATTCAGTTTTATTGAGGTATACTCACATATCATATAATCATCCATGGTGTACAATCAACTGTTCACACTACCATTTTATAGTTGTGCATTCATCACCCCAATATATTTTTGAACATTTTCCTTATACCAGAAAGAATCATAAGAATAAAAAATAAAAATAAAAAAGAACACCAAAATCATCCCCCATCCCACCCTATTTTTCATTTCATTTTTGTCCCCATTTTTCTACTCATCCAACCATACACTGGATAAAGGGACTGTGATCCACAAGGTTTTCACAATCACACTGTCACCCCTTGTAATCTACATTGTTGTACAATTGTCTTCAAGAGTCAAGGCTACTGGGTAGGAGTTTGGTAGTTTCATGCATTAACTTCTAGCTATTCCAATACATTAAAATCTAAAAAAGTGTTATCTATATAGTGTGTAAGAATGTCCACCAGAGTGACCTCTCAACTCCATTTGAAGTCTCTCAGTCACTGAAGCTTTATTTTGTTTCATTTCATATCCCCCTTTTGGTCAAGAAGATGTTCTCAATCCCATGATGCTGGGTCCATATTCATCCCAGGGAGTCATATCCTGCATTGCCAGGGGGATTTAAACCCCTGGGAGTCAGGTCCCACATGAGGGGAGGGCAGTGAGTTCACCTGCCAAGTTGGCTTAGTTAAAGAGAGAGGGCCACATCTGAGCAACAAAGAGGCATTCAGGGGGAGATCTTACGCACAATTGTAAGCAGGCTTAGATTCTCATTTGCAGTAACAAGTTTCATAGGGGCAAGCCCCAAGACAGAGGGCTCAGCCTGTCAAGCCATCAGTCCCCAATGTTTGTGAGAACATCAGCAACAATCCAGGTGAGGATGTCCTTCACCTCCTCATCCTCCCTGAGCTCCACAGGGAGGCCTCTAGGAAATTTTTAATTTCAGTTATTGTGGTCTTCAACTCCAGTATTTCTCTTTTGTTTCTTTTGAAAATTTCTATGTCATTATTGACATTCTCATATAGTTCATTTATTGTTTGCCTGATATCCTTAATTCTTTTCTGTGTTTTCCTTTATCTCCTTGAGCATATTGCAAATCATTAAAAAAAAAAAAATCCTTGGTGTGCTGGTTTAGAGCTGTTATGTACCCCAGAAAAGACTATGTTCTTTTAATCCATACTTATGGGGGCAGACCTATTGTGGGCTGTACCTTTTGATTAGGTTGTTTCCATGGAGATGTGACCCAGCCCATTCAGGGTGGGTCTTAATCACCTTGCTGGAGTCCTATATGAGAGGATAAAAGACAGATTAATCTCAGAGAGCTCAGATACATTGAGAGAGGAATGTCCAGAGATATTTGGATACAGGCATTTTGAAACCAGGGCCCAGGAGAGAAGGACCAGCAGACATCACCATGTGCCTGCCCATGTGACAGAGAAACCCCTGATGCCAGCAGCCTTTCCTCACAGACTGTATCTCCCTCTTGATACTTTATTTTGGACATTTTCATGGTCTTAGAACTCTAAATTTGTAAACTTATAAATCCCCATTAAAAAAGCCAACCCATATCTGGTATATTGCATTCTGGCAGTGCTAGCAATCCAACATCTGCTATATCCAGTCTGGTCTTCACTGATCATTTCTGGATTTTTCTTGTTCTTTTGACGGACCATCATTTCCTGTTTCTTTGTCTTGTAACATTTTCTTGCCACTGTACATTTTAATATTTATGAATGTGAACTCTGTGATTTAGTCCCTGAGTTGTCTGTTCTTTAAGTTTGTATCCATCTAGTGATATGACAGAGATTTTCTTGACTGCCAGTAGCTAACAAAAACAAACAAACCAACAAGAACAACACGTGCAAGCGCGTGCGCGCACACACACACACACACACACACACACACACACCTTTCACAGACCTTGCACCTTGGCTCTGTGTTGACTGGTGCCATCCTTCAGAGTTTAATCCTCCTATGAAAAACATCAGCCAGAAGCAAATGCCAAGTACAAGATCGTTTCTGTCTTTTCTGAGCCTGCATCTTGTCCTGAGCTTTGCTTGCTAATGGCCTTAGGAATTCCCCTGTTTCCAGAAATTTGGATGCCCCCTCTACTCTGTGAAATAGACTTTCTTTCCCTTCCAAGTGCTCTGTTTTATAACTTAATGCAGGTAATCCTTTGCCCAAGGCCACTTTAACTTATTTTTCTTATACTGCTTTAGCTGTCTGCAAGCTGCTTCTGACTGCAGGGTAAGTTCTGGGAGGGTGAGTTTGAGATTATTTTCCTGCCTCGCTGTTTCAAACTGCTACCCAATAGATTGGCACCAAATACAAACAGCCTAGTATACACATACTTGTTACTCTGCTCCCTCCAGAGCACTGCCAGGGATGCACAATGGGCATGCAGGCTGGCTCCACACCATGCTGGAGAGGGGTGGGGGAAAGCACTAGCAAGTCCATTATAATCTTCTATAATTTTTAAAGCTGAATTTTCTTGATTAGGTATTTTCCCAGTTACTGCAACCCTTTAACTATTTTCCTGACTTTGAGGAAGATGGCTGTGCTAGGTTTTGCTAGTTGTACATAGATTCTGTGGGGAATGGCACCCTGAGCATCTTACACCACCCTCTTTCTCCTGCTCTCAATATTTGGCGTATAGATATGCCTACATAGAGAATATGCTATGCCTGCAAAGTGGAAACTTCATTTAATTGCTAAAGCTAAAGTCCTCTTTGACCACTATGACTTGTTTTACCCTCTTTCCTCATAAACCGCCCTCCCCCCCCAACTCCTCAGAGGTAACCTTCTTTATCAGTTTGGTTTGTATCCTTCCAGGAACTGTGTTTGCATTTATATACATATATCTTCTTATAGAAAATAAAAGACTTTATTGTGTGTTTTTTTTTTCATGTTTTACATAAAAGGTAACATGTTGCAATTTATTTATCATCAATGAATACTATTTTGGGGGTAGATAATAATAACAGATAACAGTTATTGGGTACTGTGATGGTTAGGTTGATGTGTCAAGTTGGCCAGGTAATGGTATCCAGGTGTCTGGTCAAGCAAGCACTGGCCTAGCCATTACTGCAAGGACATTTGTGGCTGGTTAATAAACCAGAAGGCTGGCTTATTAAATTATCAGTCAATTGTCTGCAGCTGTGACTGATTATGTCAATGAAGGATGTGTCTTCCACAATGAGAGAATGCAATCAGCTGGATTTAATCCAATCAGTTGAAGACTTTTAAATGAGACAGATAGAGGACCTTCACTTCTTTTTTGGCTGATCAGTGAAGTATTTCCTGAGGAGATTATCACAGTTGCCAGTTCATTGCCTGAGGAGTTCATTGAACACCTTCATTACAGTTGCCAGTTTGCTGCCTGAAGACTTCATCAGGCATCTTCATTGGAGTTGCCAGTCTGCTGCCTGCCCTACAGAATTTGGACTCCTGCCTACCCAGAGTTTGTGAGACACTTTTATGTCTTATATTTATAGATATCTCTTGTTGATGCTGTTTCCTTAGAGAACCCTAACTAATACAGGTACTTACTATGTGTTTATTCTTTACAAATGTTATCTTATTTTCTCTGCACCACAAACTTATGAAGTAGGTAATATCATGATTCTCGTTTTAAGTATGAGGAGACTGAGGTCAAGGTCACTCCAGTAGTAAGTAGTGTGACCAGGATTCATTCCCTCTGAGTACAGAGCTTATATATTTCACCATTGGCATTTTGGACACATGGAGTTAAAGCACCTGAGGGATGTCATATAAGGCTGTCCAGTGGGAAGGTGAACATGCTGGCCTGTTTAAAGTTCTGAGAGGAATTAATATATTGGGGTGAGTGAAATCACCCAGGGAGTGTGTGTGGGGCACAACCTACCCACTTAGAGTGCACCAATCTTGTTCCATTTTTCTTTGTCATTTATTATTGCAGAGAGCAATCTGAAGAAAACCAGTTTTTAGTATTTTATAAATAATTTTTTTCTTATTGAATACTATTATTGCTTGTTCTTTATTCCTAAAATTCAAAAGATTTTTCCAGATTCTGTGTTGGAGTTGTGCTTACTAATTGTTCTGGATCGCAGTGAACCCACTCAATTTTCCATTTCTGCCTCAGATCTTTTCAGACCTGAGGGAAGTTTTCTTCTCTTATAATTTTGATTATTGCCTCTAATTGATTTGCCCTATCTCCTTTTGAGGGATGCCAATTCATCGAATCTCCATGATATTCTCCATCTTCATTATCTTCTCTCAAAGAATTCCAGGACTCAATTCTGTGTTCTTGATTTTCTCAAGTTTATCTTGCTTGCTGCGGATTTGCTTTTCTGCAGTGTCAAATCTGCTTTTTACACTTCCACCATCACTTTTGCTTTGGTTATTGTGGTTTTAATTTCATGATACTCTCCTTTTAATTTGACCTCTTATTCCAAAAAATGCAATGTCCTCTTTTAATTGAGAATAAAAATTAGGTGTTTTCTAATATTGGGTTCTGCTTCATGGACTATATATATTTCAAAGGAATAAATCTTGGCCTTAGTACTTTATTTCTTTTCTCTTGTGTCACATATTGTTTTCCACGTTTGAAAAATTTTGTGTATTCATCTTTGAGATTGATTAGTTAATCATTGATGATGTTTGGAAGTCCAGAGTTTGTGGCTTTACAGATTTAAGTTTTGGACAGTCACATTCAGGGTCTTCCATCCCCATTTCCCCCTCCAGAGCTGGCACTGAAAATGGTTCAGAAGCACTGTATGAATCATCTTCTGTCTTACTGTCTTAGCTATTTTTGGTGTCCACCTGCTTCAAGATTCCAATTGTTATTTTTCAACCTCTGGTGTTTATGACCATCTTTGAGCTATAGTATGTCTATCTTATTTTCTCTAAGTCTTTATGTTTTGCTTTTAGCACTTTCATCTGTGAATTTATATGTCAGTGTGTCCTAGGTATACTTAACTTTCTATTCATCTGTTCCAATCAGGGTGTAGGACTCTTGAGACACAATGTCTTTCTCTAGTGTCTCAACCTACCACTCTCAAACCCTTTTCTCTGCTTCATATTTTTCCATAGTGCTTATGCTTATTACAACCTGAATATCATATATATTTATTAGTACATCTCCTCTCTTATAACCTTATGAGGGGATATGTATGTATGTATGTAACTATCTATCTATCCACATACATATGCATCCATACATATATACATGCATATTTATGTGTATGTGAACACATACATTTATGTATATATGTATGTGTACATGTACACCCATATGTGCATACATCCATATATTTTATAATTTAATTTGTTTCCAGTGCTGGATTCCCAGGAACATAGTAGGTGTTCCACAAGTGTTTCTTGAATGAACTTCTTGTTTCTTTAGTGGTTCCTCTCAGAGTCCCTTTGTTTGGTCTTAACATTTGTGTTACATGCTCTCTCAGTATGTAAATTCCTCTCTAGATCTCAGTCATGCTTTCCCTTGTTTGGAAGACTTTAGGGTAGTCTGTGTGTGGGCCATGGATTTGCAGGCCTGTCCCAGGACCATTGTGGGTGGTTGGCACTATTCCTCTCTGCCTGGAAAACTTTTCCTTCCAATATGCCCAAAGTTCACTCCACCAACAACTTCACACTTTTGTTTATACTTCATCTCCTCAGAGAGTATTTTACTGATCACCCTATCTTTAACAGCACCTCCTATTTCTATCTTTTTAATCTTTTTCTCCTGCTTTAGTTTTTTTCCATAGCACTTTTCACCATTGGACATTACTTATTGTATCTATTTGTCGAGTGTCTGTTTCCCCTACTCGAATTGTAGGCTTCATGACGGGATGGACTTTGCTTTTGTTCACCGCATATTGCTAGCACCTAAAACAATAGCTGGTACGTAGTAGGCCATCCATAGATATTTATTAAATGTATTGATTATTGAGTGTGGCTTTGTATTTACTCATTTTAGAAAGCAAACTTAAAAAAAAATCATTTCCAGGGTTTGATTCTGTATCAGTTATCTTTTGCTATAATGATGCTGTGTAACAAACAAACATAAAACCTCAATGGCAACAAAAGTAAACATTTATTTCTCATGTTTCTGTGCAGTTCAGCTAATCTAGGTTGGGCTTACCTGATCTTGGCTGGGCTTGCTCAAGTGTCTGTGGATTGCTCTCATTCTCATGTCTTTTATTCTTTTCCTGGATCTGAAGAAGAGTATGGGAAGGTCCTTTTAATGGTGATGGCAGAGGTGCAAGGGCTACAATGACAAGTCCACTTCAAGTCTCTGTTCATATCATGTTCTTGTACCCCACTGACCAAGCAAGTCACATGATTTAGACCAGTATTAATGGTGGGCAGGTTATTTCACCTATGGGTGGGAGGGAACTGCAAAGTTTAATCTAAAAGGCATGCATAGATCAGAGGTGATGAGTTACAGCCATTTCTGCAGTCTCCCACAGGTACTGAGAGAGGGACTGTAGAGTATAGTGTGAAAAATAAATATTTGTTTCTAGCTCCTATTTTAACATTATATTCTGAAAAGTTATGTAATTGATTGGCACCCATTTTAATGTGGAGAAAATATGCACAATACACTCAGAAGATAGGAGCAGACTGCTAATAAGTCCCATGAATACATTTTCCAAATTTGAATATTAAGTAAACACAATTAAGTTGTGCTAAATATGTTTTGAGGCCCTTTAGGGAAGAAATGCCCATTTTCAAACAGGCAGGTAAGAGAGCTGTACCTTAGTGAGGAGAAAATAGAGATTTGTGTTTGAAAATGCTTACAGGTAAACCTATAGACCATTGATTGCTTTCAAATGTGTCCTTATCACCTCTCAGTAGGTTTATATATTGGTGTGACTACTTTGCTTAATATCTGCAAGTGCTTTTCAAACTCTTAATTTGAATGCATTCAATTTAAGCTTTACTGAAAAGACAATGAATGAGAGTGTATAGTAAAGGGGTGTGGGTATTTCTTGCAGGTGACTTGCATTATTAAATTGACTCAATTATTTTCCCATGCTCCTAATCATGGGGGATATGCATATTATCTTTAATATGTTAGTCAAGTTCTTGACTAGAAATGAAATGATTATTGGTGGTTTGTGACTTTAGTTATCACCACTAAACTGAAACTTTGTGGCAAAGCCTGTATTAGTGAGGGTTCTCTAGGGAAACAGAACCCTCAGGAGACATCTGTAAATATTATGAGATTTTAAAATTTTTTTTAAATTTTCTTGTGTAACTGTGGAGATGCACAAGTTCAAATTCTGTAGGGCAGGATGCAAGTTGGGAACTCCAATGAAGGTTTTTGATGAATTTCCTAGGAGAAGCTGGCTGGTTAAGGAAGAGATGGAAATTCTCCCTTCTGACTGCTGAAATCAGCACTTCTCCTTCTAAAGCTTTCAACTGATTGGATGAGATGTCTCTCATTGTTGAAGGCAATCTCCTCAGTTGATTGTAGGTGTAATCAGCCATAGATATAGTCACCTTACTGATGATTTAAGTTCATTAGCTGTCTTCACAGTGACAATCAGGCCAGTGTTTGGTTGACCAAACTGGGAACCATAACCTGGCCAAGTTGACACATGAACCTAACCATCACAATCCACTCCTTGTCAAATTGGCAGCCATACACATTACCTTAAACCATACTTAATCTCTAAATAAAAAACAAAAATAGTCACGTTTTTCACTTAACAATGCTCAACTTTCCTGTGTACAATCAGAGACATGCTAACTCTCCCCAGAATAGGTTGCAATTCCTTGGGTAGCATTCACTCCCCAACTTGATATCTTATAACTTAAATACTATGACATGAAACTAATGCAATTTATGTTAGTTGATAAGGTGATAAGATATTTGCCTGATGCATATGTACAAATATACTTATAGCAAAGCAAGGAAGAATTAATCATAATCATTACAGTCCTTGTTTCTGTAACTGGCCATGTGGTCACAGTTAATATTTTTTATTACCTTCTTCCAATACCAGTTCCATGTTCCCTTTATGCTCAGCAAACACACCAGCTGGCTGTAGTTTTTTTTACCTGGTGGGGTGATCCAACCTTTATTACAGAAATTTCTGGGCGATTGGTAGTCCTGCCTGGATTTGTTTGCTATGGTTTTCTATTAACTTTAATCACAGGGCATGGTAGTACTAAGAGATGCCCTAGTAGTTTACCTCCATTGTGTAGTTGCTGTCCTATTTCCCCATGATAATCAGGATCAGTCACCCCAGCCAGTAATCCCTTCTTTGCCTGTTGATTCAGAGGCATGAGGAGCCCACAGTGGCCAAGTGGCAGTGTTAACATCCAGGTCAATGGAATCGTTGTGTCTCCTGGTGGAAACAATTCTCCTTTTGGAACTAAGACCTGTAGACCAACAGAGCTTAAAGTTGCAGGGACAGGAAACAAACATTTTTCTTATAGATTGCTAGGGGTGATAGTGAGTGGTCCCACTCCTATTTCCACCCATTGAATCCTGGACCCATGAATCCTGGCTATGGGAGAAAGAGCACCATAGAATGGTTGCTGAGTTACAGCAGACATAGCCTCCTGGAGAACACTGCCCCAACCCTGCAAGGTATTGCCACCTATTTGGTGCCATAATTGAGTCTTCAAAAGGCCATTCCACTATTCTAACAATCTAGCTGCTTCAGAATGATGTGGAACATGGTAGGACCAGTGAATTCTATAAGCATGTGCCCATTCCTGCTGTGAAGTGACTTACTTGACCAGAAGCAATGCTGTGTGGAGTACCATGATGATGGATAAGGCATTCTGTAAGTCCATGGGTGGTAGTTTTGACAGCAGCATTATGTGCAGGGAAGGCAAACCCATATCTGGTGTATGTGTCTATTCCAGTTAGAACAAATCACAGCCCCTTTGATGATGGAAATGGTTCAATATAATCAATCTGCCACCAGGTAGCCAGCTGGTCACCTTGCAGAATGGTGCCATATTGGGGGCTGAGTTTGGTCTCTGCTGCTGGCAGATTGGACACACAGAAGTGGCTGTAACCAGGTTGGCCTTGGTGAATGGAAGTCCATATTGCTGAGCCCATAAATAACCTCCATCTCTACCACCATGACCACTTTGTTCATGAGCCCACTGGGCAATGACAGGAGTGGCTGGGGAGACTAGTATCCATAGAACAGGTCATCTTATCCACCCGATTATTCAAATTTTCCTCTGTTGAAGTCACCCCTTGGTGAGCATTCATGTGAGACACAAATATCTTCATGTCTTTTGCCCACTTAGCAAGGTCTATCCACATACCTTGTCTGCAGACCTCTTTGTCACCAATTTTCCAGTCATTTGCCTTCCATGTCCCTGGCCATCCCCCCAAACCATTGGCAATACCCTACAAATCAGTATACAAATGCACCTCTTGCTATTTCTCCTTCTAAGCAAAATGAACAACTAGGTGCACTGCTCAAAGTTCCACTCACTGGGAAGATTCTCCCTCACCAATGTACTTTAGGGACATTCCAGTAAGGGGCTGTAGTGCTGCAGCTGTCCACTTTTGGGTGGTACCTGGATATCATGCAGAAACATCTGTAAACAAGGCTCGACTTTTCTCTTCCTGTCAACTGACTATAAGGAACTCCCCAAGAGGCCATAGTTCTGTGCTGGGAAAGAGAAAGTAATGAGGCAGTAGTGGGGGCCATGGGCATTTGGGCCACTTCCTAATGAAACTTACTTGTGCCTTCAGGACCCTCTTGAGCCCTAGCTCATGTAAACCACTTACATTTAATGATAGAGTGCTGCTGTTCATGCCTAATTTTATGATTTAGCAGGTCACAAAATACCCAGCTCATGATAGGCAACACAGGTCTCATGGTAACTTGGTGGCCCATGGTTAAGCATTCAGTCTCTACTAAGGCCCAGTAGCAGGACAAAAATGTTTTTCAAAAGAAGAGTAGTTATCCTCAGAGGATGGCAAGGTTTTGCTCCAAAATCCTAAAGGTCTGCATTGTGATTCTCCTATAAGGGCCTACAAAGGCTCCAATCAGCATCTCTATTTACCACTGAAACTTCTTGCACCTTGGATCTCCTGGATTATATGGCCCACACAGCAGAGCAGCGTGCACAGCAGCCTGGACTTGTCACAGAGCCACCTTTTGTTTCAGTACCCACTCAAAACTAACAACTTATCTATCTGGTCATTCAGTAATTGTGCCAGAGCATCATACCCAAATACGATATGTGTTGTCTCCAAAATCCAAAGAGGCCCACTAGGCACTGTACCTCTTTTTTGGTCATAGTAGGGGCCAGATGCAAAATCTTATCCTTTACCTTATAAGGGATATCTCCACTTGCGCCACACCACTGGACACTTAGAAATTTCACTGAAGTGGAAGACATCTTCAGTTTTGTTGGATTTATCTCCTATTCTCTGACACAGAAATGTCTACCAATAAGTCTAGAGTAGTTGCTACTTGTTGCTTACTAGGTCCAGTAAACATATCATCAATATAATGGGCCATTGTGATGTCTTGTGGGAGGGAGAGACAATAAAGTTCCCTACAATCTAGATTATGACATAGGATTAGAGAGTTGATATAACCTTGAGGTAGGAGATTGAAGGTGTATTGCTGGCCTTAGCAACTGAAAGCAAACTGTTTCTGGTGGTCTTTACTAATAGCAATTGAGAAAAAAAGCATTTGCCAGATCAATTGCTGCATACCAGGTACCAGAAGATGTGTTGATTTGCTCCAGCAATGATACCACATCTGGAATAGCAGATGCAACTGGAGTAAACACCTGTTTAAGTTTACAACAATCTACTGTCATCTTCCAAGACCCATCTGTTTTCTGCACAGGCCAAATAGGAGAGTTGAATGAGGATGTGATGGGAATCATCACCCCTACATCTTTCAAGTCCTTGATGGTGGCACTAATCTCTGTAATATGGTATTGCTTTTGATTAATTTTTGGTTTTTATAGGATAAGGGCAGTTCTAGTGGTTTCCACTTGGCCTTTCCTACCATAATAGCCCTCACTCCACAAGTCAGGTAACCAATGTGGGGATTCTGCCAGTTGCTAAGTATTCCTGTTCTAATGATGGATTCTGGTACTGGGGAAATAACCTCCAAATTCTTCCAGGGACTTCCTGGACACACTGGACCCCATGTTAGAAGGATCTGAGTTAAAACTCCATTGATCACCCCTCCTCCATAAGCCAGTGGATCACAGTGATGTTTTGGGTCTCCTGAAATGGATGTTACTTCTGGCTTTTGTCTAATAATCCCTGAAATGTCTCATTATTTCCTTTTTCCCAATGCATATTTACCCTAGTAAAAGGCTGTATGTCTCTTTGGGGAAGGCTGGGAGGCAAATTAACAGTATAAATTTTTGGCAGTGTAGCAGGGTCCTTCCCCAAGGGTATCTGGCCTTCCTTTCATTCAAGGCCATGTGGTTCTGTACACTGTCTTTAGTCTGGAAATTGATTAAGGAGCCATAACTCTCTATTTTTGTAATTCAAGTTCAAATTTTGTTCATATGACCTAGAACTTCTCTGCTTGTACAGATCAAGAAAGAATTTAGTAGACTGCCCATCTATTTTACTTCTATGTGCCCCATGACCTACTAGCTAATGCTGTAGACTTCTACAAGTCAGATTATTTTGCTTGCTGCTTTGAGTCAGCTGTCCATTATGGTAGTCACGCCCACATTGTCATTGGCAATTAAGTGCTGTCACTTAACTTCTGCCATCCCAGCCTCTTATCATCCCCACTGTGATTAAGGATTTCAGTCCAGTGACAGCAGTTCCCACAGTAATATCTGACCCACAGAGAAGAGCAACCATGGAGGTCTTCAAAGATGATAGGGTTAGTCTCACAAATTTATTCCTCATAGTCCTGCTGAAAGGCATTGCCTCTAGACATTCCTGGGGTAGGTGAGCAGATCTTACATAATAAATCCACTCTAACATTTCATTCTTTCTAAGCCTTTGTGTCCCCTCACCTATATTATATCAGAGCAGTTCTGGCATTTCAACTTCAGGTAATGTAGGCCACTTTTTGGCCAGTGTTTCAGCCAACCACCCAAACAAACTGCTAGAGCCCTTTCTAATTCCTTGAGCTACCACATTGAATCCAGAGTCTCTGTTTAGTGGGCCCATATCAATAAATTCAACCTGATTGAGCATTATATACCTTCTATCATTAACCCACATCCTAATCTCCATTCCCACATATAGCTCCCTGATTTTTGCTTATATAAATTGGAAAAATCATGGAGTTCTTTTGGAGTATAGCACACATCCTCATGGGCATACTTTTTGCCTCACCTTTTCAGGCCTTTAGGACTTCAGTCTAGATATAGATCTGGGAGAAAAGAGATTGGTGGGGTTGGGTCATGAAAAGAATTACAAGAGTCTTGCAAGCCAATTACCCTAGAGAATGTCATTGTAGTTTTATCTGGTGAAACATGATTAATCTCTTCAGACAGAGGAGTGAGAGTTTGCTCAGGGAGTTGGTTACAGGTTTATCAGTCACAGCAGGGTTTATCTGTTCAGATGGAGGTTGGATGGCATTTCCTCAGGACAGTCCATTACAGGTTTATCTGGCAAAGACTCAGCAGAATCTCAGGTTTCAGTGTCCCCACCCCCATCATTGTCAACCTATATGTCCCAATTCCAATTTTCAGTATCTTTTTCCTTTTAATCAATGCTCCACCTAAACAGCAGATACCCTGCAAGACTGGGAATTTGGTTTACATAGTAATTTAGCCATTTGCACAATGAGACTGCATCTCATTTACAGAAATCTCAATTTCAGTGGCTACATGAAATAAGATTTTCTTTCATGGCATACATAGAAACTTTCATATTCTTCATGAGGCAGTTAAATTGTAAATTTGAAGCCTGGAGATTATCCCTTTCTTCAATAACTGTATGCCATATATTTAGAAACAAACTAGCTAACATCATTAAACCTTTTAACTCCACAAAACTCCATTAAGGTGTCAAAAACAGTCACTCAGAGCCTTGCCTTTTATAAGCATTTGAATAGCTGTATCCAGTGGTGATATTTTGTTTCTCTCTATTGCCAACTCATGTCAGTGATTATCAGTGCAATCTTGATTATTGAAAATAGAGTCATAATTACCATTGAATCTAATCAGGTTGGAGAAACAACTCCCCAAACCCCAGAAATGATTTAGCTATCTCATCCTTAAGATTTTGTTTCTCAAGAACCACTCCTGGTACCAAAGCTGTATGAATAAGGGTTCTCTAGGAAAAGAGAACTGACAGGAGATATCTGTAAATATTATGGGATTTTAATTAAAACTGTCTCACATAACTGTGGGGACGTACAAGTCCAAATTCTGTAGGGCAGGATGCAAGCAGGGAACTCCAGTGAAGGTTTCTGATGAATTTCCCATGAGAAGCTTGCTGGCTAATGTAGAGATGGAAATTCTCTCTTCTGAATGCTGAAATCATCACTTCTTTTAAAGCCTTCAACTGATTGATTGAGATGTCTTTCATTGTTGAGGGCAATCTCCTCAGCTGATTGTAGATGTGATCAGCATAGATGCTGTCATTTGCTAAGCTGCACAAAGCAGATACTGTATATTGGCTTTAAAAATGGGAATTTATTAGCTTACAAGTTTACAGTTTTTAGGCTGAGAAAATGTGCAAATTAAGACATCATCTAGCTATGCTTTCTTTCCATTGACTGGCTGCCAATGATTCTGGATGACTCTGCCACATGGCAAAGAACATGGCATTGTCTGTTTGTCTCACCCTTCTCTTCTGGGTTTCATTGCTTTCAGCCTTTTGCTTCTGCAACTTTCTTTCTTTCTCCCTCTCTGTATTTATTTATTCCATTTAAAAAGGACTCCAGTAAGAAGATTAAGACCCACCCTGTGCCATGCTTTAACTGAAGCAACCCCATGAAAGCCTACTTACAATAAGTTTATACTCATAGGAATGGATCAGCTTTAAGAATATTATTTTCTGGGGTACATACAAATTCAAACCACCACAGATGCAATCAACTTACTCATGATTTAAGTCCATGAAATATCCTTATAGTAACAATCTGGGCAGTGCTTGCTTAACTGAACAACTGGACACCATCACAAAGCCCAATTTAAATCTGCTTTGTGTGAGGCAAAACATATTATCCTTCAAAGGGAAAGTTCTGATTTTGTTGGCTAGTTGTTTCATAACATCTAGTGATTAAATTTATGTTTGTTTGATATGCTACTGAGAAAGAAAAGTGATTGTAGTTCTGTCCATCACTATAATTTAAAAGTTATTTTTCATTGAATTTTCTGCTTCTTGGATTTTTTTAAAAACTACAATTCAGTAAGATGTATTTTCCAAGCAAGTTGCTATTTCTCCCGAAAGAGTCAGAGTAATCATAGATCTTAGCAATAAATACAATTTAGTAGTACCTTGAACTTAATCCCCTTTATAATGTATATTTAAATTTAATTTTTATTAATTTTCATCAAATCATGTAGATAATAAGTAGGGATAATGTGTCTCCTAATATATAACAAAATTAGTTTTTCACAATCATGTTAACATAAAGAATCATAAGAATCATGACTTGTATTTATAGGAATGGTTTGATGTCATAAGACAAGAGCTTATATTTTTGAATGGCTTAAAATATATAACCTTTCTGTTTATTTTTCTCCCTCATTCAGAATTGCCTTAGATTATTAATACTCAGTTTAAAATTTATTCCTCAATTTTCTGATATTTTACTACATTTGTTATATTCTATTTTACATGCTACATCTGAATCTACATAATTAAACATCTCAGATATTATCAACAAAATTTCTCACAATAATGTCAGTATCAGGAAAATTTTATTGGTTAAATGTCTTCATGGGATGTGGTGAGAGGGGATCCCAAATGTAGAGATACCATTGTGTCAGCATTTTCTTGGATATTTAGCGAACATGTGGAAGAGCTAGATGTTTTTAAATAATTTTTATTGTGAAATATACATGAAGAAAAGTGATAACTTTCAAAGTATGGTTTAACAAGTAGTTATAGATTAAGTTTCAAAATATGGTATGGATTACCATTCCACAATTTCAGTTATTTCCTTCTAGCTGTTCTAATACACCATAAATCTAAAAAAAAAATCCATATAATATTTCAGCAGTCACAATCATTTGCAACATCCTGTCTTCTCTGTTCCATTTCCTCCCTCCCATTTGATCATTCTCTCAATCTTCAGGGATATCTGGGCAGTGACAATTCTAACTTCTTCATGTTGAAAGGGGTATTGTTGACATTACGGGGTAGGGGGATTCTTCTGGTTGTTCTTAGACTGGTATATCTGGGTTTCAGGGCTTATCTGGTATGGGAACAATCTGAAAGTTTTAAGCTTCTGAAAAATAAACTTTGTGACTGAAAGTTTTATAGAGCCTCAGATAGAACCCCGGGTATTCTTCAGAGTTTTCAGGAATACCGTTAGTTGGGGCTCTGCATACTGTGGCAACCTGCAAAATCTAGCACAAGCTTGCATAAGAGTAACCTCCAGAACAGCCTCTTGACTCTGAAATGTCTTAGCCACTGAAACCTTATTTTGTTATATTTCTTTTCCCCCTTTCAGTCAGGAGGGCATTGTCAATCCCACAATGCCAGGGCCAGCCTCATCCCTAGGAGTCATATCCTACATTTCCAGGGAGACTTACACCCTTGGAAGTCATGCTCCAGATAGGGGTGGTGGTCATGGTGGTAATGAGTTTATTTGCAGAGTTGGTCTTAGAGAGAGACAGGCCACATCTGAGAAACAAAAGAGGCTCTCTGGAAGTGACACTTAGGCATAATTAGAGGTAGGCTTGGCTTCCCCATTAGAGAAATAAGTTTCATAAGAGCAAGCCTCATGTTCAAGGGCCTGGCTTATTAAATTGGGGGTCCCTAATGCTTGAGAGAGTATCAAGAATTTCCCAGGTGGGGAAGTTTAAAAATTACATAATTTTCTCAAGTCCCTGAAGGGACTTTGTAAATAGTTTTCATTATCCTCACAGCATACTCTGGAATGAATCAGGGTATTATATTAAGCTATAACAAATTACAAGATCTCATTACATATTCCAGGCTCCATGTGCTTCGGTTGTTTAAATGAACTGGCTACACAGGTTAAGTTAGATTGTGTGCTGCAGAAAATTTAGATTTTGGACAAAATAAACATCTCTTCCTTTGGTCTCACACAGAAGGTGAGGTTTTAACATGCATACAATATCATCCTTTACCCTGTATTCTGATTGACCTTAGTCCCAACCATATCAGCTTCATTTATATCTCTAATTGAACTCTGATCTCTTTTTCAGCTTCTTTAGCAGTTGCTGTATGGAGTAATGCCAACTTTCAGAGTTGCAGAACTCTAAGTCTCAAGTGTCACACAAGCATCCAAAATTCTGGGAAATACCAACTTATACACATAAACACATATATATACTCATTTATATATACATATATAAGCACTGCAACAACACATTTACTTCCTAATAGAACAAACATTTTTAATAACGTTGAAGTAAAATGGTTCCATTTTTGCATTAAACTACATACCATTTAGCAGAGTAATGTAAAATACAGTAAAATGTCAAGATTGTCATCTACTTTATGAAAATCCATCAATTTGGAATTTGTTTTAAAAGCTCTATCAAGGAAGTGAGATGTGCAATAGATAGTAAGTATGCAGTCATGTTTTTATGTCATGTTAGAGATCCATGAAACTGTTCCACTTACTGGATTTTTCTGATGGCTGAAATTCTTATTGTTGGTTAATAATAGGATCATGCCCTTAGCAAATACTTGGTTTTGTTTTAAAATTTAAGTCAAGAGATCTTAGTTGCCTTTCCCCACTCCCATCCCCACTCATTGGGATGGGATGAGTTATATACATATATAAGCAATATTTATTTAACTATTCTATAAAATTATTGAGAACTTGGTAAGGCCTTTAAACATTCCTCAGATTCCTTTCCCTGGTTCTTTTTTTTTTTTTCTGACCCCCCCTCCCTGATACCCTGATCCGCCAACTTTAACATGCTGTCACACTGCCATTTCTCTTTCCCTCCCTCCCTATCATCCATCATCTACTGCTCTGTCTTCTGAACATATGGGAGCAAGCTGCACACATCCTTGAACAAACACTATAATTCACATATACAATTCCCATGGGCAAGAACATTCTTTTATGCAATCCCATTAAGTGCCATTAAGAAGTTCAAGAAATTCAAGATTGATACAAAGCTTACATTCTATATTTCCTTTTCTTTTTCTTATGTCTCAACTGTGTCCCTTTGAGCCTCCTGTCCTCCATCCTCAGATCCCATCCAGGATCATCCTTGGCATTCAATTGTCATCTATTTAGACTGCCTTTTTTTTTTTTTTTTCAATTGTGAGAACATATATACAGCCTAAATCTTCCCATTCCACCCCCTCCTTAGCATTCCATTAGTGGGATCAATCACATTTAGAATGTTGTAATGCTATCACCTTCCCACCATCCATTGCTAGAAATTTCTCTTCACTTCCAACAGCAACCCTACCCTCATTTCTTAACTCCCCATTGCCCCTTCCCCCACTTCTCATAACCCATACTCTACTTTTCATCTCTATGGTCATATTCTCTGATAATTTCTTTGTGTTTACCATGGGGCTTAAAATTAACCTCTTATGACAGTGTGATTGTGAAGACCTTGTGGATCACACCCCCTTTGTCTAGTGTGTGGATGAGTGGAGGAATGGGGATGAAAACTGAAGGACAAATGGGGTGGGATGGGGGGATGATTTGGGTGTTTTTTTTCACTTTTATTTTTTATTCTTGTTCTGGTTCTTTCTGATGTAAGGAAAATGTTCAGAGATAGACTGTGGTGATGAATGCATAACTATGTTATCATACTGTGGACAGTGGATTGTATATCATGGATGATTGTGTGGTGTGTGAATGTATTTCAATAAAACTGAATTTAATAAAAACAAAACAAAACAAAACAAATACACTTAAGCAAAAAGAACAAAAACTCATACCACACAGAAATAAGTTAAGTTTTTGGTATATGTGTGTATGTGTACACACACACACACACACACACACACACACACACACAGTTTGGAATTTTATCCTACATAAGTGAGCCAATACTTAATATGCTGTTTTGAAAGCTGTCATGTTTCATTTTACAATATGGAATGAACATAAAAGGGCACTTAATCATCAAAACAAAACAGCAACAACAACAAAAAAAGACAAACCCTCTTTTACTGACCGTCTTCCGTCTGTGTTCAGTATCAAATCAAGGCTTTGCTCTTTTGATATGTTTGTGTTCTGTTACAAATGAAGTGAAATGGTTAAGGAAATAGCACCGTAATATTGAATTGGAAATGGTCTGAAGACAGGAAAATGATTCAGACTGAGGATGTGGGAAGACCTCACTCCATGTCTTGAAGCCTTTTTGCTTTGGCTTCAGCATATTGCAAACAAGTTACCACCATCCTCATTCTTTGGAACTTTTTAACCTCTTAACCCAAGTCAAGCCACCCTACATTTGGGATTGCTTGGAGATTCAATTCTTCATTAAAATGTCCTCAAAAAACAAAACAAAAAACAAAACAAAACAAAACAAAAAGTTAAAAAGGATAAACAAGGGAAAGTAAATTCTCTCTCACCCCCTACTCAAGCCAGCAGATCCCCTCCCACAAGAAGTTTCTTGGGAATCCTTACACAGATATTCTATGTAAAGCTATGCACATCAGTTGATTCCATGCTTTCTTCTCTCCTCCTCCCTCTCATTCTAGCCTCCCTTTGTACCCAAACTCTCTCATCTTTCCCTTTCTCTTTTCCACCTCTTTCCTTCCGCAGACACTAGTTTACCATATAAATAAATATATATACATATAAAATTATGTTCTCCTTACATTTCTAGAAATTTGCTTTATACATTTAGCTAGAATGTGCTATTGTCTGATGAATTTAGATACTATATAGTGTAACGGCTGAAAGCACAAACTCTGAAGCCAGATGTGTTTGAAGCAAGTCTATTCCACTTATTAATTAGGCAAATTACTTAACCTCACTGTACTTCAACTGTAAAATGGGTATGATAGTATCTTCTTTATAGGGTTGTTGTGAGATTTAAATCAATCAATCTACAAAGCCCTTAAAACCATGCCTGACAGCAAGCACTCTATAAATGTTAACTATTTTTGTGACCATTATATCTTCTTCATAAGTTGTTTGTCTTTCTCCTGTTTGGTGCTCTTAACTTTAAATTCCTACTTGTCAGATATTAATCTTGCCATTCCTGTTTTCATTCTGTTTTTGCTTTCTTGGTAGTTTACAGCTTTCTTCATTAATTTAAGTTTTTCGTGTAAATTGCACATATCTGGGTTTTGTTTGTTTTGTAACACAATATGATAGTCTTTTTTAAAAATAAGGGAATGTAGTCCATTTATATTTAATGTAATGGCTGATAATATTCCTTCCACATTACTTCGTTATTATTTACTTTTTTATTTCTCTCACCCTCTCTTAGTTTTGATAGTCTGATCAAATTGTTATTTTTCTTTTGCTGCTTTGTTAATTTAGACAAACTGTTTTCATTAAAGGCTACTTTTCTTTGATTTCATATTAAAATGCATAGTTCTTTAAAAAAAAATTAACCTCTTAAATCCATAACATCTTGTTTTTTTCTTGGATACCAACTTAACTTCAATAGGACACATAAACTATGTTCCTATATTCCTCCATTCCCCCACCTTTATATAGTTCCTGTCAAAACTTACATATTTTACACTGAGCCCAAAACCACTGATTTGTCATTAGAGTTGGTGTATTTTATATCCTACAGGAAGTAAATAGTGGAGTTACAAATCAAAAATTATTGACTTCTATTTGTATTCCATTGTGGTCAGAGAATGTGCTTTGAATATATTCAATTGTTTTTTTTTTTTTTAATTTATTGAGGCTTGTTTTATGTCCCAGCATATGGTCTATTCTGGAGAAAGATCCGTGATCACTAGAGAAAAACGTGTGTCCTGGTGATTTGGGATGTAAGGTACTACATATGTCTGTTAAAATTCTCTATCTCTCTCTCTCCTTTCTTTGTTTCTCTGTTGGTAGGGGTCCCTTTAGTATCTGAAGTAGAGCAGGTCTTTTATTAGCAAAATCTCTCAGCATTTGCTTGTCAGTGAAAAATTTAAGCTCTTCCTCAAATTTGAAGGAGAGTTTTGCTGGTAAAGTATTCTTGGTTGGAAATTTTTTTTCCCTCAGAATTTTAAATATGTCATGCCACTGCCTTCTCGCCTCCATGGTGGCTGCTGAGTAGTCACTACTTATTCTTATGTTGTTTCCTTTGTATGTGGTGAATTGCTTTTCTCTTGCTGCTTTCAGAACTTTCTCCTTCTCTTCCATATTTGTCAGTCTGATCAGAATATGTCTTGGAGTGGGTTTATTTGGATTTATTCTATTTGGAGTTCACTGGGCATTTATGCTTTGTGTATTTATAATGTGTAGAAGGTTTGGGAAGTTTTCCCCCAAAATTTCCTTGAATACTCTTTCTAGACTTTTACCCTTCTCTTCTCCTTCTGGGACACAATGAGTCTTAAATTTGGACATTTTATTTTATCTATCATATCCCTGAGATCCATTTTGATTTTTTTGATTTTTTTCCCCATTCTTTCTTTTGTTCTTTCATTTTCTGTTCTGTGATCCTCTAGGACACTGAGTTGTTGTTCAACTTCCTCTAATCTTGTATTATGAGTATCCAGAGTCTTTTTAATTTGGCCAACAGTTTCTTTTATTTCCATAAGATCTTCTATTTTTTAAATTACTATAGCAATTTCTTCTTTATGCTCTTCTAGGGTCTTCTTCATGTCCTTTATATCCTGTTCCATGTTCTTCTTCATGTCCTTTATATCCTGTGCCATGCTCTCATTCTTTGATTGTAGTCATTTGATTAATTGCGCCAAGTACTATGTCTCTTCTGATATTTTGATTTGGGTGTTTGGGATTGGGTTCTCCATATCATCTGATTTTATCATATGCTTTAAGGTTTTCTGTTGTTTTTGGCCTCTTGGCATTTGCTTTGCTTGATAGGGTTCTTTCAAATTGTAAAAAATACCTGTCTAATTTTTCAGAACTACATCTTGGTGGCATACACTTTCTCTAACTAACCAGCAGATAGCATCTGTGGGTCACGTATTCCAAGTCAGTTCTCTTCAACTTTGTCTTTGTGGTGTGTGGGGAAATGATTCTTGTGGGTTTCAATTGGTGAACTCAATTTGAGTGTGTTTTTGGTGCTGTCTGCCCTGAATGTGGGGTGTGTGTCTGGGTGGTTAAGGAGGCAGGGCAGCTTTAATATTCAAACCTCCCAGGTGTTCCCAGATATTCAAGGCTGTTGCAAGAGTCTAAGCCTTCATTTTGGTTTTGCCCCAGATGTAGTGTCCCTGGGTTTTCCGAGTGGGCCCCTTTCTCAGCTGTGGTCTTCCAGGACCTCTGCTGATGGAAGGCTGTGTTACATCACAACTGTGCGCTGTCCCTCAAGGGAAGCCCCAGGCCGCCGGGCTGTGCAGGGGCGCTTCCAGCCTGATGCAAAGATGGCTGAATGGGGCATCTCAACACCCCCCCTTTTCACACAGCTCCACCTTCCCAGCTCTGGGACAACTAGCTGTGTATGCATCCAAGGCCACTGTCCACAGCTGATATTGTGGCATGTGCTTCCTGGGGCGGCTCTGGGCTGTGGGTATGGCCCTGGGCAGGAGTATCTCCAGCCTGCCAGGGAACTGGCTGCAAGCAGCTTGGTTTCTTCCTCCTTTTGGCTCTCCCCTAAGGCTCCCTGGCCCTGAGGGAATCAGCAGCAGTCTATCCTCCACACCAGACACCAAGAGGTTGGCACAGCCCACTCCTGCTGTGCTTCATTGTGTGGTTCTTACCGTCGTAACTGCAGCTGCTCCTGGGTTTTTTCTTTTTTTTTTTTAAAGAACTAGTCCATCTCCAAATGCCAACCCCCAGTTTCTCCACACTACAGCATGGCCACAGGACTTTCAGCCAGCTTACTCACTTGTTTCAGAATGTAGACTCCCGGTTTCACCAAGTGCATGGTCCCTGTGGTTTTAGCAGAACTTGTCCAGCTGGTGCATCACTAAAACTGGTGTTCCGGGTTGCTTTCTGGTTTTTATCTAGTATTTTTCATGGAGGTGTTTTTTTGCCCTGTCTCACCTAGCCACCATCTTAGGTTCTCTGTCCCCTGGTTCTTAAATGACATGAAGTAATTGTGCAATGTTGCTGCTGATGAACCTAGCAAGCTGCACTCAAATTCAAATATGTTGGAATGAGGATTTCCAAAAAATTCAATTTGCATCAGAACCTCATCCCTTGACTTTGTATGAAAGGAATACTCTCCTTCCAGTGAAGGATTATCACAGAGGTTCACTAAATGAGAATCTGACCCAGTGTTCTTATTGTATTTTACATGTGCCTGTAAATTATTTGCAAAAGAGAAAAAGGAAAAAAAAAAAAGAAATGAAATCAAGTGAAAAAATAAATGGTATCTTAACATGGCAACTCCCAAACTACCTTAAAAAGCAAATATTGGTGACAGCCAGGTAAGTATCAGTGAGCCTCCTAGCTTGGTCTGATACTGTTGTTTCATGTACACTACCGAGGTAAGTTTATAATTTTAAATGTGAACTTTTTTTTTTAGGGTTAAGAACAAACTATAGACAGGTGACATCATCAACATGGCGATGTAAACAGCAACTGAAAAATTCTCTCCAGAGATTCAATGGAAAAAAAGGACAATTATGAATTGATTGTAACTCTGGAGGAGAATATAGACTGGAGAAAAACCCTGCAAATATCGAATTGAAGAAAGAGAAGTAATATGAGGTAGGAATCTTCAATCCCAGACCGTCTGGTCCTATTCCCAACCCCTCACTTGGTCTCAGTGTGGGAAAGGCACAGAATCAGCAGAGGGACCCCTCCCATCAGGGGCACATACTACAAAATCTCTCACAGCAGTGAGATATAACCCCACTGTTTGAAGACCCAGGGGACAGGGGAGGTCATTTCAAGGCCCATGTCAGTGAGGGACAAAGAAATAGAAAAAATGTGGACAGAGATTGTGTTTCCAGCCCTGGGTCTGAAAGCCCTTCCCCCATCCTTGAGGGAAGCAGCAGAAGGTGGCTTTTTCTTTGGGGGACATCTGGAGTACTGGGTTAGCTGAAGGAGTTCCCTGCAACAGGTGAAGCTGCACATTGAGCCAGAATTTGGCTGGCAAAGTGAGGGCTTAGGAATCCCACAGTTTCAGCTTACTTGTGTAGAAGCAGCCTGTGCTCAAAGGCAAAGCAGCTTCTGAAGGTGATTAAGTTACCCAACACCACCATCTGCTGGACAGTCTGGAAGGTGCAAGGGAATTAAAACATTTAAAAATATGCTCCATACCCTTTCTTAGGATTACAGGAGCTGGCCTACATGCTCTGCATAGAAACCCAACACTGTTTTGGCTATTATGGATGACCCACTTGTTAAAGCAGGGCTCTAAAACAAACATAGGTCTTCTTGGTGGTGAAAAACAGAGCACCACTGGAAGTCAACAGATTTGTTTTACCACACACAGGGAACTTGCTGGGGTTCCCAGAGCCTACCTCCCATCCTTGTGGCAGGCCACAGTGGGCACATGATTTTTCTGAGGAGACTGACAACTGACCAGTGAAAGAAACAAAGAACAGCTAGAAATCAAAGACAACCAACAAGAAAACCCTATGCAAAAGAGAGAAAACAACCTCCAGAATAAGCTAATCAAGACAATCAGATGCCTAGACAGCAAAAAATCAAGAGTCATACCAGGAAACATGAAAATATGGCCCAATAGAACAAACATACCTCAACTGAGATTCAGGAGTTGAAACAACTAATTAAAGATGTTCAAACAAACATGCTAAATCAACTCGAAAATCAAATCAATGAGTTGAGGGAAGATATGGCAAAAGAGGTGAAAGATATAAGGAAGACACCGGGTGAATACAAGGAAGAACTTGAAAGTTTGAAAAAACAAATTGCAGAACTTAGGGAAATGAAAGGCACAATAGAAGAGATGAAAAAACACAGTGGAGACATACAACAGCAGATTTGAAGAGGTAGAAGAAAGGATTCATGAACTAGAGGACAGGATATCTGAAATCCTACACACAAAAGAACAGGGAAAAGAATGGAAAAATACAAGCAGGTTCTCAGGGAACTGAATGACAACATGAAGTACATGAATCTATGTGTTATAGGTGTCCCAGAAGGAGAAGAGAAGGGAAAAGGGGCAGAAAGAATAATAAAGGAAATAATCAATGAAAATTTCCCAACTCTTATGAAGGACATAAAATTACAGGTCCAAGAGGTGCAGTGTACCCACATAGACCTACTCTAAGACACTTATTAATCATATTGTCAAATGTCAAAGACAAAGAAAATTCTGAAAGCAGCAAGAGAAAAGCAGTCCATCACATACAAAGGAAGCTTGAAAAGACTATGTCCAGATCTCTCAGCAGAAATTATGGAAGCAGAAACCATCCACAATGTACTGTCAATTGTTCCCAGTACCATTGTGTAGTTGTGTATTCATCACCAAAATCAATTTTTGAACATTTTCATTACTCCAAAAAACTAAAAATAAGAATAAAAATACAAGTAAAGAAAAACACCAAAAACATCCCATCCCCTCATCCCTTCTATTATTCTTTTAATTTTTATTCTCATTTTTCTACTCATCTGTCCATCCACTGGATAAAGGGAGTATGAGACAGAAAGTTTTCACAATCACTCAGTCACACTGTGTGAACTATATAGTTATACAGTTGTCTTCAAGAATCAAGGCTACTGGGTTGCAGTTCAACAGTTTCATGTATTTCCTTCTAGCTATCCCAATAGATGAAAAACTACAAAGGGATATCTATATAACACATAAGAATAACCTCCAGAATGACCTCTAGACTCCATTTGAAATCTCTCAGCCACTGAAAGTTTATTTTGTTTAATTTCTCTTCCCCTGTTTGGTCAGGAAGACTTTCTCAGTCTCATGGCTCCAGGTTCAGGCTCTTCCCTGGGTGTCATGTCCCACATTGTCATGGAGATTTATACCCCTGAGAGTCATACCCCACAGAAGGGGGAGGGCAATGAACTTACCTGCCGATTGGGTTTAGAGAGAGAGAGGCCACATCTGAGCAAGTAAAAAGTTCTCTGGGGGAGATTCTTAAGCACAATTATAAGTAGACTTAGCCTACCTTCTACAGTAACAAGCTTCATAGGGGCAAGCCCCAAGATAGAGGGCTCACCCTTCTAAATTGGTAGACCACAATGCTTGTGAGAATATGACTAATTCCCCAAGTGGGGAAATTTAATATTTACACATTTTCCCCCAGTCCCTCAGGGTGGCTTTGCAAATACATTTTTTTTTTCTCTGCCTAAATTACTTTGGGATATATTGAGGTTTCACACTAACCTGTACAAACCAACCAAATTTCACTCCCTATTCAAAGTTTCATGTAATTATGGTGCTTGAACAAACTGACCGTACAAGTTAAATTATTTAGTGTGCTACAGAAAATAAAGATTTTGTACCAAATAAACATCTCTTCTTTTGGTTTCACACAGAAGTTGAAGTTTAATCACAGTCAATATCATCCTTTACCCTTTAGTCCTAACCAGATCCACTTCATTCATATCTCTAATTGAAGTCTGAACTCTGTCAGCTTTTTCAACAGTTGCTGTATGGGGTAATACATTCATAGCCACTGAACTCTCGCTTTGCATCTCAGGTTTCACACAGATTCTCAAAGTTCCAGGGAGTGTTCAGGTTATACACAAAGAGCTCAGCATGTCAGAGTTTAGAGATAACTATTACAACTCAGGAATAGATATGACTACTATAAGATCTTACAATCCAGGAAACTTTACAATAAGCCTTCCTCTGATAACCTGTGCTCTAAGATTCCATTCTCAGAGTTTTCACATTAGAGTTAGTCCATTATTGAGGCATTATAATGTTTGTCTTTTCATTTCTGGCTTATTTCAGTCAAAATGCTGTCCTAAAGATCTATTCACCTAGTTGCATGCTTCACATTTAGTATATTTTTAATTTGCTCTATAGTAGCTTTCATTTCCATAAGATCAGCTATTTTTCTATTTACTCTTTCAAATATTCTTTATGCTGTTTGCATGTCTTCTTGATATCCTTTATGTCTTTAGCCAATCCATTGAAGTTGTCTTGGAAATTTGCATGTACTTCTTTGAATAATTTTTCTAAGTTTTGTGACTCCTTTGTTTTTTTAATATGATCATTTGGCTTGGCCATGTCTTCTTGCATTTTCATGTGCTTTGTGATTTTCTGCTGATGTCTTGGCATTTGATTAACTTGATAAGGCTTTTTGGGGAGATGCAAGTCTATTTGGACATCTATAGAAAATTTGAGAGAACAGCAACTTGCTAGAGTGCACTTTCCCTGTCTTCCCAGCAGATGGTGCTCTTGGGCCACCTCTTCCTCTCAAGCCCACTTTTCTCCTGAATGGGGCAGCCCACTGTGTGGGGTTGAGACCAGCTGCAAGTCCAGCCCCAGGGGTGGGACGTGAGCACCATGCCCCTTAGTAGAGAATCGGCTTGCAGGCATAATGGGTCTGGTAATTTCCAGGCTTCTGAGTGGATTAACTTTTGACTGTGGAGCTGAGAGACTCACCTTCCTCAGCCCTCAATCAGCTCAGAGCTGTCCTGCCTTTTGTTGACTGGCAATCTCTCTCCCCATGGGCCTCTTGGGTGGGGGGAGGGGCTCTTGGTGTTTCCATGTAGCTCTCTCCCTTGTCTCCACCTCTCCACCTGTGCATGCCTTGAGCACCACAGGACTCCATGGGGAAAGAATGAAGGCAGCAGGACACAAAATGTCTCTCTTGCCTCCTAATTGCTGCAGCAGCTCTGCTCAGCTCTGTGTCCCCTCTCCTCCTGATGGGTGGGCTCCTCCGTCCTTCCCCAAATCAGGTGCCCACAGTGGCCTGTCTCAGTGCTGAAGGGTAAACCTGTGCACTGCAGCAAGGTCTCTGTGTGTGGCTAAAATACATCTGTTGTTTCCCACATTCCCACACAGGAGCTCCCAGCTGTGGGAATGAGATAGGTTATTTCCCCAGTTGGTTGCAGAGATGGGAGTGTGGGAGTGCACAGTTCCTCCTTCACCACTCCTGCTGGTGTGTCACGATTGAATAAACTCACTCCATCCTTTCAGTTGTAATTTCTCTGCTTTTTTATCCAGGTCCTCTCTATATAATGTAGAAGTCCCTCTCTGGCTGCTCAAACCCTGAAACTGCTGTCCCAGTCATTTTCTGCCTTTTCTGTAGTTATTCCCTGGTGGAGAAGCTTGCTCTGCCTCTCTTATTCTGCCGTCTTCCTGGAAGTATCCAGACACCTCTAACTTGTAAAAAGTCTCACTCCCTCATTTTCTGGGTTTTTCTTCTCTATTGTCATAAGAAAAAAATATGAAAGTGAAGTGTGGGTTATTGTATCAATCAGGGATAATTTAGAGAAGCAAAAACTCTAGGATATATTCATATTACATCTGTAAATATGATTTGTCTTTACACAGTTATTATGGGATGTGGTTAAGAGTGTCTGTAAGACTGTCATCTTCATATCTGATACTTGGGTTTTGAAATCCACAGGTCAGGCAGTCAGTACTGGAAGATGACCATAAAGTTGGGGAGAGCAAGATCAAGCTGGAACCTCCAAACCTGACCTAGAGGTCCTGAGAACTGATTGAAACTCATGTCAAATCTTGGGCAGAAGCTTTGGCTCCCTTTTGTCTGGCCCCAGGAGGTGACGAAGCGGAGGAGGGGTGGCAGCAGGTGCAGGCCTGCCAATGAGGTGACCCGGCAGATAAAGTGACAATGTGTGTGAGCTACAAAATGGCAAATACTTCATTTCTGCCCTTCAAATCCTCCAAAAGAGAGCAGGTGACCTACCCTAACCAAACGTATAGAGTAATGGAAACTCTGGGGAATGTAGTTCATATTAGCCAAAATGACACACGTTGTCAAAGCCCCCACAGTTAGCAACTCCAAACTTTGACAGCATACTTATTCATTCAATCTGAAATCCTAAACTTCTGGGTATTGTACCCAGGGCATTGAAACAGGCATTCTTCTAAAGAGAGTTATGTAACAGTGTAAATGAAGGGAAAGAGAAATGACTTTGGTGGGAAGTTAAATCAATGAGATGGACACTAAACATGAAAATTGTGAACAGTTCGTGTTACCTTTAAAAAGTTAACAAGGTATAATTAAATTTTCAAATTAAAAATCAGCTCTACTTAAATAATTTTGATTTAAGGTTTTGATATTCAATAACTATAATTGTATTTTGCTTTTTAAATGGGATAGTTTTGAATATTTTAGAAGAAAATTATTTTCATAGAAACATGACAAATGATTTAAAATTTTTTATTTTAGTTTAATTTACATTTGAGTAATATTATATTAAAATTGTGTGTCCTTTGAATACAATATTTGATTTTATAATCCTTTAGCTAGCACTGTTCAATAGAAATATAGTGCAAGTCACAAATGTGAGTTTCATAAGTAATTTTAAATTTTCTAGTAGCCACATTGAGAAAGTAAAAAGAAAAAAGATGAAATTAATTTTAATAATTACTGTATTTAACTCAATATATAAAATATTGTCATTAACTTAATATATGAAAATATTGTAATTTCTACATGTAAATTACATAAAAATTATTAATGAGATACTTTGCATTCCTTTTTTGGGTAAGTCTTAGAATCCAGTGTGTATTTTGCACTTCCAGCTCATCTCAATTTGTACTGGCCACATTCCAAGTGCTCAGGAGCCACATATGGTTAGTGCATACCATATTGTTAGCATAACTTTATATCATACGGTCAGTAGAATAACAAAATATGTGAACATCTTTATTGTAACAATTTAATTCATGATTTTGCTGAAATGAAGACAAGAAAAATAAATTTTATGAAATAAACACATATTGATTTATGAAATCTGTATGTCTTTATTTTATTATTCATCCAAGCATTGCCAACACATCAACGGGATGCCTAGACATTCTCAGGTATGAATAAATTGGGGCTTTGATATTTTGCTGTTTTCCAAGAATGTAAAAACCATTGCCTCACAAGTATTTTAAATTTTGTCATTAAGTTATTTATTTACAAAGGTAGGAGACTAAAAATTTTAAGAGTTTGCTAATTTGATATATAACTTTTAAATATATAGACATATGGTATGTGGACCTCCAATTATACTCTTGCCCTGGGCCCTGAAAAGGTCTGGCTTGCCCAGGTATCAACCCTTCATAAGGAACCATAGGAGAAATTGCCATAGTGCCAGGAAAAGTTATGCTTCTCCTGTGTAACAGGTATGCCTTTAATGTCTACACTATTCATACATGTTATTAGTTTTCTTTTCACTTTGATTGCCAAGAAACTCAGTGTCCAATTAGCTCCTTACCTTTTTGCAGGTGTGTAGGATCTTCTTGTAGGCATTTCCACATATTAACTTTTACCTTGGCTTTGATTGACTCTTCCTCCAAAATTCCCCTTTACTTTGACTACTTTCTTCTATTTTATCCATTTAATTCTGTGTATTTTTTCATTGACTAAAATCCTTTTTTGATGTAAGTATGTGTATGAGTTAATAAATGAATACTTAATATAAGATTTGTTCAAGGAAAGAGCAGATATTTTAATTATAACTTTTCTGCTTGTGCACACCTGGTATCTTCCCAGCTTGTACTTCTACCAACTTTGAAAAATTCACCCCAGAAACCAGTTATAAAATGTGAAAAATTCATGATATGGTTGGCTTCTTTCTAAAAAACTATTCAGAATAATTTATTGTTTTATATAAATCTAATACAGGGCACTAGCATTGATTAGCTATTTTTTATTATTAATCTTACTAAATGAACCAGCTGTCAATAAAATATTGGGAAGAGCAAGTTATTAAGATTCATGAAGACTTGCACTCCACCTGAGAGGCCTTTTTATCAGTTAGAAAACAAAAGTAATAGAGTGAAAAAAAAGAACCTAAAAAAGTAATTTTTAAACTATTGTTATGGTAATTTATAAGTGGAACATTTCAGCAAATCTTAACTATGTTCCATGTTGACAATAAATGACTTCTAATTATTTATACATTCTTTGTTGTTTCTTCCCTCCCAAAACTATCTTTTGGGAGGATCCAAACTACTGAGAAATGTCTTAGAAAAGCCTGGGTTGCCTTTTGGAGTTACATCTCTCTCTCTTCTATGGGGAAAGTTCAATCTGTGATCCTCCAAGTTACCCAGATGAAAGACTTTTACTGCAAGTCTGATAGTCTTTTTTATGGTCTTAAATTTAAGATGAAGATTCATCAAAAATTGACCTTGGGCATCTGTTTTGAAGAAAGGTCTCTGAAAGCCAATCAAAGGCTTGTGGGCATTCAACCTCCATATTTAGGACCAAGACTATCTGACCTTATTCCCTTTGAGTAGGATTTTCCTGTTTATTATTTAAAACTGAAAAACAAAAAAGGAAGGAAAAGAATGAACAGAAGCCCTAGGGGCTATGCTTGAAGAACTATAGGTGAATGTGCTTCCCTTGACATTTTGTTAAGTGGGTTTTAGAAGTGGAAAGAAGAGATTAAAGGGAAGCCGGAATCAATAGAATGGATCTTGACCCTGTGTCAGACTGGGTCGAAATAGGAAAAGAGAAATCACAACAATTATTTTAACAAAGAGAATTTAATATGAAGAATGGGTAAATAGGTACTGGAGGGAACACAGACCACATAAAGATAGTTACTGCAGTAAGAACCTTTGAACCCTTGTACTGTGGAACCGAGAGTTCCACAAACTTAGGAGCTTGGAGGAGGGACACTGCAGGGCTGCTTGGCTGATGCTGATGTTTCTGAGGGGAATCATTGTAAGGCTGGTTCAAAGAGGGTGGAAAAAGCTGGAAACTGCTACTGGGGTCAAGAGCCATATCGGGTCACCCAGTCAGTAATAGAAAGCAAGCAGGCAAGAGTGAATTATTTCTTTATCTTGTTGCTTTTGAGTCTCCCTCTAGTTCCCCCTTCTGGCAGAACCTGACAGGAAACCAGATGGCAAAGCAGAAAGGGGGTTGTGGAACTCCAGTCCCAGCATCACAGTGTTGAAGGGGAAGGTTTGAAGCTGAGAGAGAGGCGCTTAACAACTAACACGGAGATACCATGTGGGGATGAAAAAAGAAGGAAAAAAAATCTAGAGCCTGTGTTCCTAGAGAGAAACCCAGAGGCACAGGGGAGGAGATAAGTTTAAAGAAATATTTAGGAAAATATACATTACTTGAGCACTTTTGGATTAGGGTTTATGTTTCACTGGGTTCTCATCAAGTGCTGTGACTGGTGTCATTGCGACACGGGTGGAAGCACAGGCCAGCCAGGAGGCTGGGCACAATAGGCTTAATGTGGATAAAACTAAGTAAAATAAGGCCAAACTAAAAGATAAATAAATAAACAAACAAACAAATAAATAAATAAATAAAGAGGAAACCAAACTTAATAGACTAAATGAGTCAGACACCATCCTCTTTTCTTTTTTTCCAATTAAAAGTAACAAAACAGAGAAATCAAGTCTAGGATGATGGTGTACCAGACCACTCATGGCAGATTACATTCATGTGAAATATTTTTGTGTTGAACCAAATAGTTTAAAATTACCTGCTTTAGTGTTTGACCTTGGACAAATATCCTCTGACTCTTTTTCTTATCTCTAATATAGGAATTGAACTAAATGAATTCTATTGCCTCCTTTAGCTTTTAAATGTTCATGTCTATTAAAATGACCACTTTTCCCCAAAGAGCAGTTATTGTAGGTATTTGTATATTTCAAACCCAGGAAACGGGTGATTCTCTGTAGTTTGATTTTAGCATTCCCTGAAAAAGAATTTTGTGAACACTCTGGAAATTACAGCAACAGCATGTGGGACAGAGAAGTAGCAGACTTCTACTTCATTCCCGAGTCCTCAGATAACAGGATTCAATTAACTTCAATGGTACCAGAGATTATGAAATTGATGCATGAAAAAAAAGAACACATGACATTCAAGGAAAAATTCACACTTAATTCCATGATGTGACAGGCTCTATGCTGATTTGTTCAATTAACATGATACATTCAGTGTTTCAATAATCCCAGGCATTTGAAAATCCTTTCAATAAGACAATTAGAAAGAAAGGCACAAAGTCATTTTAAAAATCAGTTCTTAAACTTCCGGAACAGAAATTCTGGAGCAAGAAGTTCTATCAGTGTCCTGATGTCATTCCCTTGCTTGGATCATCATTTGCTTGACTTAAATCATTATTTCTTAAACCTGAGAACCATGGATACCTGGTTTCAATATGAAAATTCTATTTTAAGTCATATCATGGGCCTAATATAAATCGGAGAAGAGAGGGCTATCCAGATGACCTAGTAAGAGTCAATGCAATTCTCAGAAAGATCACAGATGAGTTACTGATTAATTCTTGGTGTTTTTTTGTTGTTGTTGTGGAGGAATGAACAGAAAGAATAAAAGATTTTTCTCCCTAACTGCCTTTGTGGAATGTCCTGCCATTTCTTTGTGTTCTGAATGTGTCAGGTCCAGTGAGGTTAACCTAGAGTGTACTAAAGGGGGAGTAAAAGGAAGCATTTGTGTTGCAAAGGAAGGGGATGTGAGCTTACCTGGGGAAGAGGATTGGATTTGTGGATACTAGAAGGACCAAGGGGTGGTGGGTTTTGAAGAAACCGGTGCACTGGCCTGATGGAGTTGACCGAGTGCACGTCTGGGGTAGCTGGTGTCCGACACTGAGGCCTTAATTGGGTGGCAAAGGTTCCAGTGCAACTTGCCTAAGAAGGTCGGAACACTGCGAACTGACAGGCATTCACATGGGCCAGATAGACTTAGACAATCTCAGCAGTGACCATAGTGGAATGAACACCAGAACATCTTGATCAATTTTTCCCAAACTGTATAAATAATAGGGGTCTTGTACAATATTAAGGAAGGGGGAAGGACCTCCAAAGTGATCAAATGGATTTCCATTTAATAGATGCTGTTAACAACTAGGAAAATCAGTAGAATGAGCAACAAATGCATGCCATGCAAATAGTACACGTGGACTGAGGGGCACAGAACAGAGGTGCAACCTAACTGTTACAAATTACAAATTATAAATTAAAATTTATAAACCCATCCTTAATTATTTCTGATCCAATCCCATGTGGCTAGTATATTAGACACTTGAAATATAGAAATTAATAATGATAGTATACAGAATACTTTTACAACTATTATCTCTTTCCATCTTCACAATAACTTCTTGAGGTATCATTTTTCCTCATTTAAAAGCAAAAAACCTGAAGCTCAAAAAGGTTATTGAGCTACCTTGCATAGTTATAAAGTGAATAATTCCATGAGCTAGATGCCTTGAGCTAGATAATATTAGGATTCTTGTTTAACAAATAAGAAACCGAGGCTCAGAAAGATGAAGTACCTTTCCAGAGGTCCCCCAGTCTCGCAAGTGGCAGAATTGAGATCTACGACTAAACTTCGCTATAATAAATTCTGGACAAAGAGGATGAAGGGAAATACCATCCAAGAGAAAAGCAAATGAAAATAATAGTTCAGTGAGAATCCTTTACCAAGAGTCACAACTTTGTAACATTTTATCACATTTGAAAATAAATTGCAGATATAATGACGTTTCACACTTAAATAGTTCTGCACGCTCTCTTAAGAATATGGACATTCTTGAAGATGCTCTTTTGAGCTGAGTTTTGAAGGATAAAAGGAACATGAATTAATAAAAATAGAAGTGACAAGTCATTATATTGCTGCTTTAATCACTATATGATATGATGTGAAACAGAATGAGCCTGACTTTTTCGGTATTTAAGTTAGCATTTGGGAAATACTTTATTTCACCTTAATCTTTATCTGCATATATGCGTGTATTTGTGCGTTTAGTTTACTCAAATCATTGTTTTTGAATTCTATAAATTAAGATAGATCTTTTTAAAGAATCAAATGATAAATCTGAGGTGCTAAAAGATTAGTTTGTCCCAAGTCAACTGGCTACTACAGTTACAGGTCTTAGGTCTTATGATGCCACAAACAATGTTCCCCTAGAATTTTTCCAACTTCTATCAATGCACAATTTGCACCCAGAAAGAATCCTATGATTCAGTTATGTTTCTAGAAGCATGTTCCTTGGATGACTGCTTTCTTTCCTAAACATTTGCTAAGCTGTCATATTATTTTAAACTGCAATCTTTGAACTGGTATCATAGCTCAGTGCTATATAAACACTGCATTCTTCACTGCTCTTATTGCTGTCAGTGCAAATGGTTCCTGAGCTCTCCATAATAATCACTATAGACATGCTGTGCTAGCTTTAGATTTTTAACAGCTCTAGGTAGCTCTCTGTATATATTTTGTATATGGGTAAGAGAAAAGTGAATGTATATTTCTAAATTTCTGTTTAATTATTTGGAAGTGAAAGATGAAGCAACTGCTAAGTGGATAGCTAGCATACATGACAAACAGTGTGTCAGTACTGAGGGATGGCTAGACACTTGCCCCAGAATCTGACCTCCTGGTTCTCTTGAAAGCTTGTAATTTTTACTCTCACCTTTCTTCAATTTAGACATTTGTTCAAAACAAGGAGATAACAGACCAGACATTTTCTTTCTAATTGCTATAGAAATATGGTGAGAAATTATACTTTTACACAGTTTTTTTTCAGGTTCTGAAGGGCAGTAAGTAAGTGTTCTAGTTTGCTAATGCTGCCAGGATACAAAACACCAGAAATGGATCGGCTTTTATAAAAGGGGTTTATTTGGTTGCACAGCTACCGTCTTAAGGCCATAAAGTGTCCTAACTAAGGTGTAAACAGTTGGGTACCTTCACTGGAGGATGGCCAATGCTGTCCGGAAAACCTCTGTTAGCTGGGAAGGCACATGGCTCCAAAGTTCTGGTTTCAAAATGGCTTTCTCCCAGGACATTCCTCTCTAGGCTACAGTTTCTCAAAAATGTCACTGTCAGTTGCTCTTTGGGCATTTGTCCTCTCTTAGCTTCTCCAGAGTAAGAGTCTGCTTTCAACAGCCATCTTCAAACTGTCTTTCATCTGCCACTCCTGTGTGTTCTTCAAAGTGTCCCTCTTGGCTGTAGCACACTCGCTCATTTTTGTCTGAGCTTATATAGTGCTCCAGTAATTTCATTCAGACCCACCCTGAATGGGTGGGGCAACACCTCCATGGAAATTATCCAATCAGAGTCATCACCCACAGTTGGGTGGGGCGCATTTCCAAATGTTCCAACTTAGTCTCCACTAATATGTGTGCCCCACAAGATTGCATCAAAGATAATGGTGTTTTGGGGGACATAATACATTGAACTGGCACAGTAAGATAGCATCTCCCCACATTTATCTGAATTAGGCATGGAGAAATATAGTATTGTGTCCTTTTAATTCACTTTTGGTGGTTCCAGTGAAACTTAGCTCTCGCCATGAAGGATAATGAGCTGAGAGGAAAAATGGAGGATTTTACACCTTTGGAGCTGTGTGTGCTCACACTTGCAATGAACTAACAATAAGATTATTTTTTACTAGATTTTACCGTTTCTCCCTTCCACAAATATAAGTAATAACAGTATTTTCAGAATATACTAAAATAGCAAGGGTCCAGTGAGGGGAAGCACTTGTTTCAGTCTGTGGGTTTAGGTATGGGGAGAAAAAGATCATTGGAATTGAAGACTGGATTTTAGAAGTGGCAAGACATGAGTCTAGAGAGCTAGAGTCCTGGTAATACAGACCCTCACATGCAATGCTAAGCAGCTCAGGTTGTTTTCTATAGGTAATGGGGAGCTACTAGGGAGTTTAAAGAGAGGAGTAGAGGCCTCAGACTTTAGTTTTTTATACTCATTCCACAGAAGCATGTGGAAAAACCACTGGAGGCTGGTGGCTAATGCAATAGGCCAGATGAGAAATAAGGGATAATGAAATATTCCTTGAGAAATTTATGGAAGGGGAGCACAGCAAACTTGAGGGGCTCTATAGTGGCTGTTTTCTGCAGGCTGGGCATGACAATGGAAGATGCAGTCATTGAAATGTGACTCCTGTGTTAACTGGGGATGATGGGATCCTGGAGGGGCAGAGGCCAAGTGGTAGCACTAAACCACAAGTGGCAAGGTGGGCAAGTCTACTGTAATGGGCACTAGGACCAGGGCAGTAGTCAGACATCTTTGGTGATGGTTAATGGTTCCTGGTGTCCCTAGGACTGAAATATATGGGCAACCTATGAAAGTCTAGGACTGGTAAATGGAGACTTAACTGCAATTTTTCACCCAATTCCAGACACGAGTCACTATTCAGACCAACTCATTAAATAAAGGAAGGCCAGGTTGCCTTGACGAAGGACCCTGCTACATTGCCAGAAGTTTATACAAGTGACTGTTCTACCCAGCTTCCTCCAAAGGGACTAATGAACATTTAGTGGAGGACTTTACACAGGGAAAAAGGCAACATCCAGACTTGGAGGGGACGGACTACTGACTCTGAACTGAAACTAATTTTTGGGGGACCACAAATACCATTGCAGTGTCCCAGTTATAGTTGGAGTTTGTGGAGGTTGAGTGATTAATGAAGTTTTGGTCTTGGTTCTTCTTACAGTAAAAAACACACTGTTATTCCCTCAGTTCTGGGAATAGACATGCCCCCAAAGTAGTAGAATCCTCCTACTGGTTTATTTATGTATGGAGTGGAAACTATTTTGTATGAAGGACTATTTGGAAGCCCCTTGAACTGCCTTTCCCTAACAAAATATTAAACCAATAGCAATAATATAATTACACAAAAGAATGCAGAGATTAATACCACCATCAAAGACTTGAAAGATACAAAGGTGGTGAAGACTGTATCATCCCCATTCAACTCATGTATTTGGCCTGGGCAGAAGACAGATGGACCTTGGAGAATGAATATAGATTTTCATAAACTTAATCAGTGGTGATCTCATTATAGCTGCATTTCCTGATGTTGCTTCTTTACTGAAGCAAATCAACATAACCTCTACTACCTGGTTGAAAACTATTGCTGTGGTAAATATTTGTTTTTTTCTGTATATCTGTTAATAATCTCACCTCCGTAACCCTGAAAAGGTCAATTTTATTTCACCTTACAAGGACAACAATACATCTTCATTGTTTTACTTTGGGGCTATATTGATTCTCTAGTCCTCATAATCTTATCATCTTGACACTCCACAGAATTGGTTGTTTTACTAGTTAATGACATTAGACCTGGTGAACAGGAAATAGCAAATAACCTAGATCCACGCATGCCACAGAATAGGCATAAAACCTGCAAATTTTCAATGGCCTGCCACCTTGGTAAAATTTACAGGAGTCCAACATTCTATAGAATGTTGAGATATTTGGAAAAGCTGAATCTGGCACCTCTTACCATCAAGGAAGAGAAACAAGAGTTAATGGTCGTCTTTGCACTTACAACAAAAACCATTTATCAAGGAACCTTAATGGCTGTCAGTTGAATAGAGCACAGAATAAGAAAAGGCACTGCTTAGGAATCTTGTATCTTATTCATGATTGTTCTGTAAACCCACAACTTCTCTAATTAAAAAGAGAGATGGAAAGCACTACATCATGTTCAGGGTGCTGTAAAAGCTGTTCTGCCATTTGGACCATATGTCAACAGATCCAACGGTAATTGAAGGTCTGTGATAAGGATGATTTACTCAGCTTTTGGCAGCCCTCTATAGAAGACTTACAGGGTCAACCCTTAAAATTTTATAGCAAAGACATGGCTTCTGCATTAGCTAGTCATTTAACTTCCAACTTCTGGCTTGCTACTGGGCCTTGATAGAGGCTAAACAATTGCTCAAATAACCACCACATTGCTACAATACCTGAACTTTCCATTATGCACTGGATGCTGTTTGACCCATCAAGTCATAAGGTTGGAGAGTCACAGTAATACTCAATAAGCAAGTGGAAGATCTGGGTCACACAGGTCTTGAGAGCACATGTCAGTTGAATGATCAGATGGCTCAGACTTCATAGTTGTTGCTCCTGCTACATTTGCTTCCTCTTCTTCCTCAACTCATACCTGTGGCCTTGTGGGGAATTACTATTACCAGTTGAGCAAAGATGAAAACATTTGAGTCTGTTTTATAGATAATTCCACAGGATATTCTGGCACTAACTGAATGTTAATATCTTCAGTATTACCCACACTCAATGGTATCTTAAAGGACGGTGATGAAGGGTAATCTTCTAGGTGACAGATCTTCAGGCAGAGCACCCAATTGTTTACCCAATGTGAGTTGGCACCAATTTATGGTCAGTGGTTTGTGGTTTGAAAGCAGGGTCAGGGATTTGAAAAAAATAAGACTAAAAAATTTGTGACAATGAGATGGCACAAGGACAGACATATTGGAATGGGCAAAACTATGAGTAAATTTTTGTCTGTGTAAATCCTCAGTAAAGGGTAACTCTTTACACAGAGGAGGACACTGTAAATCAACAGGCAGACCAGATGATCTATTCTGTGGTTATCAGTCTTTTGCCCCCTCTAGTCCTTGCTTCAAGTGATGGAGGCTTTGCATAATCTCTGCAGTATGGGTTTCCATTTGCCAAGGCTGATCTGCTATTGCTGAGTGTCTGACTGATGATAGCAGAGAAGAACAGTGTAACTTTCACATAGCATCATTTCCCAATTACCATTTCTTGGCATGTTAATTGAACAATTTCCATCATGAAGAGAGTAATGATTTGTCCTCAATAGACTAGACACTTAAAATGTATAAAGATCTGCCTTTCCTAATTTCAATACTTTTTCTAAAATACTACCAGTGGACTTACAGAATGAATTCCTTGGGCACTGTCATTCATAACATTACTTCTGAACAAGGAAATCATCTTATAACAAATGAAAAGCAGCAGTGGTCTCATGTACAGAGAATTCACTGTTATTGTCTACCCTGAAGCATATGGCCTAACAGGATTATGGGATTGTCTATTAAATATTCAGTTATGGGGCCAGAAGTATAATAACAATTTGCAGGCCAAGGGTAATGCCTTACAGGGTGCAGTATATACTGTGAATAGATCATCAATAAAAATGCTTGTTATCCCATAGACAGGGTAAATGGGTCTAGGAAAGAGGGCTGGAAATGTGAGTGGTTATTGGTAATCCATTAGCAAGATTTTTGCCTCTTGTCCACATAACTTTGGACTTTAGTGGTTATAGGACTTAGTACCTCCAGGAGAAAGGCTTCTGCTGGAGGATACGATAAAGGTTCCAATGAACTGAAACCTGAGATTCCCACCTGGCTATTCTGGGCTGTACATGTCATTGAGCTACCAGGCAGAGGTAGGATTACTGTACTGGTTGGGGTTATTGATTCTGATTATCAAAAAGAATAGGGAGGACTATGCCTAGAATCTTAGTATTTTTCCTTGGCATCTCGTAGTTCTCCCATGTTTAGTGGCAAAAACATAATGTAAAACTACATCAAAATATAGGTGATATCACTAATAGCCCAGATTTTCCAGGAATGAAGGCTTGGGTCACTTTACCAGATAAATAATCCCAACTAACTGAGATGATGACTGAAGGCAAGAAAATATGGAATAGAAAATGGAAGGAGAAATTTATAACTACCATCCATTTATGGGCCATGTGACCAGTCACAGAAAGTAGGCCTGAAGTAGTTTTGCATGCTTTCCTGGTGTTGATAGAAATTAATCATTCTCTTCTTCTTTGTCTCTCTCATTTCCCTAAAATCTAATGTAAGGTGAGTTAAGAGTGGTTAATCGTATATTGAAGTTAAGACAGATTGTGACTGAGCTACTAGAGGAACAGTATCATGCAGAGAAGGATAAAATGACATAGGGGACTTTGCATCTTCTCTTTTGGAGAAGATAGTGTGTTCAGTAGCATAATGAATAATTTTATCATGCAGTATGGAATTATGATATTATTGTCTTTATTTGTAAGTTAAAAAATGATTAAAGAGATGTATTTGAACATTATATTAATAAAGAAGTGGCCAGTATCAAAATGGCATCACCAGGGGAGGGGGAAAGATGGCAGAGTAGGGAGCTTCAGGGCTCACTCCTCCTTCAAGGACAGCTAGTGGGCAAGCAGAAACTGCCTGAAACAACTTCTCTGGGGCTCCAGACCCCAGGGGAGCACTGTGCAGCATCCAGCGAGAAGTGGGATGAAGAGACTGAGAAACTGTGGTGAAAAACTGAGGAACTCGCTCCATTACAACTGCTGGTACCATCCCCCACTCTCGAGGCAAGCAGCCTTGGACCCAGTCCCAATTGGCTGCTGTGGACAGCAGAATAGGGAGGTGGATGGGGAGCATGGCCAAGTGCAGATTACAACTTTTGGTCTGTGGATGTAGACTTCTGGGTTCTGTTATTTTATCACATCCCAGACAGGGTCCTCCATGCCATGGTTTCAACCCCACCTCTGATGGGGGTGGAGCCAATGGACATTTAAAAACACACTGCAAGATTGCCATCTGCTGGGTGGGCCAGGAGACTGCAGCCTCAGGAGCAGACAAAAAGGCTTTTTGGCATCTTTCCTGACCCTCTCCACAAGGCCCTTTGGAACTGGTCTGCTCCCCCTTTATGGGTCCCTGGCCTTGTTTTGGCTGGGAAATACCAACAAACTATGTGTTAAAGAAGAGCCTTAACACAAAGCCAATCAACAACAAAACCCTAGATAAGAGAGAGAAACTGACCTTCAGAGTAAAGTCATCAGGATAATCAGTTGCCTAAACATCAGCAAAAAATTATAAGCCATACTAATAAATAGAAAGATATGGCCCTGTCAAAGGAACAAATTAAAACTTGGGGGAAATACAGAATTTGGAACAACTAATCAAAGATGTTCAATCAAATCTCTTAAATCAATTCTAGGAGATAAAGGAAAATATGGCTAAAGGGATAAAGAACATTGAGAAGACATTGAGTGAGCATAAAGAATAATTTGAAAATCTGAAAAGAAGGATGATAGAACTTATGGGAATTAAAGGCCAATAAAAGGGATGAAAAATACTCTAGAGGCATACAACAGCAAATTTGAATGGGCAGAAGAAAGAATCAGCTAACTGGAAGATAGGACATTTGAAATCTCACAGACAAAAGAACAGTTAGAGAAAAGAATGGGAAAAATTGAGCAAGGTTTCAGGGAATTAAATGACAGCATGAAGCACATGAACATATGTGTCATGGGTGTCCCAGAAGGTGAAGAGAAGGGAAAAGGGGGAGAAAGATTATTTGAAGAAATAATGTTCTTAGTCCCTTGAAGAAATGATGGATCAGGAGGCTGTCATTTCAATCATTATCCATGATAAATAAGGTGCCTGGAATTAATTAACTACAGGATTATGTACCATGTGACATGAGGGGTTCATATTGAACATTTGTAAAATAAATAAATACTTTACCAATTGTTTTTGAGTACATGCTCATATTTAACATTTATACTCAGTAATACATTTATGAAAATATTCTTTTTTAAAAATCACCCTAAATAATGTATCTTAAGTCTTATTCATGATGCAATCAGTGTGCTACATATAGCTATTATATCTCTTCTTTCTATTATAGGTAAAAGGGCTTACTAAAAGACAAAAACATCAAAATGAATTGAGGAAGAATTATTTGTTTTAAAACATCATTTTATGATAAAATCAAATTTATCTTACCACAATAGAAAATGGTATAATTTTTCTTCACTGGAAGTATGACATTCTAAAAGGGAGGATAAAAATCCTTTTCTGTATTTCTAGTCAAATGGCTGGCACTTGAGGCAAAATTTTGGTCATTTTAAGCAGGCACATTTAACATGATTTATGAGGGGAACATTTTGTACAATTTGCTGACTTGAAATAGACTGTCAACACTGAACTGAATTATTTCATTTCTCTTTGTGATTTTCTTTGTTCAGCTAGCCAAAATGGGAGGGAGGGTTCATGTGGTCAAGGCATGCACATGGAATGTCTTTCCCAATGGGTAGAGACCACCCAGAGCATAAATCAGGCTGTGTCCTTTATTCATTGTGAGTTCATAGGGTGAGAAATAGTCTTGTCACTCGGGGGTTTTATCATGTTCACTGGAGAACTGGTGCTGTCAAATTTATTAAATGATGCTATGACTTCTCTGATTTATGCCAATTTCATGCTTTTGTCCATATTGATGTGAATAATCTTTGACTGTAAATTTTAAAAACAGAAAAAAATTTGCTTGCATCCTATTTTCCAGGGAAGATATTGACTATTCTCTGAAGTGGCTTGGAGATCTTGTCTTTAGGAGGACACAACTGCTTTTTACTGATTTAAGGGATAATAGTGACACCTTATAAAGACCTTGTCAACTATAGATCCTGCCTCTGGAGTAGCTTCTGAATAGGTAACAATCTTAGGCAAATTGTAATGTTTACTAGAGTTCACTATTTTCTTTGCTTGTTCTATTTCCATATTGGTGGTTGTTTTTTAATTTTATTTATTAAAAAAGAAAAATCATGCAGAAAGTACAGAATTCCCATATACTCCCATTCACACACAACAGTTTTCCCTATTATTAACATTTTGCATTAGTGTGGCTCCTTTGTTACAAGTGATGAAATGATATTATTATAATTACCCTATTATCTATAGTCTAAAATTTACTTTAGGATTCTCTCTTTATGTTGTAAGGTATATATTTTTTCCCTTGGGTAACATATATACAACCTAAAATTCCCCATTTTTGCCATATTCAATTATAAAATTCAGTGGTGCTAATCACATTCACAATGTGCCACCATCACCACCAACCATTACTAAACTTTTCCATTGCCCCACATAGAAATTCTGTACCAACTAAATTTACTCCCCCTTCTCCACCACTAGCCAGTACTTGGTAACCTGTACTTTAGCTTCTGACTTTATGAATTTGCATATTCTAATTATTTTCATATAATTGAGAGCATACAATATTTGCCCTTTATGTCTGGCTTATTTCACTCAACATGATGTCTTCATGGTTCATGTTGTAGCATGTATCAGAACTTCATTTCCATTTATGGCTGAACAATATTGCATTATATGTGTGCCAGTTTGGATGTATTGTGGTCCCCAGAACACTGTTATCTTTGATGCAATCTTGTGGAGGCAGACATATTAGTGTTGACTGGATTGGAGTCCTTAGATTGAGTGTGTCCGTGGAGATGTGACTTGGTCAACATTTCCAAGGAATGACCAAAACTCTTTTCCACAGTGACTTCACCATTTTACATTCTCACCAACAATGAGTAAATATTCCTATTTCTCTACATCCTCTCAATATTTGTGATTTTCTGTTTTAAAACAGCAGCCATTCTAGTGGGTATGAAACAGTATCTTGTGTGTTTGACTCATATTTCTCTATTGGCTAATGATGTCAAACATCTTTTCATGTATATGTTGGTCATTTGTGTATCTTCTTTGGAGAAGTGTTTATTCAAGAACTTTATCTCTTTATGAAGTTGTTTGTCTTTTTGTTGTTTCCAATTTGGTATTTTAAAAAATAATTCCTAAAGATGATAAGGGAAATTATATTCTAGACTTAGGCTGTCCAATATGGTTGCCAATGGCCACATGTACCTATTAAGAATTGAAATATGGCTAGTTTGGATTGAAACATTCTGTGAATATAAAATATATACCAGATTCCAAGTCTTAATAAAATAAAATATCTCATTAATATTTTTGTATTTATTACATACTGAGTTGATAATATTTCACATATATTGGGCTAAATATAGTGTCTATGTAAAATTAATCTTAATTTCTTTTACTTAAATTTAGGATATTTCTATTATAACATGACTCTAAAATACTCCAGAAGCAAAGAAGATGAAAAAGTGTCAGGATATTTAGCTGCTACAAGATAAGAAAAGGGTAAAAAAAAAAAAAAAAAAAAAAAAAAAAGAAAGCACAGTTAAGTAGAAATCAGGAAAAATATGCTAAAATAATAAAATGAACATATATATGATATATAATATATATAATCACAATAGATGTAGAAGTCTCATGATCTTGCAAATGAAACAAGATGAAATGGAGATATTTAGGTGTGGGAAATGTGCTCATGAAAGGAAGATGTGCCTTTTTCAGTTTTTCAGGTTATTCTGTGTCAGGGTTATGGGCACATTGCATTTATTCTTTGCCCTTAATATTTAGGATAATAAATATACTCTTCTAGAGCTAGACATGTGGGGAAATAATTTCAGCACTAGACTGAGGAGAAAAAAAGATTTCTCTTAAAATCATGTTTTATTATTAGAGACAAGGAGCTACATAATAGTGATAATACAATGGTATTATCACTCTGAGAAACATTTTACTTCATTCCCAATATAAAAGCCATTTCTATTTACTTTCTGAGATTCCGTCTTGGCAGAAAAATATGCAGACTAGCATTCTGAAAATATGTTAAGAATTGTATGCAATAATTGTTCAACAGAATAGAGAAAGGATATACTCATATTTATATTATCCTAACATTAAACATTTCCATCCATAGGAAGGAATTGGAAGACATCTTAGTTTACACTCTTATTTTTGGTCAAAATTATCCAATACCTGGCATTTCTGCAAGGTTAGAAAGGACAATAATTTACAGCAGTAAAAGAAGTGATGATTTACCAGCTCACTGAAATATTCATTTGGATTTGATGTGGGAGAGTATCTGAATATCATAAAAAGAAATTTACAACCACAAACTTCTTAAAATCTAATAAAAATGGTGTATATTTCATAAACATGACTTGTAAACTTAATTTAAATTGTGTAGTTGATTTTTGGAGTAATGTGAATGTTCTCAAATTGATTGTGGTGATGAATGCACAACTCTGATTATACCAAGGGCCATTGAAATTGTACACTGTGAATGGATTGAATGGTGTGTGAATAAAACTGCTTTTTAAAAAGATGTGTACTTTAAATCTAGCCTAATTATGGCAAAGAATTGCCTAGACTAATTTGGTCAGTGAATTGTTTTTGGACAATTCCTTGTTTATATATTGAATTATTTTTTATCTCCATATTATGAAGAGATAAAACAATCTACCCCGAATCCCTTATTTTAAATCTTGCCATTAGCGTATTTTATCCAGATAATGGTGCAGCAACATGCAATTTTCTTTTCTTATATGTATTCATATTCATTCATTCATTCAACAAATATTCATCTACCTACCATATGTTAAGACCTGACTGAGGAGGAAGGAAACTAAGATGGCGGCTAGGTGAGATGGTGTGAAGGAACACCTCCATAAAAAACACTGGATAAAAAAACCAGAGAGTGACCCAGAATACCGGTTACAGCGATGCGCTAGCTGGACGAGGTCTCCAAATTCCAGAGGGGCCGTATACTTGGTGAAACCAGGAGTCTGCATTCTGAAACGAGTGAGTAAGCTGGCTGGAAGACCCGCAGCTGTGCGGCAGTCTGGGGAAGCCAGGGTTCAGAGTTTGGAGACCAACTGGCTCTTTAAAAAAAAAAAAAAAATAGAAAAACCCAGGAGTGGCTGCAGCTGCAATAGTGGGAACCACGCAGTAAAACACAGCAAGAGGGGGCTGTGCCAGCTTCTTGGGGTCTGGCCGGGAAGATACCCCACTGCAGATACCCTTGGGTATGGGGGAACAGAGGGGAGAGCTGGAAGCAGAAAGAAACCCTGTGGCTAGCAGCTGGTGTCCCGGAGGGCTGGATAAACTCCTGCCCAGAGCTGTGCCCACAGCCCAGAGCCCTGCCACTTGTCCTGGAGCTGGGAAAGAGTAACTGTGTGAGGAGGAGGAGGTTGAGACACCCCGTTTGACCATTCTTGCTTCAGGCTGAGAGCATGCCGCCACATGGCCCGGTGTCCTGGGGCTTCCCTTGAGGGACGGCGTGCACTGGTGATGTAGCATGGAATTCCCTCAGCTGAGCTCCTGGAGGATCTCAGCTGGGAGGGGGGAGAGCCCAGGGATGCTACGCCAAGTCTGGTGGTTTGTGAGATAGAGAGAGAGAGGGACTGGGGCTGAAATGAAATGAAGGCTTAGACTCTTGTGGTGGCCTTGAATCTCCGGGAACCTGGGGGATTGGAAAATTAAAACTGCCCTTCCTCCCTGGCCACCCGTACACATGCCCCACATTCAGGATGGATGGCTCCAGCAACACACCCAAACTGAGTTCTCCAACTGAACCCAAGAATCATTTCCCCACACAACACAGGAACAAGGTTGAGAACTGACATGAGGGGTATAGGTGACTCACAGACACCATCTGCTGGTTAGTTAGAGAAAGTGTATGTCGCCAAACTGTGTTTCTGAAAAATTATATCGATATCCTTTTTTTTTTGTTACAACTTGAAAGAACCCTATTAAGTAAAACAAATGCCAAGAGGCCAAAAACAACAGAAAATCTTAATGCATATGATAAAACCAGACGATATGGAGAATCCAACTCCAAACACACAAATCAAGTTATCGGAAGAAACACAGTACCTCACAAAATTAATCAAAGAACTACAATTGAGGAACAAAAACATGGCAAAGGATTTAAAGGGCATCAAGAAGACCATGGCCCAGGATATACGTGACATAAAGAAGACCCTAGAAGAGCATAAAGAAGACATTGCAAGAGTAAATAAAAAATAGAAGATCTTATGGAAACAAAAGAAACTGTTGGCCAAATTAAAAAGATTCTGGATATTCACAATACAAGACTAGAGGAAGCTGAAAAACATCTCAGTGTCCTAGAAGTTCACAGAACAGAAAATGAAAGAACAAAAGAAAGAATGGAGAAAAGAATCAAAAAAATCGAAATGGATCTCAGGGATATGATAGATAAAATAAAATGTCCAAACTTAAGACTCATTGGTGTCCCAGAAGGGGAAGAGAAGGGTAAAGGTCTAGAAAGAGAATTCAAAGAAATTGTTGGGGAAAACTTCCCAAACCTTCTACACAATATAAATACACAAAGCATAAATGCCCAGCGAACTCCAAATAGAATAAATCCAAATAAACCCACTCCGAGACATATTCTGATCAGACTGTCAAATACTGAAGGGGAAGAGCAAGTTCTGAAAGCAGCAAGAGAAAAGCAATTCACCACATACAAAGGAAACAACATAAGACTAAGTTGTGACTTCTCAGCAGCCACCATGGAGGCGAGAAGGCAGTGGCATGACATATTTAAAATTCTGAGAGAGAAAAATTTCCAATCAAGAATGCTTTATCCAGCAAAACTCTCCTTCAAATTTGAGGGAGAGCTTAAATTTTTCACAGACAAACAAATGCTGAGAGACTTTGCCAATAAAAGACCTGCACTGCTTCAGATTTTAAAGGGAGCCCTACCAACAGAGAGACAAAGAAAGGAGAAAGAGACATAGAGAATTTTAACAGACGTATATAGTACCTTACATCCCAAATCACCAGGACACTCATTTTTCTCTAGTGATCACAGATCTTTCTCCAGAAGGGACCATAAGCTGGGACATAAAACAAGCCTCAAGAAATTTAAAAAAAAAAAAAATTGAACATACTCAAAGCACATTCTCCAACCACAATGGAATACAAATAGAAGTCAATAATTTTTGAACTGTAACTCCACTACTTACTTCCTACATGACATAAAATACACAAACTCTAATGACAAATCAGTGGTTTTGAACTCAATGTAAAATATGTAATTTTAGACAACTATATAAAGGTGGGGGAATGAAGGAGTACAGGAACATAGTTTATGTGTCCTATTGAAGTGAAAGTGGTATCAAAGAAAAACAAGATTGATATGGATTTAAGAGGTTAATTGTAAGCCCCACAGTAAACACAAAGAAATTATCAGAGAATATAACCATAGAGATGAAAAGTAGAGTTTGGGTTAAGAGAAATGGGTGAAGGTGTAATGCGGAGTTAAGAAATGAGTGTAGGGTTGCTGTTTGAGTTGAAGGGAAATTTCTAGTAATGGATGGTGGGAAAGAGCATTACAACATTCTAAATGTGATTAATCCCACTAATGGAAGGCTAGGGAGGGGGTGGAATGGAAAAATTTAGGCTGTATATATGTTTCCACAGCTGAAAAAAAAAAAAAAAAGACAGTCTAAATAGATGACAATTGAATGCCAAGGATGAACTTGGATGGGATTGGAGGATAGAGGACAGGTGGCTCAAAGGAACACAGTTGAGACATAAGGAAAAGGTAATATAGAATGTAAGCTTTGTATCATTGTTCAATCTCTTGTACTTCGTAGCTGTGCTTAATGGGATTGCATAAAAGAATGTTCTTGTTCATGGGAAGTTTATATGTGAATTATAGTGTATGTTCAAGGATGTGTGCAGCTAGCTCTCATATGTTCAGAAGACAGAGCAGTAGATGATGGATGATAGGGAGGGAGGAAGGGAGGGAAAGAAATAGCGATGTGACAGCATGTTAAAGTTGGTGGATTGAGCTATCAGGGGAGGCGGGTCAGGGTATGATGGAATTCTGTGTAGGGGATTAGTATTGTTTTTGCAACTGTTCCTATAACTTTGACGTCATTTCAAAAAAAAAAAAAGACTGTAACTGTGTAACCAAATAAACCCCCTTTTATAAAAGCCAAAAAAAAAAGACCTGACTGAAGTATTAAGAATTCAGAAGGGTTAAAGACATGCTCCATGTTGTATGTTGCTGTTAGTCTAGTGGAGGAAATCGCAATATGAGCAGATAAGAAAAATCCAATGAAATAAGTGGTATAAGAGGGAGCTAAACAAAGCACAGTGTGGCACAGAGGAAGGAAGGGGCTCTGCCCAGGGGCAGGTGACAGAGGCTTCACAGAAGACCAGCTATTTAAACCAGGTCTTGCAGGATGAGTAGGGGATGAATGAGGACTTGAGGAGAGGAACATTCTTGCCTGGAGAGGAGTATGTCCAAACCCAGGAAACATGACAGAAGCGTTCATGGGGTGGTGACAGTGGTGGGCTTGGCCCTTGTATCTCACAGTAATGAATTCAGAAATATTCATTGAAGTGTGAATCTATGAACAATTTTATAAAAGAAAGAAACTCTCATTCCCCCCCCCCCCAAAAAAAGAGAGACTTTTTCTTTCACAAATGGAACACTTTTCTAAATAGTAAAGCTGTAGGAATGTGTGTTATAAGGTAATGCATTCCCCATTTCTGCAAGTACTCACATTGAGTAAAGATTTCCAATTAGGTGCTATAGCTGCTCCTGAACTTATGAATGGAGAATTTCACTCCCTTACACATTGTACAATTATATTAAAAGTATGTATAAGACAGAAGGAAAGTTGTTATGTATCAGAAGGAAAATAATTTTATAGAGACCATAGTGTGCTCAAACTGAACTTCCTACTAGTAAGTAACAAAAACATGGGTACCAAGGAAAGGCGTTAGTCAGATGGTATATGCAAGTGGTGACCAGCCAACATCTGCTTTCATTTAGATTAACATAGAATTTAAGACCATGGCATTTGATGTTAGTGTGTTTTGGCTTTGTCATCTACTAAGTGTAGTAACTTGGGAAAGTCAATCAACCTCTCAAATCTTCAGTTTCCTCATATGGAAAATGGAGATAGTAACAATATTTCATGGAGTTGTTGTGAGGATTAAATGAGATAATCTGAATAAAACTCTTAGCACAGAACCTGGGATATAGGAAATATTTAATAGATATTTTTAATTATATTTAATTTAAATTTGTTAAATTTTAAAATAAATTTTATTTTAAAATATATTTTAAAATAAATTTTAAAATATATTTATTATTGCTACTAATTGGCTTTATCAAGTTATTTTTAAAATCTTCACATTGTTTACTCATCCTCTTCTTCCTGAGGGCTTTACTTACTTCCTGGGTCTAGATTATGATCAACAAAGAGGAAGATTTGCGGAGAGCCTGGCTTCAGATACAACAGAAGTAACCAACTTTTTCTAGAGCTTTCTTTCCTGGAAGATCTAAATTATGGAGAAGTGTTATGTGATGGCTACCATACATGATTAAATCTCAGAAGATCAATAAATATTCACTGAGATACTGATATGGACAAAACTCTATAGACAGCATCTTTGAATCTCTCTGATTCTCAGTTTCATTATCTATAACGGGTTAGATTAAATAATCTTCAGCTCTCATTCCAAAATGTATCAGTTAGGATTAGGTATGGCTATACCCATGCACCCACTCAACTAACAAATCAAGCCAACAGACAAACAAAACAAAACAAAACAAAAAATCCCCAAACAAAAAACAAAAAATCCAAAACTGTAAATAAGACAGTTTATTTCCATCTCACAGAGGAGAGCAAGTCCATAGCTTTGCTCTCCAGAGATAATATATCAAGTCTCAAAATCAAGACTGGAGAAAGGTATTTTTACTAGGAGGAAATATTCTACTATCTTCTTCAAGACTGTTAATCATGATGTTAAATGACTAATATGCCAGAAAAGCTAAATTACAACCTTAAAGCTTTCCTTAAATTTCCAGAGATGAGATCTTAAACTTTCTATGTTTCCATGGATGAATTATTTCATTGTTTTACTATATTTAAATTACACAATATCAATTAGACAAACTTTTTTGGTGGTAATTATGAAACAAATTTCTTCTTTGTAGAATAAACACATGTAAGGTAGCTTAGTTCAATAAAGGATAATAGGTGGTAGGAAACAAAATCTTGTCTAAATTAGTAAGGACAATTCCTGAGAAACAGAAAACCATTTGTGCTTAACCACAGCAGCAGCCTTTTGATCTAGTGTCCATCTAGTTTAGTCACTCATGTCTTCAATCATCCTGAAAACCTCCATTGACTAACATGAACCTATCAGGAGTTGCATTATTTCTGGTCAGGGAGTTGCATTATTCCCAAGTACCTGCTTCATTGAGTCATTTCACGTCTCCTGAGCAGTTGTGGATAGAGACAATCTAAGACATAATATCTTGAAAGCATAGCAAAGGTTAGTGCAGTAATCTGCCAAAAGAGAGAGGGGGAGGGAGGGAGGAAGGCAGAGAGGGATGGAAGGCAAGAGAGAGAGATAGAGATAGAGATAGAGATAGAGATAGAGATAGAGAGGGAGGGAGGGAGGAGAGAAAGGAAGTGGAGGAGGAGGAGAGGAGGAGAAAAATTTAGGTCATCAGGTAAGAAGTTTTGTGCAATAGCATGGGAGAGATAGTTCAAAAAACTAAGCATTAAAAAGTATTAAACTGCTTACAGAAAGAGCCAAATAAGTCATTTCATTAAAATCATCAGGCTGACAGCAGAGGGCACTATTCTGTTTTCACTTAGAAAAACCTTGGAAATGACTGCAAAAGAAAACCCACAACTGAATCAATTTAAATCTTGGAAATGACTGCAAAAAACAACTGAATCAATTTCCTTTAATAGTGTTATAATTTAGAGAAATGACCTAGAATTAAAATATTTTTTAATGAAAGTATGCATTTTTTCTAGAATTTTTTCAAAAAAACTAAACAGGGTTACTCCATTCATGGCTAAAATGTAGAAAAATTTAAGAAGTGAAGCAGGAGATAAAGATGGGGAAATAGGTTGGAACATTTTTTGTGGGTATTTTCTCACTAGGCGGGAAGTCTATTCTTAATTGGTTGAGTCTAATTAACTCAGTTCATTTAAAGATATTGAGAGTCCATAAAGTATTGAAAATAGCTCTAGGTATTTATTATACATTCATGAGCAAAATTGATGAAGATTCCTGTCCTTCTGGAGCTACTATTTTAGCAGAGGGAGAAAACAACAAAAATAATAAGAAGAAAATTGTACAGTATATTATAAGGTGGTAAATGACACCATGAAAAAATAAAAGTAGAGTATTTTAAGGGGGCTCAATAGTATTGGGTGATGGGACAGGTTTGATAGTCATTCATTGGGAAGGTGACATTTAAACAAAAATGTAAAGGATGTGAGGAAAATAGCCAGGTAACTATCTTGGGAAAAAGTAGTCTATGCAGAGAGATCAACTAATGTGTCTGGCTTGCTTAAAGAACTCAGTACAGAGGCCAGTGTATCTGCAGTGGAGTGGGCAAGGAGATGAGGCCAGAAAGGTAATGTGGAGAGCAGGTAACACAGGGAAACTGAGTTCCATTATCAGGTTTTGAAGAAAGAGCAATAAAATCTGATTAATGTTTTTTTTTTTTCCATCTACCTACCTATCTACCTACTTACCTACCTATCCATTTATCTTCTATCTATGATTTATGTTTTTAAAGGATGATTCTGTCCCATGATGAGAGTAGTAGGCTCTAGAGTACCTAAAAGTAGAAGTAGGGAGATTAGTTCAGAGGCTGTTGCAACAATCCAGGAAAAAGTTAATAGTGGCTCAGGCCAGTGGTGGTAAGAGGTAGTTATTGTGAAATAGCTGGTTTCTGGATACCTATTTTGACTGTAGAGCTGACTGATTTTTCTGATGGGTTGGATATTTAGTGTAGGAATAACAGGGATGTCCAAAAAGATTTTAAGGTTTTTGTCCTGATTAACTGAAATGATGGGGAAGACTGTAGGAAGAATGAGTTTTGCACAATAAACCAGGAGCTCAAAGTTGAACGTGTTGATTTTGAAATGCCTACCATCAGCTGAACTGGAAAGTTTATAGGAAATGTGAGCTCAGAGGGGAAAGATCAGGGTCACAATTTTGAACATGTTGAGTGTGAAGTATTTATTGGACATCAAAGCAGTAAGGAGGAGCTTCTGAAGATTTACTTTTTGAGGGGCATGGAATGCCTCAGATAGGAGAGATTATAATAGAGGAGATGGTCTAGAATGTTTTGTAACCTGGGCCAGCTAAGGAGAGCCTGAACTTGAAGTGGTGCATCATGTGGAAGTGAGAGAAAATTGTAGTGGTTATCATACAGCCAGAATGTCCAGGACTTAGTGGCTGGTGAGTCTTGAAGGGAAACCATGGAAACAAGAAGGCATTTAAATATTTAAGATGCTGAAAGATAATAATTACCAACCAAGAATTTTATATCTGGTGAGAGCATCTTTCAAAAATGAGGAAGAGATGAAGACATTCCCAAATAAACAAAAGCTGAGGGAGTTCATCACCACTAAACTTGCCCTACAGCAATGGTGAAGGGAGCTCTTCAGACTAAAAGGAAAGGACACTACTGAAAGGACAGTAGTTCAAAGTGGCATAAAGAATTAAAGACCTCCACTAAAGTAACCATATGGGTAATTACAGATGCCTATAATATTGTATTGTATTGCTTGGTATGCAACCCTACTTCTTACTTCTTACAGTGTCTAAAATGCAAATGCATAAAAAGTAATGATAAATCTATGGTTCTGGACATACAGTTTATAAAGGTATAATTTATAACAAGTACAACCAAAAGGTGGGAGGATGGAAGGGTATAGGATCAGTGTTTATGTATGCTCTTGAAGTTATGACGGAATCGTATTTAAACATGATTGTTATAGATTTAGGATATTTAATTTAGCCTGTGGTTGCCACAAAGAAAATATATGAAAAATATATATTGAAAGAAATAAGAAGGGACACAAAATGGTACAATACAAAAATAAAATAAAATGGGCCTTAACAGAAGAACTGAGGATCAAAAAAGATATGACTTAAAAAAAAAAAAAACAAAAACCAAAATGGCAGAAGAAAGTCATGCATTGTCTATAGTTACTTTAGATGTAAATGGATTCTCATGGCTTCTAAAAAATGTAAATGGATTAAATTCTGAGTGAAAAGGCAGAAATTGGTAGAATGGATTAAAAAAGCATGACCTAACTATAGGCTGTTTACTAGAGGCACAACTTAAATTAAAAGACAAAAAGTAAAAAGGAGGAAAAAAATGCCCTGTAAATAATAACCAAAAGAAAGTTGGGGTAGCTAAGCTAATATCAGATAAAATAGACTTTAAGTCAAAAACTGTTACAAGGGACAAAGTAGGTCACTATATACTCATAAAGGGGCCAGTTCAATAAGAAGACATAAAAATTATAAATATATATATGCACCTACAGCAGAGGCTCAGAATACATGAAGCAAACATAGACAGATTTGAAAGGAGAAATAGTCTACAGTAATAGTAGGAGACTTCAATATACCACTTTCAATAAGGGATAGAACATTTAAGAAGAAGATAAATATGGAAATAGATAACTTAATGATACTGTAAGCCAACAAGATCTGACAGATGTCTATAAAACACTCCACCCCACAGCAACAGAATACACATTCTTATCAAGTACACATGGATCATTCTCCAGGAGAGACCATATGTTAGGTCACAAACAAGTCTCAATAAATTCAAAGACATTGAAATCATGTACTCTATCTTGTTTTTGAGATCTCTTTTCTCTCCTTTACACCATAGTTCTGAAATTTGGGGGAAATACACTGTGCGGAATTCAGTGGGAAAAGAATCTCTACCCATTTGTGTCCCAAATTCATTTTTATTCCTTCCCATAGCAACAAAAAAACTTTATGGAATGAACTTTATGTTTGTTTAGGTTCCTCTGATCCAGAGATAAGTGGAAGATAATCTTTATTTTAGGCCCAGAGACCCTTGGTAGGGGTTTAAAACTCTTTTTAAAAAACGTTTTTATTTTGAAATAATTATAGAATCACAGAAATTTGCCAAAAAAAAAAAAAAAAAAAAATGGCTGGGTCCCATGCACCTTTTGCTTAATTTCTCCTAATGGTTACATTTTATGTAATTATAGTTTAATATCTAAACCCAGAATTTGATATTGGTACAATATATCTGTATAGTTCTGTATCATTTTATCACATGTGTAAATTTTTATAACCTATAAAATATAATCAAGATACAGGACTATTGAATCACCTCAAAGGTTTCCTTCTTGCTCCTCCTTTATAGTCACACTCATCCACTTCCCGCCCACCACCTCTAACCCCTGGCAGCCAGTGATCTCTTTTTAATCTCTATAATTTTGCCATTTTGAGAACGTTATATAAATGTAATCAGACAGCATGTGATCTTTTGGGATGGACCTTCCTCACCCAGCATAATGCCTTTGAGATGTATCTAACCTGTTGTATACATTTTTACTGCTCAGTAGTACTCTATGATTTGGATGTACTACTCTGTTTAACCCTTCACCTACTGAAGAACATTTTGGCTGTTTCCAGTTTGGGGGCTGTTACAGATAAAGCTGCTGTCAACAACCATGTACAGGTTTTTGTGTAGACATTAAGTCTTCATTTCTGGGATAAATGCCTGGGAGTGCAATTGCTGGATCATAGGGTGTTCTGGTTTGCAAAAGCTGCCAGAAATGCAATATACCAGAAATGGATTGGCTTTTACCATGGGGATTTATTAGTTCACAAATTTATAGTTCTACAGCTATGAAAATGTCCAAATTAAGGCATTAAGAGATAGATACCTTCTCTGAGGAAAAGGCTGATGGCATCCAGAACACCTCTGTCAGCTGGAAAGGCATGTGGCTGGCATCTGCTGGTCCTTTGCTCCTGGGTTACACTGCTTTCAGCTTCTGATTCCAGTGTCTTTCTCCCTAAGTGTCTGTGGGTTCTCACTTAGCTTCTCTGGGGAAAACTCTTGGCTTTATCTCTTAGCTCAGAATCTCTAAACATCTGGGTCTTGTTGGTTCTGAGCTCTTTCTCTCTGTGAGCTCTCTTAAGGACTCCAGTAAACTAATTAAGACCCACCTTGAATGGGTGGGGTCACATCTCCATGGAAACAACCTAATCAAAAGGCCCCACCCACCACAAGTCTGCACCCACTGGAGTGGAGCAAAAGAACATAGTCTTTCCTGGGGTATACAACAATCTCAAACTGGCACATAGGGTAAGTGCAGGCTTAGTTTTTTTTATTTTTTTATTTTTTTCATTTTTATAGAGATTGTTCAGATACCATACAATTATCCAAAGATCCAAAGTATACAATCACTTGCCCCTGGGTACCCTCATACAGCTGTGCATTCATCACTACACTTAATTTTTGTTCAATTTCTGGAAACTTTTCATTACTCCAGACAAGAAATAAAGTGAAAGATGAAAAAAGAAAAAAAAGAAAAGGAAACTTGAATCCTCCCCTATCCCTAACCAACCCTCCTCAATTGTTGACTCGTAGTATTGGTATAATACATTTGTTACTGTTTATGAAAAAATGTTGAAATACTACAAACTGTAGTATATAGTTTGCAATAGGTATATATTTCTTCCCTATATGCCCCTCTATTATTAACTTCTAATTGTATTGTCATACATTTGTTCTGGTTCATGGAAGCGATTTCTAGTATTTGTACAGTTGATCATGGACATTGCCCACCATAGGATTCAGTTTTATACATTCCCATATTTTGACCTCCAACTTTCCTTCTGGTGACATATATGACTCTGAGCTTCCCCTTTCCACCTCATTCACACACCATTCGGCACTGTTAGTTATTCTCACATCTTGCTACCGACACCTCTGTTCATTTCCAAACATTTAAGTTCATTCTAGTTGAACATTCTGCTCATACTAAGCAACCACTCCCCATTCTTAAGCCTCATCCTATATCTTGGTACCTTATATTTCATGTCTATGAGTTTACATATTATAATTAGTTCCTATCAGTGAGACCCTGAAATAATTGTCCTTATGTGTCTGGCTTATTTCACTCAGTATATTGCCCTCGAGGTTTTGTCATCAACCCATTTTTTTTTTAAATGGTTTTGTTCACTCACCATACATTCCATCCTAAGTAAACAATCGATGGTTCTCTGTATGGTCATATATTTATGTGCTCACCACCTTCACCACTATCTATATAAGGGCATTTACATTTCTTCCACAAGGCAGGAGTGAGAGTCAAAGAAGGTAGAGAGGCAAAAGAAAGAGGAAAGAAAAATGACAGCTAGGAAGCAGCAAAAGGAAAAATAACCTTAAATCAAAGTAGAGTAAAGAATCAGACAATACCACCAATGTCAAGTGTCTAACATGCCTCCCTTATCCCCCCTCTTATCTGCATTTACCTTGGTATATCACCTTTGTTACATTAAAGGAAGCATAATACAATGATTCTATTAGTTACAGTCTCTAGTTTATGTTGATTGCATCCCTCCCCCAATGCCTCCCCATTTTTAACACCTTGCAAGTTGACATTTGCTTGTTTTCCCTCGTAGAAGAACATATTTGCACATTTTATCATAATTGTTGAATACTCTAGATTTCACCAAGTTACAGAGTCCCAGTCTTTATCTTTCCTCCTTTCTTCTGGTATCTCACATGCTCCCAACCTTCCTCTCTCAACCGTATTCATAGTTATCTTTGTTCAGTGTACTTACATTGTTGTGCTACCATTTCCCAAAATCGTGCTCCAAACCACACACTCCTGTCTTCTATCACCCTGTAGTGCTCCCTTTAGTATTTCCTGTAGGGTGGGTGTCTTGTTCACAAAGTCTCTCATTGTCTGTTTGTCAGAAAATATTTTGAGCTCTCCCTCATATTTGAAGGACAGCTTTGCTGGATACAGGATTCTTGGTTGGCGGTTTTTCTCTTTCAGTATCTTAAATATATCATATCACTTCCTTCTTGCCTCCATGGTTTCTGCTGAGAGATCTGCACATGGTCTTATTAAGCTTCCTTTGTATGTGATGGATCACTTTTCTCTTGCTGCTTTCAGGATTCTCTCTTTGTCTTTGACATTTGATAATCTGATTATTAAGTGTCTTGGCGTAGGCCTATTCAGTTCTCTTCTGTTTGGTGTACGCTGCACTTCTTGGATCTGTAATTTTATGTCTTTCATAAGAGTTGGGAAATTTTCATTAATTATTTCCTCTATTATTGCTTCTGCCCCCTTTCCCTTCTCTTCTCCTTCTGGGACACCAATGATACGTACATTATTGTACTTTGTTTCATCCTTGAGTTCCCGGAGATGTTGCTCATATTTTTTCATTCTTTTCTCCATCTGCTCCTTTGCGTGTAGGCTTTCAGGTGTTTTGTTCTCCAGTTCCTGAGTGTTTTCTTCTGCCTCTTGAGATCTGCTGTTGTATGTTTCCATTGTGTCTTTCATCTCGTGTGCTGTACCTTTCATTTCCATAGATTCTACTAGTTGTTTTTTTGAACTTTTGATTTCTGCCTTATATATGCCCAGTGTTTTCTTTACAGCCTCTATCTCTTTCGCGAAATCTTCTCTAAACTTTTTTAATTGATTTAGCATTAGTTGTTTAAATTCCTGTATCTTAGTTGAAGTGTACATTTGTTCCTTTGACTGGGCCATAACTTTGTTTTTCTTAGTGTAGGTTGTAATTTTCTGTTGTCTAGGCATGGCTTCCTTGGTTATCGAAATCAGGTTTTCCCAGACCAGAACAGGCTCAGGTCCCAGAGAGAAGAAATATTCAGTATCTGGTTTCCCTGAGGGTGTGTCTTAGAAAATTGTTCCACCCTGTGATGCCTCAGGTGACTGTGCTTTTCTGCCCAGCAGGTGATGCCTGTTAGCCTGTAATTCTTGACTGGTGTGAGGAGGTATGGCCGTGGTCCCTCAAGCTCTGAATGGGGTCTGGTTCTGAATGGAAAAGGCCCCACCCCTTTCCTCTTAGAGAAGATAGACCCCCTAGGGGGAGGTCATTAGCATTTCAGTGGTCTCTCTCTCTGCTTGTGCTGTCTCCACCCTTCTCTGAGTCACAGCCTTGGAAACTGAATATGACTGGGGCTTTCTCCACTGAGCCGAAAAAGAAACAGAGAGTCCCCTTTAGACCTAGTCCAAGGTGACCCTCCGGCTCTCCAAGGTCAGTCGTCACCCAAAGCCTCTGTCTGTTTTTTGGGGATTTGTACCTGTAGTGAGCAGTTCACACTCGCTACTTAAAACCCCAGTTGGAGCTCAGCTGAGCTATATTTGCTTGCTGGGAGAGAGCTTCTCTCTGGCACCATGAGGCTTTGCAGCTTGGGCTATGGGGGAGGGGGGGTCTCGTGACTTGGATCCGCAGGTTTTACTCACAGATTTTATGCTGTGATCTTGGGCATTTCTCCCAATTCAGGTTGGTGTATGATAAGTGGACAGTCTCGTTTGTCCCCCCACAGTTATTCTGGATTATTTACTAGTTATTTCTGGTTTTTTGTAGTTGTTCCAGGGGGACTACTTAGCTTCCACTCCTCTCTATGCCGCCATCTTGCTCTCTCTCTATCCATGCTTAGTTTTTAAAATTGAAAAACTATTCATTTTAAAGCTACCAGTGTGGGTGTTGGCTGCAGGTGTGGAATGGTGCTCAGGGGGGAGTTTATGCCGCCGGGTGGAAAGTTGCTTATTAACTAGGCCAAAGGTCATTGTTGAGGCAAGTGGCTTAGCCAAAGTAAGATGGATGCTGAGCGGCAGCCCACAAGTTTTAAAATAGTTGCCAAACAATTTTCCAGGGTAACTGTACCATTTTGTGCTCCCATCAACAATGGATGCAGAAAGATACTGTTTTAAAATGTCACCACTTTTTAAGAATCCTTTTAAGTTGGGAAGAGCTGTAACACCATGCTCCTTAAAGAACTTACTGGTTCTTTTTCCCCTATGCATTTGGTTGCCAAATCACTCCCCTTTCCAGTTTGTTGTTTGTTTTTGTTTTTGTTTAGTGCAACTGGGCTTTATTGTAATGCATGGTGAAATAACAGACTGATCACTGCCTGGAGTAATAGTCTTACCTTTTTGCTCTTCAGGAAAAGGTCAATTTGATGTTTTAAGAAGAAAGACATTGCCCAGATAAAATCTGCCTTGGGAAGCTGATTGTTCCCAATTAGTTAAGTTGGATTTTGAATTTGGGTCCCAGTGGAGGTTAGGTAAGTTATAGTGGGAAACTGAGGACATAATGCATGGGAAAAGAGTTTATCACTACAGGTTCCAGCGAGTTGAGGGGCTGATGGGAAGCAAAATTTTTTCTCAGGTGGCTCAATCAGCAGCTGGGGAGCACACAGGCAGAGCGAGAGGTAGGATGCCTTTATTGTGGTCCTGAGGTGGAGATTAGTAGATCTCCCACAGGAGGCAAGACTGGTTTCCTGAAAAGAAACACTCGTGAACAGGGAATGGGACTGGGGCTCTGAAGGTGGTGGGGATAGCTAGCTTATCATTTGGGACCAGCTGTGGGTTTTGGGTGAGGTGTGTGGGCAGTGTGGGTGTTGGCTGCAGGTGTGGAATGGGGCTCAGGGGGAGTTTATGCCGCCGGCTGGAAAGTTGCTTATTAACTAGGCCAAAGGTCATTGTTGAGGCAAGTGGCTTAGCCAAAGTAAGATGGATGCTGAGCAGCAGCCCATAAACGTTTTTGATGGTTGTAACACTGATAGATTCAAATCTTTCCATCACCTAGACTCTGTCTTCTCAGTGTCTCCCCTCCACACCCAGGATCTGTGTTTGTCATTTTTAGCTCTATATTTATAATAGGATGTGTTTAAATACTATCTCAGCTAAGGGAGTTCTCTCCAGCTTGAGGTTTGCTTCAGCATCCACTCCTAGTCCCCGACTTCTGCTAAAGTACCAGTGCTTCTCACTGAGATAGCTCTGTGCCTCACTTGTTTACTTCATTCAGGTCTCAGCTGAAATGGCACCTCAGCTGAGATGTCTCTGCTGAATGCCCCTACCCCAATATCACTCCTAGCCCTTATTCAGCGTCATAGCATGTATAATCACTTAATAGATAAGCTCTCTGAGGATGACGACTCCGTGTGGTTCAATGCTATTTCCACAGACCGAGACAATATCTGGTACATCATAGACTCTCAATAAATAGATGATAATGAATAAATCAACTGAGACTTTATAATGGTCTTCTAACTGTTCTTATGTCCACTCTCTTGTCTCTACAATTTATCTTTCACTCAAAGAACCAAAGTTACCTTCTGAAAACACAGACTGAATTTTCTCACTCTCCTCAAAACTTTAAATGGTCCTTCATTGCTTACTGAGTGAAACCCAGACTCCTTTAGAAGGAAGAGCAATTAAACTTCCCACAGTATATCTTCCAGAAGACTTTCTGGCACCATGCATGACTTTTTTCCTCCATGTTACAGTCCAACCACACTGATTCACTCACTTTTTCCATGAGTGAGTTCATGTTAACATGATTTTAATCTTTTTTCCTTGCTCCCATTCTCAGCCAGTTTAATTGTCGAGGTTCAGGGATTTTTGTTTTTTTCCCCCATTTATGTGTCATTCACTTTGTGACAACATTTTTGTGTGTGCAAGTTTTCTTCATATTTTTAATGTTTTTCAGTGTCTTTGTTTGTATACTGTATGCATGTTTTTGAATATTTTGTACTTTTTCCAGACTAGCTATTAGAAAGATTCCTATGAAATGAGGGAAAGAGCTAGAGTAGTTTTCCAGATTCCTCTGTTCAAATTGTCTTCTAGTGCTGCAGTGGTGGACTGTTTCGTTACAATATGTGTGACTCTACCTCTTTTGACGCTCACAAGAACAGGTTTATTGCCAGCTTAGAGCTTCCCAACTGTTTCTACCCCAAAACCCAACATTTGAGTCCACATACATTTTTCCCTTTTAGAAAATGGTATTTTCTGAGTTTATACCCTTTAGGTCCTCCCTGTGCCCTTCTGATGAATGTTTTCTCTGCCTCCTCCAGTCATAGCTCCATATTCCATCTCAGCCCTGCTCATGTCATTCCCCATCAGGGTGAGACCCTCACATTCTGGGAGTGAATGTTTGCTCTCAGTCTCTGACAAGGCCCTTTCTTTCATATTCTTCCCAAAGCTATAACTGCACCATCCCTGCTTCTAAGGTAGGCTCTTCAGGTTTGGATTTTTTGACCACAGCTCAATGTTATTTGGAATTTGGGAGTTTTCATTTTGCTGAGGATGTAGTCTATATTTTTTGGTATGGTTGACAATATTGCTCTGTATGACTTCAAGGAAGAAAAGTGAGAAGATTTAAAACTATGCTGCTGCTATTTTCCTACCCAATTTATTTAATTTAAAGGACTAAGATAAATGGCCTTATTAATTTGGGGTCAACAGATCCTTTCTCATATGAAATGAGGATGATAGGAAAACTAGTTTTGTGGTAATTTTAATGCTCTGATTTGGAAAAACAAAACCCAACAATCCTGTAGTTGTCACCCATTTAAAAAAAAAGTGGTTGGTCTGTGAACCATTAAAGTCCAGAAACTACTGATATGTATTTGTGTGTAAATCTACCTCAATCTAGCCATCATCTATCTATATCTATCATGCTATCATCCATTTACCTATATCTATCATCTATTTATCTGTTTGATATCTTTTGACCAATAGTTACTATGTCCTAAGCACTCATCAAATACATAAAAGAACATAGAAATTTAAAAGATCCATTTGGTGGCTCTTAAGGAAGTTAAAAGCTAGGGGGATGATGGGTATACAATAAATAAACTATTCCATAATATAGGTCTATGCAACATGCTATGGCAAAATAGAAAAAAAAGCTATGATTTCCAAATACTTAAAAGATTGCAGAAATCTTTATGGAGGAAATATCAATAATTTGGACTTTGGTGACTAAGTTAGCTGAGAATGGGAACAAAGCAAAGAGTGCTAAAACTACCTTAACATGAACATGCCTGGCACGTTCAAATAAAGTGGGTGAACTAGTGTGGCTGGACTGTACAATGAAGGCAAAGTTCATACATGGTGCCAGAAAGTCTTCTGGAAAATAAACTGTGGAAAGTTTAATTGCTACTCTAAAAGGGTCTAGGCTATACTCAATAAGAAAAATTCCTACATAAATGGAAAAAAAAAGCCTAAGCAAATTAATACAAACAGTAGGATTAGTTGGCAATCAATAGCTTTCATATATACATCAGCAATCAGACCACATAAAGGTAGAGAAGTGCCCATTTACAACAGCCACAGAAAAGAAATACTTGGCAAAAAACTTAATTTGAAATGGGAAAAATCCATGGGAGGAAAGCTTTCAAACATTCCTGAAGGGAATAAAAGAAGGTTTGAACATTTGAAAAGCCATACAATGTATGGGGGTAGGAAAACTCATAATCATAAAGATGTCATTCTAAGTTAATTTACAATTCTAATGTGATTCCAATGAAAATACCAATATATTATTTTTCTGGAACTAAACAAGTTCACAAGGAAAAATTAAAAACAAGAATAGTCAGGAAAACTCTGAAAAGGAAGGAAAATAGGGGAAATAACCTGTCAGGTATAAATTTATACTATAATATTCAATAATTAAAACAGTGTGGGACTGGAGCTCCCTGTACACAGACTCAAGTAACAGAATAGAAAGTCCTGAAATTGACCCAAATAAATAATTGGGATAAAGATTGACTTTTTAAAAAATGTGACAACTGGGGAATTATCTAGATTCCCACAGAAATGGAAAAAAATAAAAAACCTAAGCAAAACTGGATCTGGATCTGGATCTGGATCTGGATCTGGATCTTACAACAGAATAAATTCCAAATAGATCAAAGAGTTTAGAGTGTAAAATATATAAAATATGCATATAAAATATACATATTAAGCCACACACATATGTACTAGAAGAAAACACAGATAAATTCTTCCCATTTTGGTGTGGGTAAAGCCTGTCTAACTGTGACTTCAAATAGAAGTTCCATGAAATAAAGAAACAGATAAGTTTCACTGCATCCAAACTAAATTCCATTACCAAATTGCCAAAATAATTTGTTTGTTATAGCCAGTGACTGAATTCTTCGAGCAAAACTTTGTTTTAAAAACCTAGTAATGTTTAATGCTTTGGATAGTATTTGGAGTGAAATCCTTTGATAGTATTTAGCAAGTATTGTATAGAACTAAATTAAAATTAATAAAAACCAAGTGTTTAAGGAAATATTCCTACTCGTTTCCTCTGTGTACTTAATTTTTAGAGTTATTGCAGAGGAGGAAAGACAGCTGAGAATCAAGCATGCAATAAGATGCAAATACGCCCTTCTTAATTTAATCCCTAGATGATGAGAAAAGACTGTTTATATAATCTGAAGGGGGAAATTTGCCTAAGATATGTTTTCTGCAGTGTTTACTATAACTCATTTCTATACAACTACTCCAACCTATGTATATTCACTCAAGATTTAGCTTTGAAATTGCATGCTCTTGGGCAAATTGCTTGTCCGGTTCAGATTTTTGTAAATGAAGGGTTTAAGTTAGATGATCTGCAAGGTTATTTTATGTTGGATAAAATATTTGAAATTATTACTAACCCAACCATAAAACAAAATTTAGTGGTCTTTTGGAAGGCTGCTTTTATGGGTAGGAAGGGGGAAAGTCCTTTTCTTTAATTCAGAAATACCCCCAAGCCTAGCTTAGGGCTTTTGTTTTTCCATTCCTGCAAAAAGCTATTGCTAAAGTTACTATTCTTGTAAATCATTTGATTCATTCAAACATTCTGTAAGGTTCCAGAAACACAAAATAAAGCCTGAGTTGATCTGGATAAAAATTGTCTCTCATTAATTCCCTTCAGAGCTTTAGTCAATAATTCTGATGCAGAGAGGTTCTTAGTTTGTCCTACAATAATAAGTCTTTGCTTAGGTCTGAACACCTGTGCAATCATTTTCTGTTTCTTAGTATTCACATTAAGATGAAAAATGTATTTACACATGGGTAGATATACGCACATGCACACATCTAAGTATGTGTGTATATATATATAGCCAATTTGGAGGGATAAAAATTTGTAAAATTAGATGGTCTTGTTTTCGATGTTTTAGAAATCTTTTCATTGCATTCCACATTAGTGAAGTTTTCAAAGTTTTCAAACGGACAATATCACAATGTCGGTTAGAATCAAGGATGCTTCTCCAATCTCCGTGCCTTCTCAGCAATATGCAAAGAATTGAAAATACTCAGGCATTACTGACTTGTGAAGCTTCTTCCTAGTCCTATGATTAAAGCAAATTCTAGATTTAGGTAAATGTAAATAAGGAAATAATAACAGAAAATATTTGTTTATTCAGATCTTAGCAGCTATATAATTAATTCTTAGTTATAAAGTATAAAGATTAAAATTAATAAAATAAATCTAAGAACCTCATGATAAAAACACATGCTAAATTTGTGTGGAAATTACATGATGATAACATTCAAAATAGCGTTTCCCTGTGGGGAGAAGGGTTGCACCGATTGGTTCCAGAGACTGTTAATATTCTCTCTCTTGGGTGGGGTGATTGTATTAGTCAGGGTTTTCCACAAAAACAGAACTAAGTGGAGATATATATGTATATATATGCAAATATTATGAGATTTATTATAGGAATTGACTCGTGATTGTGGGGATTGGCAAGTCTAAATTCCATAGGGCAGGCCACAAGTTGGGAACTCAGATGAAGGTTGTGTTGAATTTCCCAGGAGAAGCTGGCTGGCTGAAGTAAAGGTAAAAATTCTTCTTTCTGACTGCTAAAATCATCAGTTCTCCTTCTTAGGCCTTCAACTGACTGGATGACACTTTTGTCATTGGTGAGGGCAATCTCCTTTGTTGATTGTAGATGTAATCAGCCACAGAGGCAATCAACTGGCTATAGTTTTAAATCCATGAAATACTCTCATAGTAACAATCAGACCAGTGTTGGCTTGACCAAACAGCAGTAAACCATAGCCTAGCCAAGCTGACACATGAACTTAACCTTCACAGTGGTTAGGTACAAAGGTATTATTATCACAAATTAGACATACTATTTGTGTTCATTATAACATTTAATAAAAAGAGCAAAAAAACTTAAAAAGGAATTTGGATTACAAATACTAATCTTTTGTGTTTAACCATGATATCACAAATGTGTTGAAAAAGTTGTGACTTTAAATATTGCTAAAGAAAAATTTTTTTCAGGTAAAATAGAAGAATTCAATAGGATACTGCTGAATCATTATAAAAAAGATCCTTCTGAACATATGGTTAGTACTACACCTACACAGTGTTTCTGGAGTGCATTTGGATTGTTTCATGGCATAGTACTTTCTACTGACATCTGTCTCCAAAAAAAAAAAAAAATAATAATAATAATCCTACTTTTCATATCCTGTTTTACCAAGTTTATTTCCTTTAGGGTTTTTAAAAAAATTCTGAAGTGTTATATAAGATTATGAAAATATATTAGAAAGCATCAATCCTGAAATACACTAGGCATTCCAAAAATATTAGCTTCTCTCCCCCATCTTCTCTCACCAAAATGTTATTTCATGTAATTTCAAGATTCTCACAACTATTCAATAACTTTTGCTTCAAAGGGAACTCTGTGTATTTAAACTACAACTCCAACCCCTGGAGCATATTTATTGGGCATATTTGAAAATTATGTCAAACAACATTTACCCAAAACCAATGCTCTCTCCTATTGGGGACCTTTATTTTGAAGGGTAAGCTGCTGTAAATCACTTTCTTGGAGAAAAAAATTTCTAGAAAGGAAAATGGAAGCAGAACTGACTGGGTTCCCTATATTGTCTAAGAATTTGTGATTGTTTTGATCCATTTGTGGTGTTCTCCAAGTTATGGTCAAAGGCAGATATTACTTCTGGGACTATCTTAAAACTTATTTTATTAAAGGATCTACATAAGACCAAGCACCTTAATTTAATTTTTAAAATTGATAAACCAAAAGAGGCCCCTGGACCTCTGCTGATATGAAGTTTTGGGGGTTATATTTCTTATATTGGTGAAAGGGGGGTGTGGTGGTTTGGAATGGTATGTACCCCAGAAAAACATGTGCTTAAAGTTAATCCATTCCTGTGACTGTGAACTCGTTGTAAATAGAACATTTCGATGAGGTTACTTCATTTAAGGCATGGCCCACCTCAGTCAGGTTGGGTCTTAATCCTGTTACCAGAGTCCTTTATAAGAGAATGAAATTCAAACAGAAAGAGAGAAAGCCATAGATGGAGTGATAGCTTGAAAATACACTTATTAAAACTTCCTTCACTTAAGCAGCTCTAGATCTTCTAATACCCTAGCTGAGCTGGTTTTTTAATTAATCCAATCTCAGCAGTCTACTCTTTGTATTTAGTTCCCAGAAGAACGTTAATCAGAACTTCTCAGTTCTGCTTACAGAAATAAGATAACATCTTAAAGCAAACCATACAGAATAGCATCAAGAATACCCTATGGCCCAGTAAATTGCCTAAGAAAAGAGTCATGAAGACACTGCATGTAAGGGCTTGCACAATCAATATCTAAATCTAAACTGTAGTTGATGAATCACTAAAGCTACAACAGCAAGATGTGCTTGAGACAACACAGGATTGAGAAATTTGCCTGTACCCTCCTCACAAAGATTCAATGTCATTGCTGACCTGACAAGAATGTATCATGTGGCTCTTACTTAGTTTTTGACTCCTACCTCCTTTCCTTTACTTATAAAAACCCAAACTCCCATCTTCACTTCAAACTGGTTTTGGGAAGATTCTTCCAATTCTTTACTTGTGCAGTCACTAGCACTGGATTGGGTGGGCCCTGCTATAGGGAAAAGCCATGTTTACAGTATCAGGAGCAGCCAGAAGCTGAAATAAGTAGAACCTGGAAGAGAAGGGAGGGACCAGGAGATGTCACTGTGTGCCTTCCCATCTGACAAGCTAAGGACCAAGAATCACTGGCAGCTAGCATCAGAATGCCACAGTCTTCAGGGAGAAAGCATTGCCTTGATGATGCCTTGATTTGGACTTTCTTTTAGCCTCAAAACCATACGTCAATAAATTTCCCATTGTTTGATTTGACCCATTTCATGGTATTTGTTTGAGCAGCCCAGGAAACTAAAACAGGGGATTGCAGCATGACTGCAAATCGCATGGTTCATTCTTAAGAATCCTTTGAATAAACATTACATCAAATTTTTGTGAGTTTTCATTTATGTTTTGAGGTTACTTAGGTCTGTCTCTCTCTGTGTCTCCTTTTCTGTCTCCTTCTTCTTCTCCTTCTCCTTCTTCTTCTTCTTCTTCCTCTCTCTCTCCCTCTCTTTCTCTCTCTCTCTCCCTCTTTCTCTGTCTCTCTCCACCCCCACCCCCCAATTCCTGCTATACAGTTTAGGAGAAATCAAATTTTCAGGTAAAAACTCATCTCTTGCTGGTGGAAGTTATAATTACTTTGACCTTTGTGTGCTTTGACAGCTCTTGCAATTCTTAGGACTCATTTCCATAAGAGGATTTATGACAAATTCCAAAAGACCCATGTACTTTGAATAAAGAAGTGCCTCCAAGGCATCAGCTTTCCTAAATCAAATTTAATAAATGGAGTTTTGTTTTTCTACCTTACCATTTTTTCTAAAGGTCTTTGATACCATGTAGTCATTTTAAGAAACATTTTCCATGTAATAGAATCACTTTTGACCTTTTATCTTACTATACCCTTGATATCATATTAGACTTCAGTTGACGTAGTGTGTGAGGTAAATTTATTTATAGATGCATAGGCCCTATTGTCACTTTTCAGACAACAATTCAGTGCTATTACCATTTCCATAAGTGACAGAATTGATATTTGGTGACCTCCTAGGCAATTACAGACATGGTATTAAAAAAGTCCAGCTCTTTCTTCAAATGGAAAACCATAGATACTGAAAGGTGTGTTTTATAAATTAAAAGAGACTTAAGAGGCAAACACTAGATGTAACATGTGGCTCTTATTTGAATACTTGGTTTGAATAAACCAATTGTAAAAAGATATTTTGGTGACATTAGGTAGCTTTGAATTTTTACTGTATGCTACATAAATTAATGAACTATTAATTATTTGGTTAGGTATGATAGAAGTATTGTGGTTAAGTAGGAAAAAAAATACCCTTATCTTTACGAGGTACACTGAAGCAATTAGGAATAAAACATCAGAAAAAATTGATGAAGCAAATACTGAAAATATTAATAATTTTGCTCTCATTATTGATTCTATCCTCCACAGTTTGTTGCAGTACTAGAGTATGGACAAGTGTTAAGACGTAATTCTTTAAGATTCATATTCTGTTACAGAAATCATTGGGTCAAGTGTGCAGTCTCTCTGCAGGGAATCAAGTGCATAACCTTGAAGGTTTGGTTATGAAACATGAAAACTAGCTCCAGGAAAGGTAAGAGAGGCAGGATGAAAACCACAATAACTCAGTGGTAGCAGAAGGATGTGAGCTATAGAAAAGCTAATGAGGAGATCTGAGAAACTACCACTAAACCTGGAAATTAGAAGATTATTGGCAATTTTCAAAAGAGGAGGATTTAGGGCATGGTCAGTTAGTGGTATTATCTTTTCCCCAAGAGCTTTGTCAATGAACGGAAGTAGAATAGTATATGTAGCTAGCATAGTCAAGAGATTTTTTAAAAAATCTGAGATGGCTGAGTGTATTTGTAGGTCTTGGAGGAGCCAGGGAAGGGGGAAGAATGGTGCTGCAAGAAGGAAATATATAGAATCATGAATCCAGAATAAGGAATTTTCTTGGAAAGGAGGAGAGTGAATATGCAAAGACAGTTTTTGGTAGCAAGTTGAGATGTTCATTTTGGAATGATCTCTTACTTTTTGGTGGAAATGGTAAGAAGCTAAGAAATTCTTACAAAGAGGAGGAGAGATCATCCCAACAGCTATTAATGATTTTAAAATATAGGTGGAAGGAATTCAGAAGCTCCATTAATTAAGTGTTCTGGTTTGCTAAAGCTGCCGTTATGCAAAATACCAGAAATAGATTGGTTTTTATAAAGGCAACTTATTAGGTTACTAATGTACAATTCTAAGGCCATAAAAATGTCCCAACTAGGGCATCAACAAGAGGATACCTTCACTGGAGAAAGGCTGATGGAATCTGGAACACCTCTGTCAATTGGGGAGGCATGTGGCTGGCATCTGCTGGTCCTTTGCTTCTGGGTTCTGGTTTCAAAATGGCTTTCTCCAAAATGTCTCTGGGCTTCTGTCTCTCTTAGCTTCTCTCTCTCAGCTCCTATGCATTCTTGCTTGTTCTCCCAGGGCATTTTTCTCTAAGCACCTGGGGGTCCTCTCTTAGGTTCTCTGGGGCAAACTCTGGGCTTCATCTCTTAGCTTAGCATCTCCAAACATCTTTCTGTCTGCATCTCCAAGTGTATGGGTCTGCGAAGTCTCCTGAGCTCTCTTTTTTTCCATTTCAGTTATTTTATTGATAAGTATGTTGCTTAGTACTAAACATAATGGTAGTTTTTTAGGTTATCTCTGCCATCTCAAAATTAACACTAGTGTATTTAAAATGAAGTGTATCAGCCATTTGGAAAAACTGAAAAGTTATCCACAAACATAGTTTACAAAAGTTAGTTATAACTTTTTAGGTATTTCTGTAGTTCTTTGGTTTATTTTTCAGTGTATATTTATCCATAACATGATGTCAAAAGTAAATGTGAGTTGGCACAGCTATTCTAGATGGACCTAGGCTACACATTTGCAATGAATGACTGTTTAGAATCGTGACTTTAATACTGCAGACTTTACATTCACTGATTTATATGGAAAATCCTGAACATTACCTATTTTAAGGGTGCCTACTTAAGACTGTTTGGGCACAGTACAGGTATTACTGAAAGTATACTCTCTTCCTTTTAAACTTAACTCTAAATTAGGGAATGGCGATTTTATGTCAGTAGTCCTTAGAAAACCTTCTAGAGTGTTATATTTAACCTGCACTTGCTTTGGTGGAGTAAAACAACTTTTTGGAGTAATTACTTTGTTATGAGAAACTAACTTTCTCAACGGGAGTAGACTGAGACAGTAGATTCTATATAAAAATTTTATTGTGGATATAAACATCACTAGTGTTCTGGAAAAAATTTTAACAATAACTTAATCAATATACCAAACTTACCAGGTCTATATTTTTTTCCTTTATATAAAATCCCTTCAGGTTTAAATGTAATTGCCATGTAGTAATAAATCCACATCTCCAGAATATCTGTCACTTGGCAATAAGAGTACCAAGAAATCATTTATACTGCCTAGGATAGTAATCTATTATGCCTGAAAAGTGTATGTGAAAGTTGGTTTTGATGTACACCTCACAATTTTAAAAAGCACACTTAAAATGATTTAATTTAAGTAGGTTACTGTTCTGGTTTGCTAATGCTGCTATTATGCAAATAACAGAAATGGATTAGCTTTTGTAAAGGGAAGTTATCTGGTTACAAATATACAGACTGAAGGCCATGAAAATGTCCAAATGAAGGCATCAACACAAGTATACCTTCTCTGAAGGAAGGCCAATGGCATCCGTAAAATCTCTATTAGCTGGGAATGCATGTGGCTGGCATCTGCTGATCCTGGGTTGTGTTCTACCTCCTCTCTCAGCTCCTGTGCCTTTTTCAAAATGTTGCTCTTGGGGTCTCTTGTCCTCTCTTAACTTCTCCAGAGAAAATTTTGGGCTAGCATCTCCAAAGTTTAAGCAGAAACCTTCTTTCAGAGGCTGTCTCCAAAATGTCTCTCTTAGCTGTTCTTAGCTCCTTCTGTTTGTAAGCTCTTTTATAGGACTCCAGTGATTAAATCAAGACCCAAGCTAAATGGGAAGGGCCAAACCTCCATGGAAATAATTCAATCAGAGTTATGACCTACAGTTGGGTGGGTCATGTCTCCATGGAAACAACTTATTCCAAATATCACACAAAATTGGATTAAAACATATCTTTTGGAGGAACATAATGTATCCGAATTGGCACAGTTACCAAATTCAGTACCACTAAATACAATATATTGATCCAATATAGAAATTTGGATCAATGCTAGAAATGAGTATTTGCAGTTTATCTTCCCAGACTTGTCATTAGTTTCTTTTACATGCTATTAGCTGATTTGTAGGCTTCTCAGATGAATTCAAATCTAAACACAATTCTATAGCATAATATTAAGCAGCCAGTTTTCCCAAGTCTAAGAACATCAATGTTAATCTAGTTGTGATGTTTTGCGACTTCACAGCTTAAATCCATTATAACACTAATGAATTCATACCTCAGGGTTGTGGAAAAAAGCTTCAGATAAGACATATTATTGCTGTAATAATCTGACTAAGGAAGTGCTTCAGGAATTGTTGGAAGATAGGTGATTCTGCAGTAACTATGCTTCAGTTGCCATGCAGTATGCCCAGAAACAATCCATTTCAACTTCTGAACATTTGGTTTGGAACACTTGCTTGATGACTATTCAGTTAAACACTTGGATATAAGCTCTTGCCAGAAGACCACATCTCTGCCACTTATCTTGGAAGGTTTCTGAAGATGTTCTACTCCTTCTGTTAATTCTATACACTTCTGAACTTGTATTTCCAATGCAATGATAGACAATGCTAACACAGAAGGCTATGCAGTGTCATGCCTTAAGTTGAGCTTCTAGTCTTTCAAAATTAAAGCTATTTTTCCTTCCACATGGCATATTTTTTTGAATGAGTGAATAATAGTTGCAGAAATTGAAAGAAGTAGTAGCTCTGACTCTCCAACACAACTTTTTCTCATACAATCTTTTCCATTCTCATCAAGTCTGAAACTGTTAACCTACACTAGCTTATATGGATCAAGTGAGTTGCCAAGGAGACATTCCTTTCCTCTTCAATTGATTTTTCAGCCAAATAAAGAAGCTCAGTTCAACACACCCAAGGTGCTTGGGTTGTACTTTCATTTTGGAGAGGAATCTGTCCAGTAAATTCACAGCTAGATAAAATGTCTCTGTTTCAAAGCCAAAGAACTGAGTTAAACTAAGAAGTCCTTTTACTTCAAAGTCCCTTAGCTTTGCAGTCATTCTGAGAACATTATCAAGTGCAGCCTCAGTTAGGCTCAGGCCGCAGACCTTTGGCTGACATCTAGACTATTCAAAAATTGCATTCAGCTGGGTACCAGTTTCTGAGCATCAGCTGTCAGGACCTCTATCATATTGATCTTGATAGCGGCTCCCCAGCAGTAACAACCCTCCCCAGGCCTGCTCACACCTCACCCCAGGATATCAGATCTGACCTACAAACTGTAGGGACTCATGGGCAAGAGGGGAGAAGTGTGGGGAGGGGGGCCATCCTGGGCAGAGGTCTCCACAGTGCCACTGAGAAGAACCAACCCTACCCATGGGTCAGCTCAGAGCAGAAGCCCCAGAGCTCTTTTAAGGACTCCAGTAAATTAATCAAGACCCACCTTGAATGGGTGGGGTCACACCCCCATGGAAATAATCTAATAAAAAGTATCTCCCACAGTTGGATTGGTCACATCTCCATGGAAACAACCTAATCAAAAGGTCCCACCCATAATAAGTCTGGACCCACAAGACTGAATTAAAAGAACATGGCTTTTGTGGGGGGCATAATACATTCAAATCAGCATGTTAAGTGACTGGCCAAGATCACAAATCTGCTAAGCTTCAAAGCTAGAGCCAAAAGGTGTGAGACTAGGGCTGGGGATAGTAACTGTACAGTAGCGAGCTTTTACTTTTACTTTTTCTTTTTTTTTTTTAACAGTTTTACTGGGGAATAATTTACATACCATAAAATTGCCCACTTTATGTTTAGTAAGATGATTTTTATTAAGCTTATATTGCTGTGCAACCATCACCATCATCTAGTTTTACATCATTTCTATCCCAAAAGGTGCCTTCTGCCCATTTGCAGTCAATCCTGCTCCTATCCTCAGCCTCAGCAAACCACTGTCTTTATAGATTTGCTTTTTCTAGAAGTTTCATATAAATGGAATTGTAAAACATATAATATTTTGCTTCTGGTATTTTTCCTTGTATCTGTTCTTTAGGTTCAACTATGTTGTAGCATGTATCAGTAGCTCCTTCCTTTTCGTTGCAGAATAGCATTCCATTGTGTGAATGTACCACATTTTATTTATACATTTCCACCAGTAATATGAGTGTGTTCATTTCATAGGAGCCGACATCCTCTTCAAAATAACAAACTAATAGATGCTTCAAATGTGAAATAATTTAATAATTTCTTCTTTAGTTGATCTATAACTTTGCCCCTATAAAATAGCCAAAATATTTTCATCCGTGTTATGGGGAGTGTATCATGAACAGCTTTTCTAAACATGTGCAATTCTTGGCTCACAAGCCTATTAAGGAAGCACTCCCAGGTTTTTGTTTGTTTAGGGGAGTAAAAAAGATGATGAGGCACTCCAACATGCCTAATACTTCTTCCTGGATATGGGGATTAGTTGATATTAGCTGAAGCAAGCAATCCAATAAAGATGATGGTGATGAGATTAAAATCTTTATCTGTATTTTGCCATTTACAAAAAACTCTTTATATTATTTCAACTGATCCTTTCAACAGCCCTTCAAGGTAAGCAGAAGTGCTAAAGTCTGCTAGAGACAAAACTCAAATTCAGATGTCTTAGGCTCCTTGTATTTTACTATGACTGTATTGCATCATTCCTTACCTTGTCTACCATAATGCTAGCTGTGTGTATGTGTTACTTCAATCAAAGAGAACAGCATATACAAAACTAGAAATGGCTGACTATGTCATTTGTGGCATCCAGCACAGAATGAAAATATGGGACACTTTGTTTAAAAAAGAATTTCAAGACAGCAACAGCAGAGTATTAAACTAAGCACAGGGCTCTTCTAAGTATGGGGTCCTCTGGGATCACAGATGTTGCACTGAAGCTGGTCATGTGCATGTCAAAGAATGTCCTTTTCAGGCAACTACCAGTAAGACTGGGGTGCTGGGTGATGTGGGGGTATAAAAGTGAGGGAGAATGGCCAGGTGGGGCAAAAATTAATAGAAGTCAGATCACTATCATTTTATGTTCTGTGCCAATAGGTTCTATTTATCCCAAAGACAGAGGAAGTCACTGAATAATTTTAATGGGAAGAGTCACAATGATTTGCATTTTAGAAAACTCATACTAGCATAAATCCCAAGGACAGATTTGTAATGGTGAAAGTGAAAGGACAAAATATCAGTAACCTCGGTTAGATTAGGTGAGGACTTCAAGGCAATGGAATTTGAAATGCAGAAGAGAGGTGAGATATGGGGGATATTGCTCCTTGTTCTAGTTTGCTAATGCTGCCAGAATGCAAAATACCAGAAATGGATTGACTTTTATAAAGGGGGTTTATTTGGTTACAAAGTTACAGTCTTAAGGCCATAAACTGTCCAAGGTAAGTCATCAACAATCAGGTACCTTCACTGGAGTATAGCCAGTGGTGTCCGGAAAACATTTGTTAGCTGGGAAAGCACATGGCTGGCTTCTGCTCCAAGGTTCTGGTTTCAAAATGGCTTTCTCCCAGGATGATCCTCTCTATTCTGCAGTTCCTCAAAACTGTCACTCTTAGTTGCTCTTGGGGTGTTTGTTCTCTCTTACCTCCTATAGAACAAGAGTCTTCTTTCAATGGCCATCTTCAAACTGTCTCTCATCTGCAGCTCCTCTCTCTCAGCTCCTGTGTGTTCTTCAAAGTGTCCCTCTTGGCTGTAGCAAGCTTGTCCCTTCTGTCTGAGCTTATATAGTGCTCCAGCAAACTAATCAAGGCCCATGCTGAATGGGTGGGGCCACACCTTCATGAAAATTATCCAGTGAAAGATCTCACCCACAGCTAGTGATCACATCTCCACAGAAACATCCAATCAAAAATCTCCAACCCAATCAACACCAATACGTTTCCTGCCCACACAGGTCTGTATCAAAGATAATGGCATTTTGGGGGACATAGTACATTCAAACTGGCACACTCCTAAAGGTAGGCACTTGCCTTCTCATTGGATCTCCTTAATAGCCTTGCAGATTGAGAGAATAAATAACTCTCTCTAGGAATAGATATCAACAAGGCAATTGCATCCCCAGCAACTATGAGACTGCCTGGCAAATGGTACACACTTAATAAATACATGCTGAATAAATGATGACATGGTGGACCCAGTCATACAGTATAATTCATAATACTTAAATATTTATGACAATAGTTGTTAGAGCATACATATAGGATTGTATTAAAACAAAATTGCATGGAATTATACCTCAGAAATTAAAAAAAAATGGTTTGGTGGATACTGTGGATGGTCTTGCTCATCCTCAACTACATCCACCACCCAGTGTTTCCTGAAAAGCAGAAGCTGGAGAGAAAAAATTCTTTTCCATTGCAGGCAAGTTTCTCCATGAAAATTGGATTTCACCAACTACATGAACTTGCCCAAGATTTCAAAGGCAGAAATGAGGCAGAGGCCTTGGTTTTTGCTCTTTAAGCAAGACTGTAGAGAAATGGGTTTTTCTTTGCTGCAGCATTCCAATAGCTGTTTCAGATTTCTGTGTGAACTGTGGCAATATTCTGGATTTCCAATTTCCATAATTTCACCACTTCTGTGCACCACACAGTATTTTAGCTTTTGGTTTAACTTCAGATATTTAGGTCAAGCTCAAAGAGTTGGTTTTTTTCTTGGCAATTAGGATATGATGCCATTATGTAACAATAGGTGCCTCAAGTTATATGGTCTAATAAATATTTAGCAAAATATTTATTGCATGCCTAGTATGCATAATCTATTATTCCAGGTGCAGGGATTTTACAAACCTGTAACTTTTATAAATTGAAAGCAAATCATTTTTTTTTAAATGATTATTTTTCTTTACAGAACCTAACATGGCAAATCCAAATTTAAATGAAGCTAGTTTTGATTGAGCCACCCCACTAGGGTTCAATGCCTATGAATAGCTCTGATGTTGGCTTAGTTACCATATTTCACATAGAAATAATCATGTCAAATACTACATAACATTTATTAACACAATAAGCACTGTTTTAAGAAATGTTTGTTTACTAATTTAATTCCCACTCTAATCCTTTAAGGAACTGCTATTACCCCTATTCTACAGGTGAGAGCACTGAAGTACAAGGAGATTAATAACCTTTCCAGAGTTACAGAGATCAGAAGTAGCAGAACCAGGCAGTTGTGTTTGTAATCATTAAACTACATTGCCTGATTTTTTAAAATAAAAGTGCGAGAGTGTCTTTTTATTTAAAAGAACTCACAAAAGATTTCTCCAACCAAGGGAAGAAATACCTATCTACCACCCTTCTTGGCTCAGAGGACATACTATTGGGTCTACTCATTAAATATTTCCTAGCAATGACCTTAGCTGGTACAAAACACAAATTACAAACTTCCCATGACACATTTACTGCTTCCTTCAGACTGTTTTCATAAAAGAAAATTCTCTTAAATTCTCAACTGAAATTTTAACAATTTTGCTTTCAGTTTTTCATCACAATCCATATTAAGACAAAAATAAATGCTTTTTTGATAATCATTAATTCATCCATTCAAGCCTTCAGCAAATATTTATTGGGTTCCCACTATATGTCAGACATGAATTGGTGGTCAAATACTTCACCTAAAATTTCTCATTGAGTCCTTATGGACAATCCAATGAGATAGGTACAATTTTTATATCCTGAATCATCCAGGGTCGAATTAGAAACCACACTAGATATTTCAATAGAAGGGATTTAATATAAAGAATTAGTTAAGCAGACATTGGAGGTCTGAAAAGTAAAAACAGGAAGATTGAGGTAGCACAGAGGAATGAAGAAAAGAGATTACCAGAACTTAAAACTCTGAAGAGGCTTCTCACCAAGGCAGGATTCAGACCACTAAGGGCCAGAAAGCTGCATACTGGAATCAGTTGCTATTTTTCAAGTACAGAGGTATTGCCAGCATGACCCTGATGAACAACATGATATGGAAAGGCCTAAGTCACTTCACCCCTCCTCCGGCCCTCCAGTCTCCTTTTGTGCCCTCCATTAGTGGACCCTAACAAGAAACCAAACTGCAAAGCAAAATAGAAGGATGGGCATTGATTTGAGAGGAAACAGCTTAGGAACTGTCACATACATGTTTCAGAAATGCTTACAAGAACAGCTTTTCCCAAGACTTAGAACCATGATAAATTTATTCAAAATGAATCCTCAGAAAACTCTGTAACTAGAATGACTTGAAACTAATTACTTTAATAGATAAATAATAAATTTAGCACCCCCACTTTTTAAAATCTCCATTGTATTTTTGTACTCCCCAGTTTATTTTGAAAACAACCTTTCCTGATACATATCCAAATGAATTTGGAATTACAATTATCTCAATGTTCACAGAAATTACCTATATTCTCCTATATATGAAATACTGATAGAAGAACACTTATATTAAGGCCATCATAATAGAAAGAATTCTCTTTTTCCAGTTTTTTAAACTATTTTTTCCCCTTCAAAGCCAATATGTAATATTTGACATTCGGGTTATCTGTGCATATAAAATAGACACATTTGTCAAAGTGAGCATAAGGTGAAATAGCATACAGTGTCCTTTTTGGATGTAATTAAATTTTCAGAGGCAAGGTGGTCCAAATGGGAGCAAAAAGCTGACTACCCATGAAATAAGCTAGATAAATGAAAATTAAGAATAATGGTAAAGATTTATTCCATAAATAATTCTCTTTCCTATCCTTCTAACATACAAGTGGGCACTCTGGGTGTGTGTGTGAATCAAAATACTTCCAAACAAGATTGTGAACTCTGGAGGGTGGGGCAAGATGGCAGCATAGAGAGGAGTGGAATTTAGTCAGTCTTCTAGTAAATAGCCAGGAACAACTATAAATAGTCTGGAACAACAGTTGGGGGACATCTGTGTCTGAACACATATCATACATCAGCCTGGAATGGGTGGAATGGCTGAGATTGCAGCATAGAACTGTAAGTAAAGCTCCCCAAACTGCAGAGCTGGTGCCCCTCTCACACCAGCACTGCAGGCTGAGCTGAAACACTTCCCTGTGGAAAAAAAAAAAGCAGGTTACCTGGAGTGAGGGAAAGTAACTCAACCAAGCTCCTACCACAGTTTTAATTAACAAATTTGGGCTCCTGAACACTGGCTACAAGCACAGATAAACCAAGAGCAAGCAGGAAAGGAACCTGAAGTTCCTCCCAGCAGAGAGGACACAGGGCTAATGAAAAAAAAAATAACTAAAAACAGAGGCTTTTGGAGACAACTGAGCTCAGAACTGGAAAATGGCTATGTCCCAAGAAAAAGGGCACAGAGAACCAGGTACCAATACTGATTAATCAGTGAAACTGGGGAGCTGGGGACTGGCTCTGAAAAGGGGCTTTCTCTATTTTTCCTTTTTTTTCTCTCATCCTAAGTAGTTAAATAGAGAAAGCCTCAGGCATTTACAATTGTCAGCATTGACCCCGATAAAGGTGGAGTTATTGAATCATACAGACAAAGGAGGAAGTCAAAAGTAGAAGATAACTCCCTAAAGTGTGTATCTTCCCTAAAAATTGGGGGGCAGGGACCAGCTCAGGTGGCTGCCCTCCCTGAGAGAATTCAGAACCTAGGGCCTGGGAGGTGGGGGGGAATCAAAACAGAAACAACTTAAGCTTGGCTTTTGACACCCTCGGCCCTGGCCAGGACATGGCCCACTGTGTATTAAAAGGACCACACTTCTTTACACCAGTGGGGAGCTGTGGGCTGACAAGTGCCACCTGCTGGGCAGGATAGGAAAAGCACAGAATCTAGAGATCTCACAGGAAAGTCTCACAATCTGCTGGGTCTCACACTCAGGGAAAACTGATGATGAATACAGTCTCCTCCTGAGACCTGGGCCCATGTGGTCTGGGAAAATCTGATTGGGTAATCAAGGAAACCAGATGCCTAGACAACAAATAATTATGAATCACATTAGGAATAATGAAGATATGACCAAGTCAAAGGAACAAACTTGCACTTCAAATGAGATACAGGAATTGAAACAATAAATTATTAATCAAACAAATCTCCTAAGTCATTTAAAAAGTAAAATAAATGAGCTGAGAGAAGATGTGACAAAAGAAATGAAGGAGATAGAGAAGACATTGGGTGAACATAAGGAAGAACTCAAAAGTTTGACAAAACAAATGGCAGAACTTATGGGAATGAAAGGCACAATGGAAGAGATGAAAAACACAATGGAAGGAGATCTAAGATGGTGGCATAGAGAGGAGTGGAAGCTAGTTAGTCCCTGTGGAACAACTAATAAACAACCAGGAACAACTAGTAAATAATCGGGAATAACTGCAGGGGGACAAATGTGACCATCCACTCATCCTACACCAACCTGAATTGGGAGGAATGCCCAAGATCACAGCATAAAATCTGTAAGTAAAAACTGCAGATCCAAGCTGAGAGCCCCTTCCCCCCATGGCCTGAGCTGCAAAGCCTTGTGGAGCTAGAGAGCAGCTCTCTCTGAGCAAGCAAATATAACTCAGCTGAGCTCCAACTGGGGTTTTAATTAACAAGTGTGGACTGCTCAATACAAGCTATGAATCCCCAAAAAGCAGACAGAGGCTCTGGGTGATGACAGACCTTGGAGAGCCAGAGAGTGGCCATGGACTGGCCCTGAAGGGGGCTTTCTGTCCATGTTTCAGCTCAGTGGGGAAAGCCTCAGCCATTTTCAGTTCTCAGGGCTCTGACTCAGACAAGGGTGGAGATAGCACAGGCAGAGAGAGACCACTGAAACACTAATGACCTCTCCCTAGGGCATCTATCTTCCCTAAGAGGAAAGGGGTGGGGCCCAGCTCTACTACCCACCTTCCATTCAGAACAAGACCCCAGAACCTGGGGGAAAACAGCCATGGGCCACACCTCCTTACACCAGTCTGGAGTTACAGGCTGACAGGCACCACCTGCTTGGCAGAAAAGCACAGTGACCTGAGGCCTCACAGGTTGTACCAATTTTCTAAGACACACCCTCAGGGAAACTGGATACTAAATAGTTCTTCCTTCTGGGACCAGAGCCCATTTTGGTCTGGGAAAACCTGATTGGGGTAACCAAGGAAACCATGCCTAGACAACAGAAAACTACAATCTACACTAAGAAAAATGCAGTTATGACCCAAAGGAACAAACTTACACTTTAACTGAGATACAGGAAATTAAACAACTAATACTAAGTCAATCCAAAAAGTTTAGGGAAGATAGGCAAAAGAGATGAACTGTATAATGAAAACACTGAGCATACATAAGGTAGAAACTGAAAGTTTGAGAGACCAACTTGCAGAATCTGTGGAAATGAAAGGCACAACACAGGAGATGAAAGACACAATGGAAACATACAACAGGAGATCTCAAGAGGCAGAAGAAAACACTCAGGAACTGGAGAACAAGGCACCTGAAAGCCTACACACAAAAGAACAGATAGAGAAAAGAATGGAAAAATATGAGCAATGTATCCAGGAACTTAAGGACAAAACAAAAATCAGGAATGTATGTGTCATTGGTGCCCCAGAAGGAGAAGAGAAGGGAAAGGGGCAGAAGCAATAATAGTGGAAATAATCAATGAAATTTCCCATCACTTATGAAAGACATAAAATTACAGACCCAAGAAGCACAGCATACCCCAAACAGAATAAATCTGAATAGGCCTAAGCCAAGACACTTAATAATCAGATTATCAAACATCAGAGATAAAGATAGAATCCTGAAAGCAGCAAGAGAAAAGTGATCTATCACATTACAAAGGAAGCTTGATAAGACTATGGGCTGATTTTTCAATAGAAACCATGGAGGAAGAAGGAAGTAGGGTGATATATTTAAGATACTGAAAGAGAAAAACCACCAACCAAGAATCCTATATCTGGCAAAACTGTCCCTCAAATATGAGGGAGAGCTTAAAATATTCTCTGACAAACAGACAATGATAAAGTTTGTGAACAAGATACCTGCTCTACAGGAAACACTAAAGGAAGCACTGCATACAGAAAGGAAAAGACAGGTGTGAGAGATTTGGAAAACAATTTTGGGAGATAGTAGCACAGCAATGTAAGTACACTGAACAAAGATGACTGTGAGTATGGTTTTAAGAGGAAGGTTGGGACCATGTGGGACACCAGAACAAAAGATGAAGGACAAAGACTGGTACTGTGTAATCAGGGAAACCTAGGGTGCTCAACAATTGTAATAAAAGGCAAAAATATGTTTTTACATGAGGTAGAACAAATGAATGTCAACATTGCAAAGTGTTAAAAATAGGGTGGGATTGGGAGGAAAATACAATCAATGCAAACTAGAGACTATAATTAACAGAAACATTGTATTATGCTTCCTTTAATATAACAAAGGCAATATACCAAAGCAAAATGCATATGGGGGTGGGGTAGGGGAAGTATATGGTACTCCTAGCATTGGTGATGTTGTCTGACTTTTTATTCTACTTTAGTTTAATGCTATCTTTCCTTTTGTCACTTTCTAGCTGTCATGTTTTTGTTTTTGTTGTTTTTTTCTCTCTCTTCTTTTTCTATTATTTCTCTGCCTTCTTTGGCTCTTCCTCCTTCTTTGTGGAAGAAATGGAGATGTCCTTATATAGATAGTGGTGATGGTACTGAATATATAAATATGTGATTAGACAGGGAACCAATAATTGTTTACTTAGGACAGAATGTATCGTGTGTGATCAAAACAGTCTTAAGAGGAAGGGGTTGATGAAGAAACTCTGAGGACACTATATTGAGTGAAATAAGACAGACACATAAAGGCAAATACTGCAGTGTCTTGCTGATATGAATTAATTATAATATGTAAACTCATAGTCATGAAATATAAGTTACCAGGATATAGAATGAGGCTAAAGAATGGGGAGCAGTTGCTTATTATGAGCAGAATGTTCAACTAGGGTGAACTTAAATGTTTGGAAATGGACAGGGGTGATGGTAGCATGTTTTGAGAAAAACTAACAGGCCGAAAGGTGTGTGAAGGTGGTGGAAAGGGTAAGCTCAGAGTCATGCATGTCACCAGAAGGAAAGTTGGAGGTTAAGAGATGGGAATGTATAAAACAGTGAATCTTGTCATGGACAATGTCCGTGATTAACTGTACAAATATTAGAAATCTCTCATGAACTAGAACAAATGTATGACATTATAACTAGAAGTTAGTAACAGAGAGGCATATAGGAAAAATATATACCTATTGCAAACTACGTTCTACAGTTTATAGTATTTAACATTCTTTCAACAGCAGTAACAAATGTACTATACCTAAAATATGAATCAATAATGGATGGGGGGGGCTAGGTTATGGGAGGATTTGAGTTTCCTTTTTTTGTCTATATTTCTTTTCTGGAGTAATGAAAGTGTTCTAAAAATTGAAAAAAATTATTGTGGTGATGGATGTACAGCTGTATGATGGTATCATGGGCAATTGTACACTTTGGATCTTTAGATAGTTGTATGGTATGTGAACAATCTCAGTAAAAATATATATTAAAAAATCACAATAAAGACATACAACGGCAGAAATGAAGAGGCAGAAGAAAAGATTCACGAACTGGAGAGCAAAACAACTGAAAGCCTACACACAAAAGAACAGATAGGGAAATGTTTGGAAAAATATGAGCAGCATCACAGGGAATTGAATGACAACATGAAGCACATGAATGTGTGTGTCATGGGTGTCCCTGCAGGAGAAGAGAAGGGAAAAGGGGCAGAAACAATAATGGAGGAAATGATCACTTAAAATTTCCCATCTCTTATGAAAGACATAAAATTACAGATCTAAGAAGTGCAGCATACCACAAACAGAATAGATCCAAATAGACCTATGCCAAGACATATAATTATGAGATTATCAAATGTCGAAGACAAAAAGAATTCTTAAAGCAGCAAGAAAAAAGCAATCCATCACATACAAAGGAAGCTTAAGAAGACTACATGCAGATCTCTCAGTAGAAACCATGGAGATAAGAAGGAAGTGGTGTGATATATTTAAGATACTGAAAGAGAAAAACTGCCAACCAAGAATTCTGTATCCAGCAAAACTGTCCTTCAAAAATAAGGAGAGTTTAAAATATTCTCAGACAAACAGACACTGAGAGAGTTTGTGAACAAGATACCTGCTCTACAGGAAATACTAAAGGGAGCACTACAGACAGATAGGAAAAGAGAATAGAGAGAGTTTTGGAGCACAATATTGGGTTATGGTAGCTCAATAATGTAAGTACACTGAACAAAGATGACTGTGAGTACAGTTGAAAGAGTAAGGTTAGGGGCATATAGGACACCAGAAGGAAAGATAGAAGACAAAGACTAGGATTGTATAACTTAGTGAATCCTAGAGTGGTCAGTTATTGTGATTAAATGTACAAATATGTTTTTACATGAGGGAGAACAAGTGAATCTCAACTTTGCAAGGTGTTAAAAATTGGTGGTATTGGAAAAATACAATCAATGGAAACTAGAGTCTATAGTTAACAGTAACATTGGAATATGCTTCCATTAATTGTAACAAAGGCAATATACCAAGGCTAAATGACTATAAGAGGGGGATATAAGGGAGGGATATGGGATTCTTGGCATTGGTGTTGTTGTCTGACTTTTTTATTGTATTGTATTTTAATTTTATTTTTTTCTTTTGTTGCTTTTTAGTTGTCTTTTTTTCTTTCTTTTCCCTTTTTCTTTTTCCTTTTTTGCCTCTTCCTCTTTCTTTGCGGAATAAACGGAAATGTCCTTATATAGATAGTGGTGGTGAATGCATGACTTTGTGATTTTACAGGGAAACATCGATTGTTTACTTAGGATGGAATGTATTGTGTGTGAAATAAACCATCTAAAAACAAGTGATACAAGTGCTGGAGAAAATGTGGACAAAGGAATGTACCTAATCACCATTGCTGGGGAAGTAGAATGGTGCTGCTCATCTGGAGGGCAGTGTGGTGGCTCCACAGGAGCAAAGCATGGGGTTGCCATATGGTCCTGCAACTCAGTTATTGGGTATGAGAGGGACACAAATGGACATTTGTGCAGTGAGGTTTATGGTGTCAGTATACACAATTTGCAGTGGATGGAGGTAGCCTTAAGTGTACATCAACTGATGAACAGAATGGTGAACTGTGGTGTATACACATAATGGAATATTGAGCTGTTACAAGGAGTGAAGTTGTGAGGTGAATGGACAGTGAGGACAGTATTTTGAGTGAAATAAACCAGAAATGGAAAGAAAAACATTATAATGCCTCACTTAAATGGACTAACTATAATGTGCAAACTCTGAGAATTGACTGTGAGAGCATAGGTTATCAGGGGATGGCTTATTGTAAAGGTTCCTAGATTGTAAGCTCTTACAGTAGTTGCCCCTTCCTGGGCTGTAATGGTTATTTCTAAAGTCTGAGATGCTGAGCTCTTTGTGTACTGGTCTGTCCCTGGAACTTTGGGTATCTGTGTGACACCTGAGACTCAAAGCCAGAGTCCGGCAGCTATGAATGTCAGCGTTATCCCATACAGCAAATGTTAAGGAGTCTGGAAAAGGAGATCAGACTTCAATGAGAGATATGAATGAAATGGACTTGTTTAGTACTAAAGTAAATCAGAGTAAAGGGTAAAGGACAACAGTGATGGTGTTTTTAAAACTACAACTTCTGTGTGAGACCAAAAGAAAAGATGTTTATTAGGTGGAAATACTGTGTTTTTTGACATACTATATAATTTAGCTTGCATGGTCAGTTTATTCAAACAACATAATAACATGGAACATTGAATAGGGAGTGAAATCTGGTTGGTTTGTACAGGTTAGGGTGAAGCCCCAATACATCCCAGAGTAATTTGGGCAGAGAATAAAAATGTATTTGCAAAGCCCCTTTGAGAAACTGAGGGGAAATGTGGAAATATTAAATTTCCCCACCTGGGGAATTAAAGATATTCTCACAAGTATTGGGGAATAGAATACTTATTAGAAGGCCAAGCCTCGATTTTGGGGCTTGCCCCTATGAAGTTTGTTACTGCAAAGGAGACATTAAGCCTACTTAAAATTGTGCTTAAGAAGTCACCCCAGAGAACCTCTTTTGTTGCTTAGATGTGACCTCTCTCTCTAAGCTAACTCTGCAGATAAACTCATTGCCCTCCCCCATACATGGGACATTGACTTCCAGGTGTGTAAATCTCTCTGGCAATGTGGGACATTACTTGCAGGGACGAGCTTGGTCCTGGCATTGTGGGATTGAGAAAGCCTTCCTGGACCAAAAAAGGGAAGAGAAGTGAAACAAAATAAAGTTTCAGTGGCTGAAAGATCTCAAATAGAGTTAAGAGTTCATTCTGGAGGTTATTCTTATGCATTGTATAGGTATCCCTTTTTAGTTTTTATTGTATTGGAATAGCTGTTGAACTGCCACCCAGTAGCCTTTATTCTTGAAGATGATTGTATAACTTTATAGCTTACGCTGTGTGACCATGTGATTGTGAAAACTTTTTGGCTTCCACTCCCTTTATACAGTGTATGGACAGATGAATAGAAAAATAAGGAAAAAGTAATAGAATAGTAGGGATGGGAGTTATTGGATGTTTTGGATGTTCTTTTTCACTTTAACTTTCGTTCTTATCCATTTCTGTGTGTGGTAATGAAAATGTTCAAAAATTGTGGTGATGAATGCACAACTATATAATGGTACTACAAATGATTGTACATGTGGATGATTGTATGATATGTGAATATATGTCAATAAAATTGAATTTTAAAAAAAACAAACAAAAACAAAGAAAACAAAACAGAACAAAAGATTGTGAACTCCTATGACTAGGGGTGTCTAATTCAATAAAAGGCTTTGGGGTAAAAAGAGAGGTAGTATAGGTGAATAGAAGACATTTGTCTATCAAGTTATAAATATTGTGCTAGCAAAGAGGTAGATTATTTAAAGTCTAAATGGGCTCAGATATTGACTTGGGCCTGAAAATGGTGCTTTAATTACTTATTAAGATCATAATTCAGCATATAAGAATGCTAACCATCACTGGATTAGTACATTAAGGTTAAATATCGGAAAGAAATTATTGCTACAAAACACACAAAAAACATTATATTTTGTGGTTCTAGTATTTTGTTTGTTTCACTATTTTTGTAATTAGGGTAAGTGGTCCATTTTGTTTTAGAACATTTAAAGTACACCATAAACTGCCTGAATCAAGACTTTTAATTCTTCTGCCAAACACAACATTATTTCACCCACAGTTATTTTTTTAAGATAAGAAATAATAAGTCAACTGAAAATAAAGTTGTAGCCTTGAGATATGAAGCATTCCACTTTTAACACACTGATTGAAAAATCTAGAATATCACTGTAAAGATGTTAATCATTGTTGGTCTTCAGCAGTGAATGGATGCAGCTTTACTGTGACTTCTCCAAAAATGCTTTCCAGCACCAAACATGCTGTTGGTACACAGTCTCAAAGTCAGAGTCATTCCTAAAATAGGGATCCTCAATAATAAGTTGTTTTTGTGGATCATAGCTCCAAAATAGTTCAATTTTCACTTTGCAGTTTTTAACTTCACTACCTTTTTTATTCAAAACTCTCAGATTGCTTTTATCCATGCATAGTATATAATCAAATGTGACAAAATCTTCTTTGGTAATGTGCCAGAAAATGTGACTCATAGGAATATCATCTTCTTCATGCAATTTTGCCCTCAATAATCAGGAGGTTTTCCTATCTCATAAGTGGATGTTGCAGCACTGTCTATCCTCCAATTATCTGAAATATTTTGATCACTTACAAGTTTTCTGAAAACCGCTTCTGCAATAGGTGGTCAACATATGTTACCCAGACACACAAAGAGCACTGACTTGGGTGGCTGCACTGCCATCTTCTTAGAAGCAAAGTGGCCAACACTAACTTTTTTTTTATATTCATTTTATTGAGATATATTCACATACAATGCAGTCATACAAAACAAATCATACATTCGATTGTTCACAGTACCATTACACAGTTGTGCATTCATCACCAAAATCAGTCCCTGACACCTTCATTACCACACACACAAAAATAACAAGAATATTAATTAAAGTGAAAGAGAGCAATTAAAGTAAAAAAGAACACTGGGTGCCTTTTTTTGTTTGTTTGTTTCCTTCCCCCATTTTTCTACTCATCCATCCATAAACTAGACAAAAGGGAGTGTGGTCCTTACGGCTTTCCCAATCCCATTGTCACCCCTCATAAGCTACATTTTTATAAATCGTCTTCAAGATTCATGGGTTGTGGGTTGTAGTTTGATAGTTTCAGGTATCTACAGCCAGCTACCCCAATTCATTAGAACCTAAAAAGGGTTGTCAATATTGTGTGTAAGAGTGCCCACCAGAGTGACTTCTTGGCTCCTTTTGGAATCTCTCTGCCACTGAAGCTTATTTCATTTCCTATTATTTCCCCTCTTTGGTCAAGAAGATGTTCTCCATCCCATGATGCCAGGTCTACACTCCTCCCCAGGAGTCATATTCCATGTTGCCAGGGAGATTCACTCCCCTGGATGTCTGTTCCCACATAGGGGGAAGGCAGTAATTTCACTTGCCAAGTTGGTGCCTAGCTAGAGAGAGAGGGCCACATCTGAGCAACAAAGAGGCATTCAGGAGGAGGCTCTTAGGCACAATTATAGGGAGGCCTAGCCTCTCCTTTGCAGCAACAGTCTTCCCAAGGGCAAGTCCTATAGTAGAGGGCTCAACCCATCAAATCACCAGTCCCCTATGTCTGTGAGCATATTAGCAACCATAGAGGTGGGGCAGGCCAATACCCCTGCATTCTCCACCAGCTCCTCCAGGGGGCTCTGCATATTTTTTTCCTTGTTTTTTTTTTTTAACTCTTTTTTTTAAATCAACTGTATAAAAAATAAAAAAAAAATTAGAAAATTAAAAAGAACATGCAATAAAAGAACATTTCAAACAGACCATAACAAGGGAGTAAGAAAAAGACAACTAACCTAACCTAACTACTTTACTTCTAACATGTCCCTACTCTACCCTGAGAAAGTAACCTAACATAGCAACATTTCTGTGAACTTGTTCCTACTATACCCATGAGAAATTAACAGACCATAGTCATTCCTGGGCATTCCCAGAACATTAAATTTACCCACGATAGCTTATCTGTTCTTATTGGATTATTGTTCCCCCTTCCTTAATTGCTCTCTATTGCTAGTTCCCCTACATTCTACATTATAAACCATTTGTTTCACATTTTTCAAAGTTCACATTAGTGGTGGCATATAATATTTCTTTCTGTGCCTGGCTTATTTCACTCAGCATTATGTCTTCAAGGTTCATCCATGTTGTTATATGTTTGATGACATCATTCCTTCTTACTGCCACATAGTATTCCATCGTGTGTATATACCGCATTTTATTTACCCACTCATCTGTTGAAGGACAGTGGGTTGTTTCCATCTCTTAGCAATTGTGAATAATGCTGCTATGAACATTGGTGTGCAGATATCTGTTAGTGTCACTGCTTTCAGATCTTCTGGGTATGTACCAAGAAGTGCAATTGCTGGATTGAAGGGTAACTCTGTATCTAGATTTCTAAGGAATTTCCAGACTGACTTCCAGAGTGGCTGAACCATTATACAGTCCCACCAACAATAAATGAGAGTTCCAATTTCTTCACATCCTCTCCAGCATTTGTAGTTTCCTGTTTGTTTAATGGCAGCCATTCTAATTGGTGTGAGATGGTATCTCATTGTGGTCTTAATTTGCATCTCTCTAATAGCTAGTGAAGCTGAACATTTTTTCATGTGTTTCTTGTCCATTTGTATTTCCTCTTCAGAGAACTGTCTTTCATATCTTTTGCCCATTTTATAATTGGGCTGTCTGTACTATTGTTATTGAGTTGTAGGATTTCTTTATATATGCAAGATATCAGTCTTTTGTCAGATACATGGCTTCCAAAAATTTTTTCCCATTGGGTTGGCCGCCTCTTCACCTTTTTGACAAATTGCTTTGAGGTACAGAAACTTCTAAGGTTGAGGAGTTCCCATTTATCTATTTTTTCTTTTGTTGCTTGTGCTTTGGGTGTAAAGTCTAGGAAGTGTCCACCTAATATAAGGTCTTGAAGATGTTTCCCTACATTATCTTCTAGGAGTTTTATGGCACTTTCTTTTACATTGAGATCTCTGATCCACTTTGAGTTAATTTTTGTATAGGGTGTGAGATAGGGGTCCTCTTTCATTCTTTTGGATATGGATATCCAACTCTCCCAGCTCCATTTGTTGAAAAGACCGTTATGACCCAGTTCAGTGACTCTGGGGGCCTTATCAAAGATCAGTAGGCCATAGATCTGGGGGTCTATCTCCAAATTCTCAATTCAATTCCATTGATCAATATGTGTATCTTTGTGCTGGTACCATGCTGTTTTGACAACTGTGGCTTTATAATAAGCTTCAAAGTCAGGGTGTGTAAGTCCTCTCACTTCGTTTTTCTTTTTTTGAGTGTCTTTAGCAATTTGAGGCATCTTCCCTTTCCAAATAAATTTGATTACCAGCTTTTCCAAGTCCGCAAAGTAGGTTGTTGGAATTTTGATTGGGATTGCATTGAATCTGTAGATGAGTTTGGATAGAACTGACATCTTAATGACATTTAGCCTTCCTGTCCATGAACATGGAATATTTTTCCATCTTTTAAGGTCCCCTTCCATTTTTTTAGTAGAGTTCTGTAGTTATCTTTGTATAGGTCTTTTACATATTTGGTTAAGTTTATTCCTAGGTACTTGATTTTTTTAGTTGCTATAGAAAATGCTCTTTTTCTTGGGTGTCTCTTCAGTTTGTTCATTTCTAGCACATAGAAACATTACTGACTTATGTGCATTAATCTTCTATCCTGCTACTTTGCTAAATTTGTTCATTAGCTCTAGTAGCTGTATCATCAATTTCTCAGGGTTTTCCAGATATAAGATAATATCATCTGCAAACAATGACAGTTTTACTTCTTCCTTTCCAATTTGGATGCCTTTTATTTCTTTGTCTGGCCAGATTGCCCTGGCTAGCACTTCCAGCACAATGTTGAATAACAGTGGTGATAGCGGACATCCTTGTCTTGTTCCTGATCTTAGAGGGAAGGCTTTCAGTCTCTCTCCATTGAGTACTATGCTGGCTGTGGGTTTTTCATATATGCTCTTTATCATATTGAGGAAGTTTCCTTCAGTTCCTACCTTTTGAAGTGTTTTTATCAAAAAAAGATGCTGGATTTTGTAGAAAACTGTCAGCATCTATTGAGATGATCATTTGATTTTTCCCTTTTGATTTGTTAATGTGTTGTATTATATTGATTGATTTTCTTATGTTGAACCATCCTTGCATGCCTGGAATGAACCCCACTTGGTCATGGTGTATGATTTTTTTAATGTGTCTTTGGATTCGATTTGCAAGTATTTTGTTGAGGATTTTTGCATCTATATTCATTAGGGAGATTGGCCGGTAGTTTTCCTTTTTTGTAGCATCTTTGCCTGGTTTTGGTATTAGATTGATGTTAGCTCCATAAAATGAGTTAGGTAGTGTTCCATTTTCTTCAATGTTTGAAAGAGTTTAAGTAAGTCTGGTGTCAGTTCTTTTTGGAAAGTTTGTTAGAATTCCCCTGTGAAGCCATCTGGCCCTGGGCATTTATTTGTGGGAAGCTTTTTGATGACTGATTGGATCTCTTTGCTTGTGATTGGTTGGTTGAGGTCTTCTGTTTCTTCTCTGGTCAGTCTAGGTTGTTCATATGTTTCCAGGAAATTGTCCATTTCCTCTACATTATCCAGTTTGTTGCCATACAGTTGTTCATAGTATCCTCTTATATTTTTTTTAATTTATTTGGGATCTGCAGTAATGTCACCTTTCTCATTCACTATTTTGTTTATATGGGTCTTCTCTCTTTTTGATTTTGTCAGTCTAGCTAGGGGCTTGTCAATCTTGTTGATCTTCTCAAAGAACCAACTTTTGGTGTTATTTATTCTCTCTTTTTTTTTGTTCTCTATGTCATTTATTTCTGCTTTAATATTTGTTATTTCTTTTCTACTTGGTTTAGGACTGGTTTGCTGTTCATTTTCTAGCTTCTTCAGTTGATCCATTAGTTCTTCAAGTTTGGCTCTTTCTTCCTTTTTAATATATGCATTTAGTGTTATAAATTTCCCCCTCAGTACTGTTTTTGCTGCATCCCATAGGTTTTGTATGTTGTGTTCTCATTTTTCATTCATCTCTATATGTTTAGCAATTTCTCTTGCTATTTCTTCTTTAACCCACTAATTGTTTAGGAGTGTATTGTTTACCCTCCAGGTATTTGTGAATTTTCTAAGTCTCTAATGGTTATTGACTTCTAATTGTATTCCATTGTGGTCAGTGAATGTGCTTTGAATAAATTCAATTTTTTTAAATTTATTGAGGCTTGTTTTATGTTTCAGCATATGGTCAATTCTGGAGAAAGTTCCGTGATCACTAGAGAAGAATGTGTATCCTGGTGATTTGGGATGTAATGTTCTATATATGTCTGTTAAATCCAGTACATTTATCAGATTGTTAAATTTTCAATTTCTTTATTGGTCTTCTGTCTGGTTGATCTATCTATAGGAGAGAGTGATGTGTTGAAGTCTCCCACAATTACTGTGGAAACATCAATTGCTTCCTTTAGTTTTGCCAGTGTTTCTCTCATGTATTTTGTGGCACCTTGATTGGGTGCATAAACATTTATGATTGTTATTTCTTCTTGTTGAATTGCCCCTTTTATTAGTATGTAGTGACTTTCTTTGTCTCTCCTAATATCCTTGCATTTAAAGTCTATTTTATCTGAGATTAATATTGCTACACCTGCTTTCTTTTGGCAGTAGCTTGCGTGAAAAATTTTTTCCATCCTTTCACTTTCAATTTCTTTGTGTCCCTGTGTCTAAGATGAGTCTCTTGTATGCCACATATTGATGGTTCATTTTTTTAATCCATTCTGTGAATCTATATCTTTTAATGGGGAGTTTAATCCATTTACATTCAACATTATAACCGTGAAGGCATTTCTAGAATCAGCCATCTTGTCCTTTAGTTTATGTTTGTCATATATATTTTTTCCCTCTCTCTATTAATATCCTTTAATGTACCCATACTGATTCTCTTTAGTACTGAGCCTTTCTCCATGTCTCTCTCTCCTTTCTTTGTTTCTCTCTCTGTAGGGCTCCCTTTTGTTTCTCCAGTAGGGCAGGTCTCTTGTTAGCAAATTCTCTCAGCATTTATTTGTGAAAAATTTAAGGTCTCCCTCAAATTTGAAGGAGAGTTTTGCTGGATAAAGTATTCTTGGTTGGAAATTTTTCTCACTCAGAATTTTAAATATGTCATGCCACTGCCTTCTCACCTCCATGGTGGCTGGTGAGTAGTCATTACTTAGTCTTATGCTGTTCCTTTGTATGTGGTAAATTGCTTTTCTCTTGCTGTTTTCAGAACTTGCTCCTTCTCTTCCATATTTGACAGTGTGATCAGAATATGTCTTGGAGTGGGTTTATTTGGATTTATTCTATTTGGAGTTCACTGGGCATTTATGAATTGTGTATTTATGGTGTTTAGAAGATTTGGGAAGTTTTCTCCAACAATTTCTTTGAATACTCTTCCTAGACCTTTATCCTTCTCTTCCCCTTCTGGAACACCAATGAGTCTTATATTTGGACGTTTCATATTATCTGTCATATCCCTGAGGTCCATTTCAATTTTTTAAATTTTTTTCTCCATTCTTTCTTTTGTTCTTTCATTTTCCATTCTGACATCTTCCAGGTCACTGATTCATTGTTCAACTTCCTCTAGTCTTGTACTATGAGTATCCAAAATCTTTTTAATTTGGTCAACAGTTTCTTTAATTTCCATAAGATCATGTATTTTTTTATTTACTCTTGCAATTTCTTCTTTATGCTCTTCTAGGTTCTTCTTGATGTCCTTTACATCCTGTGCCATGCTTTTTCATGTCCTTTATATCCTGTGCCATGGTCTCATTGTTCATCTTTAGTTCTTTGATTAATTGTTCCAGGTACTGTCTCCTCTGAACTTTTGATTTGGGTGCTTGTGCTTGGGTTATCCATATTGTCTGTTTTTTTCATATGCTTTAAAATTTTCTGTTGATTTTGGCCTCTTGGCATTTGCTTAACTTGATAGGGTTCTTTTAGGATTTGTAGACCTATTGAAATCCTTTTCTCTAATTTGTCAGATCTACAGCTTCATGGAGTACACTTTAACTAACCAGCAGGTGGCATCCACAAGGCACCTATTCCCCTCAAAGCAGTTCCCCCCTGCTTTGTCTTTGTCATGAGTGGGGGAGTGCGTCTTGTGGGGTCCAATTGGTGTACCAAACTTGCATGTGTAGTTGGTGTTGCCTGCCCTGTATATGGGATGTGTGTCTGGGCGGTCAAGGAGGGGGGGCCGCTCTAACAATCAAATCTCCCTGGTGCTCCTGGGGTTTTAAACCTGCTTCAATAGTCTATTCCTTCAGTTCAGTCCTGCCACAGTTTGTCTCTGCCACTGACCCACCAGTCCTTGATATTGGCATATGGCCCCTGAGACTTTCGGGTGGGTTCCTCTTCCAGGCCATGCACCCCCAGGTCCTCTGCTGAGGGATGACTGTGCTATGTTGCATGTGAGTGCCATCCCCCCAGGGCAGTTCTGGGCTGCAGAGCTATGTAGGGAGGCTCCAAGTCTGCTGAAAGTATGGCTGAATGGGGCATGTTAATTCACACTGCTCTACCTTCCCAACTCTGGGACAACCAGCTGAGGGTACAGCTAATGTCCAAGCCTGATTTTGTGGTGTGTGCATGTGTTATTGGAAGAACTTCCATCACACTGGTTTGTCGGGGGCAGCTCTAGGCTATGGGGCCAAAGACGGGCAGGAGTGCTCCCTATCCACCGGGATTATGGCTGTAAGAGGAAGTTGTGATGTTTAGTGAATTTTCTCAGCCACTGGATTATTGCTTTTTGTCTCAGAACTCTCTTAGTTTTGCTCTTGTCTTGACCTGCCCAAATTGCAAGTCTTTGAGGCTTTCTGTATTGGGCTTCTTAGAGTAATTGTTTTAGAAAAAGAAAAAAAGATAAAAATAAAAAAAGGCCCTCCTTGCAGATCTAATGAGTTATTGAAATGCTAAGAGACAAAGCAATTAGGGCCATTAAGGAAAGGTCCAGGGGGAAGAGAAACCGGTTTTTCTTCTGGATTTGCATATAAGCCTGACTCTGCCTAAGCTCTGCCCTTCCCCTTTCTATGTTCACCAGAACTCCAAAAAGCCTCTGCTTTTATTTTTGGGTTTTTCTTGCTGTTTTTTCTATCCCTATCTCCTCTCTGCTGGGCTGGCTGCTCCCAGATTCTCTGGTGTCTGGTCTCAGTCTATCTATGATTGGAGTTTGGATCAGTAGAATGAGTTTCTGATAAGAGCTGCCACTGCAGTTCTCCCTCCTCATTCCCAGTGCTGATGGCCCCTCCTCCCACAGGACTGAGCCTGGCAGGGAGGGGTGTGGGTCCCCTGGCCACAAAAACTTACAGATTTTGCTGATCTCAGCAGTTCCACGTGTTCATGAGTGTTGTATGAAGTATGCCCAAAGTCAAATTGCTCTGCAGTGTCCAGTGCATGCAATTCCAGGCTTTCTACTTACTTCCCTGGAGGAGTAACTAAAACGTACACCTCACCAATCCACCATCTTGCCCCGCCTCCCCCCAACATTCACTTTTATAATAGGCTGGCAGTGTTAAAACATCTACTCATTTCTGCAGAACATAATATTCCTATAACAATATTTGTTTTGCCTTAAATCATAGTTAAGTGGTTTAGTATTCAAGGAGCTTTTTAAAAAAAAGCATTACCTTATCTGGTTTTATTGCCAAACTGGAGTAGGGCAATCTCAAAGCTTGGTAAATGAGATACATTAAGCAAGTTTATGGTAGCGGCAGTTCAAACTGAGATAGGGATATAGCTACCCCTTTATTTTTCCAAAGCCTTATATTCTGTTTTGCCATTTTCACTGTGGTTTCCAGGGAATAGAAGCTTTATTCCTAGGATAAAATAAGCATCTGTTCCTCCCTCTCTGAATTTGAACTTCCAAATGCATTAGTTTTTCTAGGTTTAGTTTTACTTTTCACTGGCACATAAACACCAGAGTTGCATGTAACACTGATATTTTGGGGGGTAATTAGAGGTTCTGGGAATACAGATCTGTGTTCAATTCCTTCTCATTAGCTCTTGATCTTGTACAGGTCACCTAAGCCATTTAAACCTTAGTTTCTTCAAGAGCGGGAAAGAAGTAATGATATACCTTACTTAATAAAAGAGATAATCTTGTAAAGTTATGAGCACAATCTCTCAGTTTTTTTCCTCTGGAGAATCCAGACTGATGTAGATTCTGGTACCAAGATTGGACCTTGAGAAACAGAATCTTATGGATGAGATTTCTGAGTGGATTCTGGGTTTTCGGAGTTGGTTCTCTAATCTGATTAGATTAAAAGGCACTAATGACTCTATTTCCAATTATCAAAATCACACTGGTAGTCCATGGCATGAACTGACAATAAAGATATGCAAAATACCATCACTGGACACTACTACTCAAATGCTTACAGGAGGCAAGGCTCTCGGTGATAGTGTATTTGATATTTTAACAGAGGTTTGTGGAGTTAAAAAGTATGTTGGCTGATTGTTTCTAAATATGTTGGATTCAGTTGTTAAATAAAGGGATGATTTTAAGGCTTCAAATTCCCACACAAGTGATGCATGAAGTAAATGAAAGTTTCTATGTGTGTCCTGAAGGACACTCTATTTCTTATAGCCACAGACTTGAGAATTCTGACAACCAGAATCAGAGTCTCATTGTGTGAATGGCTGAATTACATCAGAAAGTGAATTCCCAACCTTGGACCCAGTCTTCTGTTAAAGTGAAGGCATTGATTGGGAAGGAATGGGATTCCAAAAATTAGAATGAGGCATATGGGCTGATAATGATGACAGTTGGAACACTAAAGGTCTAGATTCTGTGAGTCTTCTTTGCCAGAAAATCCTGTATGGTCTACCCTCAGGAATCAACCTCCTGACCTCAAGTTTGCATAAGGAATCAACCGTCTTGCTTCTGAAGAGATTAATCTTGCTGCACTTGACAAATCTGTAACTGCTACTCCTGAAAAAAAAAGCACCCATTTGAAGAGATTAACCCTGTTTCAACTGGTGAAATTGTTATGGAATGCCTTGAGGCAGTTGGCCTGCAAAACACTGCTAATTCCTGTCATAACTCAACCCATCACCCCTCTTTTCTTCTAGACCAATAACTAGACTGAAGTCTCAACAGGCTTTGAAAGGTGAGGAACAAAAGAGGAGGCATGCTACATTCCAAAAGAAGTGCATGAATTTTTCCAATATACGTAGACAAATCCGGGGATTATGTATGGGAATAGATATTAAGTGTGTGGGATAGTGTTAGTAGGAACATAAAGTTGCATCAGGCTGAATTTCTTGATATGAGCACAATAAGCATAGATTCTAGATTGAATGTTGTATTTGGAGGGGTTAGAAAGGTATCTAACAGTTTGTTTTTTTGGTTGGCTAAAATATGGGCCAAAAGGTAGCTGACATTACCTGATGTCAAAATGCTAGAACGGCTCTGGTATAATATGGATCAAGGGATCCAAAGGCTTAGAATGATTTTAATGCTAGAATGGATTTATTATGTGAGACCCTCTCACCTACCTGAGAGCACCCCCGTGACATAACTTTCACCAAGACAGTGAGGAATACATTTGTCAGAGCTTCATCACCCCTGCAGAACTCTGTGGTCACTCTTCTCTGTTGGTCATATATTACTATAGGAACTTCAGCTACCAAACTTGGATCCTTAAAAACAATGGGGATGATCAGATCCCAGGTCAGCAGGACCCAAGTGGCTACTAAATGAAAACAAAGTCAAGGCATTAATCAGAATAGCCTGACTTGCAGAGTCCTTTGGTGTTGAACAGTTGATCATGGGGTAACTAGAAGTGAATAGATGGACAGCATAATAAATTTTTACCTAATCTGTATAAGCAGAATGGTCCTAGGTCATGTGAACAAAAATCTTACTTGAATCACAAAAATAAAGAGTCATGGCCCCTCAATCAATTCCAGACTTGAGACAGCTTACAAACACAGAACCCCTTGAATGAAGGGAAGGCTGGATCACCTTCAGGAAAGAACCTGTTACACTGCCAAAAATTTATATTGTTAATCTTCCTCCCAACTTTTCCTAAAGGGACTTAGGACCTTTTACCAGGGTGACTATGTAGGAAATGATCAGACATGTCAGGGGTTACTGGACACTGGCTCTGAACTAACATAAATTAAAGGAAATCCAAAACATCACTGTGGTCCACCAATCAGAGGAGGCACTTATGGAGGTCAGGTGATCAATGGCGTTTTAGTTCAGGTCCATTTCATAGTGGGCCCAGTGTGTCCCTGAACCCATTCTGTTGTTATTTCTCCAGTTCTGGAATACATAATTGGAATAGACATACTTAACAGCTGGCAGAATCCCCACATTAGTTCCCTGAGTTGTGGAATGAGGGCCACTGTGGTAGGAAAGGTGAAGTGGAAGCCACTAGAACTGTATCTAACTAGAAAAATAATAAACCAAAAGAAATACCACATTCCTGGAAGGATTTCAGAAATTAGTGCCATCAACAAGGGCTTGAAGGATTCAGGGATAGTGATTCCCATGACATCCCCATTCAACCCTCCTATTTGGCTTGTGCAGAAAATAGATGGATCTTGGAGGATGACAGTGGCTTATTGTAATCTTAACCAGGTGGTGACTCCAGTTGCAGCTGCTGTTCTGAATGTGGTATTGCTTGAGCCAAGCTATATATCCCCTGGTGTTTGGTATGCAGCTATTTAGCTGGAAAATATTTTTTCTCAATACCTATTATAAAAGACCACCAGAAACAGTTTGCTTTCAACTGGCATGGCCAGTAATACGCCTTCACTCTCCTACCTCAAGGGAATATCAACTCTCCAGCCCTATATCATAATATAGTGTGCTGGTGAACTTGATGCCTTATCTTTCTACAGACATCACACCGGTCCATTACATTGACATTAGGTTGATTATGTCTAGTAAGAAGGAAGTAGAGACTACTCCAGACAATTTGGTAAAGCATTTGAGAGTCAGATGGTGGGAGATAAATCCAAAAAAGTTTCAGAGATCTTCCAAGTCAGTGCAATTTCTAGGTATAAAGAGGTGTGGGGCATGTGGAGACATTCCTTGTAATATGAAAGACAAACTGTTGCAGGTGGCCTCTCCTACAACTAAGAAAAGGGCAGAAACCCAACTTGGACTCTTTGGAATTTGGAGGAAACATATTTCTCATTTGACCCATTTGCCAAATGAGCCAAAATCTGCTAATTTTGAGTGGGTACTAGAACAAGCCAAGGCTTTATAACAGGTTCAGAGTGCTGTGCAAGCTGCTCTGCCAATGGGGCCATATGATCCAGTATATGCTGTTTGGAACAAACAGAGATGCTCTTTGGAGTCTTTGGCAGGACTGTATATGAGAATCATAACATAGACCCTTAGGTTTGTGGAACAAAGCTCTACCATCCTCTGCAGATAAAACTCTCCTTTTGAGAAACATCTTTTAGATTGCTACTGGGCCTTAATAGAGACTGAATGCTTAGCCCATGGGCCACCAAGTTTCCTTGAAGCCTGAGCTTTCTGTTATTAACTGAGTGTTATCAACATGCCCCACGTAGGGGGGAGGGCACATAAATTTGTGTGTACACAGCAGTACTCCATCATCAATGGAAGTGGTATATACAACTTTGGTCTTTTAAATTTAAATACAGTTCTTTCAAGATACATGCACACACCCTACAGTCATCCACAGCACACAATCAACTGTCCATAGTACCATCACAGAGCCATGCACTCATCACCATAATCAACTTTTGAACACCTTCCTCACTCCAAAAATATATATATATAAATAAAAAAATAAAAAAATTAAAGTAAAAAAGAACACCCAAAACATTCCACCCCCATTCTTCACCTAGTCCTTGTCCCCATTTTTCTACTCATTCATCCATACACCGGACAAGGGGAGTATGAACCATGAGGCCCCCACAGTCACACAGTCACACCATGTAAGCTACACAGCCATGCAATCATCCTCAAGAATCAAGACTACCAGATCGCAGCTTGGCAGCCCCAGGCACATCCCTCCAGTCACTCCAACTCACCAAAATCCAAAAAGGGATATCCATATAGCACGCAAGAATGCCCTCCAGAGTGACCCCTCAACTCCACCTGAAATCTCCCCAGTCACAGAAACTCCACCTTGCCTCATTTTGCTTCCCTCTTCTGGTCAAGAAGATTCTCTGAATCCCATGATGCCAGGCCCAGGTCCGCCCCTGTAAGCCATGTCCCATGTTGCCAGGGAGATCCATATCCCTGGGAGCCATGCCCCATGTAGGGGAGAGGGCAGTGAGTACACCCACCACAGGGGCCCAGAGAGAGAGAGAGAGAGGGCCATATCCGAGCAACAAAGAGGCTCTCTGGGGAGACTACCAGGCACAACCACAAATAGGCTTAGCATCTCCCCCACAGCAACAATCCCCATAAGGGCAAGCCCCAAGATCAAGGGCTCATCCCACCGAACTGTCAGTCCCCAGTGCCCATGAGAACATCAGTAATAACCCAGGTGGGGAAGTCACACATCCCTGCACTCTTCCCCAGTTCCCCAGGGGGACCCCACAAATATACATTCACTTTCTGCTCAAATTGCTCTGGGATATATCAGGGCCCCACACCAAGCTGTACACATCTACCAGATCTCACTTCCTATGCAAAGCTCCATGTAATTATGTTGTTTGAACAAACCGAACATACAAGTCAAATTATTTAGTGTGCTGCAGAAAATACAGATCCCATACCAGATAAACATCTCTTCTCCTGGTCTCTCACAGAAGCTGAAGCTCCAAAACACAGTTAACATCATCCTCCACCCTCCGGCCTAATCCACCCTAGTCCCAACTAGATCTGCTTCATTCACATCTCTAACTGAAGTCTGAACCCTCCCCCAGCTTTTTCAACAGTTGTTGTATGAGGCAATAATGACACCCACAGCTTTGAACTCTAGCTCCGAGCCTCAGGTGCCACACAGATACCCAAAGTTCCAGAGACCAACCAGGCCATGCACAAAGAACTCAGCATCTCAGAACCTAGAGACAACCATCACAACTCAGGAATAAATGTGACTGCTGTAAGAGCTCACAATCCAGAGACCATTACAATAAGCATTCCTCTGATAAGCTGCACTCCAAGATTCAATTCTCAGAGTCTACACACCATAGTTAGTTCACATTAGTGAGGCATTACAATGTCTGTCCCTTCACCTCTGGCATACCTCACTCAAAATGCTGTCTTCAAGATCCATTCACCCAGCTGTGTGTCCCACAGCCCCATTCCCTCCTGCAGCTGCTCAATACTCCATTGTATGCACACACCACAGTTCACCATTCTGCTCACCAACTGATGCACCCCTAGGCCACCTCCATCCATTGCAAATTATGAATACTGTTGCCATAAACACCAGCTCGCAAATGTTCTCCCTTGTCCCCGCTCCCAGCTTTCCCAAGCATACTCCCCATAATGAGGTTGCAGGACCGCATGGCACTCACATACTCATCTTCCTGTGGAACCACCACACTGCCCTCCAGATAGGCTACACCATCCAACCCATGCCCCACCAACGGTAAACAGGTATATCCCTCTCTCCATGTTCTCTCCAGCACCTGCATCCCTCTGCTTATTTTTTCCCTGCAATTTTATAGATATATTCACATACCATACAATCATTCGCAATGTACAATCAATTACAACATTGGTCTTGAGCAGGTCCTGAAGACACAAGTAATACACATAGGGAAGTAGCCCAAATGCGCATGGGCCCCACTCCTGCCACATTATCTTTTCTTTCCCAGCCCATAGCTATGACCTCTTGGGGATTAGTTAAAAGAAGAAGAGACAACTCAGGCATGGTTTATGGACAGTTTTTGCTCAATATAAAGGTACCACTCAAAGTGGACAGCTACAGCACTACAGTCCCTTTCTGGAATATCCCTGAAGGAAAGTGGTGAGGGGAAATCCTCCCAATGAACAGAACTTTGAGCATGGCATCTAGTTGTCCAGTTTGCTTGGAAGGAGAAATGGCTTGAGGCGCATTTGTATATTGATTACTGGGCTATGGTCAATGGTTTGACTGGATGGTCAGAGACTTGGTAAAAATAGGATGGGCAAAATGGTGAAACAGAGTTCTAGGGGTAAGGTATGTAAATCATACCTTTCTGAATGGGTAAAAATATGAGTATATTTATTTACTATGTGAATGCTCACCAGATGGTGACTTCAGCAGAGGATAATTTTAATCATAAATGAGTCTATGATGACCCATCCTGTGGATACCAGCTGGCCTCTTACCCAAAATTCCTGTCATTGCCCAATGGGCTCATGAATAAAGTGGCAATGGTGGCAGGGATGAAGGATATTTATGGGCTCAGCAACATGGACTTCCACTCACCAAGGTCAACTTGACTACAGTCAGTTCAGAGTGCCCAATCTTCTAGCAGTAGATACCAACACTCAGTCCCTGATATGGCACCTCTCCCCAAGGTGTTTATTCTGCTACCTGATGGTAGATTGATTACATTGGGTCACTTCTATCATGGAATGGGCAGTGTTTTATGCTTACTGGAATAGACACATAGTTCAGAAACAGATTGGCTTTCCCTGCTCTCAGTGCTGCTGTCAAAACTACCATCCATGAACTTACAGAATGCCTTATCCACCATCATGGTATTCCACGCAGCATTGTTTCTGATCACAGAACCAACTTCACAGCAAATGAAGTGCAGTATTGGGCACATGCTCATGGAATTCACTGGTCTTACCATTTTCCCCATCATCAAGAAGAAGCTAGAGTGATAGACTAGTGCAGTGCCCTTTAGAAGCCTCGATTACAGGGCCAACTGGGTGACCATACCTTGCAGGGCTTTGGCAATGTTCTCCAGGAAGCTGTATATGCTCTAAATTAGTGTCCACTCTATGGTGCTGTTTCTGCCACAGTCAGGATTTATGGGTCCAAGAATCAAAGGGTGGAAATAGGAATGCTATCACTCACTATTACCCTTAGTGATCCACTGGAAAAAATTTTTGCTTTCTGTTTCTGTGACCTTAAACTCTTCTTGTCTACAGATCTTAGTTCCAAAAGAAGGAGTATTTATACAAGGAGACATAATAATGATTCCATTGAACTGGAAGTTAAGACTGCCAATCAACTACTTTGGGCTCCTCATTGCCTCTGAATCAACAGCTAACAAGGGAGTTACTGTACTGACAGGGGCATTTGATCCTGATTATCCAGGAGAAAAGACTGCAACTACACAATGGAGGTGAAAGATTTTGCCTGGAATATAATGGATTTGCTAGGGTGTCTCTTAGTACTTCCACACCCTGTGATTAAAGTCAATGGAAAACCACAACAGCCCAATCAAGACAGAACTACTGATGGTCCAGGCCCTTCAGGAATGAAGGTTTGGATCACCTGTGGTGGTTTGAAGCTGTATGTACCTCAGAAAAACATGTTGTTAAATTTAATCCATTCCTGTGGCTGTGAACCCATTCTAAGTAGGACATTTTGATGAGGTTACTTCAGTTAAGGTATGGCCCAGCCCAATAAGGATGGGTTTTAATCCTATTACTAGAGATTCAGACACAGAAAAAGCCACAGGAAGCAAGAGGCTGGATATCAATGCATCCTGGACAAGAAGGGAGAGACCAGGAGATGCTGCCATGTGTCTTGGCATGTGAAAGAAGAACCAAGGATCACCAGTAGCCAGTCCCAGAATGCCACAGGTTTCAAAACAAAGCATCATCTGGATGATGCTTTGATTTGGACTTTTTCCCAGCCTCAAACCATGAGAGAATAAATTCCCATTGTTTAACCTGATCCATTTCATGGTATTTGCTTGAGCAGCCCAGGAAACTAAACAGATTTTGGTACCAGGAGAGTAGGGTGCTGCTATCGCACATACCAAATGTGGAAACAGCTTTGGATTTGGGTAAAGACTGGAAGAATTGTGAGGTGTTTGATAGAAAAGGTATAGATTGCTTTGAAGAGACTGTTGATAGCAATATGGATGCTAAAGGTAACTCTGATGAGGTCTTAGACAGAAATGTTGACTGTCTAATTGGAAACTGGTAGAAAGGGGATCTGCATTTTAAAGTGGCAGAGAACTTGGCAGAATTGAATTCTGATGCATGACAGAAGGAAGAATTTTAGGGTAATAAACTTGTGTATTTAGCTAAGAAGATTTCCAAGCTAAGTGTGGGAAGTTCAGCCTGATTTCTCCTTGCAGTTTATAGTAAAATGTGAGAGGAAAGGGATAAGTTGAGAATTGAACTCCTGGTCACAAAGAAACCAGGCATTGATGGTTTGGAAAATTCTCAGTTCCAGAAAGCAAGTCCCCAGAAAATGTGCAAGTTTTACTGAACATGGAACCAGTCAGCCATTCCAGGGGAAGTCAGGATTGGAAATAGTTGTCCAGGATGGCTCTGTGGAAACTTCTTTTGTCTGATGGTTTGGACCCCTGTGAAGTTTCTTGTGTACCTTGTATGGGTGGAACCACTGCCAGCCTGGACTAAGAGGGCAGAGAAGGGACAAATTGAAGGAAAAATCACTTAAAGGGAGAACCCAGCTGAGGTCCGGACCAAACACATCTTCTTTGGCCAAAAGAGCAGACTCATCCGTGTGTGTGGAAAGGATTTCACAGGTCCACAGATAGAGGGGAATTATGCCCCAGGACAGATCACACCCATAAACAATTTGATGAGACATTGTACTAAGCATTGTTTCTGAAATGCCTTAAGACTTTTGGGATATTGTGATGGAATGAATGTATTTTGCATAAAGAAAGAACATGTCTTTTTCATGCCCAGGAGGTAGTGTGGTGGTTTGAAGCTGCATGTACCCCAGAAAAACAAGTTCTTCAATTTAATCCATCTCTGTGACTGTGAACCCAATGTAAGTATGAGGTTACTTCAGTTAAGGTGTGGCCCAGCCCAATAAGAATGGGTCTTAGTCTTATTACTGGAGTCCTTTATGAAAAGAGTGAGAATCAGACACAGGGACAGAAAGCTACAGGATGCAAGAGTCTTGACATTGAGGGAACCCAGAAGAGAAGGGAGAGACCAGGAGATGCCCCCATGTGTCTTGCCATGTGACAGAGGAGTCAAGGATCACTGGTAGCTAGACCCAGAACACCATAGTCTTTGAGAAGAAAGCATCACTTTGATGATGCCTTGATTTGGACTTTTTCCCAGACTTAAACCATGAGTGAATAAATTCCCATTATTTAACCTGATCCATTTTATGGTATTTGCTTGAGAAGCTCAGAAAACTAAAATATCACCCAACCAGACAAAGAATCAAGATAGCTGAAGTGCTAGCTGAAGGCCAAAGTCATATGGAATGGTAGTGGAAAAAAGTAGTTATAAATATGAGCTACATCTATGTTACCTATTGCAGACCATAATGGTTCTGAGTATTCTTCCTTTTTTTTTTTTGTTGTAAATATGATATATATATATATGAATATATGTATCAAATATCTTTATTTTCTTCCCCATCTTATTCCCTTATCATATAACATAAGTTTGTTAAATTTATGTCATAGTATTTAAGTTATAGGATATTAAGTTTTAGAGTGAATATTACCCAAGGCCTTGCATACTCTTCTGGGGAAAGGATTAATGTGTTTCTAATTGTATGCAAGACAGTTGAGTTACGTTAGGTGAAAATACCACTGTTACTGTTTTCATTTAGAGATTAAGTATGTTTTAATGAGCTGTGTAGTGTACCAAGTTGACAAGGGGGAAGGTTTTTGATGATTAAGTTCATGCATCAAGTTGGCTAGGTTATGGTGTCCCCTTTGGTTAAGGAAGTACTGGCCTGATTGTGTCTGGGAGGATATTTTGTGGATTTAAACTGATTGCAACTATGGCTTATTACTTCCACAATCAAGAAAACAAGGAGAGAAGTGTCAAACAATCAGACGGAGGTCTTAAAATGAGAACTGATGATTTCAGCAGTCAGGAAGAGTTTCTATCTCTACTTTTGTCAGCCAGCTTTTCCTGGGTAATTCATCAAAACCTACTTCAGAGTTCCCAATTTCCAGATTACTGAATGGAATTTGGATTTCCTAATCCCCATGGTCACATGAGCCAAATCCTATATTACATCCCTTATTTTTACACACATACATATATATATATTTGTATACATACACACGTATAATCTCTCAGTTCTTTTTCTCTGGAAAACTCACTCTAATATAGCTGATGTAACCTGAATGGCATTAGTAAAGAGGAAAGAGGTGAAGATGAAATTGGAGAGGTAGCCAGTGGCCATATTGTGTAGGTACATATGGGTCAGAGTAAGGACTTAAATTTTTATTCAAAGAATGAAGAAAAGCCACTGGATGGTTTTGAGTAACCTACAGTTATGATCTGTTTTACATTTTAAAAAAGACCATTTCAACTGTTCTGTGAAGAATGAATTATAGTGGAAAAGGTAGAAGCATAATGGCTGGTGAGAAAGGTATGGCAGTGACCTGAGAGGGAAATTATAATGGTTTGTACTGATAAGGTAGAAGGCAGGGGTAGGAGAAGTAGTTGCATTTGGAGTATAAGCTGTAGGTGGGGCTGACGGGAATTGCTGATGGATTAAATTAGGACGTGAGAAAAAAGTGAGAAATCAGGGATGACATTTAATTTTTGGCCTAAGAAATTGGGCTTATAGAGATGCCATCTACTGGGATGGAGCAGAATACATGAGGAGCAGGCTTGTGGAGGAGGAAGTCAAGAGTCATGCTTTGACCATGGCAAGTTTGAGACACTATTAGAACTCTGTTTCAGTTATGATTAGATCTGGCTGTAAATTATAGATTAAATAAGATAGAATTTTACTTTTCTCTGCCATAAATTCTGGAGGTAGGCAATACAAGGCTGGATTAACAGCTCTATTTATGAAATCTCAAGGGACTCAAGCTGTTTGCAGGCTCCCGGTTTGCCATCCCTTATGGCCCTCATTATTATGAGCTAAGGTTGAATTCCAGCCATTATAGCCATGTTTCATAAAACAGAGTGCAGGGAGGGGGACATGACACAGACACGGCACATGGCATTTGCACTTCTGTCTTATTGGCTTTACTCAGTCACACGGTCACACCCAACTGCAAGGGAGGCTGAGATATGTAGTTTATTCTGTATATCCTGTGCCCAGCTGAAAATTCTATTACCAAAGAGGAAGTGAGAATGGATATTGGAAGACAACAAACACATCTGGTTTGTTGGTTTGCCACCTCCTCATTTCTTAGGACCTCCCTATCTCTAAATTCACTGGATAATTTAAGGCCTTCCCCTGTAAGACCTCAGCATATTCTAAACTTTTGATTATTTCTTCCTTGGAATCCCCACATCCTTTGGCTTCTGTGTTATAGTTTTCCTTTTTCATGTTTTTGTTGTTGTTTTTGTTCTTCATGTAGCTTTTCCCTTCCTAATTGCCCTCTTATTTCCAAAGACCAGTTAAGGGCTCATGAAAGGGACACCCCTCTAGATGTCAGCTGATCTTGTGGCTTCTTCTCCTGGTCCACTAGTAGTTCTTCTTCTGGTCCCAAACCTATCCACTGGGCTCCAATCTAAGGCTTATTCTAAAGAATCCAACAGACTCTCCTCATAAAAATGAAGGCCATTGTGTTTCATTCAAGTCTTAGCAGGATTTACCATGGTTAGACTTTGATGTACCCAGAAGCAAAGAGAAGAGTCACTAGTGCTTACACCCCCAAGGATTGCCCTTACACACAAATCAGTTGGTGTGCTGCAAAGGAAACAGAAATATCCCCCTGTCTGAGAGACCCTCTCCAAGCTGTTTATCACTGAGCTGCAGTTCACCCCTTCCTGGCTTCTAATTCCCTTCTCAAATTTTTCTTTGGAATTACACAATAAAAGAACAGGCATTGTTTCCAGTACTCCTTGTTAAAATACACATGTTATCTGAGAAGGGGTACGTGACTTCAGGAGGGCTTATGAGTCAAGATATATTGTGATTCAACATTGCTGTTTTCTTCCTTTTGAGTCCATAATGCTCATGAAGCAATGACATAGGTCAGAGTTAACCCAAAGTACCTTTTGTCCCAATAAAGGAACAGTGTTAGAACTTCCTTGTCTCCCAATAATGTTAGCAACACTCATTACAAAACATTTTCTAATGCCAATATCAGAATCCTGTTTTGAAAAAGAAAGCTGGATATCTGCAGGCAGGGCAAATTGATGTTCAAGATCAACAGTCAGCCAGTTCGAGACAGGCGCTGATGATTACAAACAACTACTTTAGACAATGATGAAGTTTAATGCTTGATGTCCAAGAGCCATGAAGTAGTTTTCTTGTCTGCCTTGTGGCTTCCATTTTTCTCTTCTTCAACTCTACCTCTCGGGGGGGGTGGGGGGTGGCTTCCATCACTATTAAAAGCGTGAGATCGCCTGCCAATGGCCAATGAGGACAGAACCTCCAGTACCAGCCACTACTTTTGCTTTTATCTGTCATGCCTAAAGCACTGATGTCAGGGTAAGGGTGCCATCTTCTGAAGCTGTGGGCACTGTCTCTGGCCAATGTTCAAACTTCTATCACCAGTGCAGTGGCTGTGTTGTGTTTTTGGATATTTTGGTAAGTGGCTCTATGTTTTCGTTATTGTAGCTCTCTCATACTACAATTTAGAGAAATCTGCAAATGGACAGGAATTCAGTTATTCAGCAAATATTTATTAAGCATCCACAGTATCCACATAGCATTCTAGGTTTTAAGGACACATCAGTGAACACAATAGATGAAGTTTCTGCTCCCAAGGAACTTGTACTCTTGAGTATGATGGGGGAGGACGTAATAAATATGTGACAAATATTGTGCCCGATTTCAATTCCCTCTTCCTTTAGAAACTTCTTCATTTTTTTTAAATTGTAGAATATAACATATATACATAGAAGTGATAACCTTCCGAGTGCAATTTAACAAGTAGTTAGAGAGCAAATTTCAAAGAATATTATGGGTTACATTTCCACAGTTTCAATTATTTCCCCATTGTGAAATACAACACACATACAAAAAGATAGTATCTTTCAAAGTATGATTTAACAAGTAGTTATATAGGAAATCTCAAAAGTTGTCTTCATTGTTTTTGAATGAAACATGTGAACCTTGATGCTTTTTTTGGTCTAAAAACTGAGTTATTTCTCCAGATGCTCCTTGGGACCCTTGCTACACAGCAAAGTGAGAGTTTTGAATAGAAAAGAAACTTGACTAGTCTCTCATATTTGATAGAACACATAAATATCACCCAAAATAAACATACCTGCTAAAGCTGTTAATTTGAAAGTGAAAATATTTTAATTTCCTAAATATAGCCTATCACATAGAAAAGCTGTTGCTGGTTGTGACATTATTATCTTTGACATTATGGTTTTGGAGATCTCCTTGGAGATGTGTTGCAGAATTTCCTTATATGTATAGTTTGAAATGGAATCTTTCAAAGACACTTCCCCATTTAATACAGTTTGACATTTTTAGAAACCTAAGTAAAGGCCCAAGTTTGTGTATAAGAGAGCATAATTTCATATCACAGGTATTTAAGGGAGCATCTTTTAAAATGGAACTGTCTAAGACAGAAACACTTGCCAACAAGATCAGCAGAACATAGGAAATATTCTCTATGTTTACAGGACATTTCAGAAATAGCAACACTTGTTTAGCTACCAAAGCTTTACTTGCAGCTTCCAGTATTTATTGAGAGTCTACTATTTGCTTTAATTTATTATAAAATCAGAAGGAAAAATAATATAATGCTAATAAGCATACAATGAATCCAGCCTGGATTATATTCACCTTCATATCAATGCAGCCATCAAATAAAAAGTTTAATATTTTATGGAGGAAGGTGCCACAGAGGCAACATGCCTCAGGCCCAGAAAACTCATATGCAGCCTTGGGGGAGAGAGATAATAAAGAAGGATCTTGACATGGGGAGACTATCCTGGATTACCTCTGTGGGCCCTAAATGCAATCACAAGTGACCTGTAAGAGGTAGACTGAGGGAGATTTTACACACAGACAGAAGTGGCAAAGATAGATTGGAGTGATGGGGCCACGGCCAAGGGGCGCTGGCAGCCACCAGAAGCTGGAAAAGACAACAAGGAACAGAATCAGCCCTAGTGCCTCCCAGGTAGTGAGTGCCTGCCAACACCTTGATGCAGGCCCAGTGGTACTGATTTCAGACTTCTGGCCTCCATATCCATGAGAGAATAAATTTATGTTGTTTTAAGCCACCAAGTTTATGGTAATTTGATAGGAAACTAATACAGTATATTAGAGAATAAGAAGGGTGAAAGAGAAAAAAAAATAAATGAAGGAAAGGCAATTGAATGTGTTAGAGGGAGAAGAGTTAAAATTTTAGATAAGGTGCTGGGGAGCAAAGTTTCCTGAACAGGGACATTTGAGTAAAGACCTAAAAGATGTGAGGGAATGAGCTCTTTGAAAAGTAAATAGAGACCACTCTTGGCAGCAGAAATAGCAAGTGCATAGGCCCCAAGATGAACAGGTACTTGATGCTTGAATGACAGCAAGGAGGTCAGTATGACTAGAGTGCATGAACAAAGGGAAGAGAAGTAAGAGAATAGGTCTAACAGGTGACAGGACACTAGATCATGTGGGATCCTGTAAGGTTATAGTAAATTCTGGCTTACATTTTCTCCTGATTTATACTTAAAGGTATCTCCCTGGGTGTTAGGTCTAGAATAGTTTGCAGGGGCATGAATAGAAGTGTGGAGAGCAGTTAGAAGGCCACGGCACTACACCATGTGAGATGTGATATTGACTTAGAGCAGGGTAGTTGCAGTGGGGATGGCGAGAGGTGGATAGTTACTGGCATTCCTTGGCTTGTGGCAGCATCAGTTCAATCTCTGTCTCCCTCTTCCCATGGCCACCTTCCCTGCATCTGTTTGGGTCTGTGTCCTCATTTCCCTCTTCTCATAAGGGCACCAGTCATATTGGATGAGGGCCCACCCTAATCCAGGAGGACCTCATATTAGTTAATTACATTTGCGAAGACCTTATTTTCAGATAAGGTCACATTCACAGGTACTAAGAATTAGGACTTGAATATATCTCTTTGGGGGACACAATTCAACCCACAAAAAACAAGGGAGCAAGAACAGAAAAAGACAATGTCCTTCTAATTTTTGTCTCCTCTACATCCAGCTCAGTACTGGGACTTCAATAAACATTTTTTAACTGAATGAAAGTGTTTCTGCTTGTGACAAAGGGATAGAAAAAATCCTTCTAAGAATGAGCCATCCAAGCTTGTCTCTCAGGGAGTGTCAAGTCCCCTTGCTGTATATCTATAGCTCCCTGAAATTCTCTTTAGAATGGTTATCTCAGTTTGCAATTATATGCTGATTTGGATGATTATTTGCTTAAGTCCTACCTCTCCTGACAGACTCTGAGTCACATCAGGGTAAGACCATTATCAATTCTATTCTCCTTTTCTCCCAGCATTCAGCACAGTGTTTAGAATGTAGTACCTGCTCTATTGCTACTTGTTGAACAAATAAAATGAATGGAATATGATTTGGTTTACCAAGACTATTCTATTTGGATTTATCTGTCGAACAAACTCACTCGGACTCTAAAAATGCAGTTTTCAAATGAAACCTGGAAGAGAAGGGAGACACCAGGGTACATTACCATGTGCTTTGCCATATGACAGAGGAATCCAGGATTTCTGGCATCTGATCTTCAGGAAGAAAGCTTCTCTTGATGATGCCTTTATTTGGACATTTCCATGGCCTCAGTACTGGGCATGCCCTTCCTTGTCTCGGGGACAAGCACCATCAAGCCTTACCACTGAGGGTTTTACCGCAATGATGAAAGCATCAAGTACCTGCTGAAAACTGGTAAGACAATAAATGATGCTGTGCTTTCCACTGTGGGGATAGTCATTGCTATCCTCAAAGGGGAATTCTACCAGATCTGTTACCTGAAGGAGAAGTGCCACTCAAATATTCAGAATCCCTATGTAGCAGCCCTCTATAAGCAAGTTGGTTTGCTTCCTCTTTGGCTGTGCCATCAGCTAGTCCTTCACAGACTTTGCCAAAGTGTTCATAGGGCACCTGTGTCATCACTTCTTGAGTGTCTGCAACCCTGATTTCAGCCAGATCAATTGATCCAAGGGCTACATTCAGAACTACAAATGCAGAGGAGATGAGAGCAAAGTACGGAAAGCCAGGAAGTCCTTCTCTGGCCAAGCCTCCTTCTCCAAGTTCACCATGTTGTATTTGGTGCTCTACCTGCCAGCTTGCTTCCCTTGGCAAGGTGTCTGCCCACTCTGGCCCCTCCTGCCATTACCCTGATCATGATGGCCTTCTACACTGGACTGTAATGCATATCTGACTAGAAGCACCATCCTGGTAATGCTCTGGCAGTGTTTGCTCAGGGCGCCCTGTGGTGTGCTGCATAGTTTTCTTCATGTCTGACCTCTTCAAGACCTAGATGACACTCTCCCTGCCTCCCCCTGCCACCAGGAAGGAAATTCTCTCATCTGTGGACATTACTGACAAGAACAATCACCATCACATGGTTGAGATGCCTCTTGAGCTGATTTTGTAAGATGACTGCTGACAGCAATTTCTTGCTGCTGTCCAATCTCATCAGACAGTAGAATGTAGGGAAAAACTTTTTGCTTGACTGATTTTCAAAAAGAAAGAAAGAAAGAAAAAAAAGTCTTACCTTATGGCCCTCCAAAATAAGTAGTGCTCACCTATGTGGAAACTGCAGCAAACTAACACCAAGTGCTGGAATCCTGGACGTGCAATTGGTTTAGGTGTTCATGTTCTAGTGAGCATGGGCTCATTCTGGAACAAATACTAAAATGGTTCAAGCAGAGTCTACTGGTCATCTTTGTGACCCAAGGAAGCCTGGACCTGTGAGAAAAGTGCAAATTTACATTGTAGCACACCATGCCAGAAATAGTACTGAAGCAAGAAAACAGCCATTGAGGGGCTCCCCTCTTGCCTCTTTTCCACCCACTTCTCTCCATTCTCTACTGTGATTTTGGATCAGGAAGTTTGTCTTGTTTTGGTCTAGTTTTTCACATAGATGGAAAGAGGAAGTTTGCTCAGTCCAATTATCAGATCCTGAATCCAAATACTTTATACTAGGCTTTGTCACTTCCTCTGTCCATAGATCAGTAACCTCAGTTTCTTGCTTTAGTGATTAGGAGACTTTTTGTGGATAAGTGAATTCCATAAAGGGGACAATTTCAGAAGTAACTGAGGGTATGGACCTTCACTGGTCTTCTTTTGATGCATCATCTTGTGATGTTAAACATCAATTGCAGGTTGCTGGTATTGTGAACAACCAATCACTGGTCACTTGCACACCCTTAGAAATGGTTAAATTTCAGTTACTGCCTTCTTCTCCCATGAAATCCTTGCTGTGTAACTACCAGGATTTCCTGTGAAGGTACAGAGATGAACAAAGGTGTCCACCCTCTGATGTAAAGCAGGCCTTCTGTACATGAGATGGGAAAATGAACAGGGCAGAATGAAAAGTGAACCAAACTTTTGGCTGCTCAAAGTCAAGATGAGCTAGACTAGCAGATGGTCTCAAGCCCAAGAGGCTGCCCTACAAGATAAAGGAGCTGACAAGGGTCTTGGGAAGTTGCTCTTGCTAAGCTGGGTAAAGCACTGTTGTCTTGAGGTTGACCTCTAGGGCAGTTTTTTGTAGGTTCTGCTGGGCAGAACACATGGGTTAAATCACCAAAGAAAGTTTCCCCTCTTCTTCTATCCATAAGTGCTTCCAAGCAAGGTCCCACTCTAGGTAGTGTAGACAGGGACCCCTTCTACCGAACCTTTGAGAAAAGAAGGAAGGAAGAAATGCTTTTAGATCTTGGATGCAAACCTTTCAAAGGGCCAAATGTAGTCACATGGATCATCCACATGCATATCCTTATTACAGAATCCATCCTTTCATTTCAACTATAGCAAGCTATGATTTTTATATTCACATATTATATAAATAATGTATAAAACATTAAAAGTTAACTATGTAAATATTATTTCTGAAACAATTTTAGCTATATCCACTATGATTATAAACTGTATCTTGACCTGTGTTATTTATATTAGCTGCTTAAAAAAGCATTGAGTTATTTTTTTTAATATCAACTAAAACATTGTAGATCTGTGGTAGACATTGTATTACAAAGAGAAAAATAACTGCAACTAGAGAAAACTGCAATAAAACGTTAAATAGTCAGTATTTTTGTAAGGTTCCATTTTGTAAAGGGAATAATGTTCAAAGACTTTTGTAGACTACGAGGTGAAAACTTGTATCTATGAAACTGTACTTGTACTAAATGTATTGTATTAAATGTAAATTGTATTAAACTATACTTGTACTAAATGTAGTTGTCTTATGAAATAAAAGCTCATAACACAACTGAAAAAATGCACTTTTCGTCAAATGGGAAGAAACATGAAGGCTTTATCTAAATCTGGATGTCAACTATTAGCATGTAATCTGATAACTCTTCCTTCTCTGCCTATCCACCCACAACCATCTTCTCCACTGAGCCTGTATGAGCTGTGCAGAGCCTTCCCAACACATTACTGTGTGATCTGATGAGCACTTGTAGTAGGCTGAGTAGTGTCTCCCCCAAATCCATGCCCACTCGTAACCTCAGAATGTGACCTTATTTGGAAATAGTGTTTTTGCAGATGTAATTAGCTAAGGATTAAGATGAGATCATACCAGATTAAGGTGGGCCTAACACCAATGACTGGTGTCCTTATAAGAAGAGGAGAGAACACAGAGAGTCACACAGGAAATAAGGTCCTTGAAGACAGAGGCACAGACTGGAAAATGTCTACAAGCCAAGGAGCACCAAAGACTGCCGCCCACCACCAAAAGCTAGGAGCCAGTTCCTCCCCCATACTCTACAGAAGAAACACTTTGATTTCAGACTTCTAGTCTCCTGAATTGTGAGAGAATAAATTTCTGTTGTTTTAAGTCACCCAGTTTGTAGTAATTTGTTAAGGCAGCCCTAGAAACCAAATACAGCTCTCATGAAGAAATCCATCCACTACCATTCACCTAAATTAAATGAGGTATCCTCATATCAGTTTCATGCACCCAGCGGACTAACTCCACAAATAGAAAGTGACATTTATGAATATTATAACTTAAAAATCAACACAACTAATTAGCACCTGTTTTATCCAGGGCTTTCCAGAGAAACACATGAATCTGAATTCCCCAGGGGATGCTGGCTGGCTGAAGTAAAGAAAGAAATTTTCTTTCTGATTCCTGATATCCTCAGGATTTTGACTTCTGATATCTGCTTCTGGCTTTAATACTTCCAACTGATTGGGTAAGAAAACTCCTGACATTGCTGAAGGCAATCTCTTTGTTGATTGCAGATTTAATTAGCCATAGATGCAATTGACTGACTAATGATTTAAATCCATGAAATATCCTCACAGTAACAATCAGGCCAGTGCTTGCTTGACCAGACAACTGAGCACCATAACCTGGCCAAGTTGATACATGAAATTAACCATTACAGTATCCACATCCAGCATCTATAGTCACTTCCTTGCTATTCTTGCTGATAGGAAGGTCTTTGCTATGATCGGACCTGCTCTCACTTAGTAGTAGTTGGTCTATGATGCTACTAGATGCCTCCCCCTCTGTGCTGGTTTGAATGTATTATGTCCCCCAGAAAAAGCCACATTCTTTGATGCAATCTTGTGGGGCAGACATATTAGTGGGGATTAAGTTGGAACATTTGGATTAGGTTGTTTGCATGGAAATGTGCTCCACCCAACTGTAGGTGATAACTCTGATGAGATATTTCCATGGAGGCATGGCACCACCCATTCAGGGTGGGCCTTGATCAGTGGAGCCATATAAATGAGCTGACAAACTGAAGGAACTCAGTGCAGCTGTGAATGACATTTTGAAGAGGAGCTACAGCCAAGGGGGACAATTTGAAGAAAGCACAGGAGCTACAGATGACAGTTTGAAGATGGCTGTTGAAAGCAGACTCTTGCTCTGGAGAAGCTGAGAGAGGACAAATATCCCAAGTGCAACTAAGAGTGACATTTTTGAGGATCTGCAGCCTAGAAAGGAACATCCTGGGAGAAAGCCATTTTGAAACCAGAACTTTGGAGCAGACGCCAGCCATGTACCTTCCTAGCTAACAGAGGTTTTCTGGACACCATTGGCCATCCTCCAGTGAAGGTACCCGATTGCTGATGTGTTACCTTGGACACTTTATGGCCTTAAGATTGTAACTGTGTAACCAAATAAACCCCCTTTTATAAAAGCCAATCCTTCTCTGGTGTTTTGCATTCCGGCAGCATTAGCAAACTAGAACACCCTCCAAAAAATAAAGCATTCCTCAGGGATGGGTTCTTCTGAGTTTAGTCTTTACAGCTCAGAATTTCAGTCGAGCCCAAGAATGTTATTACATTCCAAAAAAAAACCCTGCTCTTTGGGATGTCTCTATATTTCTTTTTATTGTAATTTCATGTAATATTAGCAGGAGTTTTTGACCTAATATACCAAGATTATTGCTGGTGCAACCCCTAAACTACTGGATCCCTTCTAGCCTCCTTTCATTCCCAAAAATTCTAATCCTGAGAAAGCAAGAAACAAGACTAGAATTTGAGTGGGAGATTCAAATGTTCTGCAGTGGCAAACTCTAGGAAGCTGGGAGAATCTGATTTCAGAGACAAGTCAGGGTGAGGATGCTAGTGGCGCTTTGGGTCTCCAGTCAAACAGAAGGTGGCACAAGGCAACACATCCTGGATGAGTGTATGGCTGCTGCCATCATTATTTTAGCTGCTACTGATTGTGCATTAACTTTGTGCTTAGTAATTACATATGCTTTATAATTTAATCCTCTTACCAATCGTATGATACAGGTAATATTACTTTTTTCCCATTTTATATGTAAGGAATTTGGGGCCCTGAGAAGTTAGGTATTTTCCCAAGATTGCATATTTACTAAGTGGCATAACAAAGATTTGAACTCAGGTTTCAGAACTTGTACTTTTAACTGTTTGTCTACATTTCCCTTTGGTGTTAAGTACCAAGGGGGTTAACTACTGAAGTCACATCTAAAAGTATACAGTGAGGAAGACTTGAAAGGCCACAAATTCTACTTCCCTGCCTCTGTCACATGGCTTCTCCTTCTGGCTTCTACTTCTCCTGCTCAGTCATTTGTGTCTCTGTCTAGATTTCCTCTCCTTATAAAGTCTTCAGCCCACCCTGATTCAATTTGGCTTCATCTAAATAGAATCTTTGAGGATCCTATTCACAAATGACTCTACACCTTACGTATTGGTAACATCTTCAAAGGTCCTATTTACAAATGGACTCACATCCAAAGGAATGTGGCTTAAGACTTGAATATGTCTTTTGTGGGGACATGACTCAACCCCCCAAACCAGCTCTGGTTCTCTTAGGTCACATTGCTCAGGGCAGATCCTTGCTGAGTGTATTGTCTGAGAACCCCTGTTTATCAGCTTCCTGAATGCTCCCTGTGGTCCTAATTGGAAACTTTGTCTTTTGCTTTCTATTCTAAACTCCAGCATAGCACAATGATGATGTTTAAACAGCTGCTAGTTTCCATCCTAGAGGAGTCTAAATTTCAATGATGAGCAGAAGAATTACTATAAATAGGAGTGAGGCAGTGTCCCCTGGAATAAGGCAAGAGATTCGCAGCCCATCTCAACATGTTGGATGAATCACAAAGCCATCATGGAACTCATTGCTCACCCAAGGTCTGGAAAGTTCAGGAAACATCCTCAATACCATTAGTTAAAGGTCCCGTCTTTAACTACTTCCTGGTTTTGGCACAGATGAACCAAACTACCAAAATCTCTTATGAGTACAGGATATCTTCTAATGTTCCAGCTTCTTTTGCAGATGGGTAGTATTTAGATAAACCTCCTAAAAAGTGTCATCTTATCTAAATGTTTCAGCTCTTTGCTACACTGAAAATCCATCCTGCTTCATCTCTTGTATTAGTTTATTACTTGGTAAATATTCAGCTTAAATGAAAAACAGTTCTATATTGTTCTGTCAAAGCCATAATTGTGGCTAAACCCAACTTCTGATTGTTTTCTTCCCATTGCCCTATCCTTGATGGAATTCTTTCCTATTTTCCCTTTAGTTCCCAGAAAAGCCATCTAGGGCAGTGGTTCTCAACTGGGGGCAATTTTGCCACCAGGGAATTTTTGGCAATGACTGGAGACATTTTAGGTTGTTACAACTGGGGGCATGCTGGTGGAAACTACTGGGCAGAGGCCAGGGATGCTGCTAAACACATTATGATGCACAGGACTGTCCCCCCACAGCAAAGAATTATTCAGTCCAAAATACCAACGGTTTCATTCTTGAGAAACCCTGTTCTAGAGTATGAGGATGTTAATATCACAGTGACTACCATAGAGTCATGTCTTGTTTATATTTATTAAATTTTGTTTTGTTGACATTAAAATAGAAAATCTAACATTTATAAGTAAGTAACATGAACACTTAACAGACTTTATAAAGACTAAGTATTGCGGATGTACTCTGTGCTAGGAATTGTGTTGGGTCTTTTCTGTACACCTCCATTTAGTCCTTACAACTCTATGAAGAAAGAGTTGCTCTTTATCCTAGTTATAAGGGACAGAACTAAAGTTCAGAGAGAGATTAATAAATGTACTTAAGGTCACAGAGACTGAAAAGAACAGAACCAGAATTTAGATCCTGGCATGGCTCCAAATTCCATGTTCTTTCCCTATAGCTTCAGAAGGATTCATTTCCATTAGGAAGGAAAGCATGGGAATAAAAATTCTCAAAAGTTTCAATCTTGTCCTCAAGAGACTTTTGTCTTTTCCCTTAATACACTTGACCAGAAAGGAAATTCCTATTCCAAACCCAGTCGAGCAAATGAACCCATCCTCTGACCTGCCACCACAATTTATAGTGTGATATCTCCAGCTTTCCTCCCAAAATAACCCTCCTGCACATGGGAAACCCATGGTGCAGTGGAGACATCCACACTGGTGCTGAGGGTCTACCATTTACATAGCCCTTTAAAATCTTCAGATTAATCCTTTTGGTAATCCTGTGAAATAGGTAAACAAGTATTTTCATGTCCCTTTTGGGGATGAGAAAACTGAAGTTTAAAAAGGTAGATTAGCTGTTAAAGGTCATGTGGCTTGTAAGGAGCAGAAGAAGAATTAGAATCCAGGTTTTGACTTCTTGTTTGTATGTTTTTCTTGTGCTTTGTGGCTGAACTGCCTCACTGAACCTGTCTTTTCACTATCTCCTAATTTGTTTGTGAATACTCCTGTGGCCTTTATCCCAGAAAACATCACAGACAGCCACTTTAATGCAACATGATGAGGGCAGTGGCATTTGTTTTAATTTTCTCATGTATTTAAGATTAATATATTAATGTTTAGCTAAGAGCCAACAACCTCTTCTCTGCTCTTCCTCAGAACATCTGTATAGCTATGTCTAAATGTGTATGTAAAATTGTTGACTCACTTTAAGACTATACCAGGATTGGAGATCCAAGGTGGTGGATTAGGAGAGACAGACCAAAATACTTCTCCATGAAAAACACTAGATAAAGACAGAAAGTGCTCCAGAATACCAGTTATAGCATTGCACCAGCCCGATAAGGTCCGCTAAATCCCCAGGGACAGTGCATTTGGTGAAACTGAGAGTCTGCACTCAGAAATGAGTGAGTGAGGCTGCTCAGGCAACAGCAGCCACATTGTGGTTGGGAGAAACGGGGGGTTGGCATTTGGAGATGGATTAGTTTAGAAACCCCAAAAGTGGCTGCAGATCCAGCAGTGAGAGCCATGCATCTGAGTGCAGTGGGGAGTGCTTTCCATGCCCCGGGTACCCGCCTCAGTATCTGGCATGGACGATAGCCTTTTGCACACCTGCAGCTAATTGTCCTGGAGCTAGGAAGGTGGAGGTGCATGGAAGGGAGAAATTACCATGTCCCATACAGCCGTCTTCTCAGCGGACTGGTAATTCCCCCACATGGTGCCACAGCCCAGAGCTTCCCTAGGGGTTTGTGCTCACCTGTGATGTTGCACAGTCTTCCTTCATGGAGACCACAGAGAGACTGTGGGGAGTCTGAGCTGAAGGGTTGGGCTTGTGCAACAGCTTTAAGTCTCTAGGAACAGCTGGGAGATTTGAGTTTTAAAGCTGCCTTCCCTCCCTAACTGCAGAGGGCACACCCTCCACCTTCAGGGCTGGCTGCACCAACTACACATGGAAATTTGGTACACTGATTGGACCCCACAAGATTTGGAGTCCCACTTGCTGCATAGACAAAGTTGGAGAGAACTGGCTTGAGGGTAATAGGTGGCTCAGGGGTGCCATCTGCTGGTAAGTCAGAGAAAGTGCACTCCACCAAGTTGTAGTCTGACAAATTATAAATAATTGTTCAAATAAGCCCGCATATCCTAAAAGAACCCTATCAAGATAAGCAAATGCCAAGAGACCAAGAACAACAGAAAATTTTAAAGCATATGAAGAAACCAGAAGATATGGATAACCAAAACCCAAACATCCAAATCAAAAAATCAGTGGAGACATAGTATGTGGTGCAATTAATCAAAGAAGTAATCAGAAACAACAAGACCATGGCACAGGATATAAAGGACATGAAGAAGACCCTAGAAGAGCATACAGAAGAATTTGCAAGAGTAAATAAAAAGTAGATGATTTTATGGAAATAAAAGAAACTGTTGATCAAATTAAAAAGATTCTGGAAACACACAGAATCTGGATTAGAGGAAGCTGAGGAAAGAATAAGTAACCCGATGAGTGCAGAATGGAAAGTGAAAGTAGAAAAAAAAAATGGAGAAAAAATTTTAAAAAGTCCAAACACATGACAGGGATATTATGAACAACACAAAGTGCACAAATATAAGAATCATTGGTGTCCCAGAAGGGGAAGAGAAGGGTAAAGGCCTAGGAAGAATATTCAAAGAAATTGTTGGGGAAAACTTCCCAACCCTTCTAAACAATATAAATATGCAAATCACAGATGCCCAACAAACTCCAAACAGAATAAATTCAAATAAACCCACTCCAAGACATATTCTGATCAGACTGTCAAACGCTGAAGAGAAGGAGCAAGTTCTGAAAGCAGCAAGAGAGAAACAATTCACCACATACAAGGGAAACAACATAAGACTAAGCAGTGACTACTCAGCAGCCACCATGGAGGTGAAAAAGTAGTGGTATAACATATTTAAAATTCTGAAAGAAAAAAAATTCCAAACAAGAATTCTTTATCCAGCAAAGCTCTCCTTCAAATTTGAGGGAGAGATTAAAATCTTCATAGACAAACAAATGCTGAGAGAATTTGCTAACAAGAGACCTGCCCTACTTGAGATACTAAAGAGAGACCTACCAGCAGAGAGACAAAGAAAAGAGAGAAAAAAATGGAGAAGAGTTCAGTACTAAAGAGATTTAGCAAGGGTACATTAAAGGAAATAAAGAGAGAAAGGGGAAAAACATATCTGACAAACATAAACTAAAGGATAGGATGGCTGATTCAAGAAATGCCTTCACAGTAATAACATTGAATGTAAATGGATTAAACTCCCCAATTAAAAGATATAGATTCACAGAATGGATTAAAAAATATGAACCATAAATATGTTGCTTACAAGAGACTCATCTTAGACACAGGGTCCCAAAGAAATTAAAGTGAAGGGATGGAAAAAAAAATTCCATGCAAGCTACAGCCAAAAGAAAGCAGGAGTAGCAATATTAATCTTAAATAAAATAGAATTTAAATGCAAGGATGTTATAAGAGACAAAGAAGGTCACTATATACTAATAAAAGGGACAATTTAACAAGAAGAAATAAGTCATAAATGTCTATGCACCCAATCAAGGTGCCCCCAAATACATGAGACAAGCATTGGCAAAACTAAAGGAAGCAATAGATGTTTCCACAATAATTGTGAGAGACTTGAATACATCACTCTCTCCTATAGATAGATCAACCAGACAGAGGACCAATAAGGAAACTGAAAACCTAAACAATCTGATAAATGAGTTTGAATTAACAGACATATATAGAACATTACATCCCAAATCACCAGGATACACATTCTTCTCTAGTGCTCATGGAACTTTCTCCAGAATAGATCATAAGCTGGGGCACAAGGCAAGCCTCAATAAATTTTAAAAGATTGAAATTATTCAAAGCACATTCTCTGATCACAAGGGAATACAATTAGAAGTCAAAAACCATCAGAAACTTAGAAAATTCACAAATACCTCGAGGTTAAACAACACACTCCTAAACAATCAGTGGGTTAAAGAAGAAATAGCAAGAGAAATCCATAAATATATGGAGATGAATGAAAATGAGAACACAACATATCAAAACTTATGGGATGCAGCAAAGGCAGTATTGAGGGGGAGATTTATAGCTCTAAATGCATTTATTAAAAAGGAAGAAAGAGCTAAAAATAAAGAACTAATGGAACAACTGAAGAAGCTAGAAAATGAACAGCAAACTAACCCTAAACCAAGTAAGAGAAAAGAAATAACAAGGATTAAAGCAGAAATAAATGACATGCAGAACAACAACAACAACAACAACAAACAAAGTGAGAATAAATAACACCAAAAGTTGGTTCTTTGAGAAGATCAACAAGACTGACAAGCCCTTAGCTAGACTGACAAAATAAAAAAGAGAGAAGACCCAAATAAACAAAATAATAAATGAGAGACAACATTACTGTGGATCCCAAAGAAATTTAAAAAATTATAAGAATATACTATGAACAACTGTATGCCAACAAACTCATAAGGTAGAGGAAATGGACAATTTCCTGGAAACACATGAACAACCTAGACTGACATGAAAAGAAATAGAAGACTTCAACCAACCAATCACAAGCAAAGAGATCCAGTCATCAAAAAAAGCTTCCCACAAATAAATGCCCAGGGCCAGATGGCTTCACAGGGGACTGCTACCAAACTTTCCAAAAAGAACTGACACCAATCTTACTTAAACTCTTTCAAAACATTGAAGAAAATGGAACACTACCTAACTCATTTTATGAAGCTAGCATCACTCTAATACCAAAACTAGGTAGAGATGCTACAAGAAAGGAAAACTACAGGCTAATCTCCCTAATGAATATAGATGAAAAAATTCTCAACAATTTGAGTCCTAAGACACATTAAAAAAATCATACACCATAACCAAGTGTGGTTCATTCCAGGCATGCAAGGATGGTTCAACATAAGAAAATCAATCAATATAATACAACACATTAACAAATCAAAAGGGAAAAATCAAATGATCATCTCAATAGATGCTGACAAAGTTTTCAACAAAATCCAGCATCCTTTTTTGATAAAAACACTTCAAAAGGTAGGAATTGAAGGAAACTTCCTTAATATGATGCAGGGCATATATGAAAAACCCAGAGCCAGCATAGTACTCAATGGTTAGAGACTGAAAACCTTCCCTCTAAGGTCAGCAATGAGACAAGGATGCCCACTGTCACTGCTGTCATTCAACATTGTGCTAGAAGTGCTAGCCAGAGCAATCCAACAAGACAAAGAAATAAAAGGCATCCAAATTGGAAAGGAAGAAGTAAAACTGTCATTATTTGCAGATGATAAGATCTTATATCTGGAAAACCCTGAGAAATTGATGACACAGCTACTTGAGCTAATAATCAAATTTAGCAAAGTAGCAGAATACAAGATTAATGCACATAAGTCAGTAATGTTCCCATACACTAGAAATGACCCAACTGAAGAGACATTCAAGAAAAAGATACCATTTTCAATAGCAAATAAAAAATTCAAGTACCTAGGAATAAACTTAACCAAAGATGTAAAAGACCTATACATAGAAAACTACATAACTTTACTAAAAGAAGTAGAAGCGGACCTAAAAAGATGGAAAAATATTCCATGTTCATGGATAAGAAGGCTAAATGTCATTAAGATGTCAATTCTACCCAAACTTATCTACAGATTCAATGCAATCCCTATCAAAATTTCAGCAACCTACTTTGCAGACTTAAAAAAGCTAGTTATCAAATTTATATGGAAGGGGAAGATGCCTCAAATTGCTAAAAACATTCTAAAAAAGAAAAACAAAGTGGGAGGACTTACACTCCCTGACTTTGAAGCTTATTATAAAGCCACAGTAGTCAAAACAGCATGGTACTGGCGCAAAGATAGACATATTCATCAATGGAATCAAATTGAGAATTCAGAGATAGACCCCCAGATCTATGACTGACTGATGTTTGATAAGGTCCCCAAAACTACTGAATTGGGACATACCAGTCTATTCAACAAATGGGTCTGGGAGAGCTGCATATCCATATCCAAAAGAATGAAAGCGGACCCCTACCTCACATCCTACACAAAAATTAACTCAAAATGGATCAAAGACCTCAATATAAGAGACAGTACCATAAAACTCCTAGAAGATAATGTAAAGAAACATCCTCAAAACCTTGTATTAAGAGGTTACTTCCTAGACCTTATACCCAAAGCACAAGCAACAAAAGAAAAAATAGATAAATGGGAACTCCTTAAACTTCAAAGCTTCTGTACCTCAAAGGAATTTGTCAAAAAGTTGAAGAGGCAGCCAACTCAATGGGAAAGATGTTTGGAAACCATGTATGTACATTATATTGTAGAATGTAGGGGACCTAGCGATAGACAGCAAATAGTGAAGGGGGAATGATAATCTAATTAGAACAAATAAGTTATGGAGGGTAAATTTAATGTTCTGAAAATGTTCAGAAATGACTATGGTTTGTTAATTTCTAGGCGGTATGGTAGAACAAGTTCACAGAAATGTAGTTATTTTAGGTTATTTGTTTTTCTTATTCCTTTGTTGGGTTATAGTCTGTCTATTTTCTTGGGGTAGGGTAGGAACATGTTCGAAGCAATGTAGTTATTTTAGGTTATTTGTTTTTTCTTTTTCTTTTGTTTTGGTTTTGTTTGAAATGCTGTTTTTTATTGTTTGTTTTTTTAATTTTTTGATAAAGTTAAAAAATGTGAGAAAAAGTAAATAAACAATTAGGGGAGGGGAATGGAATGTTTTGGATGCTCTTTTTTATTCTAATTTTTATTTTATTTTTTTGAGTAATGAAAATGTTCAAAGATTGATTGTGGTGATCAATGCATAACTATAAACAACTGATTGTACACTTTGAAGGAGTGTATATTATGTGAATATATCTCAATCAAATTGCATTTAAAAAAAAAAGCTATACCGTAAAGATGCATGCTCCTCTACACTATTATGACAGTTTCTTCTGGTTTTCTCAGTACTAGGAAGCCATGGTCAGTACTTCAGGGAGGTCCCTTTCTTCTCTTTAAACTAAAATCAAGATTCCTATCCTGGGGGGTACCAAGGAAGATGAATTTTGTTAAATTATGTCAGCGGTGGTTTCCTAGGGACAAAAGATCTTAAAAAATGGTTATTTGGTAAAATAATTGAATTGAAATCTTCATCCACACCTTACCAAAATAAATTCCAGATGAAAAGTGGTGCCCCACCCAAAAATAAAATACTACAAATATTAGATAAAAATAGTGGTGAATTTTCATCTGATCTCTAGATCAAGAAAGACTCTATATGTAAAAAAGCAATGAAAGAATTCTCAAAGGAATAGAGCAGTAAATTCGAGAAAGAAAGCACGGGAAAATTTTTTTCATCAAAATTTGTAAACAAAATTCAAAGTTAACCTAGGAGGTAGAGTCTGAAAAAGGGTAAGAGGGGGCTTTTGGGGTGTTGGTAGAGTTCTGTTTCTTGACCTGGGTCTGGTTACATGTGAGCTGTACACTTATTTTATATTTATTTTTTTCTATAAATATATGTCAATAAAAAGTTAATAAAATCAATGGTCAAAGAGAAAAATGTATTTTATGAGTATGAGAGATAAATGTGAAATAATAAAACTCTAATAACCCAAAATAAAATTGACCAGAGAAAATATAAATGACTACCTCACTTTAAAATAATAAATATTTTAATTATAAAAGCAATGCTTATGAATGACAAATATTTCCAACAATACAGAATGACATAGAATAAAAAATAAGTTTACCACATTCTTCCTTGACTCAGTTTTGCTCCTCCAGAGGAAACCACTATTAACAGTTTCTTCTGAAATTTCAGGCCCCAAATTTTCTATGTATATTTGTTCTAGTTTGCTAATGCTGCAGAATGCAAAACACCAGAGATGGATTGGCACTCACAGCTGCACTGAGTTCCTTCTCTTTGAGTCAGCTCATTTATATGGCTCCACTGATCAAGACCCACCCTGAATGGATGGGGCCATGCCTCCATGGGAATATCTCATCAGAGTCATCACCCACAGCTGGGTGGGGTACATTCCAAGCAAATCTAATCAACACTAAAATGTCTGCCCCACAAGACTACATCAAAGATAATGGCGTTTGGGGGACACAATACATTCAAACTGGCACATTCCACCCCCTGGACCCCAAAATGACATTATTTTTCCAAATACAAAATACATTCATTCCATCACAATATCACAAAAACTTAAATCATTTCAGTAACAAAAGTTAAGTACAAGATCCTATCAAAATCAATTACAGGTGTGGTGGGTCCTAAGGCATAATTCTCCTTTAGCTTTGGATCTGTGGACTTAGAACAAATTATGTGCTTCCAATATACAAAGGAGGGACATTCATAGGACAAACATTCCCATTGCCATAAGGAGAAAGAGTAAGGAAAACAGGGTTAACAGGACCAAAACAGTTCCTAAAACCCACAGGACAAACTCCATTAGATTTCAAAGTCTGAGAGTCATTTACAGAACAACGTTGCATCCTTAGGGCTTGAGAAAGTGGGAGTCTAACCCTTCCTAAGGGCCTTTTCGGCAGCCCTTTCTTCTCCAAACACTTGGGTGAGTGCTCCAACATATCCACACACTGGGGAGACCACCTTCTTGGCCCCACCCTCCTCAAACGTCGGGGCAGCTCCCAGATTCCCTTCCATCTCCGGGGCACATGCTCAACCTCTTCAGAACAGTGTGGTGGCAGCCAGGATCTCCCCAATTCCCTGGGAATGTGCTCTACCCTCTTTGGGGCTTGGGGTGGCAAGACATTTCCGGAGCATCGAGGTGGAAGGCCCGTCCTCAACCACAAATCCTTTCTGGATAATTCCATCTCCAATCTTGGCTTGTACTGAAATGGCGGCTGGGTTCCATGTTTGGTTACATCCTCACATTGGGCTGTAGCTTCCACCCTCTGGAAGCTCATAATTTTCCAAGCCATCAGTTTCTGGTTTCTTTGAACCCAAGAGTTCAGTTCTAAGTTTATCTCTTTCTGCTCACATTTTACTATAAGCTGCAAGAAGAAGCCAGGCTATATCCTCCACATGTAGTCTGGAGATCTCCTTAGGTAAGTATCCCAGGTTGTCACTTTCAAATTCTTCCTTCCATCTGACATGAGGATTCAATTTTGCCAAATTCTCTGCCACTTTAAAACAAGGATCACCTTTCTTCCAGTTTGCAACAACACATTCATCATTTCTGCTCAAGTCCTCATCAGAAGTATCTTTAGAGTCCATATTTCCATAAACAGTCTCTTTAAAGCAGTTTTGGCCTTTTCTAACAAGCTCCTCACAGTTCTTCCAGAATCTTCCCCTTATCCATTTGAAAAGCTGTTCCAACATGTTTGGTATTTGCAAACTCAGCAGCAAAAGCACCCCACTCTCGGTACCAAAATCTGTTCTAGTTTGCTAATGCTGCAGAATGCAAAACATCAGAGAAGGATTGGCTGTTATAAAAAGGGAGTTTATTTGGCTACACAGTTACAGTCTTAAGGCTATAAGGTGTCCAAGGTAACATATCAGTAATCAGGTACCTTCACTGGAGGATGGCCAATGGCGTCCAGAAAACCTCTGTTAGCTGGGAAGGCAGGTGGCTGGTGTCTGCTCCAAAGTTCTGGTTTCAAAATGGCTTTCTCCCAGGACGTTCCTCTCTAGCAAGCTTGCTCCTCTTCAAAACGTCACTCACAGCTGCACTGAGTTCCTTCTCTTTGAGTCAGCTCATTTATATGGCTTCACTGATCAAGGCCCACCCTGAATGGGTGGGGCCATGCCTCCATGGGAATATCTCATCAGAGTCACCACCCACAGCTGGGTGGGGCACATTCCAAGCAAATCTAATCAGTACTAAAATGTCTGCCCCACAAACTGGCACAATATTGTAAATGGAATTATACTATATTAATGCTTATATCACTATCTGTATTAGTTAGGATTCTCTAGGGAAACAGAATCAATTAGAGATTTCTAGGGCTATAAAATTTATAAAAGTGACTCACACAACTGTGGGTATGCAGAAGTCCAAATTCTGTAGGGCAGTCAAGCAAACTGTCAACTCCAGGAAGATGTCTGATGAACTCCTCAGGAAATGAACCAGCAACTTTGACAAGCTCATCAGGAAATACTGCTCGGCAGCTGAAGCAGAAGTGAAGGTCCTCTATCTGTCTTGCTTATAAGTCTTCAGCTGATTAATTGGATTAAATCCAGCCAATTGCATTCTCTCATTGCGGAAGACACGCCCTTAGGTGAGTCATCAGTCACGGCTGCAGTCAACTGACTGATGATTTAATAAACCAGCCTGTTGGTTTATTAACCAGCCACAAAAGTCCTCGCAGCAATTTTTAGGCCAGTGCTTGCTTGACCAGACAGCTGGGTACTATCACCTGGCCAAGTTGACATGAACCTAACCATCACACTATCCTTCCAGAAAATTTCTATGCAAAAATTCATATACATTTAGTCCAAATGAAATCATACTACACTGTGTATTTAGTTACATGACTTTTTTTTTACAGAACAATGTCTCCTGGAGATCTTCCTATATTAGCATGTGAAAATCTATTTCATTCTTTTTCATGTCTTCCCATTATTCTAAGGTACCATGATTTATTTAACTATTTCTCTATTAATGGACATTTAGAATGCTTTGCATTTTTTGTTTTTTGTATGTGTGATCATAAGCAATGTTGCCATTAAAATTTCTATACTCACATTTGGACATTCTTTTAAAAAACTGTCAAAAAATTCTTAGAAATAGAATTGCTGAATCAAAGGAGATATATATATATATATCTTTTACACTTTGCAAAATTTTCTCCAAATTGTTCTCCAAGTAGTTTGTCTCAAAATTCAGTTCTGTGAAAGATGTATCTCAGTCTGTCTTCCCCTACCTTTATCAGCACTGGCTATTATCACTCTTTGACAATCCAATAGGTTAAAAAAAAAATGGCTTAGCATTTTAATATGCATTCCTGTAATTATATGTGAGGTTGAGCATTTATGTAAAATATTAAACCTCGGGGCCCAAGCAAAGTGAGGAGGGTGTCCATGCTGGAGTGGATGGGACGAAACCAAGGTAACAAGAATGGAGCCCAAGTAGGAAGTCACTGACCTATGGGTAGCACTTAAAGCCACAGCAATGGATGAGAATACATGAGGTGAGACAAAAAAGAGACAAAATGGCTGAGGATAGAACCAGAAAGCCTGCTTCCAACTCTAGTTTTGACCTGACTACAGCCTCTTTGAAACCAAGATATCAATTTCTTCTTTATCATCAGAGAAGATCTCTCAACTTATCTAATTATCTAACAAATGACTTGCCAATAATTTTGGGGGCTATTTTACAGGTTATGAGGATCATTTTATAGTTTTGACCTTTGATCCCAAGAGCAAGGAATCTCTGTTCCTTGCTTCTCATGTCCCTAAAGGGTTATGGTTCCATTGTGAAGAGAGTTCTGTGAAATCAATTTCTGATTCTCCACAGCTAGGAGGCTCTTAAGAATAACATTCACTCTTCCTCTTGTACTTATCTGCCACTGAAAACCCCCCCTTTGAGTATTCCCAGCTTCTCAGAGCAGCTCTGCTGGCTGAGAAGCAAAGCGGATGCATATTCTCATCAGTTCCACAGCCCATTGCCGGAGGACTGCTCTGATTTGATCTCTGGCTCCAGTTCACAGCCTGTGACCTGTGTGGTTCCAGTTGGGATTCTGATTTCCTTGATTCTACATTGGCCTTGGCTCATACTCTGGCTCTGGGTAGAGAGTCCTCAATCTGCTGCTTACCCTCCTCCTACTCTGGAAGGAGACATTTCTGAACATGTGCTGCCAATGTGTACATTTCCTGCAAGCTCTAGCCACTGACCAGGCTACTGACTCATTCTGCCTGCTGGGCACTGCCTCCCAGTAACCAATCCTTGGCCCCTCATCCCTTCTCCCTAGTTGGAACTCCAGCTCTTTCTATTCCACCCTTACCCCTAAGCTCAGCTTAGGCTGGCTCAATCTGTTTTACATGCTATAAATGATACTCTGTTAAGGACTCTCTCATTATGTCTGTTGATAAAACTCTTTACACCAACTTCTCAGACCAATGGAGTACTCTAGGAGTGATGTGCTATGACAAGGATGGGGAGGGGAGGAGGTCAGGAAAACAGAGAGGGAAGGAGAAGAGAGCTAACATTAATTAAACACAGGCTCCATGTCAGGCACCATACTAAGGTGCTTTTTACAGAAGTTATCTCTTGAACCCAAAACTTTAAGAGTTGGTTATTGTTATCCCATTATACAGGTAGGAAAATGAAAGAACAGAGAGGTTAAATTTCTGGACCCTAATCACTCAATAGGAAGGCTCTAAATCCAGCTATGTATGACTCAAAACCCTGTTTCTATATTTACTACATGAGAAAGTTTCATCTTCCATTACTGCAGCCTAAAATCCCAATAGATCCTTTTGTCAGTTTGTTTGTTCTTGTCTTTGTTTTGTTTTTTTACTTTTGTAAGCATACCACATTGTAAAACAGTTTGGATTTTGTGAAATTATTTTAAAACATTTTAACATGAATGGAATCATACTGAGAATATTGTTTTTCAGCTTTAATCTCATTGCACTTATTGTCAGCTAACACCTTAGGTATTTTTCCACGTGGGCAGTTGCTGCCTGTTGCCATCCTGAACAGTACTGGATGCATTTGGATTTTACATTTATCTACATTAAAATAATCTTAATAGTTCAGGGCCTTAAAATTTCTTCTATTTGTTCAGGGAAACTTTTTTCCTTAAAAAATTTTTAGTATTTCAGAAAGGTTATATTATCTGATAGGTGAAAATAGTATCTTATTATAGTTTTAATTATGAATGAGATTAAGATTTTTTTTTCACTGTGATATACTTTTTAAAAAAAGTATTGTTTTTTTTTAAGTACAAAAGCTGTAAGTTTACTTAAAAGTAATGTAAAAAATACAGTATTCCCATATACCCCCCTATCATTGACACATTGCATTGATGTGGTACCTTTGTTACAACAGATGAAAGAATATTAAAATATTACTGTTAACTTATAGTCCATAGTTTGCATTAGGTATATTTTTCCCCATATACCACCCTATTATTAACACCTTGTAACAGTGATGTGCATTTGTTATAATTCATGAAAGAACATTCTTGTATTTGTATATTAACCACAGTCATTGTCCACAACAGAGTTCACTTGTTACAGTTCTATATTTTATCCTCTAACTTTCCTTCTACTACTAATAATGACCCCAAACATCCCCTTTCAACCACATTCACACACATAATTAAGCACTAAATTACACTCACAAGAATGTGCTACTGTCACCACTATCCATTTCCAAACATTTACAATTAACCTAATTAGAAATTCTGCACAATTTAAGAAATTCTGCACAAATCCCCACTCTCTACCCTCACTCTATCCTCTGGTAACCTATATCTTAGATTCTAACACTATGAGTTTGCTTATTATAATTAGTTCATATCAGTGAGATCATACATTATTTGTCCTTTTGTGTCTGGCTTATTTCACTCAACATAATCTCCTGAAAGTTCATCCATGTGGTTGCATGTATTAGGACTTCATTCCTTCTTACAGATGTATAATATTCCACTGTACGTATATATTACATTTTGTTTATCCAGTCATCGGTTGATGAGCACTTGGGTTGCTTCCAACTTTTAGCAATTGTGAATAATGCCTCTATGAACATCAGTGTGCAGATGTCTGTTTGAGTCCGTTTGCAGTTCTTCTGGATATATACCTAGTAGCAGGATTGCTGGATCATACAGCAATTCTGTACTTAGCTTCCTGAGGAATGGCCAAACCATCATACATTCCCACTAGCAGTGAACGAGTGTTCCTATTTCTCCATATCTTCTCTAAGAAATTTTTTGTTTTTCTTTTTTAGTAGTGGTCATACTAGTCAGTGTGAGGGGATATATCATTGCTGTTTTGATTTGCTATTCCCTAATAGCTAATGATGTTGAGCATCCTTTTGGCCATTTGTGCTTCCTTTTTGGAAAAATGTCTGTTAAAGTCTTTTGCCCATTTTCATATTGGGTTGTCTCTTTATTGTTGAGTTGTAGGATTTCTTTATATATTCTGGATATTAAACCCTTATCAGATATGTAGTTTCCAAATATTTTCACCCGAGTAGGCTGCTTTTTCACTTGCTTGACAAAATTCTTTGAAGCATGAACAGTTTTAATTTTGAGGAGGCCCCATTTATCTATTTTTTAAATTATTCTTTCTTCTTGGCAGATTGCCCCTTTCATTACTATGTAGTGTCCTTGTCCCTTATAACAGTTTTGCATTTACAGTCTAATTTGTCCGATGTTAGTATAGCTATTCCAGCTCTTTTTTGGTTACTGTTTGCGTGATATATTTTTTCCAACCTTTTACTTTCAACCTATTTGTGTCCTTGGGTCTAAAGTGAGTCTCTTGTAAACAGAATATAATGGATCATATCTTTTTATCCATTCTGCCAATCTGCATCTTTTGATTGGGGAGTTTAATCCATTATCATTCAATGGTATTACTGTGAAGGCAATACTTACTTCAACCATTTGACCCTTTGGTTTTTATACTTCATATCTTACATTTATTTCTCTTTTTACCCTTTTAGTTACCCTTACTGATAATCTTCATTTCTATACTCTCCTCCAATCCTCTCTCTCTGTTTTTTCCTTTCAACCTGCAGAACTCCCTTTAGTATTTTCTGTAGGTTGGGTCTCTTGTGGATGAACTCTGTCTGATTCTGTTTATCTGTGAATATTTTAAACTCTCCTTCATTTTTGAGGGGCAGTTTTGCCAGATAAAGAGTTATTGGCTGGCAGTTTTACCTTAAATATATCAATCCACCACTTTCTCACCCTCATGGTTTCTGATGAGAAAACAGCACTTAATCTTATTGTAGAGGTGAATTGCTTTTCTCTTGCTGCTTTGGGGATTCTCTTTATCTTTGGTGTTTGACATTCTGAATAGTATGTATCTCAGAGTAGGTCTACTAGGATTGATTTTGTTTGGGTATGTTGCACTTCTTGAACATGTGTATTTACATCTTTCATAAGAGTTGAGAAATTTTCAGCCATTATTTCAAGTATTCTTTCAGCCCCTTTTCCCTTCTCTTCTTCTGAGACACCCATGATGCATATGTTTGCGCACTTCATGCTATCATTCAGTTCCCTGAGACCTTGCTCAAGTTTTTCTATTTTCTCTATCCATTCTTCTGTCTGTAAAATTTAAGTTGTCTTATCTTCTGGCTCATGGATTCTTTCTTCTGCCTTTCATATCTGTTTTCGTATGCCTCTAGTGTATTTTTAATTTCTTCTATAGTGTCTTTCATTCCCATAAAGTTCTCTTATGTTTCTTTTCATTCTTTCAAATTCTTCTTTATGCTCACCCAGTGTCTTCTTAATACCCTTTATCTCTTAATGCATATTTTCCCTCACCTCCTTGAACTGATTTAGGAGATTTGTTTGAACATCATAGATTCGCTGTTCAAAATTCTGTGTCTCCTTCAAAGTTTTAATTTGTTCCTTTGACTGGGCCATATCTTCCTGTTTCTTAGTATGGCTTGTAATTTTTTGCTGATTTGCAGGGATCTCATGTTCTTGACAAATTTACTCTGAGGGTCAGTTTCTGTCTCTTGCCCAGGGTGTTATTGTTAATCGGCTTTGTTTTAAGGCTCTTGTTTGACACTTGGTTCAGCTTATTCTAGACGTTTAGAATTGCCTATGTTTATCTGATCAGGTTTTATCAGCTTTTCTTCATATGATTCTTACCCTGGTTATGTGATATAATTTTTAAACTTTTACTGTTTGTGTAATTGTTTTAACCACAGGATAAACTTCCTTTCTTCTGTTCCTTCTCCAAGAATCTTGATCTGTTCTGTTTGTTTTATTTTGCCTCTATAGTTTTTTCTGTTCTCCTTTAGTTGCCTCTAACTGCTTTTGCTTGGAGGGGCAAATTCTAGGAGAAGGCTCACCCCAGAGACTTTCCCAAGTCAGTATTTCTCAGACTAAACAGGGTCAGGTCCCACGAAGGGGGAACAGACCAGTTCCAGAAAGCCCTGGGGAAATGGTTAGGAAAGACACCAAAAAGCCTTTTTGATGGTCCCAAAGCTGTGCTTTCCTGGCTTGCATAGTAGATGGTGCTCTTCAGCCCTAAGAAGGCCTTGCATTTTAAGCCTCACCACCTTCATCCCTGTCAGGGAAGGGCTGAAACATTGTGGTCCCTTTCTGGGGGGAGAGGCAGGTCCTAAAATAGTGGTTCAGAGCCAGGACCAAGTAATTTAAATTTGCTGCTCAATAACCATGATCAGTAATTGGCTGTTCCCCCACCACCACCCTTTCTTGGGGAAGAGGACTTCCAAATCCCTCTCCATCCACAGCAGCTACCCAGGGACTGACCTGAGGCAGCTCACCTCAAGAGTGATAGATGGAGCCAGCAAGTTACTCACAGTTCTTTATCACAGTTTGTCTCTCTCTTCATCCTGCTCTTACCTGGATGCTGTAGAGTACTCCTCTGGCTTCCAGAGGCCCTGAAGAATTGTTTCAGACAATTTGTGCCTGTCCACTAGCTGTTTTTGGAGGAGGAGTGAGTCCTGGTGCTCTCTCCTCCACCACCTTCCTTGGAACTTCAGTGCTAAGGTATAGGATTTGAGGCTAGAAGTCCAGAATCAAGGTGTCATCAGGTGAAGACTGTGGTGCTCTGGAGCTGGCTGTCAGAGATCCTTGGTTCTTGCCTTTTCTGTGCAAAATTAAGAATTTTTTGAATATTTAAAAGCCACTTGAAGGTTCTTTTTATGAACTTCTTACTCATGTTCTTGGTCTATTTTTCTAGTGGATTGCTGATTTATTCTCATTAATTCACAGAAATCCATTATATAGAAATTAGCCCTTGTGATATGTGTTTCAAACATCTTCCCAATTTATTGTTTGTATTTTGACCTTCCTTAATTGTTTTTTAATGACATACATTTTTTTTCAGTTGCCTTATTTATCTTTCTTTTCTTTTATGACCTCTGAGTTTTATAGCATACTTAAAAAGGATTTTCCCCACTCTGAAATTAAAGAACATTATTTTACACTGTCTTTTTTTAATATACTTTTCTTTCTTAACTTTTGACATTTTGGCATGATTTTCTGATAGTCTCTAAATGAGTCTCCCTGCCTCCAGTTTCAGGACCCTTCTAATCCATAAAGATTTTTAAAATGCAAACTGAACCTTGTTACTTTCCTTTTCAAAATAGTTCATTGTTTCTATCACCCACATTTAAAGGTCAACTCCTTAATTTGGCACACTCAATGATGTGACCATGTTTTATTTTTACTTGACTCTTCCAGCAATCACTCTATTCTCTTTCACTTCCATAGTTAGTCACATGATGTTCCTTCTCTCTGAAGCCTCAGCTCCACATCAACTCAACCCCATCTCCTTGTAAAACCCATGTTAATCCACCACTATTCAGCCCAGCCATCACCTCCTACAAGAAGCCTCCCCTGACTGCTGTTGTGCATTCCTCATGCTGTGTCATTGTCTAGTTTACCAGTCATCTCCATTGTCAGGGGCAAGGGCCATGTTTTAGTAATGTTTGTACTCCCAGCACCTGCATAGACTTTGGCACATATTGTAACAGCTCAACAGTAGTTTGCTAAAATGAATGAGGTTCCTCATTTTATTCCAATATTACTCAAAGTAGGATTAGGAACTGCTTGCCTCAGAATAACCTGGGGTGCTTATAAAAAATTGAAAAGATTATTGAACCCACGCTAGACATACCAAGTCAGACTTTCTAATGAATAAAACTCAAGAATCTTCATTTTTATTAAGCTCCATTGGTGAAAACTACTGTCACTGCTGCTTAGGCCTACAAATGGCTTTTAAATGTGGTACATGACAATGGAGTAGCACTTGGAAAAGAGAAGTGCTCTTCTTTTACACAGAAAACTGTTAATGATATTTATCTCTAGGTAGTGAGACTTGGGTGGCTGGGAAGTTATAAGCTTGTATTATTATTTGTACTCTTCTGTACTGTTTGAACTTTTTAATCTCCTTGCTTTACTTTTTTAACACCATTATTTAAATTAAAATCTTTCTTGGTATCCTATTTAAATACTATTATTTAAATATAAAATATTTCTTAGTATGTCTCTAGGGAAACAGAACCAACAGGAGATATCTGTAAATATTATGAGATTTTATAACAGCCTCTCATGCAACTGTGGAAATGCATGAGTCCAAAATCCATAGGGCAGGCAGCAAGCTGGCAATCCAATGAAGGTTTGCCCAAATTCTGAATTCCCCAGGAGAAGCTGACTGGCTGAAGTAGTTGATGAAAACTCTTTCTTCTGGCTGCTGAAATCATCACTTTTCCTTTTAAAGCCTTCAGCTGATTGAATGAAACTCTCCTTAGTTCATTGTAGATGTAATCAGGCATAGATGCAATCAACTTACTAATGATTTAAGTCCACAAAATGTCCTCACAGTAACAGGCCAGTGCTTGCTTGAACAGACAACTGGGCACCATTACCTGGCCAAGATGGCACATGAACCTAACCATCACACTTGGTGAATACACATTAAAATAATAAATTACCTTTCTATATGTAATATGAAAATGTAATAGCAATATCATTAATTTTTTTCTCTCTCAACTTGGAAAACAAATAATTCAGTGAAATAAGCATAGGCTCTAGAAATCAAAAGACCTGACTTTATTATTATTATTGTAGTAGTAGTTGAGGTGAAATTCACAAAACATACAAATAACCATTTTAGAGTGAACAATTCAGGAGCATATAGTACATTCACAATATTGTGCAACAACCACTTCTATGATTTCCAAAACATTTTCATCAACCTCAAAGGAAACTCCATACCCATTAAGCAGTTGCTCCCCATTTTCCCCTACCCCAGCCTTTGGCTACCACCAATCTGCTTTCTGTCTCTATGGATTTACCTATTCTGAATATATCATGTAAAGGGAATCATACAATGTGCAAATTTTTGAGCTTGGCATCTTTCACTTAGCATAACATTTTAAGGTTCACCCACCATTATAGCATATATCAGAACTTCATTCCTTTTTATGGCTGAATAATATTCCAATGTTTGTATATAAGACCTGGTTTTGAGACCTGACTCCACTTAGTTCTTGCGTTTGGATGGGCAAGACACTTAACCACTCTTAATCTCAATTTCTTGAATTCTAAAATGGAGTCAGTAATAAGAATTTGAATACCTGCATGTCAGAATTGTAGGTATAAAATGAGAGGCTACATGTGAAAGTACAGTAATGAATGTTACCTACTACCTGACCAGCCCCATTGGAAGGGTGCCAGACCTAGACCCAGAACTACCCCCCTGGAGTGGAGCTTGAGGGAAGGGTTGTGGGCAATGCTCCAGATGCAGGCTATAGAAAGAAGTCAGTTAGCATGAACAAGGGTCTGAATATGGATGTCTAGGCCAATTGTCAGCATTAAAGAAACTTGGCAGAGTGGTGTCCCATTGATGGCTGGACCACAGTCTCAGGACATTTAAGAATCTCTGAATTCAAAGATTCTGTGAGGACATAGTCCCCTTTGGGAAGTTATGGGTTGACCATTGTCCTGATGGAAGGCAGGCAGGAGCTGACTTTCAAGTAGAAATTCTGCCTCAAGGGAAGCAGACTAAGAAGAGTTTACTAGACGTGAAGGACAAAGCTGAACTCAGCTGTTAAAATGGGGATACCAAGTTAGTCTGGCTCTAAGATTCATTGATGCTGAAATGTTAAACTAGAACTTACTTCCTGTCAGGGGCAAAATTGATCCCAAAGACTCCTTCCTTGGGAAGGTCAGAAGAGCCCTAGGTAGTGAGGCAGGGAACCTAAATGAGTAACATTTTCCTCAGCAATTCAAGTGATAAGTAGCTATAGCTCTTTACTTCTTTTGATCCTCATAACTCTGTATGCTATATAGATTGTGACTCCACAACATCACAACAGCCAGTTCAGTCAGTTAAGAATAGGTCAGTCAGTTAAGAATAGGTCAGTAAAACAAACTCATTTATCATTTTTTTCCATTTTTCAGCTTACACTTTATACATACAATCGTAGAACAATAAAGAGCCCTATAATTCTTTTAGCTCATCTAAAGGCTAATATGATTTAAGAACAGTGATAATATACTCCAGTCCCCCAAGAATTAGAAGTTTATTGCTTTATAGTCATTTAGATTGAATTTTTTGTTTTTAATTTCTTTATCCTTCAACTACCTGGCAGTTTACATAAACTCATCATCAGAAAGGAAGTAGTTGGGTGAAGGGGAGGCACTGACTTTGTCTTGCTATTTGAGAATCATGTGTTAAATAGCTCCTTTGCAACCAGAAATTACTGTTCTATACTGGATGATAAGTCTGCAATGGAATTTGTTGATAAAGGACAACTTTGCTTCTATGTGCCTTTGCTTATGGGACAGCTAATAATATCTTCTGCCTGACTCCTCATTTTGGCTATGACAAGATTGCCCAGGGGATTCTCAAACAGAAGGCCTCTTTGCCCTTCTGTGGTTAATTACACTCCATGCTCCCTGAGAGAGGGAGTGAGCCCTCTTTTAAGAACAACCTTGTGACTACAGCCTTAACCCATTGTCCCATGTGGTGCCATTTCTCTTTCAATTGCATTTTGCTTAATCAGCTGTTTAGAACACAGATATTATTAGCATATGCTGCATATATATAGATGAATTAGATATGGTCAACTTAGCTACAGATTCCCTTGTGTCTCACTAGCCTGGCTTTTTCATTTCTAATGCCTAATATAACTGGATTCTCCACCTCTTAAATTTGCACATTCTCTCTGGACCCTGACTCTTACAGATTGAGTTTAATAATGATTATAGCATCTATTAAACTAAATGCCTACTCTGTGTCAGATATGTCAATCATATTAGCTATCCCTTATTGATGACTTACTATGTGCCAGCCATTACTATAAGTGCTTTACATGAATAATCTCATTTAATCTTCCCAACAACTCTGTGCATAGGTACTATTACTAGTTCCATATTAAAGATGATAAAACTGAGGCTTAGGGAGGTTAAACCTAATCGTTTTTCAATTTATTCAATATGTATTGAATATCTACAATTACCATGGCCCAAAACTATTTCAGGTTCTAGGATACATATCCATCAGAATAGAAAAAAATATCCTGCCCTTAGGGAACTTCCCTTCTAGCTGTAGAAAGACAATAGCAAGTTAAATAAGTAAGACATATAGTATGTTAGCTAGTGATTACTGCCAATGGAAAAAACTAATGCAGTGAAAGCAGCTAAGAGGACTGAAATTTTTGACTGGGTAGGAAGGGAAAGTCTAACCAAGAAGGGGATGTTTGAGTAAAGTAGGTCATGTTGCAATCTGGAGAACACTCCAGGTAGAAAGTAAAGCCAATGGAAAGGTCCCTGAGGTAGGAACATGCCTGGCAAGTGTGAAATATAGCAAGGAAGCCTGTGACACTGGTGTGTGGTGAGTGAGGGTAGAGTAAAAAGGCAAGAGGTCAGAGTGGTAAGGAGGGACTTGATCTGGTAAGAGCACGATGGTAAGGACTTTGACTTTTATTCTGTGTGAGATGGAGGAGCCACTCAGAGAGGCAGAGTAATGACATGACCTGATTGTCTGCTGGGCTGGAAATCAACTGAAAGGGAGAGATAGTAAAAGCAGAGAGCTCATTCTGGATTTTGCAATAATCTGGTAAGAAATGATGGTGGCTTGCACCTGAGTCTACAGGATAGCAGTGGTACCTATTTTCAGAGGAGGTATTTTTATTTCAGTTTTACAAATTAAATAATGGAACTCCAAGAGGTTAGATAATTGGCCCAAAGTGAAACAGCTAATAAGACTAGCACTGGATTACAAACCCATGTCTGATTTTCTCCATAGTTCATGGAAAGTTCTTCTACTACACCAAGAATCCTTGAAACACAATCCTCATTTCAAAGCCATAACTGTAGTTTCTTCAGAGGACAAAAGTCCCTTTATTTTGCTGAATTATGCCACCCCCTCCCCCAATTCATTGACCTAATCATTGCTTTATCAATCAACTCTCACTTATGTAGGGACAATTGTTTTTGAAATATTTCCTGCTTCGAGTATGGACTGGTATGAAAACTGGGAAGGGGGAATGGATATGGGGTGGTGGGAGATAAGTAAGCCAAGAGGAAAGAACTTGGAAAGACAGAAGCTAGAATTTTAGAAAGGACGTGACAATATCCTCATGTACATTTCTTAGATTTTGGAACCTAAGGGTCCAACTTGCCTCTTCTCATTTGATCTTATGAAGCAGCTTAAAATTAATTTTCCAAAATAAAAATATGCCCATTTCCCTCCTAATGATCAAAGAAATACATGCAACTAACTCAATATGGTGGGTTGAGCCCATATTTCTGCCTCCCATTCACCATAATGCCAGATGATGTCCCCAGCAGTGCTGGAAAATGAGAAGTGGTTCTTTCTGCTTTCTGTGGGCCAGTAGTGGTGAGGAATCCCTAAGAGGTGGGAAGCAGATGGGAAGAACTGAAAGAAGAAATAACAGCTCAAAACATGCAGAAGATAATTGCTGCCAAAGACAGCAGTGACTTTACAGGATTTTTAGAATTAGAGAATATAAGAAGAAGGAGGGGGCTCTGTGGAAATGATCAGGGGATTGACTGGGGCACTAGAGTGTTATCAGTCAGGTACTACATTGTCAAGTTTTCCTTCTTGATTGGATCATCTCCATCAGCATACTAATATGTTGTTATTATCTCCCATCATTAAAAAGAAATAATATCCCTCTCTTGACTCCACAACCTCCTCCAGTTACTGCTCAGTTTCTGTACTCCCCTTTATGGCAAAACTCCTGAAAAAGGGATGCCTTCCATCCATACTCTGTTGAGCCCATATTCCCATTAGTATTGTGGCCTCACCATTTCACTGGACGGATATTTCTAAATTCAGTGGGGAGTTATTGGTCCTCATCTTATCTGACTTGCATTTGACAAAGCTGATAATGCCCTCCTTGAAACATTTGGCTCATGTGGCTTCCTGGAAACTATTCCCCTTTGGGTTTTCTCTTATTTAACTGACAACTTCTTCACAGTCCCTCTAACACTTCCGTTTCCTTGACCTATAAATGTTCGAGTATCTCAGGCCACATATCTTGAATGTTTTCTCTTCTCTCTCTAAACTCACTCTCTGAATGATTTCATCTAGTTTCAAGATTTTAAATACTTTTCATAAATTAAAGATGCCTAAATGTGTATCTCCATCCTGAACCTCTCTCCTATTCAACTTCCTACTTGACCGTCCCACTTGGATGTCTAATAAGCACCTCAAACTTACATCCAAAACTGAACTCCTGATTATCCACCTCCAAAACCTACTCATCTTGCAATCTTCCCTCTCAGTAAATAGCAAATTTTGCCTTCTCAATGGAGCTTTCCCTGACCATCATATTTAAAATAGCAACCTTACCCCACAGCCAGGAGTCCCTATCCTTCCTCCCTCCTTTTATCTGAAGGTGTTTCTCCTTTTGCAATGACTTGTTTTTATTCTGAATGCAATGACCTGATCTCTACTATTCATTTGCTGTATCACAGAAGCCTGTGTGAATGAATGGAGGGATTTGATGTGTAGCACTGTTAAACTGTGGCAACCCGTGGCCTGAGCAAAACAGGCCTGCAGATCTTTGGTGCACAGCAGTCTGCATGACCTAGGCAGCTAAATGTTTAACCTATTGTCTTTCTGAGCCAGTAAAGAGAAAAAGGGTAAATTGACTTTAAAATGTAACTTTATGCAAGCAGGCAGGAAGTGAGAGGCTCTTAGTCTCACAAAAAGAGCAAAATGTAATTGTTCAAGTGTTATTCTAGCCCTTCCTGCACCACCCCCCAGGTCAAAGTAACCTGTTCCTGCATCTATGCTCCCCCCACCCTTAGGAAGGCCTTTGTCTTAAACCCTTATAAAAGGCTTTCTGCCCTTTTAGCATCACACGGTCGATTTCCCTGTGAATGTGATGCCCGCCCGGCCTGAGAGAGCCACCATGATCTCTCCAGGATTTCTCACCCTGTAAGTAAGCCCTGAATAGAAGTTCATATATCAGAAAATGCCTGTTGTCTTCTTTGGCCTCTGGACTGGCATGGCCCTCTTGGGCTGTGACAGAGACAGACCTGAGATAAAACTTCATTGATCACCTGACCTCTATGTGCCCCTACTCTGACTGGTGGACCATAGCAATGTCTTAGGTCTCCTGGAATTAATGACATTTCAAGGCCAGTGTCTAGTAATCCCCCAAACGTCTGATCATTTCCTTTTCCCCAATGCATAGTCACCTTAGTAAAAAGTCATAAGTCCCTTTTGGGAAACCTGGGAGGAAGAGTAACCATATAAACTTTTGGCACTATAGCAGTGTCCTTCCTCAAGGGGACCCAGACTTCCATTCATTCAAGAAATCCTGGGTCTGTAAACTGTCTCAAATCTGAGAATTGATTGAGGGGCCAACTCTCTGCTTTTATGATTCAAGGTTGACTTTTTTTTTTTCTTATTAATTTTTACTGGGATTGTTCAGATACCATACAATCATCCAAAGATCCAAAGTGCACAATCAGTTGCCCTCAGCACCCTCACACAGCTGTGCATCCATCACCACACTTAATTTTTGTTCAATTTTTAGAAGCTTTTCATTACTCCAGACAAGAAATAAAGTGAAAGATGAAAAAAGAAAAAAAAAAAAAGAAAAGGAAACTCGAATCCTCCCATATCCCTAACCAACCCCCCTCAATGGTTGATTGTAGTGTATAGTTTGCAATAGGTATATATTTCTTCCCTATATACCCCTCTATTATTAACTTCTAATTGTATTGTCATACATTTGTTCTGGTTCATGGAAGAGATTTCTAATAATTGTACAGTTAATCATGGACATTGCCCACCACAGGATTCAGTTTTATACATTCCCATCTTTTGACCTCCAACTTTCCTTCTGGTGACATATATGACTCTGAGCTTCCCCTTTCCACCTCATTCACGCACCATTTGGCACTGTTAGTTATTCTCACATCTTGCAACTGACACCTCTGTTCATTTCCAAACATTTAAGTTCATCCTAGTTGAACATTCTTCTCATACTAAGCAACCGCTCCCCATTCTTGAGCCTCGTTCTATATCTTGGTACCTTATATTTCATGTCTATGAGTTTACATATTATAATTAGTTCCTATCAGTGAGAACCTGCGATATTTGTCCTTATGTGTCTGGCTTATTTCACTCAGTATATTGCCCTCGAGGTTTTGTCATCAATCTATTTTTTTTTTAAAGATGGTTTTGTTCACACACCATACATTCCATCCTAAGTAAACAATTGATGGTTCTCTGTATGGTCACATATTTATGTGTTCACCACCTTCACCACTATATATATAAAAGCATCTACATTTCTTCCACAAGGCAGGAGGGAGAGTCAAAGAAGGTAGAGAGGCAAAAGAAAGAGGAAAAAAAAATGACAGCTAGGAAGCAGCAAAAGGAAAAATAACCTTAAATCAAAGTAGAATAAAGAGTCAGACAACACCACCAATGTCAAGTGTCTAACATGCCTCTCCTATTCCCCCATCTTATCTTCATTTACCTTGGTATATCACCTTTGTTACATTAAAGGATGCATAATACAATGATTCTGTTACTTACAGTCCCTAGTTTATGTTGGTTGCATCCCTCCCCCAATGCCTCCCCATTTTTAACACCTTGCAAGTTGACATTTGCTTGTTCTCCCTCATAAAACAAAATATTTGTACATTTTATCACAATTGTTGAACACTCTAGATTTCACCAAGTTATACAGTCCCAGTCTCTATCTTTCCTCCTTTCTTCTGGTGTCTCACATGCTCCCAACCTACCTCTCTCAACCATATTCATAGTTATCTTTTTTCAGTGTACTTACATTGCTGTGCTACCATCTCCCAAAATTGTGTTCCAAACCATGCACTCCTGTCTTCTCCTATCACTCTGTAGTGCTCCCTTTAGTATTTTCTGCAGAGCGGGTGTCTTGTTCACAAAGTCTCTCATTGTCTGTTTGTCAGAAAATATTTTGAGCTTTCCCTTATATTTGAAGGATAGCTTTGCTGGATATAGGATTCTTGGTTGGTGGTTTTTCTCTTTCAGTATCTTAAATATATCACACCACTTCCTTCTTGCCTCCATGGTTTCTGCTGAGAGATCCACACATAGTCTTATTAAGCTTCCTTTGTATGTGATGGATTGCTTTTCTCTTGATGCTTTCAGGATTCTTTGTCTTTGACATTTGATAATCTGATTATTAAGTGTCTTGGCGTAGGCCTATTCAGATCTATTCTGTTTGGGGTATGCTGCACTTCTTGGATCTGTAATTTTATGTCTTTCATAAGAGATGGGAAATTTTCATTGATTATTTCCTCTAGTATTGCCTCTGCCTCTTTTCCCTTCTCTTCTCCTTCTGGGACACCAATGATATGTACATTCTTGTACTTTGTTTCATCCTTAAGTTCCTGGGGAAGTTGCTCATATTTTTTCATTCTTTTCTACATCTGCTCCTTTGCGTATAGGCTTTCAGGTGTTTTGTTCTCCAGTTCCTGAGTGTTTTCTTCTGCCTCTTGAGATCTGCTGTTGTACGTTTCCATTGTGTCTTTTGTCTCTTGTGTTGTGCCTTTCATTTCCATAGATTCTGCCAGTTGTTTTTTTGAACTTTCGATTTCTGCCTTACATATGCCCAGTGTTTTCTTTACAGCCTCTATCTCTTTTGCGAAATCTTCTCTAAACTTTTTGAATTGATTTAGCATTCATTGTTTAAATTCCTGTATCTCAGTTGAAGTGTACGTTTGTTCCTTTGACTGGGCCATAACTTCGTTTTTCTTGGTGTAGGTTGTAGTTTCTGTTGTCTAGTCATCTGACCCCCTAGGCCACCCCAGTTGGGTTTTCCCAGATGACTACAGGCTCAGATCACAGAAGGAGGAAATATTCAGTATACAGTTTCTCTGATGGTTTTTCTTAGAGGGCTGACACACCTGTGCTTTTCTGCCTGGCAGGTGCACCTGTCAGCCTGTCACCAGCTGGTGTAAGGGGGTGTGGCCTGTGGCTCTCCTCCCCCAGGCTTTGGTTCTGGTAAGGCAGGCAGTAGAGCTGGGCCCCTCCCTTTCCCCTTGGGAAGCTATGCCCCTTCCAGAGATGTCACTGCATATCAATAAGTTCTTTGTTTCTCTGACTCTGATGATCAAAGTGTTTTGATTTAAAAATGGCTGAGGCTTTCTTTACTGCAAACCTCAGCAGGCTGAAAACAGCTGAGGTTTTCTCCACAGAGAGATTCTCTGGGCTCCCTGTCCTGAGACAGATATGTCCCCTGACTCTACCAAGGTCAGTTGTCACCAAAAGCCTCTGTGTGCTTGTTGGGGATTCGCTGTCTGTATTGAGTTGTAAATATTAAAACCCCAGTTGGGGCTGGCTGAGGCCCACTCACTTGCTTGGATAGTCCTGTTCTCTAGCACCATGAGGCTTCTGTGAAGGAGGGGCTCTCAGCTCTCAGCTCTCAGTGAGGGTCTGCAGTTTTTACTTACAGATTTTATGCTGCGATCTCGGACGTTCCTCACAATTCAGGTTGGTGGATGATGAGTGGACAGTCACATTTGTCTCCCCGCAGTTATTCCAGGTTATTTACTAGTTTTTTGGTCATTTATGAATTGTTCCAGGAGGGGACTAACAGTATTCCACTCCTCTCTATGCCGCCATCTTAGCTCCTCCCCTCAAGGTTGACTTTTGGTTACTTGACCTAGAACTCTTCTACTTATACAGATTGTGATGGTTAAGTCCATGTATCAGCTGGGCTAGATTATGGTGTCCTGTTGTTTGGTCAAGCAAGCATGGGCCTGATTGTTATTGTGAGGATATTTGGTGGTTTTTTTTTTAAGCATAAAAGCATATCTAAAATTATATTTACTTAATGTTAGGGGTATTTATTTCTGTGCAGTATTTTTGTTTTCTTACATTTTTGTTTGCTTACTTTTTTTTGTTTATTTTGAAATAAATTCAAACTTGCAGGAACAGTTGCAAAAACAATACAAACTCCATACACAGAACTCCAGCACACCCCAACCACCCTCCACTGATACCCAGATCCACCAACCTTAACATCCTGTCACTCCACCACTTCTTTCTGTCCCTCCCTCCCTCCCTATCATCCATCATCTATTGCTCTGTCTTCTGAACATATGAGAGCAAGCTGCACACATCCTTGAACAAACAATATAATTCATATATGCATTTTCCATGAGTAAGAACATTCATTCATGCAATCACATTAAGCTCAGCTAAGAAGTTCAAGAAATTCAACATTGATACAAAGCTTACATTCTATATTTCATTTTTTTCTTATGTCCCAACTGTGTCCGTTTGAGCCTCCTGTCCTCCATCCTCAGATCCCATCCAGGATCATCCTTGGCATTTAATTGTCATTATCTATTTACACCGTATTTTTTTTCAGTTGTGGAAACATATATACAGCATAAATCTTCCCATTCCAACCCCTCCCAAGCATTCCATTGGTGGGATTAATCACATTCACAATGTTGCAATGACATCACCTTCCCACCATCCATTACTAGAAACTTCCCCTCACCCCAAATAGAAACCCTACACTCATTTCTTATTAACTTGCCATTGCCCCTTCCCCCACCTCTTGTAAACCATACTCTACTTTTCATCTCTATGATCCTATTCTCTGATACTTTCTTTGTATTTACCATGGGGCTTAAATTTAACATCATAAATCTATAACTATCTTGTTTTCTTTGATACTAACTTAACTTCAATAGGACACATAAACTAGATTCTTGTACTCCTCCATTCCCACACCGTTATGTAGTTCTTGTCAAAATTACGGATTTTACATTGAGTCCAAAACCACTGATTTATCATTATACTTTACATCTTTTAGATTCTGTAGGAAGTAAATAGTGGAGTTACAAACCAAAAATACAGTGGTATTGGTATTTATATTTACCATGTGATCTTTACTGGAAATCCTTATTTCTTCATGTGGTTTCAGTCAATTATTTAATGTCCCTTCCTTTCAGCCTATACAATTCCCTTTAGCATTTCTTATATGACTGATCTACTGGTGATGAAGTCCCTCAGCTTTTGATTATCCAGGAATGTTTTCATCTCCCCCTCACTTTTAATCTCCAGGTGTTTGTGAATTTTCTAAGTTTCTGATGGTTATTGACTTCTATTTCTATTCCATTGTGGTCAGAAAATGTGCTTTGAATAAATTCAATTTTTTAAAATTTATTGAGGCTTGTTTTATGTCCCAGCCTATGGTCATTCTGGAGAAAGTTCCATGATCATTAGAGAAGAATGTGTATCCTGGTGATTTGGGATGTAATGTTCTATGTATGTCTGTTAAATTTCTCTATTTATCTCTCTCTCTTTTCTTTGTTTCTCTCTCGGTAGGGCTCTTTTTAGTATCTGAAGTAGGGCAGATCTTTTATTAGTAAAATGTCTCAGCATTTGTTTGTCTGTGAAAAATTAAACTCTCCCTCAAATTTGAAGGAGAGTTTTGCTGGATAAAGTATTCTTGGTGGGCAATTTTTCTCTCTCAGAATTTTAAATATGTCATGCCACTGCCTTCTTGCCTCCATGGTGGCCACTGAGTAGTCACTACTTAGTCTTACATTGTTTCCTTTGTATGTGGTGAATTGCTTTTCTCTTGCTGCTTTCAAAACTTGCTCCTTCTCTTCAGTATTTGACAGTCTGATCAGAATATGTCTCGGAGTGGGTTTATTTGGATTTATTCTATTTGGAGTTCGCTGGGCATTTATGCTTTACATATTTATATTGTGTAGAAGGTTTGGGAAGTTTTCCCCAACAATTTCTTTGAATACTCTTTCTAGACCTTTACCCTTCTCTTCCCCTTCTGGGACACCAATGAGTCTTATATTTGGATGTTTTATTTTATCTATCATATCCCTGTGATCCTTTTCAATTTTTTTCAATTTTTTCCCCATTCTTTCTTTTGTTCTTTCATTTTCTGTTCTGTGTTCCTCAAGGTTGCTGAATCATTGTTCAGCTTCCTCTAGTCTTGTACTATGAGTATCCAGAATGTTTTTAATTTGGTAAACAGTTTCTGTTATTTCCATAAGATCATCTATTTTTTTATTTAGTCTTACAATTTCTTCTTTATGCTCTTCTAGGGTCTTCTTCATGTCCTTTATATCCTGTGCCATGCTCTTCTTCATGTCCTTTATATCCTGTGCCATGGTCTCATTGCTTGTCTTTAGTTCTTTGATGAATTGCTGCAAGTACTGTGCCTCCTCTGATCTTCTGATTTCGGTGTTTGGGTTTGGGTTATCCATATAGTCTGGTTTTATCATATGCTTTAAAATTTTCTGTTGTTTTTGGGATCTTGGCATTTGCTTTACTTGATAGGGTTCTTTCTGGATATGAAGGATTATTGAAACACCAATCTCTAATTTGCCAGATCTACAGATTGGTGGTGTACACTATAACTAACCAGCAAAAGGCATCCACAAGTCACCTATTCCCCTCAAGTCAGTTCTCCGCAACTTTGTGTTTGTGGTGTGTGGGGGTCTGATTCTTGTGGGGTTCAATTCATGCACCAAGTTTGGGTGTGTTGTTGGTGCTGTCCACCCAGAATGTGGGGCATGTGTCTGAGCAATTAGGGAGGCAGGGCAGCTTTAATAATCAAACCTCCTAGGTGTTCCTGGAGATTTAAGGCTGTTCCAAGAGTCTAAACCTTCAGTTCATTCTTGCCACAGATTGTCTCTACTTCTGGCCCACAAGTCTGTGGTATTGGTGTATGGTCCCTGGGATTTCCAAGTGAGTCCCTTTTCCCAGCTGTGCTCTTCTTAGGGCCTCTGCTGAGGGAAGGCTGTGCTACATCACAAGTGCATGCCATCCCTCAAGGGAAGCTCTGGGCCACCGGGCTGTGCAGGGGCATTCCCAGCCTGCTGCAAGGATGACTGAATGGGACATGTTAATTTCTCCCTTTTCACACAGCTCCACCCTCACAACTCTGGGACAATTAGCTGTAGGTGCATGAAAAGCTATTGTCCATGCCTGATATTGTTTGGCATGTGCTCATGTTGCTGGAAACACTTTCTGTCACACTGGGTCCCTTGTTGTGTCTCTGGGCTGTGGTGCCTGCTCTGGGCAGGAGCATTCCCAACGTGCCATGAAGATGGCTGCAAGGGGCAGTTTTTTTCCCCTTTTGGCTTTCCTCTACCTTATTTGCTCTGAGACAATTAGCAGCAGCTGCACAAAAATCTATCTTCCATGCCAGATATTGAGGCATTCACACAGCCCATTCCTGCCATGCTTCACTGTGTGGTTCTCACTGCCATATCTGCAGCTGCTTTTGGGTTTTTTAAAAAAGAATTAGTCCACTTCCAAATGCCAACCCATGGTTTCCCCACACCACAACATGGCCACAGGACATTCAGCAGGCTCACTCACTTGTTTCAGAATGCAGACTCCCAGTTTCACCAAGGGCACAGTCCCTGTGGATTTAGCAGAACTTGTCCAACTGGTACATCACTGGAACTGGTGTTCTGGGTCACTTTCTGGCTTTTATCTAGTATTTTCCCCAAAGGTGTTTTTTTTGCCCTGTCTTACCTAGCCACCATCTTAGGTTCTCTCTATTTGGTGGATTTAAATCATCAGTAAATTGATTGCATGTATGGTTGATTACATCTACAATCACCTGAGGAGATTGCCTTCAACAATGAGAGAAGTCTCATCTAATCAGTTGAAGGGCTCAGAGGGAGAACTGATGATTTCAGCACTCCAAAAGGAAAAATTTCAGCCAGTTAGCTTCTGAAGAGTTCATCAGAAACCTTCATTGGAGTTTCCAGCTACTTGCATGATGAGACTCAGTGCTTGGTTTTTAGAAATCTCAGATATGAGGCTCCAAAAATAAGTTTCTTTCAGAGCACACATAGAAATTTTCATAGCATTCATGAGGTGCTTGATCTGGGAATTTGAAGCCCTAACTCACTTTTCTTTAACAACTTATAAAGCTATTTAGGTACAACCAGCCAACATTATGACCTCAGTGTGATGGCTAGGTTCATGTGTTAGCTTGGCCAGGTGATAGTGCCCAGGTGTCTGGTCAAGCAAGCACTGGTGTATCATGGCTGGTTAATAAACCAGAAGGCTGATTTATTAAATCATCAGTCAACTGACTGCATCTGTGGCTGATTACATCAATGAAGGGCATGTCTTCTGCAATGAGAGAATTCAATCAGCTGGATTTAATCCAATCAGTTGGAGACTTTGAAGGAAGAAGAGAGAACTTTCACTTCTTCAACTAGCCAGTCTCTCCTGGGGAGTTCATCAAAGACCTTCATCAGAGTTGCCAGCTTGATGAATGTACTCATTCAACCCCACAGTGGTGTGAGACACATTTACATATATCTCCTGTAGGTTCTGTTTCCCTAGAGAACCCTAACTAATACACTCAGTAAGGCAGCTGCTTTCTAAGTCTGTCTTGTGTCCATGTCCCAGTCAATTCAAGTGTCTGGAGAAGATAGGCCCATTTTCCCTTGCATCTCTCCACATGGTTACTTGGCACTGTTGTCCCTCATTTACTTTTTTTTAGTGAAGTTTTAGTTTAGTTTAGTTTAGTTTTTAAGCCAGTCAGTATCTACATTCAACCAACAGAGGGAAGGTCAGAGATGTTGGCCTACTGCCCCATTCCATTAATGATGTAGGCCTATCCCTACAGCACACATTTCTCTTTAGAATCCAGAAGTTCCTCTACTTGTAATTACCTCAAGTGTGACATGTTTTATCTTGTGCCATTTTCACTCTTCAAGATGCCATTTGGAGAGTGGGGGATCTTCTTCCCACTGTGATTGGGCCATGGGATTCTGACTAAATTGGTTACAAATTCATGGTTTGATAAATTTGTTGTATTGAAAACTTGAAATGTAGGATACCATTAAGTGTCTGTTTATATTTTTGAATATTTGTATTACTTGCAATTAATTAATAAACAGGAGTTTAAAAAAATATTGAGGAATGGGTTAAAAGAAAACTTCACTAAACTCTGCTAAGGTATCAAGCACACCTTCACCCAGAACCATGCCTCTTATAAGTATTTGAGTAGGACTGTCCAATGATGATATTTTGCTTATCTCTCTCTATTGCTAATTCATGCCATGGGTTATCAGTGCCTTGTTGATCATTGGAAATAAAGTCAATAGTGCCTTTTAATCTGATCAACTTAGAAAACCAATTCCAAAAACCTCAGAACCAAATAAAAAATCTCACCCTTAAGATTCTGTTTCAAAAGCTCCTTTCTGTACCAAAACCTGTATTAGTCAGGGTTCTCCAGAGAAACACAACTGACAGGATATATAAAATATATTATATATTATAGACTATAGATTATATGAATTGACCTATGCAACTGTGGGGATTGGAAAGCCCAAACACTATAGGCCAGGCTATAGGATTGAAAGTCCAATGAAGGTGAAGTGTATTCCCCAGGAGAATCTGGCTGGCTGAAAAAAAGGCAGAAATTCTGCTTTCTAACTTCTGAAATCCTCAGTTTTTTTTCTTTAACACCTCTAACTGATTGAATGAGGAGACTCTCCTCATTGCTGGGGGCAATCTCCTTTTCTCTTTGTAGATGCAATCACCCATAGATGCAATCAACTGATGGTGTAAATCTATGTAAGAAATATCCTCATAGTAATAATTAAGCCAGTTCTTGCTTGACTAGACAACTGGACAACATAACCTAGCTGAGTTGACACATGAAATTAACCACTACAGGGTCAAATGGCCCTTTATTTTCCAGCCCTTGCTATGCAGTTGGTAATATTCTAAATAGTGAAACAGAAATATTTCCATTAAATTCAGGAATAATACAAGGATTCCCACTATTACTGCTACTACTCAGTGTTATGAAGGAAATCTTAGATAATACATTCAGGCATAAAATTAAAGGAAAAAGAGGTATAAACATTGAAATGGAGTTCCATATCCAACTTTTTTTCTCCTCTCTTCCTTGCTAAAGAACTCTGATTTTGTCCTTTGTTTGCAGTGTATTGTCATGTTGTATGTACCATCTGGAGCTGCTGCAGTTATCCTGTAAATTAAGCAGAGAAACAGCCTAAGAAAAAACTGATACATTGGAATTGGTAGAGTGGAAAGGTGGGCAAAACCTGGGTAAGTGATGATGTCTCTGAGGTACCGAACTAACCAAGTTTGGAGCACCTAGTCTTGCAATTTTTGTTTATGTGAATTATGAATATCTTTATTGTTTAAGTCTCTTTGATTATTACTCACAGCCAAAACTCTTCTATCTGATTGGGTTTCCTTATTTGTAGGCAATATTATTGTCTATATAAAACATCCAAGAGAATCAACTGACCCTTAGAACTATAAGGTTGAATATGATCCAGAAAATGATCTAACATGGTAAACTTAAAAGATCAGTAGCTCTATCTTAAGGGATGTTTTTGTCTTTAACATTTATGCTAAAACTAGGCTTGATGTTTTGTTAAGTGGTTTAGAAAAGTTCAAGACCTTCAGTTTTTAAAATTTAAATATGACAAAATTTAAGTAACATGAAACTGTAAAAAATCTTAATAAAATTAAACTTAAAATGAAGATGTTATAGGTAAATACATGATTCCATAGGTTTAAAACTATAAACAGCATTTAAAATCTAACAAGTGAGCAAGAAACATTGGTACAAAATTGTATTGAAGACCTGATACATCCCAGAGTAATTTGGGCAGAGAATAAAAATGTATTTGCAAAGCCCCATTGAGGGACTGGGGGAAGATATGGAAATATTAAACTTCTCCACCTGGGGAATTCCTGATATTCTTGCAAGCATTTGGGGACTACCAGTTGAGTAGGCCAAACCCTTGATCTTGAGGCTTGCCTTACAAAGCTTGTTACTGCAAAGAAGAGGCTAAGCCTACCTATAATTGTGCCTCAAACTCCCCCCTTCCAGAACCTCTTTTGTTGCTCAGATGTGGCCGCCTCTCCCTCTAAGCCAACTCGGAGAGTAAATTCACTACCTCCCCACTGTGTGGGACATGACTCCCAGGGGTGTAAATCTACCTGGTAATGTGAGACATGACTCTTGAAGATTAGCCTGGACCTGCCATCATAGGATTGAGAAAACCTTCTGGACCAACAAGGGGAAAAGAAATGAGCCAAAATAGAGCTTCAGTGGTTGAGAGATTTGAAATGAAGCCAAGAGGTCATTCTGGAGGTTATTCTTATGCATTATGTAGATATTCCTTTTTAGTTTTTAGTGTATTATAATAGCTAGAAGGAAATACTTGAAACTGTTGAATTGCAATCCATTATCCTTGATTCTTGAAGATGAGCATATAACTGTATAGCTAATATGGTGTGACCATGTGATTGTGAAAACCTTGTGGCACACATTCCCTTTATCCAGTGTATGGACAGATGAGTAGAAAAATGGCACAAAAAAGTAAATGAATAATGGGGGGGAGAGTGGTATGGGATGTTTGGGTGTTCTTTTTTACTTTTATTTTTATTCTTATTTGTATTTTTCTTTTTTGGAGTAATGAAAATTTTCAAAAATTGATTGTGATGAATGCACAGCTATATGATGTGAACTGATTGCACACTTTGGATGATCATATGGTATGTGAATATATATATATATATATATTATTGCATTTAAAAATTGTGTTGAAGGATCTACAAGGAGATCTGAAGAACTGAGAAGATATACTACATTCTGTGAAGGGTAGATTTTATGTTGAATGCTTTCAATCTCTATTCCCAATTAACAAAAAAATTCCAATATGGTTTTTCATGGAAATATGCCTCTGGCTTTTAAATTAATCTAAAAGATAAAAGTGGATAAAAATAGCCAAAAGCTACTTTAAAAGAGGAAGAGACTTGCCAATCAGAAATCAAAATTCACTATAATAAAAGAATAATGACATGGTATTTTGGGAGGAATATATAAACAGGAAAAATAAAAACAAAATCACATACAAAAATAGATGCAGTTACTGTTAGGAATTTAGTTTATAAAAAAAATTGGCATTTGAATGCAACAGAAAATTATGGTCAATTCAATAAGATATTTTTAAAAATGCTGCCTTACACCATTTCCAAAAAATGCATTTCAGAAGGAATACAGAGGTAAATTTAAAGTCGAAATTATAAAAGTGCTAAAATAAAACATATAGTATTTGTCTAACCTTGGGAGAGTAGGCTCCTGAAAGGAATCATAAAGAAAAAAATGATAAATATTAAATTTTGGTAAACCAAAGATGCCAGAGACAAGCAATGGACTAAGAAAAAATAAGTGAAACATACAGAACAGACAATTTATACTCAAAAAATATACTTTAAAAAGATCCATAAATCAGCAGAGAAAAAAATACCCCATAAAAAAGTGAAAAAAAAAAAAAACAAAGACAACTAGAGGAAATTCAATGACTAATAAATATTTTCAAATATGCTCAATTTTTATAGTAATCAAGGAAATTAAATTTAAAGCAACAGCATACCATATTTAACCATCAGATTGACAAAATTAAAGAACAAATCACAACAAAGGAAAGTATGACGTCAGATAGGTGCTTTTACTTTGTTGATATGAGCATAACTAAAATTTTTTGATGTGCAGTTGGGCAGTGTCTATCAAATTTTTAAATGGGTATGGTTTTGACCCAGCAATTCAGTTTCTAGGTTTCTACTTAAAGAACAATTTACAGATGTATGTAAAGAACCTGAGTAAGGATTTTTATTGTAGCAATGTTTCAAACAGGCCAAATTTGGAAAACAGAACAGCACAAACACCTAAATTTCTATCAAATAATGGTTACATAATCTAGGGTGCAATCATACAGTGGAATACTGGGCACTAGTTAACCTAAATAAGATATGCCTATATATCTTACACATAAAATCCCCAGATATACTGTTAAATAAAAACAGAAAGTAGCTGACCAATAATACAGTGTGACATAATTTTAAGGCGGAAAATAGCATCCAACAGATCTAAACAAATGTGGTTAAATATGTATTAAAAAATCTAGAAGAATATGCTATTACTTGTGTTATCTCTGGAAAAGGGACTCATACTGGATGTTGGTCAAGAGAGCACATTTACTTTATATAGCTTAATTTTCAAATGGTATTTGCTCTAACCCAGATTAGCCCCAAGACCAAAGAACATACCTAGTGTGGAGTCACCCGTAAGTTTAATTAGGGACTTACAAAACAGAAGATGACTTTTCCCAGTGGTGATGGCAGTGGGTTGGGAGAGTGAAGTCAGCATTCCACTATCCCACAGAGAGAGAAGAGTACCAAGGGGGGAGCTTATTTGTGTTTCTGACAACAGAGTTTCTCATGAGATTTGGTTACAACAGGATCTCGCGAGATTTGGTTACAAGGTCTTGAGATTTGGTTAATAACAGTGATTAAGGGAGGAAAATTGTAATGCTTTCTCATCTGGGGAGGGGACTGTCACCTGGTCATGTAGGTGGTTGTATGTATCCCAGTGATGGAGGAGGGGGCAGGACCTCAGGACCTGAGTCCTCACAGTGTTGTATTCACATGCTAATTGTATAAGTAATAAATTAATAAATACAAGCAATACATACTGTAAAAAATAAAAGCAAACAAAAAATACAGAAATGTATTAAGCTGAAAGTGAAAGTTTCTCCATCTAAACATCCAGACAACTTTAGATATGTTTTCCTAAACGTTTCTTTGCATGTATATAAATATTTCCTTTTTGTTTTAAAGAAACTGGATTATGTTCTAGCTCCCAATATTGTAACTCATTATATTGACACTATTTTTTTCAATGATTCTTTCATTTAACAAGTATTTACTGAGCACATACACTGTTTTAGTGTTGGTCACTATTCCAGGCATGTTGATCTTTTTTTAGAAGATCATTTTATAAACTGTAGAGTGTTCTATTGATTGGATGATTCACTATGGTTTTAGTGAATATCTGACTGATAGAAACGTGGGTTTTCTTGACTCCCCAGGGTGTAAATCTCCCTGGCAACATGGGACACGATTCCCAGGGATGAGACTGTGCCTGGAATCATGGGATTGAGAAAGACTTCTGGACCAAACAGGGGAAGAGAAATGAAACAAAGTAAAGTTTCAGTGGCTGAGAGATTTCAAATGGAGTGGAGAGGTCACTCTGAAGGTCATTCTTATGCACTTCTCTTTTTAGTTTTTAGTGTATTGGAATAGCTAGAAGGAAATACCTGAAACTGTCAAACCACAGCCCAGTAGTCTTGATTCTTGAAGATGATTGCATAACTATGTAGCTTACATGGTGTGACTGTGTAATTGTGAAAACCTTGTGGCTCACACTCTCTTTATCCAGTGTATGACAGATGAGTAGAAAAATGGGGACAAAAACTAAATGAAAAATAGGGTGGGATGGGGGGTGTGATTTGGGTGCTCTTTTTTACTTTTATTTTTATTCTTATTTTCATTCTTTCTGGTGTAAGGAAAATGTTCAAAAATTGATTGGGGTGATGAATGCCCAACTATATGATGGTCTGTGAACAGCTGATTGTGCACCATGGATGATTGTATAGTATGTGAATATACCTCAAGAAAACTGAATTTAAAAAAAAGAAATGTAGTTTGTACAAGTTTCATACATAATAACCTCTACTGTGATGAACTGAGGATCATCCATGTACAGAGTTTGTACAGACATCTTTGCTCACTTGTTTAATTATTTTCCTAGGATAAACTCCAAAAAGTAGAATTGCTGGGCTGAAGGGAATACATAATAAAATGTTTGCTACATATTTCCAGATTGCTTCCAGAAATCTTGTATGACAAAAGTATGAGAATTCTTGATTCTGAACAATATTAAAAATCACCTATCTTTTAAGTCTTTGGTAATATGATGGGTAGAAAATTATAGGTCACTTGTAATCTGCAGGTCTTCTGTGATAAATGTGGTTGAGACTATTTTAAAGATTTATTTACAGATAATTTACTTCTATGAATTACTTTTTCATGATGTTTGTTTTCCATTGGAGCATTAATCTTTTCCTTGTTAAAACATATTAAACATATTAGTCTGATGATTGCTAAGTATTTTCAAAATTCTGTACCTTCAATTTTCATTAGAGCTTGCTTTTAAAATATGCATGGTTGAAGGCTGGTCAGGCTAAATGATTTACACAACTAATTAGCAGGAGGACAATTGAATGCAAGTGACCTGATATCCAGTTCATGGTTTTTCCCATTCCACCTCAGTGCTTCTGTGAAGAGATAACTGATTTTGTAATAATCAGTTATAAGAATATCAACATCAGTCATTATTTTATTGCCTTTTAGGAGCAAAGGGTAGGTTAGGTTCTTTGCCAATATTTTAAACTATTTCTCCTGCAGGCCTTAAAATCACAAATTCTTGGCAAAATCTGCTAGTTACTATGAATTCCAATATTGTAGAGTTTGGAATTAGAATTCTTTGTGTTACAAGTGGCAGAGACCCAACATGAATCAGTTTAAGGAAAACAGAGGTGTTATTGGAAAGATACTAAGATATGGCATTCCCTGTGGGAAGGGAGCTTAGAAGTGTGGGTTTGGAACACTCATAGTCTTCACCTCTCACCAGGTTTCTCTCTCTGCTGCATATCAACCCCTCAACACATGGAAAAGGAATAGAAAACCATATTGAGGCTGGAAACAGGGTCTTAAGGTGCTAGCTTTTGTTCATTTCACCAGATCTTTCAGCAACTGAACCAAAGTTTACAAAGTATTTTCATGAAGTCAGTTTATCTAACAGGTAAGTAGCTTGTAATTATCATAGCAATCCATGGGATTTACAAAGTACCTGTGAGAGAAGGCAGAATGGGGCAGTGATTCAGAGGGGTTTGGGAAACCTAGCTGAATCATTTACCAACATCGTGACCTTGGGCCAGGTACTTTGAAAAAGCTTCAGCTCCCTCAACTAAAAGTGAATGGCAATGGAAACCAACTCAGAGGGATGTTGTGAAGTTTAAATGAGGTAATAGATGTCCAGTGCTTAGCATGAGCATGGAACATAATAAATAATCAGTTAATGTTAACTATTATTATTTTATGCCCATCCCCTAGAAACCAATATGCTTTAGTAACAGGTTTAACTACAACAGAAAGAGCTCAAATAACAGTAGCTTAAACAAGGTAGAAATGTAAAGTCCGAAGTTTTATAAACCATGCCTGGAATGGTGACTCTTTTCCATAAAGTTTTTCCTCCAGTTTAAATATTACCTCATCTACTTGTCTTTACTTAGCCAAACCTCAATTTCTTCATAGCACGTTTTTAGTAACTTATAGAATTGTTAACTCAAAGGAGAATGTCCAAAGGTAAATCAAAATGCAAGGTAAAGGATGATATTGACGATATTTCAAAACTTCAACTTCCATGTGAGATCGAAGGAAGAGATGTTTATTTGGTATGAAATTTGTATTTTCTGTAGCATGCTATCTCATTTAACCTGTATGGTCAGTTTATTTAAGCAACATAATTACATGGAAGCTAGAATAGGGAATAGATCTTGTTATTCTGATGGGTTAATGTAATACTCTGATACACCACAGTGTATTTTGGGCAGAAAATAACAAAAGCATTTGCAAAGTCTCCTTGAGGGACTGGGAAAAATGTGGAAATATTAAACTTCCCCACCTGGGGAATTCCTTATATCGTCACAAGCATTAAAGACTTCCAATTTAGTAAGTCAAACCCTTGATTTGGGGCTTGCCCTTATGAATCTTATTCCTGCAAAGGAGAAGCTAAGTCTACTTATAACTATGCCTAAGAGTCACCCACAGAGAACCTTCATTGTTGCTCAGATATGGACCTTTTCTTTAAGTCAACTCTAAGTCAAAAATATTTCCACATTTTCCCACAGTCCCTCAAGGAGCCTTTGCAAATACATCATTCTCTGCCAGGATTGTTCTGGGATGTATTGGGGCTTCACACTAACCTGCACAAACCAATCAGACCTCACTCCCCAATCAATGCTCCATGTAATAATGTTGAATAAACTGACCATACAGGTCAAATTATATAATGTGTTACAAGAAAATATAGATCTTGCACCTAATAAACATCTCTTCTTTTGGTCCCACACAGAAGCTGAAGCTTCAAAAATGCTATCAATATCATCCTTTACCCTTCAGTCTGATTTACCTTAATCCTAACTGAGTCCATTTCATTCGTATCTCTAATTGAAGTCTGATCTCTTTTTTCAGACTCTTTAACATTTGCTGTGTGGGGTAATGCTGACATTTATAGCTGCCCGACTCTGGCTCTGAGTCTCAGGTGTCACACAGATACCCAAAGTTCCAGAGACCAACCAGGTTATGCATAAAGAGCCCAGCATCTCAGAGTTTAGAAATAACCATTACAACTCAGGGATAGATGTAACTGCTGTAAGAGCTTACAATCTAGGAACCTTTACACTAAGCCTTCCCCTGATAACCTATGCTCTCAGACTCAATTCTCAGAGTTTGCACATTATAGTTAGTCCATATTAGTGAGGCATTATAATATTTTTCTTTTCATTTCTGGTTTATTTCACTCAACATACTGTCCTTAATGTCCACTCACCTCACAACTTCACTCCTTCTTGTAACAGTTCAATATTCCATTCGCAGATTGCTATTCCATTCGTCAGTTGATATACCCTTATGTCACCTCCATCCACTGCAAATCACGAATACTGACACCATAAACCCCACTGTGCAAATGTCCATTCATGTCCCTTTTTCAGCTCTTCCAAGTATATACCCACTAACCAAGTTGCAGGACCACATGGGCAACCCTTTGCTTAGCTTCCTGTGGAACTACCACACTTCCCTCCAGATGGGCTGTATTCTATGTCCCCAACACATTTTCCCCAGCACTTTATCCTTCTGTTTCTTTTTTAGACAGTTTTATTCATACAACATACATTCCATCCTCAGTAAACAATCAATGGTTCACTGTATAATCACATAGTTATGCATTCACCAACACTATCTATATAAGGACATCTCCATTTCTTCCACAAAGAAAGAGCAAGAGGTGAAAAAAGTAATAAGAAAAAAAAAAGAAAGAAAAAGTAACAACTAAAAAGCAACAAAAGAAAAAACAAAATTAAAATAGAATAAATACAATTAAAAAGTCAGATAACAACACCAGCACCAAGTATCCCCATACCCCTACCTTATATCTCTCTCTTATATACATTTAGCTTTGGTATATTGCCTTTGTTACAATTAATGGAAGCATATTACAATGTTACCGTTAGCTATAAACTCTAGCTTGCATTGATTGTATTTTTTTCTGCAATACCACCCCATTTTTAACACCTTGCAAAACTGACATTCATTTGTTCTCCCTCATGTATAAACATATTTGTACATTTAATCACAATCATTGACCACTCTAGGTGTCACTAAGTTATACAGTTCCATTCTTTATCTTCTATCCTTCCCCCATCATCCTAGGCTGCCCCTAACCTTCCTTCCTCAACTTTACTCACAGTCATTTTTGTTCAGTGTATTTACATTATTGTGTTACCGTCCCTCAATATTGTGCTCCAAACCTCTTTCTCCTGTCTTTTCTTATTTGTCTGTAGTGCTCCCTTTAGTATTTCCTGTAGAGCAGGTATCTCTCTCAGTGTCTGTTTGAGCATATTTTAAACTCTCCCTCATTTTTGAGGGACAGCTTCACCAGATACAGAATTCTTGGTTGGTAGTTCCTCTCTTTCAGTATCTTAAATATATTATACCACTGCCTTCTTGTCTCCATGGTTTCTACTGAGAAATCTGCACATAGTCTTATTGAGCTTCCTTTGTATGTGATGGATTGCTTTTCTCTTACTGCTTTCAGAATTCTCTCATTGTCTTTGACATTTGATAATCTGATGATTAAATGCCTTGGCATAGATCTGTTTGAATCTATTCTGTTTGGGGTATGCTGCACTTCTTTGATCTGTAATTTTATGCCTTCCATAAGAGATGAGAAATTTTCATTGATTATTTCTTCCATTGTTGTTTCTGTCCCTTTTCTCTTCTCTTCTCTTTCTGGGACACCATACAGCCATGCACTTCATGTTGTCATTCAATTCCCTAAGATGCTGCTCATATTTTTCCATTCTTTTCCCTATCTGCTCTTTTGTGCATAGGATTTCATATGTCCTGGCCTCCAGTTACTGAATCTTTTCTTCTGCCTCTTTAAATCTGCTGTTGTATGTCTCCATTGTGTTTTTTTAACTCTTGTATTGTGCCTTTCATTCCCATAAGTTCTGCCAATTGTTTTTTCACACTTTTGATTTCTTAGTTATGTTTGCCCAATATCTTCTTTATATCCTTCATCTCTTTTGTCATATCTTCCCTTAACTCGTTGATTTGATTTTTGGATTGATTTAGGAGATTTGTTTGATTAATAAATAGTTTTTTCAATTCCTGTGTCTCAGTTGAAGTGTAAGTTTGTTCCTTTGACTGGGCCATATCTTTGTTTTTCCTAAAGTGACTCAAAATCTTTTGTTGTTTAGGCATCTGGTTTCCTTGATTACCCCAATCAGATTTTTCCAGACCAGATGGGCCAAGGTCTTAGGAGGAAGGTGTAATCAGTATCAAGTTTACCTGAGGAGCAGGTTGTCAGTTTCCTGTGAGGCCTCTAGACTTGGTGCTTCTCCTATCCTGTCCAGCAGGTGGTGCCTGTCAGCACACAGCTCCCCACCAGCATAAAGTGGTGCAGTCCCTTTAACTGACAGTGGACCCAGTCCTGGCTAGGGGCTGAGGGTGTCAGAAGCTAAGCTTAAGTTGTTTCTGGTTTGTTTGTTTTCCCCCAGGCCCTGGGGTCTGAGTTCCCAGAGGGAGGGCTGCCACTGGAGGTGGACCCTGCCCCCTTTTCTTAGGGAAGATGCGTTCCCTAGGGAATTCTGTTCTACACTTGAATTCCTCCTTTGTCTCTCTGACTCTCTTAATGCTACCCTTGCCTGGGTCAGCTGCTGACAATTAAAAATGCCTGAGGCTTTCTCTAATGAGCTTAGAACGAGAGAAAAATAAATGGAAAATGAGTGAAAGCCCTTTTTTAGAGCCAGTCTCCAGCCCCTCAGTTTTGCCAGTCAAGCAGAGTTTGTACTCAGTTCTCTGTGCCCTTTTTTTTTAGGGGGGGGGGGGTTGGAGACACAGCCATTTTCCAGAATTCTGAGCTCAGCCATTTCCAAAAGCCTTTGTGTGTGTGTGTGTGTGTGTGTGTGTGTACTTTTTTTTTCTTCAGCCCTGCCTCCTCTCTGCCAGGAAGAACCACAGATTCCTGTTTGCTCAGGGCTTATCTGTGCTTTTATGTTGTATTTAATAGTCCAAATTTATTAAATTAAAACAGCAATTGGAGCTTAGTTGAGCTACTTTTCCTTGCTCCTGGCAGGGATGGGTTCTTTCAATTTTCAGAGTTTGCACATTCTACTCCATATTAGTGGGGCATTATAAAATTTGTCTTTTCAATTCTGGCTTATTTCACTCAACATACTGTCCTCACGGTCCATTCAACTAGGTGCATACCTCACAACTTCATTCCTTCTTGCCACCACTCAGTATTCCATTGTATGTATACACCACAGTTCACCATTCCATTTATCAATTGATGTATCCTTAGGCACCTTCGTACTTGTGAATGGTGAATATAGCTGCCATAAGCACCAGTGTGCAATGTTCACTCATGTCCCTGCTCTCAGTTCTTCCAAGTATATACCCAGTAATGGAGTTGCAGACCATGGCAACCCCATTGTTAGCTTCCTGTGGAACCACCATACTGCTCTCCAGTTGGGCTGTGCCATTCTATTTCCCTACCAACGGGGAATAGGTACATCCCTCTCTCCACATTTTCTCCAGCACTTGTATTCCTCTGTTTATTTTTGACAGCTTTATTCACACACCATACAATCCACCTTAAGTAAGCAATCAATGATTCCCAGTATAATCACATAATTATGCATTCACCACCACAATACATATGAGGACATTTCCATCTCTTCTCCAAAGAAAAAGGAAAAAAGAGAAAAAAAATGAAGAATAAAAATACAAAATATAGAAGAAAAATAAAAATAAAATACAATGAAAAGATCAGACAACATCACCATGACCACGAATCCCATATCACTCTCTTATATACCCTCTTATAGATATTTAGCTTTTATATATTGCCTTTGTTACAATTAATGGAAGCATCTTACAGTGTTACTGTTAACTATAGACTCGAGGTTGTATTGATTATATTTTGTCCCCTATACCATCCAGCTTTCAACACATTGTAATATTGACATTCATTTGTTCTCCCTTATTTAAAAAGAGTCTTATATCTGTACATTTCATCACCATCATTGACAACTCTACGTTTTGCTAAGTTATACAACCCCAGTCTTTATCTTCTATTTTTCTGTCTGGTGTCATACCTGTCCTTAGCCTTCCTTTTTCAACTGTACTCACACTCATCTTTGTTCAGAGAACTTACAATATGGTGTTAACCATCACACACTATTATGCTATCCATTTCATTTACAGACCTATAGAATCAATCCTAGTGAACTTTCTGTACTTCTTCAGCATGAAATACCTGCTCTCTAACCTCTTTCTATCTCCTGATAACCTGTGTTCTCAACTCTCAAATTTCACTCATCAATGTTAGTCCATATTAGTGAGACCATACAGCAGCAGCCCTTTCATTTCTGACTAACTTTACTCAATGTAATGTCTACTGTCTACCATTTTGTCTTTTGGGTTTTATATGTTATATCTTATTTTATTTTTATTATTTCCCTCTCTTTCTCTTTTTACCCTTACTGATAGTCTTCATTACTACACTCTTCTCCAAACCTCTCTCTTGTCTTTTCCTATCTGCCTTTAAGTCTCCTTTTAGTATTTCTTATAGAACAGGTATTTTGTTCACAAACTCTCTCAGTGTCTGCTTGTCTGAAAAATATTTTAAACTCTCCCTCATTTTTGAAGGACAGTTTTTCCAGATACAGAATTCTTGGTTTGCAGTTTTTCTCTTTCAGTATCTTAAATATATCATACCACTGCCTTCTTGTCTCCATGGTTTCTACTGAGAAATCTGCACATAGTCTTATTGAGCTTCCTTTGTATGTGATGTATCACTTTTCTCTTGCTGCTTTCAGAATTCTCTCATTGTCTTTGACATTTGATAATCTGATTATTAAGTGTCTTGGAGTCAGTTTAATTGAATCTATTCTGTTTGGGGTATACTGTGCTCTTTGGATCTGTAATTTTATGTCTTTCATAACAGTGATTATTTCCTCCATTATTCTTTCTGCCCCTTTCCCCATTTCTTCTTCTGGGACACTCAAGTCATGTATATTCATGCACTTCATGTTGTCATTTAGTTCCCTGAGACCCTGCTCATATTTTTCCATTCTTTTCCCTATCTGTTCTTTTGTGCATAGGATTTCAGCTGTCCTCCAATTCATGAATCCTTTCCTCTGCCTCTTTAAATCTGCAGTTGTATGTCTCCATTTTGTTTTTCCCCTCGTTTTGTGCCTTTCATTCCCAAAAGTTCTGTCAATTGTTTTTTGCAAACTTTGTATTTCTTCCTTATGTTTGCCCAATGTCTTCTTAATATCCTTCATCTCTTTTGCCATATCTTCCCTCAACTCATTGATTTGATTTTTGAATTGATTTGGGAGATATGTTTGATTAATAATTAGTTACTTCAATTCTGTATCTCAGTTGAAGTGTAGGTTTGTTCCTTTGACTGGGCCATATCTTTGTTTTTCCTAAGGTGACTCAAAATCTTTTGTTTTCTAGGCATCTGGTTTCCTTGATTACCCCATTCAGATTTTCCGAGACCAGATTGGCTCAGGTCTCAAGAGGAGGCTGTATTCAGTATCAGTTTTCCCTGAAGGTGAGAACCAGAAGATTGTCACAGTTTCCTATGAGGCCTCTAGACTCTGTGCTTTTCTTATCCTGCCCAGCAGGTGATGCTTGTCAGCCCACAGCTCCCCACCAGCATGAAGAGTTGTAGTGTATTTAATTCTCAGTGGACCCTGTCCTGGCCAGGGATCAAGGGTGTCAGAAGCCAAGCTTAGTTTGTTTCTATTCTGCTCCCCCTTCCCTGGGGTCTGAGCTCTCTAAGCAAGGACCCCCACTTGAGCTGGGCCCCACTACCCCTATTTTCTTAGGGAAGATAAGCCCTTTAGGGAATTGTCTCTTACACTTGAGTTTTTCCTTTGACTCTCTGACTGTCTTAACTTCACCCTTCCCTGGGTCAGTGCTGACAATTGAAACTGCCTGAGGCTTTTCTAATGAGATACCTAAAATGAGAGGGGAAAAAAATAAAAAAGCAGGAAGTCCCCTTTTCAGTACCAGTCTCCAACCATCCAGTTCACCAGGCAAGAACTGAAGTTTGTACTCAGTTCTGTGTGCCCCTTTTCTTGGGACACAGCCCTTTTCCAGTATTCTGAGCTCAGCAGACTCCAAAAGCCTCTGTATATATATACATCCATCAGGCCTGTTTCCTTTCTGCCAGGATAAACCTCTGGATTCCCTTCCTGCTTGCTGTGGGTTTATCTGTGCTCATAGCATGTATTCAGTAGTCCAAATTTGTTAATTAAAACTGCAATTGGTGCTTGGTTGAACCACATTCCCTTGCTCACAGCAGGGGCTGCTTCTTCTTTTTCCCAAAGCAAGGTTTGCAACTCAGCCTGCCATGCCAGTGGAAGAGGGGTACAAGCTCCACAGTTTGGGGAGCTTTACTTACAGTTCTATGCTGTGATCTCAGCCATTCCACCCTTTCCTGACTGGTGTACAATGTTGTCTAGTCATGGATGTCACCCCATCAGTTGTTCCAGACTATTTTCTGGTTGTTCCTGGCTATTTACTAGTTGCCCTAGGGGAAAAATTAAATTCCACACCTCCCCATGCTGCCATCTTGCCCCCAATTCAAGACATTTTAACCTTCAATAATAGGAGAGTGATAAAAATAAGTCAACTTGCTTTCTTGGGATTCCTGCTTTCTGCCAAGAATTCATGTACAATTTGAAGTCTCTGCAGCTAATTAACTAACATAGTGTTGGAAATCCAGAGAAAGTACAACCTTTGAGTCATGACTCTAATTGTTTCTGGAAAAAGCCAGTTCTGTCTGACATTATTCTCTGGAAAAAATTTTTTCTTTAGTAAACTGGTGCTATTTATTCCTTATTTTGGGTGGAAGAGAAACATTTTTGTAAAGCAGCAAATGACTTTCATTTCAGTGTAAACAGAAATGTGTCTAAATATTACAAGAATTGAAGTAATAATTATGCAAACATGACATAGCTTTAGAGCTAGTTACTTTCTTAAATATTCCTATTGGAAATTCTGTGTCACCGTTATTGCCAAGAGAGAAGAAATATTGCCAGAGTTAATACACCAATGAAGAGCTAATTCTGACTTATACCTAGCACAGTAATAAGTGAGGAAATGTATTTTGACTCATAAGTATGTCTTTCTCTCCAGAATCTTTGATTTGATATGATTTTTCCTGATTCTCCATCTTGGGATCATTGGCCCAGTCACTAACACCCACTTTTTCATTGTCAATGGACCATTTTCAGACAGAAACTCACCGGATTTCTTTCTATGTATTAATAAACACTTTCTAGGTATGCTAGGAGCTTTTGCATAAAGGCTTAACTAATTCCTGGATTGAGGGTTTTTGTTTGTTCTTCATGATACAGGTGTGGATGCTTAGGATCAGCAAGGCTAAATGAATTTGTCAGAGTCACAAAACAAGTCATTGGAAGAGTGGAGGGGGGACATCAATCCTCAGGCTTATTTGAATCTACACTTATTGATTCATATTGCCATGTCTTGACAGTATGGTTACCATATTGTACTTTGCAGAGGCTATATCAATTGACATTCATTTGTTACAAGTGACAAAAATATAAAGACTTTTTCAGTGACAATGAGTAGCTGGCTAGGGAGCTAAATGGGACCAGGCAAGGAACCAACACAGGACAAAGAACAGCTCCAGATGTTGGAGCAACAGGACACACTTTGGCTCCCTTTTAGAATAAAAAGATTCAAAACTTGTTTTCATTATATTATTTCAGTTTTCTTGTGATTAAAGTCCCAGGAGAGAGATCTCTATTGGCTCAGCCAGAATCATGTTTCTTGGCTAGGGGATGGCAGAGCTCCTGATTACAATATTATAAGTCTGCTTATAACTGGGAAGAAATAATTTCCCCAAAGGAAATCACGGTGCTCTAAGAAGGGAAAATGGATGCTGAGATACCAAAAAAAAAATAAAAAGCTAAAAAAATCCACATGCAGTTCTCTTCAGGATATCAACCTCACATAATGCTAAGAATAATTCAAAGTATTACTTAATAATCTTTTATGGAGATTTCATACATTAATAGTCTCAGATCCTTCACAAATTTCTTCTTCTATTGAGCCGTTACCATCAACTCTGATAAATTTTCTACCAGTAGTTTTTTACATGACTATTCAAAAGCAGTACTTTGACTTGATCTACATAACCGCTTTTAAGATTCCAAGAGTGTCTGTATTCAGACCATAGTAAACAATGCCTTTAGTCACAGTCTTCATAATTTATAGAATGCCATGATATCCTCTCCTGTCCTTGGATGTCTGTGTCACTTTTCTGATCCATAGCAACATGTGTCAGTCAAATGCAATAGGATGAGGGAGCTTAGCCACAGCCAGAGCATGATATCACCCCACCTACCCAGGTGGGAACACGGACAGCATGGTGAAAAATGATATCAAGCTTCCCAAAGAAATTGATGGAGCACCACAACGGAAAATCTAAGAGCAGGAGATACCCCTCATTTCTAGGCAGTTTGGGACAAACATCAGATGTTTGTCAAAGTAGTGTGGCTAATTCCATTTAAGGTGATGGAAAAGTTTTGGTAATCAATGGTGGTGATGGCAGTACAACATTGTGAATATGATTAACACCACTGAATTTTATATTTGAAAGTGGTTAACATGAGACTTTTAAGTTGTATGTATGTGACCAGAATAAAAATATTTTTAACCCCATAGGACTAAACAACACAAAGTGTGAACCCAAATGTAAACTATAGACTATAGTTAATAATAAAATTATAGTATTGCTTCATCAATTGTAACAAAGCTACTACACCAATGCAAATTGTTAATAATGGGGAAAACAGCATGTATGTGTCTGGGGGGTATGTGGGAAATACATACTTTCATAGTGATTTTTCTGTAAACAATCAATGGCTTTAATTTAAAAATGCATTAAAATTTTAACACATTCACTCCATAATCTTTTGTTTATTTGGGAATGTCTTAATCTCTCCCTCATATTTGAAAGATAGTTTTGCTGGATATAGAATCCTTGGTTGGTAGTTCTTTGCTTTCAGCACTTTAAATATGTCATCCCACTGCCTTCCTGCCTCCATTTACTGACGAGAAATTGTCACTTAATCTACTGAGGCTCTCTTAAACATAATGCATTGCTTCTCTCTTGCAGCTTTCAGAATTCTCTATCTTTGGCATTTGAAATTCTGATTACAATGTGCCTCAGTGGGGATCAATTTGAGTTTATCCTGTTTGGAGTTCATTGAGCATCCGGAATGTATATGTTCATGTCTTTAGTTAAATTTGGGAAGTTTCAGCTATTATTTCTTTGACTATTCTGTCTGCTTTTTCCCTGTTTCTTCTCCTTCCGGGGCCACCACAATGCATATATTGTTATGTTTGATGGTGTCCCACAAGTTCCTCAGGTTCTGTTCACTTTTTTTATGCCTTTTGCTTTTTGCTCCTCAAACTGAATGATTTTAATTGTCTTTCTTCAAGTTCACTGATTCTTTCTTTTGCCAGCTCCAATCTGCTGTTGAACCCCTCTGGGAAATTTTCAGTTTATGTTACTATGGTCTTTCAGCTCTGTTTTGTTCATTTTCATAAACTCCATCTATTAATCTGCTTTTTGTGTTCATCTATCATATCTGATTTCCTTTAGTTCATTGTCTATGTTTTCTTTTAGCTCTTTGAGTATATATAGAACTCTTTTTAAAAATTCTTTGTATGTCCCAGATCTGGTCCTCCTCATCAGTGGTTTCTAATAATTTAATCTTCTTTGCCTGGACCATCACTCACTCTTTTTAAAAGTATGTTTTGTAATCCTTTGCAGAAACAGAATATTTTGATATTTTAATGTTCTGTTATTGGAACTTAGACTCTAAGGCATCTGTACCTTAAGCTTGTATCCAACTATTTTTGTGAGAGAGCTTTCCTTGAATGCCGAAAGTGAGGAGCTACCAAAAAAAGAATGAATAAAAGAAAACAACTTTCCTGGGTTTTTTAGATTGATCTCCGCAAGTGCTCCCCTACAGAATTTGTCTATTCAATGAGTTTAGAAGCTCCAGGCCAAAGCATAGGGCCAGCCCTGATCCTGTTTGCACATGCATCTATTACTGGGCATGTGTGTGTAGCCCTAGGAATTCCCCCATTTATATGGACACAAATATCCCCTGTTCTCTAAGAACAGCTTCCTCACAGTTTCAGGCACTACACTGTATGTCCTATAGTCAGTAGTCCCTTTGGCTAGGCAGCTTGACTTGGCTGCTTTCCCACAACATTCTGTAGTAGAGCTCTGTAAACTGCCTTCTATAGGAAGGGCAAGTTCTGGGACAGCAAGTCCCTCAGACTACCACCAGACAGATTGGGCCAAGCATAAATGCTCTCAATATGTACACGAGTTTTCCTCTGCTCCCTCCAGAACCAGGACTGGGATGGGGGAGGGGTTGAGTAGGAGCCAGCCAGGTTGCTATGAAGTTCTACCACTTCTAAGTAGCTTTTTTTTTATTTGGCACTGTGCTGGTTTGAATCTACTATGTCCCCCACAAAAGCCATACTCTTTAATGCAATCTTGTGAGGGCAGACCGATTAGTCTGTGGATTAGGGTGGAACCTTTGATTAAATTATTTCCATGGAAGTGTGGACCCAACCCATTCAGGGTGGGTCTTAATTAGATCACTGGAGTTTTTTAAAGGGAGCTCACACAGAGAGCAGTGAGGACAAAACTCCCCAAGAGAAGCTGAGAGACATTTTGGAGATGGCATTGAAAGCTGATGCTTAGAGACTGTTCTAGTTTGCTAATGCTGCAGAATGCAAAACACCAGAGATGGACTGGCTTTTATAAAAAGGGGGTTTATTTGGCTATACAGTTACAGTCTTAAGGCCATAAAGTGTCCAAGGTAACACATCAGTAATCAGGTACCTTCACTGGAGGATGGCAAATGGCATCCGGAAAACCTCTGTTAGCTGGGAAGGCACTGTTAGCTGGGAAGGCATGTCTGCTCCAAAGTTCTGGTTTCAAAATGGCTTTCTCCCAGGATGTTCCTCTCTAGCAAGCTTGCTCTTCTTCAAAACGTCACTCACAGCTGCACTCCATCCGGTCTCTTTGAGTCAGCATGTTTTATATGGCTCCACTGATCAAGGCCCACCCTGAATGGGTGGGGTCACGCCTCCATGGGAGTATCCCACCAAAGTCACCACCCACAGCTGGGTGGGGCACATTCCAAGCAAATCTAACCAGCACCAAAACCTCTGTCCCACAAGACCACAAAGATAATGGCATTTGGGGGACACAATATATTCAAACCGGCACATTCCACCCCCTGGACCCCAAAAATGACATTATCTTTCCAAATACAAAATACATTCATTTCATCACAATATCACAAAAACTTAAACCATTTCAGTAACAAAAGTTAAGTACAAAATCCCATCAAAATCAAATATAGGCGTGGTCAGTCCTAAGGCATACTTTTCCTTTAGCTTGGATCTGTGGACTTAGAACAAGTTATATGCTTCCAATATACAAAGGAGGGACATTCATAGGATAAACATTTCCATTGCCATAAGGAGAAAGAGTAAGGAAAACAGGGTTAACAGGACCAAAACAGTTCCTAAAACCTGCAGGACAAACTCCATTAGATTTCAAAGTCTGAGAGTCATTAACAGAACAACGTTGCATCCTTGGGGCTTGAGAGAGCGGGAGCCTAACCCTTCCTAAGGGCCTTTCTGACAGCCCTTTCCTCTCCAAATGCTTAGGTGAGTGCTCCAACATACCCACACATTGGGGAGACCACCTTCTCGGCCCCACCCTCCTCAAACATCGGGGCAGCTCCCGGTTTCCCTTACATCTCCGGGGCACATGCTCAACCCCTTCAGAACAGTGTGGTGGCAGCCAGGCTCTCCCCAATTCCCTGGGAATGTGCTCCAACCTCTTTGGGACCTGAGGTGGCAAAACTCTTCCAGAGCATCGAGGTGGAATGCCCGCCCTCGACCTCCAGGGCAAACTCACCCTTTCCATGAGTGTGGGCTGCTCCGCTCTCCCAGCTCAAGACCTCTTGACTCCAGACCTCAACCTCCATGGCTCTGTCTTTGAAGAGATTTTTCCTTTAATTTTTTCCTTGTCTGTCTCCTCCAGTCCAGACTGGCAATGGCTCTGTCTATAAAGATCTTGCAAAAATTCTGTTGGCTTTGCATGAAGCATACAGGGGTCAAAGCCATCAGACAATAGGACTTTCCACAAATCCTTTCTGGATAATTCCATCTCCAATCTTGGCTTGTACTGAAATGGTGACTGGGTTCTGTGTTTGGTTACATCCTCACATTGGGCTGTAGCTTCTGGGATTCCACCCCCTGGAAGCCTGTAATTTTCCAAGCCATCAACTTCTGGTTTCCTTGAACCCAAGAGTTCAGTTCTAAGTTTATCTCTCTCTGCTCGCATTTTACTATAAGCTGCAAGGAGAAGCCAGGGTACGTCCTCCACACGTAGTCTGGAGATCTCCTCAGCTAAGTATTCCAGGTTGTTGCTTCCAGATTCTTCCTTCCATATGACACCAGGACTCAATTTTGCCAAATTCTCTGCCACCTTAAAACAAGGATCGCCTTTCTTCCAGTTCACAACAACACATTGATCATCTCTGTTCAAGACCTTGTCAGAAGTATCTTTAGAGTCCATATTTCCATAAACAGTCTCTTTAAAGCAGTTTTGGCCTTTTCTATCAAGCTCCTCACAACTCTTCCAGAAACTCCCCATTATCCATTTAAAAAAACATTCCAACATGTTTGGTATTTGCAAACTCAGCAGCAAAAGCACCCCACTTCTCTGGTACTAAAATCTGTTCTAGTGTGCTAATGCTGCAGAATGCAAAACACCAGAGATGGACTGGCTTTTATAAAAAGGGGGTTTATTTGGCTATACAGTTACAGTCTTAAGGCCATAAAATGTCCAAGGTAACACATCAGTAATCAGGTACCTTCACTGGAGGATGGCAAATGGCATCCGGAAAACCTCTGTTAGCTGGGAAGGCACTGTTAGCTGGGAAGGCATGTCTGCTCCAAAGTTCTGGTTTCAAAATGGCTTTCTCCCAGGATGTTCCTCTCTAGCAAGCTTGCTCTTCTTCAAAACGTCACTCACAGCTGCACTCCATCCGGTCTCTTTGAGTCAGCATGTTTTATATGGCTCCACTGATCAAGGCCCACCCTGAATGGGTGGGGTCACGCCTCCATGGGAGTATCCCACCAAAGTCACCACCCACAGCTGGGTGGGGCACATTCCAAGCAAATCCAACCAGCACCAAAACCTCTGTTCCACAAGACCACAAAGATAATGGCATTTGGGGGACACAATACATTCAAACCGGCACAGAGACACTTGGAGATGCAGACAGAAGGATGCTTGGAGTTGCTAGCCCAGATTTTGCCCTAGAGCAGCTAAGTGAGGACCCCCAGATGCTTAGAGAGAAGTGTCTTGGGAGAAAGAAGCAAGGATGCAGAGGAGCTGAGAGAGAGGAGTGGAGCTAAGACATATGCCCAGAGACATTTTGGAGAAAACCATTTTGAAACACCACCTGGGAGCAAAGGACAAGCAGACGCCAGCCACATGCCTTCCCAGCTGACAGAGGTGTTCCAGACACCACTGGCCATTCTTCAGTGAAGCTATCATCTTGTTGATGTCTTAGTCTGGACACTTCTATGGACTTAGAACTGTAAATTTGTTGCCCCCTTTATAAAAGCCAATCCATTTCTTGTATTTTGCATAACAGGAGCATTAGCAAACAGGAACAGATACCTACCCTGTTAACTGAAGTCTTTTAACTGTTTCTGGAGCTTTGAAAATTTGTGCTCTGCCAGTTCTTGTTGGTTCTTTGAAGCTTCTGTGGCAGGACAGAGCCCTGACACATCTCATTCTGCCATCTTGATTTGGATGGCATGTGACTTTAAGGTAAAGTTTTGCTGGGAGTTTTATGTATACATATGTATCTCCTCAGTAATCCAGTAGAGCATTTGAGGATGAAGAATAAGTTTTATATAATGTTTCTTAACTCCTATTTGAAGAATTCTTATTCTTAAAAGGTAATCATGAAAAATAATTCAGATTATATATGCCAAAGGATTTTTTTTTCTGGTCTTTTTTAGCCTTTCAGAAGTCCTGATAAGTTATTTCCATCTGTTTGGCAATTCACTCTCACAGGGAGTTGCAAACTGGTGTCCAAGGCTTCCATGGGACCAGCCCACGTAACATGTTTTGCAATGCCATGTTTTTAGTTCAACAATTATATTTTTTTCATAATCAGTATTGCTAAGTGGTTCTTCATAATTGCTTGTTCCTGTTTCATGCTCCCAACATTCTTCCTTACCTTTATAAGGATATTTATTATGCCTTATTTTATCTTCTCATTTTGTCTGTTCCACTGGTTCTGCTTTCTCTCAATAGGGAGTTCTGTTTATTGTCTGTATGTTGCATTATTCTTTTTCCCTGAATGTCGAATAATTTCCCACTGCAAATTTATCTTTATTGCCTTTGGACAATCAGTCACTTTTGCTAGTGAGGTCTATTTGATGAAGGGAGAGAAACCCAGGCCCTAGTTTGAGCCTTCCCAAGAGAATTTGGGAAAGAGAGAGGCCTCAGGTCTGAGAGCCTCTGCTGTTACAATCTGGGCCTCAGCACCTCCCACCCACAACCCCAGGTGACAGTGAACCTCCCAGATTCTTCATCCCTGTGTATTATGACAGAGTAAGGATGGGAAGGCAACCCCTCTGTCACTGCCTCGTTAGGAAGGAGCAGAGAGAGTGTGCTCCTGGGCAAGCCACTCACCTGCACTCTGCCAAGTTCAGCCTTGCGTGATGCAACTCACCACCTATGGCTGGAGCTTGTTCTCTTCACCCCCATCTCAGAGCAAAAAGTTGTAATCAGACAGTTCTAATTTTCTGGGCCAATGACTGTACTTTGTTGAATGCTGTGCATGCAAATTCCACATCCCTCTAGGAAGCCCTAGTAGAGTTTTCAAGTGCAAGAGAGAAAGGGCCTCCCAACTCAGTTGTCCTAATGGCAGCTCTCATCTCTCAGGCTCAACACCTTCTCCCCCATTCTTTGCCACTCTGTACTGTTATGTCCCTCCAAATGCAAGTGCCAAATCCCCTTCTATCTCCCACAGGCCTCTCACAGTTTTGGTGTCAGGTACTAAATGAGGGCTCTGAATTCTATTAATCTCTCTGGGTCTCCTTTGGCATCTTCCTTTGGCATCTCCTGGGTTGGATATGGAAAAGAACCAGTGGCTAGACAGACCATACTTAATTCCCTATCGTGTTCCATCAGCACAATACTGTTTTTAAATTTGAATTTGAATGACTTAAGCCCAGCAGGCAATTTCTGCTCAGCTACCATTCTTCAACTCCCTAATATTTTAAACCTGTCAGTTTCATACCTTCCTTATCTGCTTGCCTCTTGAAAGCATTTGAATTTTCAACTTCTGATTTGCAAACTTTTTCAAATTTAGAAATTTTCCTGTGAGTCATAACAAAAATGTTAAAGGACAACACAGCAAAGAGTTATGAGGTACCCGTTTCACATTTATTCATGAGAAATGCATATTTATTAAATCCAATTATTTGCTTGCTATCTCTTCTTTCTTTATCCATTATCAAATAATACTCCAATTTCACAATGATTTGATCATTAATATCAAAATCTTGTTTGAAGTCTAAATAAATGACATTTATAAATGATTTATAAGCAAATCACTTACAAATAAACGATCATCTCCAGTACCATGGAGATAATATCACCACATTTCTTGGTGGAAGAATTAAATGATTAACACAAGTAAACCATTTAGAATAGAGCACAGTGTATAATAAGTAGTCAATAAATGTTATTTATTAGTTATTATTTACATTCATATTTGCTTCTTCAAAAATTCTAATAAATAAATCAGGATTAATTTCCCTACATCTTAGTGCGTCAGCTTCTGGAATCTAGAACATTCTGTATTTTGACTTGGGAAACCGTTGGTGTGTAAAAAGCAAAGACCAGCTTTCTCACTGACTCAGTATGTGAGCTGGGGTTCTGGGCCTCAGTGTCCTCATTTGTGCATTGCACAATTGGACTTTGTACCTTGACCTGTGTCATGTGAACTGGACTTTCAAGGTTCTTCAAGTTGAAACAATGCATGCCAATCAGGCTCACTCGAACTCCTTTGAAGAACATTTCTAGTGTGGGATATCTCATAGCCCCTCTGTAAATGGGTCTGCTTTCTTCTTTGCCACACTCTGCTAGACATGTTTCTTACAATAGGTATGTAAGATGTCCTGGTTCTAATCCCCAAAACCTGTGACTGTTATCCTACATGTCAAAAGAGGCATTGCAGACGCAATTATGCTAAAGATTTTGAGATGGGGGTTTTCCTGGATTATCCACGTGGGTCTAGTGTAATCACAGGGGGCCTTTAAAATATGGATGCAGAAGATCAGACAGACAGAAGAAGATGTGAGGATGGACACAGAGAGAAATGTGAAGATGTTATACTGCTGACTTTGTAAGTGGAAGAATAGGCCAGGAGCCAAAGAATGCAAGGAATTCAGGTCTAGAAGCTGGAAACGGCAAGTTAATGAATTCTCCCCAGAGCCTCTGGGAGGAGTATGGCCCTGCCAATATTTTGGTTTCGGCTCAGTGAAACCATTGCAAACTTCTTCTGACTTCCAGAACTGTAAGATAATAAATTTGTGTTGTTTTAACAACCAAGTTTTTGGTAATTTGTTACAGCAGCACTAGGGATTTAGTATAATGTATAAATACAGACCCATGATAAATGGTGTTCTATGGGAGGTATAAGCAATCAGCAATGCAGATGTGTAAAGTGTAAGACAGAAAGAGGCAGTAAGATTAGATAGGCATGGGACGGGCTTCAAGGGCGTGTTTGGGACTAATTGTGAAAGGCCTTGCATGATGAAGGAGATAGTCAATAACCAGTAATGGATTCTAAGCAATCATCATAAGCCCCCATCTATCTTTCTCAAAAATTTCCTCCCAGTCTTAAAATCTTTTATTAATTTTTCTTATATCTTTATTCTCTAAAACACCTAGTTTTTTGTGTGAGAAATACAATTTTTCCCTGAACAAGTCCTTGCTCATAATACCCTTAACTCCTAAAGTAAATAATTTAAGAAGAGTTTTCATATTAGATTGCATTCTAGAAAAAAGAAATTGACCCTCTTCTTTTTATCCCATTGTGTTTTGATGTAAGAAAAAAGTCAGCTGTTTCAACCCAGATTAGCATCAACCCAAAGAACAAGCCTGGCACCGAGTTACCCATGAGTTTAATTAGAGACTTACACAGGCAACAAATCTTCCCAATTGCAGTGGGTCAGAAAGAGTGAAGTCAGCATTCCTCAGAGAGAGAGAGAGAGGAGAGAAAAGAGAGAGCCAGCAGTGCCAAGGGGGTGGGGTGCTTATAAGGATTTGTGATAATGGAGTTTCTTGTGAGATTTGGTTACAAGGTCTCCCAAGGTTTGGTTACTAACAGTGATTAGGGGAGGGAAGTTTAATGTTTTCCCCACCTGGTGGGGGAGGCTGTCACCTGGTTATGTAGGTGGCTGCGTGTATCTCATATGGAGGAGGGGATGGGGCCCCAGGCCCTGGGTCACATCATCATTACAAGATGATTTTGGACTTCATGAGTATCAAAAATTTTTACATGCTAACTGCAGTCCTTGTAACACCATCATTTTGTTCTCTTATGATGCTAACAGTGGGAAATGAGAAGGGAAAATCAACCACTGCGGTCTTGAAAATCTTAATTACGATATATAGTATTTCTTTATAATGAGACTTTCCCCCAAAGAACATAATCAGGTGAGTCAAAGTCAATGACAAGCATGTATATATACTGTTGAAAATAATGCTTTGCATGCACTCCCAACATTTTTCCTTATTCTTGCAGCAGATTAAGCTACTGAGTCATTTCTCAACCCAAATTTAAATCAAGGGAAAGGCTAAGGAACACAGATTTTTGAGCAATTGAGTGACATGATGAAAATAATGCTTCGGTAAAATTAATTTTGAACTGGGGGAATGAATACTTCCACTACACTCTTCTGTTCATGGGCCAAACCCAACTGGAAGCCAAAGGGCAAAGAAGCCATTGATTCATTTCCCACCCATACAGTTTTTCTTTGCAGGCATGGAGCAGAATGGAGAGAGGTAGAGAGTGGATCTACCAAAGCAAATGGAAAAATCTCCAGCATAAAGGCAGAGATCAAGGTAGAAACAGAATACAGATAAATAGCCATGAGAGTCTACACAGTTACTAACATAAAGTTGTAAGCTTTTCTTGGACTCCCTTGTGATCAAAACAAGAAAGAAAACACAATCTCTTACACAGCCCTCACTATCCATGAGGAGAAAGCCATCTATTTCTTAACAAAGCTTTCCTCAATACTTAGGACCAACGTTTCTCAAAGGTAATCCACAAAAAGATACTGAGAGATGGAGAGAGAAAAAAATGTCTGCAAAACAGCTCCACATCAATACCATGATATTTTTAATGTAAAACACTTCAAATTGAGACTAGTGAAGGAAGCACTCAATATTTGCTGGCTATGGTGTGTTCCTTTTCTGTTGCTTCATAACAAATAACCCCAAACAGCAACTTAAAACAACACCCATTTATCTTATAGTTTTGTCGGTTTGAAGTCCAGTTGGGCTCAGCTGGGTTCTCTTGCACAGGGAAAAAGGCCAAAACCAAGGTGTTGGCTGTACTGGGCTCTTACTTGGAGGCTCTGAGAAAGAATCAACTTCCAGTTTCATTCAGGGTGTTGACAGAATTCAGTTCCTTATGGTTGTTAGACTGAAGTCCTTGTTTTCTTACTGGCTGTTAGCCAGGCTGCTGTCAGCTTCCAGAGGCTCCTGTCAGTTACTTTTCCTCAGGCCCCCTTCATCTCAGAGCCGGTAATGGTGCACCAAATCCTTCTTCCTAGCTGAAGAAAACTGATTTTAAAGGGCTCACCCACACACCCACCCAGATAATGATCATTTTGTTTAATTCAGAGTCAACTGATTAGTAATCCTTTTGCTCTATAACATAACATAATCACCAGGGGCAAAGATCATGGGGGCCATTTAAAAATTCTGCCTGTATGTTATTATCATGATTTTCGTAGCATCCATCTGTGAAAGCCTTTTGACTATGATCAAAGCACTTATTAAGGACAAAAAATTTATATCTTCCAAGAAGTAGAAATCAAGAAAATGTCTAGTTCTAATTGTACAGGGGTCTGGAATATCTGAGGAATTCTCATACATTTAAAGAAATAGGACTAAATAATGAAACTATTAAGTCACTTTCAATTTTCTTCAGTTTTTGTTGATGTGGAAACATTATACATTGCTTCAAAAGTGTTATTTTATGTTAGGAAAAAATATATTCTAATATAGAGTAGCAGGGAATTAAGTTATTCAGAGCTATAGTTGCCATCACTATAGTAATGTCTTTTATTACTTACTGATTGTTAGTTTATATGGACACTAACTGCATTTGTTAGAATTTCAACAATGTTTAATGCCCAAGAATCCCTTTGGCATCAGCAAAAACAAACTTTTCAGACTTCAATATACCTATGCAGAACTGGTGACAAGATTTAATGTCAGATGAAGTTAGCAGCACTTTGTATAACATCTGGTGAGTCTGTTTTTATTCTAAAATAATTTCTACAGAAAAATCTATGGGTTCCAGTGTGAACTAAATTTTGGGATGTGTCATTATATTTTACCTCTTAAGGTCTTGATGTGGCAGTAGTTAGTGAACAATATCTTCCTACGAGGACATGGAGTATAGTGGTCAAGTCTGTGGGTTTTAGAATCAGAGAGATCCAGTGTCAAAAGTCATTATTCACCCATGTATCTGGCAGGATGGGCCAGGTTAGGCTGCAGTGATAACCCCAAAATAGATGAAACTTTCTCTTCCACACTGCATGCCCAGTGTAGATTGGCTTGAGTTTCTGCTCTGCGTGGTCAAACTGACAGAGCTGACATCAATATCTAAATATTCTGCTGATGGCATATAGAAAAAGAACAGTGGCAAATTTCACACTGATTCTGACATACATCACTTTTACTTATATTTTATTGACCAAAGCAATTTACATAGCTATGCTTAATTTCAAGGGGTTGACCAGTACCTGGAAAGAGACATAAACTGAAATATCTGCCCCAATGCTGATGAAAACCACTTACTGTTGAGTGACTTTAAGCAAGTTATTTAATCTTTCTATGCCTCAGTTTCCTTAATTGAAAAGTGGGTTAATAATAATATTAAAACATGTCACATAAGGTTCTTATGAAGACTAAATGAAATAATGAAAAGAATACAATCAGCACAGTGTTTGGAAAAGGGTAAATGCTCAGTGTATGTTAGTTCTTACCATTATTACTAAAAACAATGTTAGAATTTTCTGCAGATGGAAGGAACTATTGAAATCCAGTTGACCCATCTTTTTATAATTGAGAGAACAGAGACCCAGAGAGGTAAGTTGACTACTCAGTGGAAGAGAACCCAGGCATGAGAATTCATTGCTTCAGCCCCCTCTCTTCTGTACTGTGCTGACTTTTCAGTTTCTTTTTAAATAAATAATGGTGTAAAGAACTATGATGGTATCTTATAGTTTGGGGAAGTTCCAGATCTTGTAATAACTTGATGGTCTGTAAGATGAGAAGTGCTTTAGGCAGGGCCTCCTTATCAGTAGGGTAGTGGCTGGGAGATGGGGAAGAGGAACAAATAGGGAAGAAAGAAGATGAGCTGCTGAACCCTGCCAGCTGGCATCACTGCTCAAGAACAAGGAGTTACTTGAGCTGACAGGTGGACTATGAACTGAATATAGAAAATACCAGGGGAAAGGCAGCTATACAAGTGTCCACAGCTGCCCTCTTCACATTGCATGATCCCTTCACAGATATATTTCCTGAACTAATTCTCAGCAGGAAAGTGGTCTCTCTACTGAGAGAAACAAATAAGACATTCTCAACAACTCCTTGGGCACAAAGAGGTTTTGCTTTGGAAGGTTCTGCTTTTTCCTATAATTTGCAGACTACCTAGGCGAGGAGTGCTCAATTCTTTCATGCTACTTCCAACTTCTGGAAAACATGAGCATGGTAGGAGAAGAACAATTTAGGAGCAGAATCTATTGAGAAGAGTGTCTACATTAAAAAATTTAAGGAACAATAGTGCAAAATGAAGAATTTCTGAGAGCCAGAATTATCTGGAATAGAATTGGCCCAGGCACAATCTCTCCATTGAAAAACAAAGTTTAGAACCGGGCCAGGTTGCCCCAGTTATAACCCTGCCTCTGACCCTTTTAACTATGTGACCTTGTAAAAGTTAATTTAATATCCATAAGCCTCTATTCCCCGATCAATGAAAAGGTGATAACAACAGTACATATATACCTCATGTACTGGGTTGCTGTGAAGATTAAAGGGAATCCACCATCAAGAAATGTTAGCTAGACTCATTATTCTCTTCATCCCTATACTCTCAAAGTCTTTTTGGGCCCAAATTGAAGATTTTCAGACCCTAATTTTTTTAATTCAGTTTTACTGAGATATATTCACATATCATGCAGTCATCCATTATATACAATCAACTGTTCACAGTACCTTCTTATAGTTGTACATTCATCACCCCAATCTATTTCTGAACATTTTCCTTACACCAGAAAGAATCAGAATAAGAATAAAAAATAAAAATAAAAAAAGAACTCCCAAATCACCCCCCATCCCACCCTATTTTTCATTTAGGTTTTGTCTCCATTTTTCTACTCATCCATCCATACACTGGATAAGGGGATGTGATCTACAAGGTTTTCACAGTCACACTGTCACCCCTTGTAAGCTACATTGTTATACAATCGTCAGACCCTAATTTTTAAAAATAAAATCTATCTCTCCTTCATAAATTTTGTAGTGAATTTAAAGATTTTAGTTTAATGCTCATTTTTTTTTGTAAGTTGAATTAACTATTTCAGCATCCTAAATTATGCTGATATTCTGGAAAGTACTGTTTACTAAATTTTGTTGGGTTAGAAATTTTTGCAAAAGCGTAGTAAATTTCTCAGCCTGAAGGTAGCATGCATGACTCAGTGAAAAGAAAACTAAATCAGATCATCAAGAAACCTGGATTTTATCCAACAGCCACATCACTAACCAGCTGGATAGCCTCACACTAGTCCCTTGAGTGTCCTTGGTTTCCTTACACATCAAATTTAGTAACTAATGAGGCATATCTGGGCAAGCAATAGAGCATTAAAAAAAGACAGAGTCCCAATTTGCACAATTGTGAGAATGATAATACCTCTAATCCAAATATGGAAGTCAGAAGGAAAAAAATAGTTTGTTGTGGAGAAAACAAACTTGCTTTAGACACATCGAGTTTGAGGATGATGACAGAGCATCTGAATGGAATTGTCTAGAAGTCAGTAAGCTTCCACAACTGGAATTCAGTAAGTTAGGGCAGAAAATGTCAATGTTAGAACCATTCACTTAGAGTGAATAATAACCTTGATGATGAATATATAAATATGGAAAAAACTAAATGGATAACAAATTGTCTTTGTGAAGAAGAGTGGGGATCAGAGAAGGAGAGGTCAGAGGAAAATCACAATGTAGTGCCAGGGTTATAAATACATGTCTTTGTGGTCAGGCGGTAACGTGTGAAGTTGCGGGTGAGGAGTGTGTGAACTTCTGAGTGCCTGAAATGGCTAAATACAAGTTTTGCTAAAATAGTGTGCTGGAAAAAAAATCTGTTGTCCTAATTCGGCATTGAGTAAGCCATGAGCTTCTAACTTTTGGCATCAAGAGAAGAGAAAGAACATCAAGGAAAAGTGGGAAAAAAATTATCTGGGATGGTAGAAAATCCAAAGCATGAGACCTGATGGTAAACATCCACTGAATTTAACCCTTAAAGAGTTTTGTGTGGCTTTCAATAATGCTAGTTCATCAGTGGAATGGATGGGTTAGAAATCATGTTGTTCCTTTTTAGGTTCTAATGAATTGGAATAGCTAGCAGTAAATACCTGAAACTATCAAACTACAACCCGGAACCCATGAATCTTGAAGATGATTGTATAAAAATGTAGCTTATGAGGGGTGACAATGTGATTGGGAAAGCCATATGGACCACACTCCCCTTTGTCCAGTGTATGGATGGATGAGTAGAAAATGGCGGGGGGGGGGGGGGAGCACCCTGCGTTCTTTTTCACTTTAATTTTTATTCTTATTATTTTTGTGTGTGTGGTAATGAAAATGTTCAAAAATTAATTTGGGTGATGAATGCACAACTATATAATGCTACTGTGAACAACTGAATGCATGCTTTGCATGCATGCATGGTATGTGAGTATATCTCAACAAAAATGAATTAACAAATAAAAAAATTAAAAAAATCTTTAAAAAGCCAAAAAAAAAAAAAAAAAAAGAAATCATGCTGTTGAGAATCAAAAGGAAAGTGAACGATGAGGAAGAAGAGGGAAATCCTATGAGTTCAGGCATGAAAAGAAGGAAAGACTTGGTATGGCAGCCAAAGGGATAAAGCCTGTGAGGGAAGAGCAACGTGCAATGTCTGGAGGTTGAGGGAAGGGAGCCCATTCTGAGGAAATGGTAGAGGTGAGATCACAGGGAACTCACAAAATTAAACTGTGCAGTGTTATCTGTCTAAAACAGTGACCAACCTTTATATATTTACTTATTTAGCAGAGGGTTAGCTTGGAAGTGAACTCTTTGTAAAATCAACTTCCCTGTTTCTAGTATTCATTCTTATTATTTAAAAGAAGTGTAGACTCTAACCAGAGTAATTTACAAGGGTGTTGATGTTAAAAGTTGTGAGATTACTCTGTTTTTAATTTTTTAAAATAAAATTTTTAATTTTATTTTGCTAGTTCTAATCATCACCAGGAGACTTGTTTTGCTCAACAAACTGCTTCCTGTGCTGACCCTCAGTGACCCCTTTCCAACCTTCTACATGCAATCTTTATGAGAGGGGGAGCTAACAAACTAATTAGACTGGTAGCTTAAGAAAATATGAATTGTGGTACATGCCCACACCAAAAAAAAAATGAAGGAAAAGAAAAGCTTACTGGCACAAAATTAGAGCTCTTGGACCTGCCCAGCACATCCAAGCTTGCTAACCTCAGACTTTTTTCTCACACTTGGAAATTTGCTTTGCTTTGTACTTTTGCATACTATGTAGCATTATGACAAATTCACGGAATAAAAACTACATTGGGAATGATGAGATCTGCATTGGGAAATTATGCATGAGCAGATTTGGAGATACAACCCAATCATTTGTCATTAATGGAAACACGCAACTTGGCAAAACAGCATAATCTGCCTTTCCTGTTGAAATGTTGAGGATGGCTTAAAACAGGGTTAACTTTTTGTGCCATATAAAGGAAAAAACACATTACTAACAGCCAGCTTGTCAAACAGAGTATTTTCTGCCCAGCTCCACAGAACTCAACTGTCTTGGCCACAAAGGGGCTGTAGTTATTAGTGTCAGAAAAGAGGTCAAAGATAAGACAGGGTTTCTAAATCCATGGTCACCGACATCAGAATTACCCAAGGTGCTTGTTAAAAACATGCAGATTCCAAGAATTCAAGTTAGGGGATGAGTTTTGAGAATTTGATATTTTTAATAAGCTCCCAGATGATCCTTATGAAAATTAAAATTTGAGAAGTAGATTTCAAAACATGCAATCACAATTATAGATTCAGCGTTTTACTCCACTGCTTACAGGGAGTGAAAAATAGGCATTTTCTTCATAATGTGCCAAAGTTTTCTTGCAATCGCTTCATAAAATTTACAATATGCACATCCTTTGACACAGCAATTCCTTTTCCAGAAATTTATCCCAAAGAATAAGTGGACAAATGTGCAAAAACACATGGACAAAAATATCCATTACAAATGATCTATTTTTGTAGAAAAGATGTAACAACTTAAATGTTTATAAAGAGATTTTGAAGAAATAAACCATATTATTTAAATAGAACTTATTATGTGCCAGGCACTGTTTTAAGCACTTCAAAAGCAATAATCAATTGCATCCTCATAACAACCCCATTAGGTAGGTAATAATATCATTACTCTTATTTTACAGATGACAAAGCTGAGGCACAGAGCCGTTCAGCAATTGTTCAAGATTACACTGCTAGTATGTGACAGAGCCAGGACGCAAAGCCAGTTAGGCTGGCAACAGAGGTTGCAACTTTAACCCTGCATTGTCTGCCTTTCTCTATTTTCTGCAGCCTTCATGAAATCATCACATGCAAGAAATAAATGTTACAAAAGAGTATGTTTGATATTAACATTTTTGTGTAAAACTGTGTAATTATATGTACATTTTTTAATGAAAGAATTTTTAGGAAAACGTAAAGAAAAAATAGACATTAGAAGTGGGTGCATGTTCTAGTTTGCTAATGCTGCGGAATGCAAAACACCAAAGATGGATTGGCTTTTATAAAAAGGAGGTTTAATTGGCTACACAGTTACAGTCTTAAGGCCATAAAGTGTCCAGGGTAACACATCAGTAATCACTGGAGGATGGCCAGTGGCGTCCGGAAAACCTCTGTTAGCTGGGAAGGCACGTGGCTGGCATCTGCTCCAAAGTTCTGGTTTCCAAATGGCTTTCTCCCAGGACGTTCCTCTATAGCAAGCTTGCTCCTCTTCAAAACGTTACTCACAGCTGCACTGAGTTCCTTCTCTTTGAGCCAGCTCATTTATATGGCTCCACTGATCAAGGCCCACCCTGAATGGGTGGGGCCATGCCTCCATGGGAATATCTCATCAGAGTCACCACCCACAGCTGGGTGGGGCACATTCCAAGCAAATCTAATCAGCATCAAAACATCTGGCCCACAAGACTGCATCAAAGACAATGGCGTTTGGGGGACACAATACATTCAAACTGGCACAGCGCACTACATTGAACATAGCAATTAGTGAGTGAGTGGAATTTTGAGTGTTTTCTATTTTCCTCCTTTTGCCTGTCTATGATTTCTTTCTTTCTTTAATTTCTTTGAAATAGACATATATTGTGCTTATAAAAGGAAAAAGAAAAAAGCAGTATGTGAATGTGCTTATCATGCAAACCTATCATAAACATTTATGCTTTTTTAAGAGTGGCCTTTAAGGATAAACAGATTAAATTATAAGCAGAGAAGAAGAAAGTTAAACTTTTATGTTCCAACACTTCTTATCTTTCTCCAGCCTGTCAATCTTCTCAGGTTTCTTTTTCATGAGCAAGCTAGTATAGATGGCTCTTTTATTTCTTAATTAATAATTTTATTTTCTAATTAGTTTTTCTTTATTTTCACCACAAAGGGACAAGATTTCCTTTTCTTAAAAAACAATACTCTTTTCTCATTTACAAACTCAAATGTGAGACATTTATTTCATGGGGTTATCTTTGAACTTTTGGGATAGCCAGGTTTACCTAGAAATATCTGAATTATAGGTGTTGATGAGCCAGTCAGTTATGATTCATTCCAAGGTGACTAAACTTACAAGGGCCTCTAGCTGGATGTCACACCAAATTCTAGACAAAGATTGGACCCATTGGACTAATTCAACCTTATAACTAAAGTAGTTCTTGAGCTTACTTCCACACAAGCAGGTAAAATTGGTGTTCTTGAATTAGATGTTGTCTTTTCATTTTACAAATGTCACTGTTGTTAAAAAACAATCTGATAGAGCAAGGTGATCTATTTTCTTCCTGGAGATTTCAACTCTGGGTTGTTATACGTTTTTTCTGGTAACATTTAAGTTGACTGTATTGCTTTAAACTTGAGACTGTTTTTACCTACTCAAAATTTATTGCCAAATCATTTTGTATTTTTAAGAAATTGAAGAAAATGAACATTCTAAATGGTTTGGCATCATCAAAATTAAAGAAGAGATCCTTCTGAACAACAGCCTGTCTTTTCTCAGGAAATTTAATTTGACATTTTTGTGTCTTGGTAAACATCCAACTCTAACAGAATTAGGAAGTATAAAATCACATCTTTATTCTAAGCAATAATTGCTTATCTACAAAAACAAGAAAGCCATTTGAAACAGAACCAGTCTTTTTCCCTCCCAGAAGCACCATTTATTCATCCAAAAGAGAATATATAACCAAGACCAAAATATAGTTTCTTGTGGGATTGCCACTTTTCTAGCAAGATGTTAAATATTATCTCATAAACTCTCTTTTTTTCTGAAATTCATTGAATTACATACAACATATTCTATGTTTTTCTACCACTAACATCTTATTTGTTCTTATTTGTTACTGTTTTAAATCAAACAATTAAATCAACTTTATTGTTAAAAGTAGAGAGCAATTTATGGAGTGATTATAGTTATAAGCAAACACATAAATACATTCTCTAAAATATTCCACGGAATTTGCAATAAATTTTGAAAGGTATTTCAGGTGATTATATTCAAGATTAAAATCTCTAGCATTTATATATAGTCAAGGAGAAGCAGCTATTGAACAAATTACAAAAGAGCTCAGCAGTTATTGGTAGGTAATTAAGCTGCAATTAATAATGAATATTGCTTAGTCTTTTACTGTACAATGTTCTTCCTATTTTGAGTTTATAAATCCATTTCACCCAAATGTTTGATAGTTTTACAAATTTTTTCTAACATTACATTTTACCTGTCATAAAAAGTACTCATGCTTAGCAGTGACTGAGCAGAGAGTGTCTAAATAATTGAAGAAAATTTGACTCAAATATTTTAATCAAATCCATTTGCAGGTAGCCCATTCAGTGGTATAATTGAGAGGAAATTCAGTGTCTATTGCACTGGATAGGAAAAACTACTCTGAAAAAAATTAGCCAATATTGGTTCTGGACATTGTTTTTGATTATCCACAAAAAGAGACACTAAGTTGCCCCTTTAAAAGAAAGCCACATAGTAGAGTGGAAAAGGCACTGTTATGTGAGTCAGGGCATCTGTTCAACTCTCATCTGTACCACATCCTCATGTATAAAAAGGGGACAACAATACCGATCTCTCAGGATTGTTGGAAAGTGGTAAATAATGAACATGAAACTGCCTGGCGCATAATAAACCATGTTAGCGGTTCATAGAGAAATGTTAGTTTCTTTCCCCTTGAACAATGAGCATAAGTGGGATATCAAATGACCTTTCAATTATTTTGGAAAATATTTTATTTTTCATTCATTCTGCCAATATTTAGTGAACAAGTCAGATGGGGTTTGGGCATAAAAACAGAAGCCACTCAAAGTCTTATAAGTATGAATGTTCTTAATACAGGGAATTAGACTAGGCATATACAGTGGTTTGAAGGCTGGAGAAACCAAGGTCAGGGAAGCTACCACTGACCATCTTAGCCTGTAGCATCACAGGGGTGGTTACTGAGAGCTTGCCCAAAAGCCTCCAGGATATTTAGGAACCTCTGGGAGGCTCCCATTGACCTGTCATTTAGCAGCACTGATGCAGGTGATTTTCAGGAAGGTCACATGGAAGTTGCTTTGAACTTCATATCTGCTTGATAATTTGCCTGCAGCAGCCTTCAGAAAATAATGGCCTCCTCTTCCAAACCTTGGACAAATGCATCTCTTTGGAAGAGGATTCTGGGAAACATAGCTTCTCCTTTGCAATGGAGAACTTACATAGGGGTGGCAGCGATGGCAAGTTGACCCCAGATACTCCAACACACCAATTGCAGGCTTGTGCAATTGTTGCAGGGAGCACAAGGACTCTTATATGGATCTTGTTCTCACACTGCTCCCAATCTGTCACAGGTGCTAAACTACGGAAATAAAACTGTAGTTCAAGGCAAAGGACCCTGTTTAGAGGCAGATTTGGGAATAATGCTGGGCAGGAGAAGGAAAGGTGGTTTCCAACTGGGGGAAAGAGAATCAGGGAAGATCATAGAATAGGTGGACTTTGGACTGAACTTTGAAGAACCAGAAAGTTTGGGTATAGGAACACGCAAAAGCAGGGAATCCCAGGGAAATGAAAATGGCATGAGGAGAGGCACAGAAATAGAAAAAAAAGTGGGGTATTGGGAAAACCAATAATTCTATTAAGCACTATAAAAATATTCTTGAAAAGGAGCAAAACAGAGAGGAAATCCTAGAAAGTAGTTTTTGTTTAATCATGACACCATTGTCAAGTCAGAGTTTGAAATCTCTTGAGCAGGAAATGGGGAGGAATTTAAGATTGTGAGTGAGAGTATCATGATTAGCTTGCTCTAAGAAGATGAATCCTCACTACAGTCTATTTTGCAAGTATTATCCCTGCAAGCCCTCTGATAAACCAGGATGTGAACTGCATCCCCAGAGGAGCAGAGAATTCAATATGCCCGACCACAGGTCGTGCCCTGTTAATTCCCCATTTTATAGATCAATAGAGGACACTGAGGTCCAAAGGTTATGGGACTGCCCAAGACCACACAGTTGATGGAACCAGAATTTCAACCTAGGTCTGTGGCTTTTGATTCCAAAGCTAAAACTGTTTCCACTACAATTTGCTGTACAATAACTTCCCTGTAGCCCCACCAAATTAAAAAAAAAAATGCCTTCAGATGTTATTGTTCCCTTTTCCTAACTATAGATTTTATTCTGGAATACTGAGAAATAACCAAAAGTTTGTAAAATTGCTCCAGCTGTATAAATCAGACTCACAACCTAGGCTTTCCCTGATATACATAGTACTGTATAAAGATTGTACAGTTTCACTTAATAAGAGAAGATTTTGCTTAATAGATTATAGACTTTTAAAATAATTTAGTCTTTACTTATCTAAGCATTATAGTCCAATCACCATGCTCAAGATGAAATCTCATATTTTGTAGAGGTTTAGTATTTGAAATTGTTACCCAGAACACACCCAGCCTACATTTTTTATCCTATTTATTGATATTTCTCTTCCTTATCTTCCCTGTTTTGATTCCATGCCCCAGGGTTTCTCACTTCCATGCTAGTCTGTCTGCCTAAAATGCCCACTCCACATATCAAAATTCTACCCACTCCTTAAATCCCAATTTAAATTCCATTTTCCCTGTGAAGTCTTTGTTCATCCAATCTCCCCACTATCACCCTCCTTCCTCTGATACTCCCATATTACGTTATCCAATCATTCCTAGAGACATCTATTCACAGTCTATCTTTCCTATTGGACCACAGGGTCCACAAGACCAAGATTGCCATTGAATTTAACTTTGCGTGTCCTCACATCAGTTAGCGAGTGTCTTAAAGTAGCCAGCAGTCAGTCAACATTCATTGTGCTTGGGATCATTAGCTTGCTGTTCCAGATCCACTCCCCACCCTTCTTCACCCCCTCTGTGCCCAGGAAACTGACCAGTTAGCTTTGGTCAATGGGAGAAGGGAGGAAAGGAGGAGAGGTTGGATACTCTACCTCCAGCTTTCTCCCAGGGGGGTTCCAATAAGTAGGTCATTCCCCTTGGGGAAGATCACAGCTCTTTTTTAAGGCAGCGCTCTCCCATCGCCTCAGGCTCCCACAGCTATTCACACACCTCAGTCCTTTCAGGTCCAGAGAAGTACTGAGCCCTGCTCCTGAAAACCCTAAGATGCTGCACTAGATCTCGCAGTGTTTCACACCCCAGGTTGGAACCGGGGTGCGGGTTGAATTAAGGAGCTTAATACCAAGGAGTTTAAGAATAAGTGTTTGAAACAGTTTTTAGAACAATTGACCATAGCTGCTTGTTTTTAATAGCTAAGGTCAAAATCTTTAGGGGATTACCACATCTGTCTTAATTTGTCACCTGAGACTATGATTAAAGTAACTCCTACTTCTCTGTCAGCAGTCAACTGAATGTTTTTGTAAAGAATAAAATTGTGCTTGCTTTTTTAATTCCTTTCTATAACTCAGACTCTGACTCTATCAGACTTGTCTGCCATTGGAATGAATAAATATATGAGGAAGGTACTACTAGTACCCCCATTTTTCAAATGGGGAATCTGAGGCTGAGAGAAGTTAAATAACTTGCCTCAGGTCACACAGTGAATACTTTACAGAGCTGGGAGTCAAAGACAGGCAGTCTGATTCCAAAGTCTGCTCTTCCAATTATATTGAAATTAAAGTACTTAAGGAAAACAAATTCAGATTTTTGCTTTGACCATAAGTGTTTGAAACTTTTGTCAGATGAGGCTTTCTACTCTTTGCTACTTAAGGAGTTGAGTCACTTCTTTGAGCCAAAGAATCTGCCACTATTCAAAATAAATTCAAATATTATTTTGGCCAAGATGTTTTATTCTCATTTATGGCAGCTGTGTCATTTTACCATTTCACTAATCTGACTTCTCTATAACAAACATTGGTTTTTGGTTAATAGTTGTGAAAATATGCAAGGGGGAAAAGATTGCTGAATCTGTGAAATGTGTGAAATTGATGGAGCTTATCAACTTATTGAAACATGTCCATGCAATTATAACTATTTTCTTAGAAATATTTAAATTCCAGAAGTGGATTACTATATAGCTAATTAATATTAAGCTTTATTGGACGTTTACCAAGCTTTATTGGACATTTACCAAGGGCATTCTATATTGATGTTCTCTTTATATTATTTCACTTGATTCTCATAATACTTTGATGATGTCAGTACTGATGTTACCCTGACTTAGAGATGAGGTAACTGAGACTTGAAGAGATCAACTTATATATCTGAGGTCTCACAGGGGGTAAGCAGTAAGTCCAGGATATGCACACACATGCACCCCAACTCAACAGTAACATAATGCAAAATTAGGGCAAACCAGCAGCTCCAAGATAGTAATATGAAATCATGACTCTGGTAATCCTCAAATCCCCCTGTCCCAGAGAATTAATTGTGGGTTATTATAAACAAAACAAAACAAAAGCCACACACAAAGTTGTCTATCCTTGTGGATTCTGATTCTTTAGATTTGGGATGATATCCAGGCATCTAGGATTTTAAACATTAACATAGATCATTCTTATGTACAACTGGGATTAAGAACCACTGCACTCTGTGTAGTGTTTACAGAGATTTACATTCATTTTTTTTTTTTCATTTTTATTGAGATTGTTCAGATACCATACAATTATCCAAAGATCCAAAGTGTACAATCACTTGCCCCTGGGTACCCTCATACAGCTGTGCATCCATCACAGTTAATTTTTGTTCAATTTTTAGAAACTTTTCATTACTCCAGACAAGAAATAAAGTGAAAGATGAAAAGAGAAAAAAAGAAAAGGAAACTCTAAACCTCCGCTATCCCTAACCAACCCCCCTCAATTGTTGACTCCTAGTATTGATATAGTACGTTTGTTACTGTTTATGAAAAAATGTTGAAATACTACTAACTGTAGTATATAGTTTGTAACAGGTATATAGTTCTTCCCTATATGCCCCTCTGTTATTAACTTCTAATTGTATTGTCATACATTTGTTCTGGTTCATGAAGTGATTTCTAGTATTTGTACAGTTGATCATGGACATTGCCCACCATAGGATGAAACAAAGTACAATAATGTACGTATCATTGGTGTCCCAGAAGAAGAAGAGAAGGGAAAGGGGGCAGAAGCAATAATAGAGGAAATAATTAATGAAAATTTCCCATCTTTTATGAAAGACATAAAATTACAGATCCAAGAAGCGCAGCATACTCCAAACAGAAGAGATATGAATAGGCCTATGCCAAGACACTTAATAATCAGATTATCAAATGTCAAAGACAAAGAGAGAATCCTGAAAGCAGCAAGAGAAAAGCGATCCGTTACATACAAAGGAAGCTTAATAAGACTATGTGCGGATCTCTCAGCAGAAACCATGGAGGCAAGAAGGAAGTGGTGTGTTATATTTAAGATACTGAAAGAGAAAAACCACCAACCAAGAACCCTGTATCCAGCAAAGCTGTCCTTCAAATATGAGGGAGAGCTCAAAATATTTTCTGACAAACAGACAATGAGAGACTTTGTGAACAAGACACCTGTCCTACAGGAAATACTAAAGGGAGCACTACAGGGTGATAGAAAGACAGGAGTGTGTGGTTTGGAACACAATTTTGGGAGATGGTAGCACAACAATGTAAGTACACTGAACAAAGGTAACTATGAATACGGTTGAGAGAGGAAGATGGGGAGCATGTGAGACACCACAAGAAAGGAGGAAAGATAACGACTGGGACTGTGTAACTTGGTGAAATCTAGAGTATTCAACAATTGTGATAAAATGTACAAATATGTTCTTTTACGAGGGAGAGCAAGCAAATGTCAACCTTGCAAGGTGTTAAAAATGGGGAGGTATTGGGGGAGGGATGCAATCAGCATAAACTAGAGACTGTAACTAATAGAATCATTGTATTATGCTTCCTTTAATGTAACAAAGGTGATATACCAAGGTGAATGCAGATAAGAGGAGGGGATAGGGGAGGCATGTTAGACACTTGACATTGGTGGTATTGTCTGATTCTTTATTCTACTTTGATTTAAGGTTATTTTTCCTTTTGCTGCTTCCTAGCTGTCATTTTTTTGTTTCCTCTTTCTTTTGCCTCTCTACCTTCTATGACTCTCCCTCCTGCCTTTTGGAAGAAATGTAGATCCTCTTGCTTAGTATGAGCAGAATGTTCAATTAGGATGAACTTAAATGTTTGGAAATGAACAGGGGTGTTGGTAACAAGATGTGAGAATAACTAACAGTGCCGAATGGTGTGTAAATGAGGTGGAAAGGGGAAGCTCAGAGTCATATATGTCACCAGAAGGAAAGTTGGAGGTCAAAAGATGGAAATGTACATTCATTTTTAATGACACCAACATTATAATAAATTTTCATTGAAAGATTTAAGCAATGTAGAAGTATATAAAAGAAAACAAATATGGACACATTTCTACTGGGTCATATGCTCTATCATCTTGTTTCAGGAATTTTTGACACATGGTCTATATCTATGAAAATTTTATTGTGATTTAAGAATCAGATTGATGATAAGGTAGAAAGGCACTTCTGCCAAGCCAGAGTGAAGGCACAAACCTTTGGTGGAGGACTTTGTACCTTTGTATATCCTGTCCCTTCCACACCCCTATATCATTATCTTCTATATTCAAAGTACCTGCTGACTGTGCAGGTGCACAAGCAAGGCTGTGGATTCTGCCCTGTGACTCACAGATGGTTTGTTCATAATTGGTTCCCCACTTAGTCATTCTTGGCAGGGTTTATTGCTGTTTGCAGCTCTGCCTCTTTCCTATGGTCTGCCTGGCACTTTGGCTTAAAATAACCTACCTTTCCTCTGATTTCTGCAAGATTTATTGATCAGTCTGGCCAGGGGTTCCTTAGCCTTTCCTTTTAAGGAGCAAATTCAATTTTGCTGAAGCTTCTGTTCATTGTCCCACCCTGGGACTGAGAGTAGAGAGAATGGGGCACATTGACAGACGAAATAACCGACCAGGAGACCCTGACTGTACCGTAGCATGATTCAGGCAGCTGCTCTCCTCAGTTTATTGTAGATATAACCAGCCATAGATGCAGTCAACTTACTGATTATTTAAGTCCATGAAATGTCCTCCCAGTGATAATCAGACTGTCTTCCTTGTAAGATTTCTCAAGCACCATAGGGAAGGGATCGAAGCTCCCTCAGCCAACTTAAAGACTGACTGGTAAAGATTCAAGGAGAGCCCGTGGATCACTAAGGGCCTACTAGTTCATCCTAGTTCAGTGAATTTTGGTCTTCAATAATTAGTTTGTTCTGCTCTGAAGAAGGTCCTTTGGTACAATGTTTTTTTAATTCATTTTTATTGAGATATATTCACATACCATGCAGTCATACAAAGCGTACATTCAGTTGTTCACAGTACCATTATATAGTTGTGTGTTCATCACCACAATTAATTTTTGAACATTTTCATTACCACACACACAAAAATAATAAGAATAAAAATTAAAGTGAAAAACAACAATTAAAGTAAAAAAGAACACTAGGTGCCTTTTTTTTTTTCTTTTCTTTTTGCCCCCATTTTTCTACTCATTCATCCATACACTGGACAAAGGGGAGTGTGATCCTTATGGCTTTCCCAATCCCATTGTCACTTCTCATAAGCTACATTTTTATACAATCGTCTTCAAGATTCATGGGCTCTGGGTTGTAGTTTGATAGTTTCAGGTATTCACTGCTAGCTATTCCAAATCATTAGAACCTAAGAAGGGTTGTCTATATTGTGCATAAGTGTGCCCACCAGAGTGACCTCTCAGCTCTTTTGGAATCTCTCAGCCACTGAAACTTATTTTATTTCCTTTCACATCCCCCTTTTGGTCAAGAAGATGTTCTCCATCCCACGAGTCTGGGTCTAGATTCCTCCCCAGGAGTCATATTCCACGTTGCCAGGGAAATTCACTCCCCTGGGTGTCAGATCCCACATAGTGGGGAGGGCAGTGATTTCCCCTGCCAAGTTGGCTTAGCTAGAGAGAGAGGGCCACATCTGAGCAACAAAGAGGCATTCGGGAGGAGGCTCTTAGGCACAATTATAGGCAGGCCTAGCCTCTCCTTTGCAGAAACACTCTTGCCAAGGACAAGTCCCAGGGTAGAGGGCTCAGCCCATCAAACCACCAGTCCTCTATGTCTGTGAGCACATCAGCAACCATCGAAGTGGGGAAGCCTAACACCTCTGAATTTTCCACCAGCTCCTCAAGGGGGCTCTGCATATTTTTTCATTGTTTTTTTTTTTAATTAACTATTTTTTTAATTAATTATATAAAAATATATATACAGTAAAAAAACATTTCAAACAAGCATAGCATAACAAGCGAGTAAGAAAAAGACAACTAACCTAAAATAACTACTTTACTTCCAACATGTTCCTACTCTACCCCAAGAAAATAACCTAATATAGCAACATTTCTGTGAACTTGTTCCTACCATACCCATCAGAAATTAACAAACCATAGTCCTTTCTGGGTATTCCCAGAATGTTAAATTTACCCACAATAGTTTATCTGTTCTTATTGGGTTATCATTCCTCCTCCATTAATTGCTTTCTATCGCTATTTCCCCTACATTCTACATTATAAACCATTTATTTTACATTTTTCAACATTCACATTAGTGGTAGCATATAATATTTCTCTTTTTATGCCTGGCTTATTTTGCTCAGTATTATACCTTCAAGGTTCATCCATTTTGTCATATGTTTCACGAGATCGTTCCTTCTTACTGCAGCATAGCATTCCATCATGTGTATAAAACACATTTTATTTATCCAACTCATCTGTTGAAGGACATTTGGGTTGTTTCCATCTCTTGGCAATTGTGAATAATGCTGCTATAAACATTGGTGTGAAGATATCTGTTCATGTCACTTCTTTCCGATCTTCTGGGTGTATACCGAGAAGTGCAATTGCTGGATTGAAGGGTAACTCTATATCTAGTTTTCTAAGGAATTGCCAGACTGACTTCCAGAGTGGCTGAACCATTATACAGTCCCACCAACAATGAATAAGAGTTCCAATTTCTTCACATCCCCTCTAGCATTTGTAGTTTCCTGTTGGTTTAATGGCAGCCATTCTAATTGGTGTGAGACGGTATCTCATTGTGGTCTTAATTTGCATCTCTCTAATAGCTAGTGAAGCTGAACATTTTTTCATGTGTTTCTTGGCCATTTGTATTTCCTCTTCAGAGAACTGTCTTTTCATATCTTTTGCCCATTTTATAATTGGGCTGTCTGTACTATTGTCATTGAGTTGTAGGATTTCTTTATATATGCAAGATATCAGTCTTTTGTCAGATACATGGTTTCCAAAATTTTTTTCCCATTGAGTTGGCTGCCTCTTCACCATTTGGACAAATTCCTTTGAGGTGCAGAAACTCCTTTGGTACAATTTTACCATTCTTCCTTATCCAGCAAAATATGATCAACCAAACACACAAACAAATAAAAATCTTATTAAAAGTCTTTCTAAGAAGTAAAGAAGAGGCACTAATTCTCCAAAAACTGAATAAGGGAGAGTTTCCATGTCCCAGCCAGAGTCCCAAAATGTGCAGGACATCTTCCATGTGTCCCTTCAGACCTGCTTTCCATCCTTCTCCACATGCTGTGTCCTGGAGGTTCATCTATGGATGACTCCACTTCCTAATGGGTACAGGCCATGGGGACCACTGGCAAGAGATCAACAAGACGGACATCAAAGTTTAGTTATTTCTTCCCTTGAGTCCCTCCTTTTGAGGTTGCCAAGGCAAGCTGCACCCATAAACCAAAGGACATAATTCCAGTTAGGCAGCCTTCTCTACACAGCTCTCATTACCTCTTCATTTTTCCCAGCTGTTCCTTCCTCTCTCTCTTTAAGGCCTTGGTGATAGCAGAGCCCTAATGTTACTAGTACTGGGGCTCTACACTCTTCTTGGTAGCTTCTCTACACACTGTCCATGCCTTTGTATATCATCCACATATTACTACTCTTCTTAAATTACCCTATTTTAGTGAGGTATCTCTTTTCTGTGGGAAGCCACATAAAGCAAATAGAAGACCTTTCTGCTATATTTGACAAGGATCTCTAGGGAAACAGAACTAACAGGATATCTCTGTAAATATTATGTAATTTTCATAAAAATTGTCTCATGCAATTATGGGGATGCATAAGTCCAAATTCCACAGGGCAGGTGAAAGCTGGGAACTCTGGTGAAGGTTTCTGATGAAACCCTTAGGAGAAGATGGCTGGTTAAAGTGGAAATGGAAATTCTCTCTTCTTAAGACTGAAATCATCATTTCTCCTTTTAAAGCTTTCAACTGATTTCATGAGATGTCTCTCATTGTTGAAGGCAATCTCCTCAGTTTATTGTAGATATAATCAGCTATAGATGTGATCAACTTACTGATTATTTAAGTCCATGAAATGTCCTCCCAGTAATAATCAGACCAGAGCTTGCTTGACCAAACTAGGAACTGTAACCTAGCCAAGTTAACATATGAACCTAACCATTACATCTGCCGTTCTCCAAAATAGCATAACAATTCCTAGAAGCAAACTAACATTTTAGACTACATAAAGTAGTGTGCCAGTTTGAAACTGTTAGAGAACCCAGAAGAGCCATGATCTTTTAATTAAATCTTGTTGGGTGGAGCCTTTTGATGGAGTGTTTCCATGGAGATGTGACTCACCCAGTTGTGGGTGAGAACTTGATTAAATAACTTCCATGGGTGTGTGGACTCTGCCCATTCAGGTGGGTCTTGATTAGTTCACTGGAGTACTTAAAAGAACTCAAGAGCCATCAGGATGCGATGTTGGCAGATGCTTGGAGATGCAGACAGAAAGACGTTTGGAGATGCTAAGATAAGAGATGAAGCCAGAGTTTGCCACAGAGAAGCTAAGAGAGGACCCCCTAGATGCTTAGAGAGAAATACCCTGGGAGAAAAAGCAAAGATACACAGGAGCTGAGAGAAGCTAAGAGAGACAGAAGCCCAGAGACATTTTGGAGAAAGTCACTTTGAAATGCAACCCAGGAGAAAAGGTCCAGCAGACACTGGCCACGTGACTTCCCAGCTGACAGAGGTGTTCTGGATGCCATTGGCCTTTCTTCAGTGAAGGTATCCTCTTGTTGATGCCTTAATTTGGACACTTTCATGGCCTTAGAATCTAGATTATTTGTAACCTAATAATCTCCTTTATAAAAGTCAATCCATTTCTGGTATTTTGCATAAAGGCAGCATTAGCAAACTGGAACAAGTAGGTAGTCTAGAAGGATGAGTACAGTAATATTCTTTCTGTATTAATCCCAGGAAGACTTGCTAATGGGTGCCCTATGCTTCAAATCACACCTGATGAAACCATCTCCCATCATGGATCCTCATTGTGACTTAGCTACTTATTTATCCTAAGACCTAATTTCCAGATTCCAGTAGCTACACTTTAGTCAGCCAATCGTAGCTGTGTCCAATTTTTTAAATTAATTTTTTTGTTCATGAATATGTTAACTACAAGTGCTTTGATTAAAAAAAAACACAATAAAGTGTTGCTCCCATCATACCGCAACAAAAGATGAGTTCTCAATCTTAATCTATGTTTCTGTAGGCAAAAACCCATTGGTAAAAAAAGACTTTTTGAAGAAACTATTTTTAGTTAAGATGTTGACCAGCTGAACCAGAGTGAACCTTACCTGTATTACTGGAGTCCTTTATAAGGAGCAGAAATTGTAACACAATCAGAGAACTCTCAGGAAGAAAGCAGAAGTCAGCATAAACTGCAAGAGCAGACACAAGGAGAAAGAGATTGCCTTATAATGGGAGGCAAAGATACAAGCCAGATAACCCCAATGACTGCAGCAAGCAAGCTCCAGAATACCACAAACTCCTGGAGTAAAGCATAGCCTTGCTGACACCTTCATTTGGGACATCTGGCCTCTGAAACTGTGAGACAATGCTTGTTGTTTAAGCCTGCCCATTGTGTGGTATTAGTCATTGCAGAATGGCAAACTAAGACATATCACAGCAAGAAAAAGCAGAATTCTCTATAACATCATAACTTTAATCAACAGTTGAGTTTGGAAGACAACCAGGGTACTGAAAAACCCCTCTGAGGAGAGATGGGACAAAAACCTATTCACCTTTGGCAGAGCATGGGAGGAAAGGGGCCTGCCATAGAAGTGAGTAAGGAGAAATCAGAGAAAAAAGCTAGCAAATTTCTAATGTCTGAGTGTGGATTAGCATATCACTTTAGAATAATGGGAAGTGCAAGCCATAAGGGGAGTCTGCACCCACTCACAAGCTGTTCTCCACAAGCCTCCACCAGGTGCTCATGAGAAAGAAGGAAAACAGTGCAGAAGACCAGAGAGACCCCCTGAGGTACAAGAGTGCAAGAGTCGGTCTTCTGCCACTGTGAGACAGGCACAACATACTGCCTGATTCCCTGATGCTTTGCTCTTACAAAGCAAAAGTCCTGGGCCCCTGGGGGAGAGGCAGCAAGCATTTTCACCCCCATGTCATCTGATTGAGGGGTAGAAAACCCTTCTTACCACCCTCAAGAACCATGCAAACATCCACTGCTTCTTTAAGAAGGGTAGAGGCAAAAGAGGTAGAGGAGGTGCAGGAAAACCTCTTGGGCCCAGTATTCTGCACCAATAAAAAGTAAAGGTTTGGTGGAGGAGAAGGAGGAATCTTTCTCCTTCCCAAGAACCACCACAGATTGAAGATAGAGTTTGGCTGCAACAGGGTGTAGGGAAAGGAATGCCAAGAAGGCCCCACTTTTGAATCCAGGTGCACCGTCCTGCCTAAGACTGAGGCTGGACCGGGAGAACAGACACCTCTGTCTACCTCCACCAAAGTCTACCTCAGAGAAATAAGCACCATCATCTGGGGATGGGACAAGAACATGGAAAGAGAACTCTTCCGCGACACAGGGATGCAGGAACAAATAAAAGCTGAAGGTGGAGCAGAAATACCAAGAAAAACTCTGCATCTCAAGCCCCATACAAAGCACAAGATAATGACAACCCACTGCTGGAAGAATCTGAAGTCTCTGGTTCAATGAAGGTAGCAATAGTAATAACAAAATTCAAACCTTGCTGAATTACTGACTAGACTGACTTCCTATGCTAATAGCCTGACAGAAGAAGAATGAATACCTCTGGGCAAAAATACTATATAACTCAATGTCTTTTATTCTTCAAAACACAAAATCTAGCATTCAATAAAAAAATTATGAGATGCAAGAAAGCAAGGGAACAAAAAACACATTGCCAAGCAACAGAACCAGATTCAGTCATGGATTATGATATATGATGTTGGAACTATCAGACAGGAACTTTAAAATAACTATGAAAGATATATTATCACATATTGTTGAAAAGGTGGACAATATGCATGAACAATGGAGAATCTCAGCAAGAAGATGGAAACTATAAAAAATTTCAAATGGCAACACTCATGATAGAGATTAAGAATTCCTTTGAGGAACACAGCTGAGGAAATAATCAGGGACTTTGAAGATAGTTCAATAGAAATCATACAAAATGAAGCACAGAGAAAAAAGTGTGATAAAACACAATGGAGCATTCAAGAGCTGTGAGACAATATCAACAGTATAACATACATGTAACTGAAGTTGCATAAGGAGGAGAGAGAGAGAGAACAGGGAAGAAGAATCATTTAAAGAGATAATGGCCAGGGCTTTTATGACATTAATGGAAGCAACAAACCACAAATCCAAAATGCAAGAGGATCTTAAGCAGGATAGACACACATGCACACACACAAGCACATCATAATCAAACTGCTGAAAATCAAAAATAAAGAGAAATCTTGAAGGCAGTCAGAGAAAAAGAAATCATTAAGTACAGAATAACAGACTAATTACAGCAGACTTTTTGTCAGAAACTGTGTGTTGGGGATTGAATCACGTCCCTCACAAAAGGCATGTTCAGGTCCCAACCACTGGCTCTCTGTGTGTGAACTCATTTGTAAATAGGACCTTTGAAGATGTTATTAGTTGAGGTGTGCCCAAATGGAGTGAAGGTGGGACTTAATCCTATATGGCTGAAGTCCTCATAAGCAAAGGGAATTGGACATGGAAGGAGAAGCCACAGGAAGAACAAGAAGTTGGAAGTCAATAGAATCCAGAAAGGAAAGGAGAAAATGCCGTGTTTTAGTTTCCTTGGGTGCTCAAGAAAATACCATGCAGTGGGTTGGCTTAAACAATGATAATTTAATGGCTCACTGTTTTGAGGCTTGGAAAATTTCAAATCAAGGCCTTATGGAGGCAATGCTTTCTTCCCCAAGACTGGTGTTCTGGAGCTGACTGCCAGCAATCCTAGGTCCTTGGCTCCTCTGTCTCATGGAAGTACACCTGGTGGCTCTCCTGGCCTCTCCATTCTCTCCTGGTTCTGTTGAATTTCAGCTTGTTGGTTCCCATGGCTTTCCCTCTATCTGTCTGAATTTCATTCTGTTAATAAAAGACTCCAGTAATAGGATTAAGACCTATCTTGGTTGAGTTGGGCCACACCTTTACTGAAGTAACCTCATCAAAAGTTCCTACTGACAATGGGCTCACACCCACATGAATGGATCAAGTTTAAGAACATGTTTTTCTCGGGTAAATACCTCTAAACCACCACATGCTGTCATGTACATTGCCATGTGACAGAAAAGCCAAAGACCTAAGGATTGCCTGTAGCCAGTCCCAGAATGCCACAGTCTTCTGGGAGAAAGCACTGTATTGCTGACCTCTAAATTTTGGACTTTTCCTGTTCTAAAAACCATTGTTTAAGCCAGTCCACCATATGGTACTTGTTTTAGCAGCCGGGAAACTAAAACACTGTGCAAGCAAGAAGACAGTAAAGTGACATCTTTTGTGCTGAAGGATAAAATCTATCAATCCAGTGAGAATGACTTTCAAAAATGAACGTGACAGCTAGCTACATCAGTAGAGTTCACTTTTGTTATTTATATTGTCATTGAAATTTTACAACATTCATTACAGTACTACATTGTACTTTATGGCATATACCTATATACTTGTACCCTAAATTGTATTGTGATCTACTCAAGGGCGGGGACCTTTTATTTATTTTTTTCTCCAGTGCCTGACACAATGCCTGGAACCCAGAATGTGCCCAATAAATATTTTATATCTATCAAATCAATGGATTTGAGTCACAAGGTAGATCATTTAAATAATCCTTACTATATAAGTATTTCTAGTGCCTACCACCTGCAAAGCAGCATCTGTTAAACTGGGATTACTTAGAAAAAAAGCATATGAATCAAATTAGTTGTATTGTCAGACTACATATGGCCTACATTTACATTAATAATATTGGGGCAATTTTTAAATTAAGAAGTAGGCTTTAGTTAAAATGTAATGGCTGGAGGCGGGGCAAGATGGCAGACTGGTGAGCTGTATGTTTTAGTTACTCCTCCAGGAAAGTAGGTAGAAAGCCAGGAACTGCGTGGACTGGACACCACAGAGCAATCTGACTTTGGGCATACTTCATACAACACTCATGAACACATCGAACTGCTGAGATCAGCAAAATCGGTAAGTTTTTGCGGGCAGGGGACCCGCGCCCCTCCCTGCCAGACTCAGTCCCATGGGAGGAGGGGCTGTCAGCTCCGGGAAGGAGAAGGGAGAAGTGCAGTGGCAGCCCTTATCAGAAACTCATTCTGCCGATCCAAACTCCAACCATAGATAGACTGAGACCAGACACCAGAGAATCTGAGAGCAGCCAGCCCAGCAGAGAGGAGACAGACATAGAAAAAAACAGCACGAAAAACTCCAAAATAAAAGCGGAGGATTTTTGGAGTTCTGGTGAACATAGAAGGGGGAAGGGCAGAGCTCAGGCCCTGAGGTTCATATGCAAATCCTGAAGAAAAGCTGATCTCTCTGCCCTATGGACCTTTCCTTAATGGCCCTAATTGCTTTGTCTCTTAGCATTTCAATAACCCATTAGATCTCTGAGGAGGGCCCTTTTTTTTTTTTTTTTTAATCCCTTTTTTCTTTTTCTAAAACAATTACTCTAAGAAGCCCAATACAGAAAGCTTCAAAGACTTGCAATTTGGGCAGGTCAAGAAAAGACCAGAACTAAGAGAGCTCTGAGACAAAAGGCAATAATCCAGTGGCTGAGAAAATTCACTAAACAACACAACTTCCCAAGAAAAGGGGGGTGCCCACTCACAGCCATCATCCTGGTGGACAGGAAACACTCCTGCCCATCGCCAGCCCCATAGCCCAGAGCTGCCCCACACAACCCAGTGTGACGGAAGTGTTTCAAATAACAGGCACACTCCATAAAACTGGGCGTGGACATTAGCCTTCCCTGCAACCTCAGCTGATTGTCCCAGAGCAGGGAAGGTGGAGCAGTGTGAATTAACAAAGCCCCATTCAGCCATCATTTCAGCAGTCTGGGAGCCTCCCTACACAGCCCAGCAGCCCAGAACCGCCCTGGGGGGACGGCACTCACCTGTGACATAGCACAGTCATCCCTCAACAGAGGACCAGGGGGTGCACAGCCTGGAAGAGGGACCCACTTGCAAGTCTCAGGAGCCATACACCAATACCAAGGACTTGTGGGTCAGTGGCAGAGACAAACTGTGGCAGGACTGAACTGAAGGATTAGACTATTGCAGCAGCTTTAAAACTCCAGGATCACCAGGGAGATTTGATTGTTAGAGCCACCCCCCCTCCCTGACTGCCCAGAAACACGCCCCATATACAGGGCGGGCAACACCAACTACACACGCAAGCTTGGTACACCAATTGGACCCCACAAGACTCACTCCCCCACTCACCACAAAGGCACAGCAGGGGAGAACTGGCTTGTGGAGACCAGGTGGCTCGTGGACGCCACCTGCTGGTTAGTTAGAGAAAGTGTACTCCACGAAGCTGTAGATCTGATAAATTAGAGATAAGGACTTCAATTGGTCTACAAATCCTAAAAGAACCCTATCAAGTTCAGCAAATGCCAAGAGGCCAAAAACAACAGAAAATTATAAAGCATATGAAAAAACCAGACGATATGGATAACCCAAGCCCAAGCACCCAAATCAAAAGAGCAGAAGAGACACAGCACCTAGAGCAGCTACTCAAAGAACGAAAGATGAACAATGAGACCATAGTACAGAATACAAAGGATATCAAGAAGACCCTAGAAAAGCATAAAGAAGACATTGCAAGACTAAATAAAAAAATAGACGATCTTATGGAAATTAAAGAAACTGTTGACCAAATTAAAAAGATTCTGGACACTCATAGTACAAGACTAGAGGAAGTTGAACAATGAATCAGTGACCTGGAAGATGACAGAATGGAAAATGAAAGCATAAAAGAAAGAATGGGGAAAAAAATTGAAAAAATCGAAATGGACCTCAGGGATATGATAGATAATATAAAAAATCCTAATATAAGACTCACTGGTGTTCCAGAAGGGGAAGAAAAGGGTAAAGGTCAAGGAAGAGTATTCAAAGAAATTGTTCGGGAAAACTTCCCAAATCTTCTAAACAACGTAAATAAACAAATCATAAATGCTCAGCGAACTCCAAATAGAATAAATCCAAATAAACCCACTCCGAGACATATTCTGATCACACTGTCAAACATGGAAGAGAAGGAGCAAGTTCTGAAAGCAGCAAGAGAAAAGCAATTCACCACATACAAAGGAAACAGCATAAGACTAAGTACTGACTACTCCACAGCCACCATGGAGGCGAGAAGGCAGTGGCACGATATATTTAAAATTCTGAGTGAGAAAAATTTCCAACCAAGAATACTTTATCCAGCAAAGCTCTCCTTCAAATTTGAGGGAGAACTTAAATTTTTCACAGACAAACAAATGCTGAGAGAATTTGCTAACAAGAGACCTGCCCTACTGGAGATACTAAAGGGAGCCCTACAGACGGAGAAACAAAGAAAGGAGAGAGAGACTTGGAGAAAGGTTCAGTACTAAAGAGATTCGGTATGGGTACAATAAAGGATATTAATAGAGAGAGGGGAAAATTATATATGACAAACACAAACCAAAGGATAAGATGGCTGATTCACAAAATGCCTTCACGGTTATAACGTTGAATGTAAATGGATTAAACTCCCCAATTAAAAGATACAGATTCACAGAATGGATCAAAAAAAATGAACCATCAATATGTTGCATACAAGAGACTCATCTTAGACACAGGGACACAAAGAAATTGAAAGTGAAAGGTTGGAAAAAAATATTTCATGCAAGCTACAGCCAAAAGAAAGCAGGTGTAGCAATATTAATCTCAGATAAAATAGACTTTAAATGCAGGGATGTTTTGACAGACAAAGAAGGCCACTACATACTAATAAAAGGGGCAATTCAGCAAGAAGAAATAACAATCGTAAATGTCTATGCACCCAATCAAGGTGCCACAATATACATGAGAGAAACACTGGCAAAAATAAAGGAAGCAATTGATGTTTCCACAATAATTGTGGGAGAATTCAACACATCACTCTCTCCTATAGATAGATCAACCAGACAGAGGACCAATAAGGAAATTGAAAACCTAAACAATCTGATAATTGAATTAGATTTAACAGACATATACAGAACATTACATCCCAAATCACCAGGATACACATACTTTTCTAGTGCTCATGGAACTTTCTCCAGAATAGATCATATGCTGGGACATAAAACAAGCCTCAATAAATTTAAAAAGATTGAAATTATTCAAAGCACATTCTGTGACCACAATGGAATGCAATTAGAAGTCAATAACTATCAGAGACTTAGAAAATTCACAAATACCTGGAGGTTAAACAACACACTCCTAAACAATCAGTGGGTTAAAGAAGAAATAGCAAGAGAAATTGCTAAATATGTATAGACAAATGAAAATGAGAACACAACATACCAAAACCTATGGGATGCAGCAAAAGCAGTGCTGAGGGGGAAATTTATAGCACTAAACGCATATATTAAAAAGGAAGAAAGAGCCAAAATCAAAGAACTAATGGATCAACTGAAGAAGCTAGAAAATGAACAGCAAACCAATCCTAAACCAAGTAGAAGAAAAGAAATAACAAGGATTAAAGCAGAAATAAATGACATAGAGAACAAAAAAACAATAGAGAGGATAACTATCACCAAAAGTTGGTTCTTTGAGAAGATCAACAAGATTGATAAGCCCCCAGCTAGACTGACAAAATCAAAAAGAGAGAAGACCCATATAAACAAAATAATGAATTAAAAAGGTGACATAACTGCAGATCCTGAAGAAATTAAAAAAATTGTAAGACGATACTATGAACAACTGTATGGCAACAAACTGGCTAATGCAGAGGAAATGGACAGTTTCCTGGAAACATATGAACAACCTAGACTGACCAGAGAAGAAATAGAAGACCTCAACCAACCCATCACAAGCAAAGAGATCCAATCAGTCATCAAAAATCTTCCCACAAATAAATGCCCAGGGCCAGATGGCTTCACAGGGGAATTCTACCAAACTTTCCAGAAAGAACTGACACCAATCTTACTCAAATTCTTTCAAAACATTGAAGAAAATGGAACACTACCTAACTCATTTTATGAAGCTAACATCAATCTCATACCAAAACCAGGCAAAGATGCTACAAAAAAGGAAAACTACCGGCCAATCTCCCTAATGAATATAGATGCAAAAATCCTCAACAAAATACTTGCAAATCGAATCCAAAGACACATTAAAAAAATCATACACCATGACCAAGTGGGGTTCATTCCAGGCATGCAAGGATGGTTCAACATAAGAAAATCAATCAATGGATTACAACACATTAAAAATTCGAAAGGGAAAAATCAAATGATCATCTCAATAGATGCTGAAAAAGCATTTGACAAAATCCAACATCCCTTTTTGATAAAAACACTTGAAAAGGTAGGAATTGAAGGAAACTTCCTCAATATGATAAAGAGCATATATGAAAAACCCACAGCGAGCATAGTACTCAATGGTGAGGGACTGAAAGCCTTCCCTCTAAGATCAGGAACAAGACAAGGATGCCCGCTGTCACCACTGTTATTCAACATTGTGCTGGAAGTGCTAGCCAGGGCAATCCGGCAAGACAAAGAAATAAAAGGCATCCAAATTGGAAAAGAAGAAGTAAAACTGTCATTGTTTGCAGATGATATGATCTTATATCTGGAAAACCCTGAGAAATCAACGATACACCTACTAGAGCTAATAAACAAATTTAGCAAAGTAGCGGGATACAAGATTAATGCACATAAGTCAGTAATGTTTCTATATGCTAGAAATGAACAAACTGAAGAGACACTCAAGAAAAAGATACCATTTTCAATAGCAACTAAAAAAATCAAGTACCTAGGAATCAACTTAACCAAAGATGTAAAAGACCTATACAAAGAAAACTACATAACTCTACTAAAAGAAGTAGAAGGGGACCTTAAAAGATGGAAAAATATTCCATGTTCATGGATAGGAAGGCTAAATGTCATTAAGATGTCAATTCTACCCAAACTCATTTACAGATTCAATGCCATCCCAATCAAAATTCCAACAACCTACTTTGCAGACTTGGAAAAGCTAGTTATCAAATTTATTTGGAAAGGGAAGATGCCTTGAATTGCTAAAGACACTCTAAAAAAGAAAACGAAGTGGGAGGACTTACACTGCCTGACTTTGAAGCTTATTATAAAGCCACAGTTGTCAAAACAGCATGGTACTGTCACAAAGGTAGACATATAGATCAATAGAAACGAATTGAGAATTCAGAGATAGACCCTCAGATCTATGGCCGACTGATCTTTGATAAGGCCCCCAAAGTCACTGAACTGAGTCATAATGGTCTATTCAACAAATGGGGCTGGGAGGGTTGGATATCCATATCCAAAAGAATGAAAGAGGACCCCTACCTCACCCCCTACACAAAAATTAACTCAAAATGGACAAAAGATCTCAATATAAAAGAAAGTACCATAAAACTCCTAGAAGATAATGTAGGAAAACATCTTCAAGACCTTGTATTAGGCGGCCGCTTCCTAGACTTTACACCCAAAGCACAAGCAACAAAAGAAAAAATAGATAAATGGGAACTCCTCAAGCTTAGAAGTTTCTGCACCTCAAAGGAATTTCTCAAAAAGGTAAAGAGGCAGCCAACTCAATGGGAAAAAATTTTTGGAAACCATGTATCTGACAAAAGACTGATATGTTGCATATATAAAGAAATCCTACAACTCAATGACAATAGTACAGACAGCCCAATTATAAAATGGGCAAAGGATATGAAAAGACAGTTCTCTGAAGAGGAAATACAGATGGCCAAGAAACACATGAAAAATATTCAGCTTCACTAGCTATTAGAGAGATGCAAATTAAGACCACAATGAGATGCTATCTAACACCTATTAGAGTGGCTGCCATTAAACAAACAGGAAACTACAAATGCTGGAGGGGATGTGGAGAAATTGGAACTCTTATTTATTGTTGGTGGGACTGTATAATGGTTCAGCCACTCTGGAAGTCAGTCTGGCAGTTCCTTAGAAAACTAGAAATAGAGTTACCATTCGATCCAGCGATTGCACTTCTCGGTATATACCCGGAAGATCGGAAAGCAGTGACACGAACAGATATCTGCACGCCAATGTTCATAGCAGCAGTATTCACAATTGCCAAGAGATGGAAACAACCCAAATGTCCTTCAACAGATGAGTAGATAAAGAAAATGTGGTATATACACACGATGGAATACTACGCGGCAGTAAGAAGGAACGACCTCGTGAAACATATGACAACATGGATGAACCTTGAAGACATAATGCTGAGCGAAATAAGCCAGGCACAGAAAGAGAAATATTATATGCTACCACTAATGTGAACTTTGAAAAATGTAAAACGAATGTTTTATAATGTCGAATGTAGAGGAACTAGCAATAGAGAGCAATTGAGGAAGGGGGAACAGTAATCTAAGAAGAACAGATATGCTATTTAACGTTCTGGGGATGCCCAGGAATGACTATGGTCTGTTAATTTCTGATGGATATAGTAGCAGCAAGTTCACAGAAATGTTGCTATATTATGTAACTTTCTTGGGGTAAAGTAGGAACATGTTGGAAGTAAAGCAGTTACCTTAGGTTAGTTGTCTTCTTCTTACTCCCTTGTTACGGTCTCTTTGAAATGTTCTTTTATTGTATTTTTTTTTTTAATTTTTTTTCATACAGTTGATTTAAAAAGGAAAAAAAGGTTAAAGAAAAAGGAAAAAACAAGAAAAAAAATATGTAGTGCCCCCTTGAGGAGCCTGTGGAGAATGCAGGGGTATTGGCCTACCCCACCTCAATGGTTGCTAACATGACCACAGACATAGGGAACTGGTGGTTTGATGGGTTGAGCCCTCTACCGTAGGTTTTACCCTTGGGAAGACAGTTGCTGCAAAGGAGAGGCTAGGCCTCCCTATAATTGTGCCTAAGAGCCTCCTCCCAAATGCCTCTTTGTTGCTCAGATGTGGCCCTCTCTCTCTAGCTAAGCCAACTTGAAAGGTGAAATCACTGCCTTCCCCCCTACGTGGGATCAGACACCCAGGGGAGTGAATCTCCCTGGCAATGTGGAATATGACTCCTGGGGAGGAATGTAGAGCTGGCATCGTGGGACGGAGAACATCTTCTTGACCAAAAGGGGGATGTGAAAGGAAATGAAATAAGCTTCAGTAGCAGAGAGATTCCAAAAGGAGCTGAGAAGTCACTCTGGTGGGCACTCTTACGCACAATTTAGACAACCCTCTTTAGGTTCTAAAGAATTGGGGTAGCTGGTGGATACCTGAAACTATCAAACTACAACCCAGAACCCGTGAATCTCGAAGACAATTGTATAAAAATGTAGCTTATGAGGGGTGACAGTGGGATTGGGAAAACCATAAGGACCACACTCCACTTTGTCTAGTTTATGGATGGATGAGTAGAAATATAGGGAAAGGAAACAAACAAACATACAAAGGTACCCAGTGTTCTTTTTTACTTCAATTGCTCTTTTTCACTTTAATTATTATTCTTATTATTTTTATGTGTGTGCTAATGAAGGTGTCAGGGATTGATTTAGGTGATGAATGTACAACTATGTAATGGTACTGTGAACAATCAAATGTATAATTTGTTTTGTATGACTGCGTGGTATGTGAATATATCTCAATAAAATGAAGATTAAAAAAAAAATGTAATGGCCAAGGAGAGTAACAGAAAAAAAAAAAAAAAAAAAAGTAGGCTTTATTTCATTACTAAAAAATGTCAAAGTACAGTACAATGAACACCAATATAATGCTGTTTTGCAAAACACCGGAAATGGATTGGCTTTAATAAAGGGTGTTTATTTGGTTACAAAGTTACAGTCTTAGGCCATAAAGTGTCCAAGGTAAGGTATCAACAATAGGGTATCTTCACTGAATGATGTCCGTTGGCCTCCATAAAACCTCTGTTAGCTCGGAAGGCAGGTGGCTGTTGTCCACTTGCTCCCAGGTTGCAATTCAAAATGGTGTTCTCTGAAATGTTGCTCTTAGGGCATTTTGTCTTCTCTAGCTGCAGCTCCTCTTCAAAATGTCACTCTCAGTTGCTTTGAGGTACCTCTGTTTATGAGCTCTTTTTATAGGACTCCAGTGAACTAATCAAGACCCACCCTGAATGGTCAAGGACACATTTCCATGGAAACATTCAATCAAGTGGTCATATCCTAATCAGAGGTGTCACTCACAGTTGGGTGGGTCACATCTCCATGGAAACAGCCTAATCCAAAGATTCCAACCTAATCAACACTAATACATCTGCCCCTACAAGACTGCATCAAAGAATATGGCGTTTTGGAGGACATAATACATCCAAACTAGCACATCAACCATTCAAAATTTTGACTGCAAACATCAGGACACTTTACTCACAAATCCTTCAGCTCTCAAGAGCAAGGACATTTCTCTACATAACTACATTACCAGCACTACACCTGTTCCAGTTTGCTAATGTGACCATTATGCAAAATACCAGAAATGGATTGGCTTTTATAAAAGGGGTTCATTTGGTTACAAAGCTGCAGTCTAAAGACCATGAAAATGTCCAAATTAAGGCATCAACACAAGTATACCTTCACCAAAGGAAGTCCAATGGTGTCTGGAAAACCTCTGTTGTCTGAGAAGGCACGAGGCTGGCATCTGCTGATCCCAGGTTGTGTTCCAGCTCCTCTCTAAGTTCCTGTGCATTCTTCAAAATGTTGCTCTTGGGGCATTTTGTCCTCTCTTAGCTTCTGTGGAGCAAACTCTGCTTTTAATGGCCATCTCCAAAATATCTCTCTCAGTTGCTCTCCAAAATGTCACCATAGGTGCTCTGAGTTCCTTCTGTTTGTCATCTCTTTTATATGGCTCCAGTGATTTAATTCAGACCCACCCTAAATGGGTGGGGCCTTGCCCACAGTTGATTGAGTCACATCTCCATGGAAACACTCACAATAGGTTCCAACCTAATCAACACTAATACATCTGCCCAAACAAGATTGCATCAAAGAACATGGTGTTCTGGGGGATACAATACATCCAAACTGGCACGACACCTAAGAAAATCATTAATTCAAGAATGACATCCAACACACAGGCCATACCCAAATTTCCTTAGTGTTCCATCATGTTCTTTGCCACTGGATCTTTTTTTTTAATCCAGTATCTAATCAAGGTTCATACTGCATTATGTTCTTATGTCTTTTTAGACTCCCCAATTCCAATCCATCTCATTGCCTCCCGATTTATATTATTAAATTCTTTGAAGAATGCTGCAGAACATTCCCCATTTGGAGTTTCCTGTTTCCTGGTGATTAGATTCAAGTCAATCATTTCTGGTAAGAGCACAGTGTAGGTGATGCTGTACCACCTGCTCCATAACATCAGGAGTCAGGACGTCAGGCCATCTCCCTGCTGGCAATGCTAGGCTCGATCACTTGGTTAATGTGGTGCTCTTTCCTTTGCAAAGGCATATTTTTCCCTCTGTAATTAATGTCATCTGTGGGGTGATACTTTGAAACTGGGAGACTATCCTGCTCCCCAAGAATCTTTCACCTATGTTTAATGACTTTTACATGAAACATTTTTTACATTGGTAGTTACAAAATGGCTATTTTCACGTTCTATCATTCCTTCTACATTTATTAGTAAATGCAGTGGGCTTTAAATATACATTGAATAAAATGATAACATTTCAGAAACCAAACAAAATAATAAAATTTCACCATTGATAAGCATTCTTAGTACTTCTGCAACTCCAATCTCCCGCATTCATCCAGGCTCTCCAAGTTCACAGCTGTTCAAAAATAGCTGATGAAACCCAAAAGTGGCTGGGACACCTCAGGATTTCAGTTCACTTCCAATGATGCCACAGCATGAGGAAGGCCCATCACCTTTACACATTAGTTTGACTGTACCCACCTCGGGGAGACCTTCCTCATCAAACTAGATGGAGACAATGGTGTTCTCCTTTGTGCCCAAGCTGTGCTCCATACAAACCTCCACCAGAGCATCTCTGGCATTTTGTTGCACAAAATTACTGTTGTGTTTATTTCCCTTATCTGGATAAGCTCAGGGAGGTTAGGGGCCTTATTTTATTGTTCTTCTCATCCACAGCACCAAGCATGATGCTGATTCAGTACATATTGAATTGACATTAAACTTAGATACACAATCTACATTATCTAACAAAACTCCCAGGAGTTGAGTAGGGCACATATCACTGCCTTTAATTTATATAGAGAGCAATTCAGAGACTTTAAATGACTTGCTCTCAGGGTTTTAGTTTCATGTCCAGTGACAGTGCACTGCACCACAATTGCTACCCAAGAACAAATTCCAGTAATTTAAGGATTTTCAAGAACAGGAAAATGTCTTCAATGTTTGTTTCTGTCACAAAATGCCTTGCCCATTTTCTTTAAATCTCTTTCTGGGATATTATTTTCATTTTCCTGGTTATTAAAGCTATTACATCTTATCCTCATTTTGCACAAAGGAAACTGAGGTAAGGGAAGATGAAAAACTTGACCAAGGTCACACCACTGGAAATGAGAGGGACCAGGCTTCTCCCAGCAGTCCAGAGACCTGGCTTTACCCTTATAGGACAGAGCCTTAGTCATTGCTTGAGCACAAACCAGATGTCAGGCCCCTACATTAAAGAACCACTTTGATTGGAATTGCTACTATTCTCTAAATTTACATATGAGGCAATCAGTTTTAGAGAGGGATCAAGTAACTTTCCAAGTAACAGCTAGTTTGTAGAAAATCTAGGCTTTTTGAACTCACATGACTGGACTTCTAAGCCAAGCTCCTAACCTTTGATCTACTGCCTCATTACATTGCTGCTGCCTCCCCCATCTGTGTCTGAGTGTATGCTCCTTCTTACACAGAGGACTTTTCAGAGGAAGGGAAATCAGCATTGCACTAAGAATAGCAGCTAACACTTACTGAGCCCTTACTATATGAGTATTTTAAATGGGCTGCCTCGTTTCATCTTCACATCTACCCTGTAAAGTAGATGGGGTTCTAAGCCATGCACAAACATTCTCATTTAATCCTCACAACCCATATCTTTCTGAAAACCATTGAAATTTTATCTCAGAAGTATCATTGGCTCATGAAAATATGCACAGAATAAGCAACTTAATAGAGAACACCTCAAGGACCTGCAGTGAAGCTCTAAATGGGTGATGCACAGGATATCTTGTTGTGTCACTTTTCACTTGGTACAATAAAAAGGAACATTAACGGCTTTAAAAACACTGGAAAAATTATCTACCTCAGCATAAAGTTAAAAAGCATAGATTTGTTAACCAACCAACCAACCAACCAACACTTTCAGGGCTTCAATGTAACCAGACTCTCTTCTTCAAAATGTTTTGTAGTAACATGTTTTCATTTAAACCTCTTAGCTGCAAAAAGAATGTGGATGCATGGCTAAGAAGGAACAGTACTTGCAGTGTGCTCAACGCATCATATGGGGAAATGTCTTTAAACTAGTTTTACTGGACTTCTCAGTTAACGTCTCTTCATCTTAATTCCAGTGAACTACACTGTTTCAGCAGAGTCCACAACAGCAAACACTAAACTCATGGTAAAACTGACTAGGGGGAGATTTGCCTTTCATTAAGAAGAAGAGTTGCGTTACTAACATGCCTGAGGAAAGCAGCTTCAATTATTTCCTAACTTAAATAAGAGAAAAGTTTATGCAGCAGGAAAACCCAGGTCATTTTGCCCTCAGAAAGATTAACTAGGAAAATGTTCCCAGAGTTCTTGGATTTTTCCTCTTCAGCCTTAAAGTTTCTTTTCTGACTGCAAATTCTGGCAGCAGGGATTGTGCAAGTCTCACTGCAAAGGCAGTCATAAAAATCTGTATTGGCCTGGTGCACAAAGCAGGGGTTGTCGTGGACAGATTCATTGCTGAGGGCCTTTGGTGACCCTGAGCTCAGTGGAGCAAGGAGGAGACCTTCTCCCAGATCAGCTCATTGTAGCAGTAAGCATGCACATGTGGAACAGCACATCTTTAGCCCACTAGCTTTCTTCACTTATTTTTCTTTCAAAGTCTAACTCAGTCATTAATATTATGAATTAGAAATTAGACAGAGAGGGGAAACAGCAAGGAATGAGGCTTGGAGCATCAGTTGAAAACAACTACACAAACACACACATTCAACAATAGGACTTTGTCTAGTGCATACTTCAAGTCCCACAAGATAGGAGGGCGTGGGCACGGGAAGGTGAGGGCAGATGCTCAGTGGCCCAGCAAGAAGGGCTAGAACTCAAAAGAAAGATCCTATTAACAGTTTGTGTGTTTGTGTTTGTGTGTGTGTGTGTGTGTGTGTGTGTGTGTGGTGGGGGGTGGTGTGGTATGTGTGCCGATAACACAAGTATTACCCTAAATCACATGGATTCTGCCAGAGCTGGGGGGTTCTTTAGAGATGTTAGTCCATGGACTTTCAAAATGTGTTCCATGTAGCCTAAGGATTTTCTGAAGTTCCTCTAGGGCCATTTCTGGAGGACAAAGTTAAGTAAGCTAAGCTCTTGGCCACTGTTATGAATTGAATCATGAATTGAACGCAAAGACATGTTCAAGTCCTATAAAGCCTGGTCCTATAAATGTGAATTCAATTGTAAATAGGATCTTTGAAGATCCTACTAGTTAGGGCCAAACTGAATTAGAGTGAGCATTAATCCAATATGACTGGACTTCTTAGAAGCAGAGGAAATGGAAAAAGAGAGATGAGGAAAGAGACAGCTATGCATGGAGGCAGAGACTGAGTTACATATTGCACGCAAGCCACCTCCAGAACACTGTAGACTTCAGAGAAAGCATGATACTACCAATACCTTGATTTTGGACTTGTAGTCTCCAAAATTGTGAGACAATAGAATCCTGTTATTTAAGTCAACTAGTCTGTGACACTTTGTTATAGCAGCCCTGACAAACCAAGACAGCCACACCCCACTCCCAGTTCAACCTGAACAGCTCAGCTTTCCTCTGTTTCCATAATTTTTATTAGTGCATTCTTTAAAGAAAATATTTTTGTAAAGCCACCAATCAGTCTAAAAAGGTTTAAAGTGACAGAATCCCTTAACACCACATTAACCACCTGTTGTCACTTTTCACAGACCAGAAATAATTGACTACAGTCTTTTTTTTTTTCCACTCTCGGTAACAAAAAAAAACCTACTTTAAGAATATAGATAAATCCCATTACAAAAAAAAATGCAAAACAAAACAACAAACCTCCATGGGTCTCTCCAAATCATTTTCCTGTCCTTAGTATTATTCAAATCCGAAGAAACATCAGCTTTGCAGAGAAATAGGTTGTTTTAGAGCCTTAGCTTTAAGAATAATCTGTCTTACCTCTATTTTAATACATTTATATAAAATAAATGAGTGTTAAATACCATTCATTTAACTTAATGAGATCTTATACAAACCATAATTTTACAATACTTTTGCCCTCACTTTCAAATCAGCCCTTATTCTACTTATGTAGTTGTGACTAAAGACGTATGAGAAATTTGACTGCATTTGTGCTTTCCTTGGGTTACATCTTAGAAAGTGACTTTTTAAACTGTCACCCTTTTTTCCAATGAAACTAATACATTCCAGGAATATATAAGAGTTCCTCTAGGGTATATTCCTTAAAAATGGAATTGTTGGATAATAGAGAATGCGAATCCTTAAATTTACTAAATCAAGCCAAACCTTTCCAATTTTGTTTCTCCCAGTCATGACTTGCTTGTTCATATTCTTCATGGTATATATTGAAGAGCATAAGTTTTTAATAAAATTGAATTTATCAATTTTCTTTAATATTTAATACTTCTATGTGTCCTATGAAATTGCTGCCTACCCCAAATATTTTCTTCTGGAAGATGTACAGTTTTTACATATACATTTAGCTCTCTGATTAATTCAAGACATTTTATTGCATATAGTGAAGTATGGGTCAAGGTTCATTTCTTCCATACAACAGGTAACTTCCAGCCAGTTATTTCAGCACGATTTGTTTAAGGATAAAAAAAAAAAACAACATAAAAACTTCTCCTTTCCTCTCTGAAGTACCTTTATGTCTTTGCCAAAAGTCAATTGTCCATTTGCATGTGGGTTTGTATTTAGGCTCTTTGTTATTCTGTTTCACTATTCTATATGCCTATTCTTACACCAATACTTCACATTTTCGATTACTATAGCTTTTTAATGTCTTGAAATCTGTTAGCGTAAGTACGCCAAAAATGTATTGTTCTCTTTCAAAATTGTTTGGCCCTTCTAGATCTTGGCATTTTTATATTAATTTTTGAACTGGTTTGTAATTGTCTGCCAAAAAAAGCCTAGCAGGATTTGATTGAGATTTGAGTTGAATCCCAAGATCAATATGGGGAGGAAAGGATATCTTAACAATACAGAGTCTTCCAATCTGTGAACAGATTTAATTCTTTACTTTTAAGCCTTGCTTGTAGTTCTCAGTGTATAGGTCTCGCACATAATTTGATAAATTTATCAAAGTATTTCACGTGTTTGGATGCTAGTAAGTTTTTTAATTTTTATTGCTGGTATATAGAAACACTATTGAATTTTTATATTACCTGTGTTTCCTGTGACCTTACAAAATTAATTTATTAGTGGTTCCCTAATCCGCTGTTCTCCTCAGATCTCCTCAGCTCCACCCTCTGGTTTCCTGGCTCTGCTCTCTGTGTTATCTTTCGTTTTAGTGTACCAACCAACCAACAAAAGTCTGCATCTGTAGTTCGGTAGTTGAGTAACTGTCTCAACTGGATTTCTGCTTCCTGCCCTCAGAAAATCAGTGAACGAAGAGCCTCTTTTCATTTTGTACTCTCTCTTTTTTGTTTAACCCAAACTGATGATGCTTTTTCCAGTGTATCTCTCAAAAGTTCCTCCATGTAGCCCTACATGATCCCTACATGAGGGTCACAGGGGAGGCTTCTAAGAGGGTGAAAGTGAAATATATAAACTTTGCTCCAGTATAGCTACGTTCCCTCCTCTCCCTGTATTATTATTGTCTTATATGTTATAATTATTTCTTTATAAAATAGTATGCCCTTCAAAAATTTAAGAGAAAAAGGAGAAATCAACCCACATATTTACCATTTGTGGTGCTCACTTCTGCCTGAGAACTCTTGGTCCATTTCTCTTCTCCAATATAGCTCCATTCTCTTCCCTCTCCTTTGTGCTATTCCTGTCATATATATTAAATATTTATGTGCTATTAGCCTGACAATACATAATCATAATTATTTCACAGTCATTGTTTTATGCAATTATATTTCAAACCAGTTAAGAGGAGAGAAAATGTGTATTTGTATTATATTTTATATTTACCTATGTAATTACCCTTACCAGTGCTCTTTATTATTCATATGGATTTGAATCTCCTTCTGCTATCATTTCCTTTCAGCCTAAAGGACTTATTTAGCATTTCTTGTAAGGCACATCTGCTAGCAACAAACTTTCTCAGTATTTGTTTATCTGGGAATGTCTTCATTTAAACTTCATTTTTGAAAATAGTTTTGGTGTTTAGGACTGGGACTAGAGTAAGGAAAACAAGGCACTCAGCTCAGGCACAAAACTTAAGGAGAATCACAAATCTCAGTAATCAAGATTAATAATATTAATAATATTAAATATTAAAAATATTAATATTTTAATGCAATGTTTTCAAATCACAATCAATGCAAAAATATCAAAGTTTTAAAAAAAGACAGGATTTTCATAATTGATTTTTTCTTTTGCCTCAAACTCCAATAAGGTTTGGCATATAATCCTTCATTGACAGATTTTTTTTTTCTTTCAGCACTTTCAATATTTCATCCTATTGCTTTTGACTGCCATTGATAAGAAGCCAGCCAGATGTTAAAATTACTGTGATTCCCTTGTAAATGATGAATTCTTTTCCTCTTGCTGCTTTCAAGATTTTCTCTTTGTCTTTGATTTCAACAGTTTGATTATGTCTCAAGGTGTAGATTTCCTCCTGTTTATTCTACTTGGAGTTCTTTGACTTTCCTGGATGTGTAGATTAAGATTTTTCATCAAATCTGAAACATTTGGGCCCTTATTTCTTCAAAATGTTTTTCATTCACTCTCTTTTTTTCTCCGTCTGGGACTCCCATTATGTACATATGGGTATATTGAATGTGTCCCACAGGGTCTCATAAACTCTGTTGATTTTTCTTCATTCTTTTTTCTTTTGTTTATTCAGACTGGTAATTTCTATTCATCTGTATTCAAGTTGGCTGATTCCTATTTTTACCAGCTTGCATTTGCTTTTAAGCCCCTCTAAATGAATTTTTTCATTTCAGTTATTGTATTTTTGAGCTTCAGAATTTCCATTTGGTTCTTTTTAAAGAATTATTTCTATCATTTCATTGAAATTCTCAATTTCATGAGTCCTTGACAGCATACTTCCTTTAATTCTTTAATCATGGTTCCATTTTTAATTTGAATAAATTTATAATAGTTGCTTTGAGATCTTTAACTGCTAATTTCAGGATCTGATCCCCTTCAAGATAGTTTCTATTGATTTATTTTTTATTTCCTGTGTAAGGATCACAATTTCCTGTTTCTGTGCTCTCTCTCTCTCTCTCTCTCTCTCTCTCCCTCTCTCTCATTGAAAACTGGACACTTTGGAGAATACACTGTAGCAACTTTGGATTCTGATATTCCACCTCTGGGAGGGCTATTACTGTTTGTTCTTTTATGGACTTGCCTGTAGTAATTCATTGGTGTCTGTCTCCCCTGCAGTGTGCACCAATGATGTCTCTGCTCAGTTTTGTTTTTAAATTCTTTTTACTTTTAAGCCTTACTTCCTAGAATTTCCCCTGGGTCAGCCATAACTCAGTGGTCAGCCCCTAATTGTTCAGAGGTTGTGCTTAAATACCTTGAGTCAGAAAGGCTCCCATCTTGTGCCATTGGGTATATGTGTGACTTGGAGAATGCTTTGATAATTCATGCATTTAGAACTCTGCTCCAGATTTTACTTTCTGCATGCACAAGGCCTCTTGTTCATCCAGGGGCAATGCCCCAGGCATGTGTATCTCTGCATTCTGCTCCATAGCAAGTCCTACTCCTTAGGCATTAGGCTGCCTGTCCTCAGAGCCTGCCCCTCCTTAGTAGAATATGATGCTACAAAGCTGATGGGAGGGGGCTGGGGGATTGGAACTCACACACATGAATGAAAGCAGCTCCAAACTGAAACTCCACAGACTCCCAGCAGTTTTTCTTGAATACACACATTTCAAATTGTTGTGTGCCTTTGGCTAATTTTCAATCTTGAAATGGTTGTTTTTGAAAATGTCTGTAACTTTCATCATTGCTGTTTTGGAGATAGTTGATGCGAAGCTTCCCAGTCAGCCATTCTGGAAGTCTCACATCCTGCAAGGCCTTTTAAGACCTAGTCCTTAAAGCCACACAATATCACCCTGCCTCGTTCTATTCATCAAAGCAAGTCACAATGCCAGCCTTAGTAACTTTTTAATGGGAAGAGTGGCAAAAAGTTATAAGGCTAAGTTGCAATCGTACAGAGAAGGGAGAATTGTTGTAATCATCTTGCTGACAATCTATCACAGTGTGAAGATAGAGAATCAATAGGTAGATATTACTGACTGTGCTGGTTTGGATCTGTTATGTACCCTAGAAAAGCCTATGTTCTTTTCATCCACTCTTGTGGGGGAAGACCTATTGCGGGTGGGACCTTTTGATTAGGTTGTTTCTGTGGAGATGTGTCCCTGCCCATTCCTTATCCTTACCTAAACACAGTCTACTTAGGGAGAAGTGAAAGACATTTTAAAGAAAGGACAGAAGAAAAAAAAATTATTGAAAACAAAGCCTTTATTCTAGATCTAGCTTACAGTTTAAGTCTTTGCAATGCCTAAATTTAAGTAAATTTAAGAAAAACAGCTTGAGAGAAAAAACTGTGTGCTTTTGAAGGGATATTGATCACTAGACTTCCGTAGTCTGATTCACTAGCACAGTTGGCTCCAGCATAGTCTTAATGAGGCAAAATTGTGAGACAGTTTCCTTTTCAAAGAGAAAGTTTCCTTTTTATCCTTCCTCATAACATAAATAAATAAATACTAATGAGGAAACTAAGAGATTAAATAAATTGCCTACCTAGCTGATAAGCAGTGGAAGCAGAATTCAAACCCAGGCAGTCTGTTTCTATAGTCTGGGCTGCATTCCAAACAGTATTTTTCTACACTATCCACTGTTTGGTGTCCTTCGGGCCTTTTCAAATTCCTGTCATTGTTACTAGGAATCTGCTGGTGTATCCCAGGTACAGGGCACTTTTGCTTCTGTGTGGCATCCACAAGTTTGCTCCTCTAACATTCCTGTATGGCTCCCCATGGCTATGTCTGCAAATGAGACCTGCAATCAGTCAAGCCTCATGGAGGCAATGGTTATTAATGCTGTTGGTATGCACTGCTGTCTCCATCCTGCCAATGCCCCTCCATACTGAGCTGCCTCTGCCAGCACAGATGCTGCCACTGATACCCAGCAGGTGCAGCTGCTGCTGGTGCTAGCAAGAGCTTCACCCTGCCAGCAGCAGTGCTGAGCTGAGCCTGGCCTCCATGTCTCTCTCTGCCATCCCATGACTTCAGGCAAAACTTGAGGTAGGCAAACTGGGCCAAACTGATGATGCTGTCTTCAGAAGTCATCCTTCTCCTTCTGATGTTGAGGACTGGTCTAGACCACACTTGTGGGCTCCACTCTCTTCTTTTCTTAGGATAAATTTTTCCTCAAGAGGTAATTCAATCCAGATGTAAATTAACTCTTGGAGAGTCTGCACCAACAAGGCTATGTGACAGGTCCAATAAGTTCTATTAAGTTCTATTAAAGTTAAGCTGAGCACTTCACATTATCGTCTCAGAATTGAGCAGTGTTTGGCACTATTCACTAGATAAGTCTATGTAGATTGGACCAATACATTGACATCAGTTTCCCATGTTATTAACACTATTATTCATTTCTGGTGTCTCTCATTCTGATAAATCACATTTTCATACACAGTGGGAAAGAATAACTTTCATGAAAAACATTGGGCTAACTTCTGCCTTGATATTCTGAAAATTGTCTTCTACTATTGAAACATGGGATTCGGGAACTAAATATCTGTTTGGTACTATTTGCTCTTTTGTGTGATTTTCTATATGTTATATTGCCTGGAGATTAAGGCATAATCTCTTGGGATAATTTGGTTCTAACATTTTAAAGTAAAGATGATTGACAAGCATAATTATATTTTTAGTTTGTTTTACTTGGTCAAATTTTCATAAGTGAATAAGCTGTCTTCATGTTGAGGTTAGATTTTTTCCCCCTACTGCTACATACACTTTTTCAGAAAAGAAAGGTTCATTTAGTACATTAAAGTTGAGTCTTAGTAAATGATCTAGAAGAGTGACTATACCTCCTATTGTGATTCTAGTAAATAATTTATCTAGCTAAGAGATTCTGGCCCTATGGGAGGCTGTAAGAAAAGCATACAGAATTGAATACTTAGTTTTCCCTCGAATTTGAAATACTTTATAGACTGATTTTTAACACAATGGATGCAGAAAGACTAGCAATATACACAACAGTTACCTGAGAATTTTATTTTTTTACTTAAAAAATTTTAAACAATACTTCCAACTCAACTCTGTGAAGTTTATGATAATAAAACTCATTTGGTATTGAAAATATAATAATTCAAAAAGAATACACACCGAAGAAGTAATTCTTTTTTAAAAACATAACTCACAAGGAATCTGAACCTATTAATTTCTAAACACTAGTATATTTGCTAAATTATTGTGCTTTTAGTACTCATGCTTGGGATTATTCACAGAAGAGCTATTCTCTGAGTATAACAGAAACACTGACAATGGCATGTTAAAGAAATAGATCAAGGGAAGATAATCAACATTTTGTTTTGGGGCTGTGCAGTTATATAAATCATAATCAGGAAGTATGGGTGTTTTTTTAAATACAAAATGGTTAGAAACAGTTTCCATTGTAAACAGGCAGAAGAAAGAGAGAGATTCACCTGAAATTAACAAAGTGTTAGTGAGATCTACATGCATGGGCAATTCTGTTCAAATTAGTGCTATCCCTTCCTTACCACTTCCACTCCCTTAGTTTCATTTCTTTTCATGTGCACTTTAAGGGAAACATTTTTATAGATCTAATGTTTTACATAGCTTTACATATAGTTACAACTATCTTTGTGTAACAGGCCCTAAATCATGACATTTAAGTATAAGCATATCTGCATGTCTGAATGATAAGGACATTGCAGAAGGTAATCCAAGTATAGTTTAATCATGTGAAATCTGCAAGCAAAAAATTTCAATTACACATCAATTTAAGTCTTGTACTGGCAACATTTATTTTCACTCCTATATTTCTCACATAGGAAATGTTTCATATCCTAATGGTGGCAGTTTTACAAACAACGATGGCTAGATTTGAGTTTCTTAAATGAGCTATATCTGATGAGTTAAATCAATGTATAAAGAAGTATTTGGCACATAATAAATATATGTATGTGTTAGCTATTACCATTCGCAATAGAGGTAGTGGTAGACACAGGGATTTTAGAATTGGATAAGAGTTACATATTTGTCTCATTAACATCTTACTTTGTCTCACATAAAAAAAATGTCAACAAGTAAAGTTAGTGGAATCCGAGCAGAATTACATTGGGCAGAATTTCCAAAAATCTCTATACTAGGACTATTTATTCTTGTTTTATTTATTACTTACCTCTACCACATTTTAGCAAATAAAGAGCTAAGAAACATACCTTTAACTTCTATGCAACTAGAGTGCCCAAGTTTCAATTTGGTGTGCAATAACAGTTCCCCAGGAGAAATCCAAAGTGTAATACTTATATCCTTAAAACCAGATTCTCTTCCCTAATAGGTTCTCCCTCCTTGATATGTCCCAGAATCCACCAGGTTGCTTATTTGTTATGAAAGACATGCCATTTTTGCCTTTGCCCTGTGACTGGAACGAGAACTTAGATAGCTCCTGTGCCAGTTTGAATGTATTATGTCCCCCGAAATGCCATTATCTTTGATGCAATCTTGTGTGGGTAGAAGTATTGGTGTTGATTAGATTCTAATTCTTTGATTAGATTATAATTCTTTGATTGAGTGTTTCCATAGAGATGCCACCCACCCAACTGTAGGTGATAACTCTGAGTAAATAATTTCCATGGAGGCGTGGCCTTGCCCATTCATCATGGGCCTTGGCTAGTTTACTAGATCAGACAGAAAGACTGAGCTTGCTACAGCCAAGAGGAACATTTTGAAGAACGCACAGGAGCTGAGAGAGGAGCTGCAGATGAGAGACAGTTTGAAGACTGCCGTTGAAAGCAGATTTTTGCTATGGAGAAGCTAAGAGAGGACAAAGGCCCAAGAGCAACTGAGAGTGACATTTTTGAGAGAAGCTGAAGCCTAGAGAGGAATGTCCTGGGAGAAAGCCATTTTGAAATCAGAACTTGGAGCAGACGCCAGCCGCATGCCTTCCCAGCTAACAGAGATTTTCCGCATGCCAATGGCCTTTCTCAGTGAAGGTACCCTTTGTTGATGCCTTACCTTGGATGCTTTATGGCCTTAAGACTGCAACTTTGTAGCCACATAAACCCCCTTTATAAAAGCTGATCCATTTCTGGTGCTTTGCAAAAAAAGCAGCATTAGCAAACTGGAATAGCTCCCTCCCCAAGGCTGATGAATTTCACAAATGCTTTGAGAAGCTGGATGTCCAGAATACATTACATTGCTTCTACCTGTTATTGCAGCTGAAAGATGGATAGTCCAAAGAAATTCTCCACTTATCACAGCTGGCATTGGATCACATTACTGCTCCTTCATGATGACAGTTGCTGCAGTCACCAGAGGTGCAAGAGAGGCTAACCATTACCACACCAAGAATGTTAGCACCAAAACTGGTCTGAGCCTCCAATATGACAGCTCTTAGTTTCACTCAGACAGTCCCTCCCCACTCATTGCCACACCAAGTGAACGTCTAATTTGGAAATGGTTCTATTTTCTGCCACCCCATAAACCCAAATTCACAGTTCCCTCCTGACTACACAGAGCAAGCCTCATCCTAACAATTCTGTCTCTTTCTACTCTTATGGGAATTCCCCTCCCACCCCCCCACTCTACTCCCACTCCCCAGGGGCTTCAGTGACTTATCCTGACCTAATCAGGGCACCTGGATCATTCATTTTGGATAATTTCTATTGTTATGACTTCTGACTCACTGATCTTGCAATGTGTAAGCAGCCATTAATCCCATCCGGTGTACTTTTCAATTCAGACATTGTAGTTTTCATCTCTAGACGTACAATTTGGGTCTTTAAAAAATTTCTTCCATGTCTAATGAACATTTTGAACATATGGAATACAGTTATTATAATTATTTTAATGTCTGTCTGCTAATTCTAATATCTGTGTAAGTTATAGTTTTAATTGGTTTACTTTTGTCTTTAAGGATCATGGTTTTCTGCATCTTTGCATGCCTGGCAATATCTGAGTGGATTCTAGACATTGTGAATTTTATCTTGTTGGATAATGGATATTTTCTAATTCATATAAATATTCTTGAGCTTTGTTCTGGAATGCAGTTAAATTACTAGGAAGCAGTTTGATCCCTTCGAGTCTTGCTTTTAAGATTTGTCAGGTAGGACCAGAGCCATGTTTAGTCTTTGCTAATTATTGCCCACAACTGAGGCAAGACCTTCTGTGTACTCTGTCCAATGCCCAGTGGTTGATGAAGTTTTCAAATCTGGCTTTTGAGAACAGGAGTTACTACCAGCCTTGTGGGAGTGTTGGTAGGGTTACTTCTAATCCTTTTGAGTGGTTCTTTCACCAGTTTTGGGTAGTTTCCTTACAGGCATGTGCTAATGAGTCTTCTGCTGAATAGTCAGGGGGATACCCTAAAGATCTCTGGGTTCTTCTCTGTGTCTAGTTCTTCCCATTTTGGTACTCTTTCCTGTGAACTCTCACCCCTTGGTCTCGCTGGATTCTCAGCTCTGTCTACCCAACTCAGCTTGTCTTCCAGCTACACCCTTGTTCCCACTCCTTGCACAGAAGCCTAGAAACTCTCTCAAGGCAGTAAGCTAGAACAACCAGAAAGCTCATCTGACTTGTTTCCCATCTCTTAGGGATAATTTTCCTTTGTTGCTGGATTTCTGCTGCCCTGAAAAACATTATTTCATTAGTTTTTCTCCATGTTTTGGTAGTTCCAGGTGGAAAGATAATCTGGTCCCTGTACTCCATCTTGACTGAAAGTGTGAGTTGACCTGAAACCGTTCAGACAGATATCAGCAATTTCCCTTCTTGTGGAGAAGGATTTGAGGAAGTATTGCTTCCAGAATATCTAAAGAAGAGCGGGTCAGGGCAATCCTATTTGGAGTAGGGACTTAAAAGCTGTTTGCATAGCCCTTTATATAATACTGAAAAAATCCAGGTCTGTCAAAAAATGACAGGAATAATGGTGAGTTGTTAAATCTTTTCTAGATGCTGCCATTGGATTGGGGTCTTTATCCTTTTCCTCCCAATAAGACCGTTGGGATTCTTATGCAAATTCATCGTAAAAATCCATAGCAGATTCAAATACCATATTTGAAAAGTTTTACTCACACATAATTAAAGTTCTACCCATTTCCTCTTGACTCCAAATCATTGGAAGGAGACTGCTCTGGAACTTTCCATAGTCTGGCTGCTTGCTTGTGGAGCTGGAATGAAATACAAAAGGGAACACAGAGATCATCTAAGATGATGGCATAAAGAGGAGTGGAAGCTAGTTAGTCCCCCTGGAACAACTAATAAACAATGAGGAACAACTAGTGAATAATCCAGAATAACTGCAGGGGGACAAACATGACCATTCACTCATCATATACCAACCTGAATTGGGAGGAATGCCCAAGATCACAGCAGAAATCTGTAAGTAAAAACTGCAGCTCCAAGCTGGGAGCCCCCTTTTCCCACAGCCCAAGCTACAAAGCCTCCCAGCGCTAGAGAGCATCTCTCTCCAAGCAAGTGAATACAGCTTAGCTGTGCTCCAACTGGGGTTTAATTAACAAACATGGACTGCTCAATACAAGCTATGAATCCCAATAAGGAGACAGAGGCTTTGGGTGAAGACTGACCTTGGAGAGTCAGAGGGTGGCTGCAGACTGGCCCAGAAGGGGGCTTTCTGTCCCTATTTCAGCTCAGTGGAGAAAGCCTCAGCCATTTTCATTTCCCATAACTCAGACCCAGACAAGGGTGGAGACAGCACAGGCAGAGAGAGAGAGAGAGAGAGAGTATTCAAATCCTAATGGCCTCTCCCTAGGGGGTCTGTCTTCCCAAGAGGAAAAAGGTGGGGCCCAGCTCTACCACCCGCCTTCCATTCAGAACCAGACCCCAGAGCCTGTGGGAAAAGAGCAACAGGCAACACCTCCTTACACCAGTCTGGAGTTACAGGCTGACTGGTGCCACCTGCTGGGCAGAAGAGAACAGTGACCTGAGGCATCACAGAATGTACCAATTTTCTAAGACACACCCTCAGGGAAACCAGATACTGAATAGTTCTTCCTTCTGGGACCAGAGCCTGTTTTGGTCTGGGAAAACCTGATTGGGGTAACCAAGGAAACCATGCCTAGATAACAGAAAACTACAACCTACATTAAGAAAAATGAAGTTATGGCCCAGTCAAAGGAATAAACTTACACTTCAACTGAGATACAGGAATGTAAACAACTAATACTAAGTCAATTCAAAAATTTTAGGGAAGATGTGGTGAAAGAGATGGATCATATACTGAAAACACTGGGCATACATCAGGTAGAAATTGAGAGTTTGAAAAACCAACTGGCAGAATCTATGGAAACAAAAGGCACAACACACAAGATGAAAGACACAATGGAAACATACAACAGCAGATCTCAAGAGGCAGAAGAAAACACTCAGGAACTGGAGAACAAGACACCTGAAAGCCTACACACAAAAGAACAGATAGAGAAAAGAATGGAAAAATATGAGCAATGTCTACAGGAACTTAAGGACAAAATGAAAAGCAGGAATGTACATGTCACTGGAGTCCCAGAAGGAGAAGAGAAGGGAAAAGGGGCAGAAGCAATAATAGAGGAAATAATCAATGAAAATTTCCCATCTCTTATGAAAGACATAAAATTACAGATCCAAGAAGTACAGCATATCCCAAACAGAATAGATCTGAAGAGGCCTACGCCAAGACACTTAATAATCAGATTATCAAATGTCAAAAATAAAGAGAGAATCCTGAAAGCAGCAAGAGAAAAGCGATCTATCACATACAAAGGAAGCTTGGTAAGACTTCGTGCGGATTTCTCAATAGAAACCATGGAGGCAAGAAGGAATGGGATGATATATTTAAGATACTGAAAGAGAATACCACCAACCAAGAATCCTGTATCTGGCAAAACTATCCTTCAAAAATGAGGGAAACCTTGAAATATTCTCTGACAGACAGACGAGAGAGTTTGTGAACAAGATACCGGTTCTAAAGGAAACACTGCAGACAGAAAGGAAATGACAGGAGTGAGAGGTTTGGAAAACAATTTTGAGAGACAGTAGCACAGCAATGTGAGTACACTGAACAAAGATAACTGTGAGTATGGTTGAAAGAGGAAGGTTGGGACTATGTGGGACACCAGAACAAAAGACAAAGGATAAAGACTAGGACTGTGTAACTCAGGGAATCCTAGGGTGCTCAATGATTGTAATAAAAGGTAAAAATATGTTTTTACATGAGGTAGAACAAGAGAATGTCAACATTGCAAGGTGTTAAAAATAGGGTAGGATTGGGGGGAAAATACAATCAATGCTAACTAGAGACTATAGTTAACAGAAATATTGTATTATGCTTCCTTTAATATAACAAAGGCGATATACCAAAGCTAAATGCATATGGGGGGAGTGGTGAGATAGGGGAAGGGTATAGGACTTCTGGTGTTGGTGATGTTATCTGACTCTTTATTCTACTTTAGTTTAATGCTATCTTTCCTTTGGTTGCTTTCTAGCTGTCATTTTGTTTGTTTGTTTGCTTGTTTTTTCTCTCTCTCTTTCCCTTTTCTTTTTCTTTTGTCTCTCTACTTCTTTGACTCTTCCTCCTTTGTGGAAGAAATGGAGATGTTCTTATATAAATAGTGGCAATGGTGCTGAGCACATAAATATGTGACTACACAGGGAACCAACAATTGTTTACTTAGGATGGAATGTATGGTGTGTGACAAAACCATCATAAAAGAAATGGATTGCTGAAGACACCAGATTGAGTGATATAAGACAGACACATAAAGGCAAATATTGCAAGGTCTCACTGATATGAACTAATTATAATATATAAACTCATGGACATGAAATATAAGTTACCAGGATATAGAATGAGGCTAAAGAATGGGGAGCGGTTGCTTATTATGAGCAGAATGTTCAGCTAGGGTGAATTTAAACATTTGGAAATGGACAGGGGTGATCGTTGCACGTTGTGAGAATAACTAACAGTGCTGAGAGGTCTCTGAAGGTAGTGGAAAGGGTAAGCTCAGAGTCACATATGTCACCAGAAGGAAAGTTGGAGGTTAAAAGATGGGAATGTATAAAACAGTGAGTCTTGTGGTGGACAACATCCATGATTAATTATACAAATATTAGAAATCTCTCTCACGAACTAGAACAAATATATGACACTATAACTAGAAGTTAATAATAAAGGGGCATATAGGGAAAAAATATATACCTATTACAGACTATATACTACAGTTAGTAGTATTTTAACATTCTTTCATCAACAGTAACAAATGTACTATACCAAAACTATGAATCAATAATGGAGGGGAGGAGTGGTTAGAGGAATGGGAGGATTTGCATTTCCTTTCCTTGTCTTTATTTCTTTTCTGGAGTAATGAAAATGTCCTAAAAATTGAAAAAAAATAATTGTGTTGATGGATGCACAGCTGTATGATGGTACCATGGACAACTGATTGCACACTTTGGATCTTTGGACAGTTGTATGGTATGTGAACAATCTCATTAAAAATATATATATATAAACATAAGAAAAAAAAGGAACACAGCCTGGGTAAGGTAGAAGTGGGATAAACTTAACAAGCCCATCCCTGATGAAAATGTGTGGTCATGTTTGCCAGATTTATTTCAAGTGGTTGCAGAGCAGCCTAGCATGTGCCCATATGAAGACTAGATGATTGTCCAGTGTAGGGTTGAAAGACAGAAAACCTAGTCTCCTCTCCATGACTGAGAATGCACTGATTTAAGAAACCCCCTGTCTCCACATGAGTTCTTATAAGGACTACTGCTTCTGGTACCAGCAAAGCCAAGATCATATTTTTCAAGAACTTACACCCACCCACATAGAAATAAATTCCATGTGGAATTTATTAAATTAAAAATAATTTAATTTTTAAAGTACCTTTGTAAAAATTACAGTCTTAGATACTACAAGGAACATAGAAGTATTTGACAAGGAAGTGCCTGAGATTAGTAGGGAAATAAGCCATGCATTTATTTAAAGTAACATAAGAGAAGGAAAGGCAAATAACATAAAGTACAAATATAAAAAAAATCACAGCATTATCAAATAAATGATAGAGAAAATATTTTTAGATTCATAGGGACATGTAATCACTAGTCTGGTATAGCTTAAAGAGGTGTTATTGAAGAATTAAGATTTGTGTGATATTTGACAATTTGCTGATTTTGAATTTTTTCCCACAAGATTCACTGTGACTTATTTCTACATGACTTCCATGTCACAGAATCACTTCCAGAGGTAAAGGAAAGTTTCAAAAAAGGTAAGGTGGCTACTGTTGTAAAATTCAGCATTCCCCACAGTAGAAAGTCTAAAATTCCCCATATCCTACTAACAGCTGAAGACCAGCTCCTCATGGGCTCTCCAGCTGGGTAGTCCCCACCAGATTGCTTCTAAACTCTTACCTCAGCAAAGCGGAGAGGGAAAGACATCATTCTGAAGCTGGGCATCATTTCATTCAGTACGTAATAGTGTGAGGGATCATCTATCATTTTGATCATTACTTGCTTCAATGAACACAACTAGTGGGCAAGAGGCAAAGTTGCTTTAATACTACCATGTATATTCATGCAAACTGGTAGCAACATGTTTCTCCTTCCTGTAGAAGTATCTTACAGACTGGATCTCAAGAAAACTACCGAATGTGGCCCTGTTTGCCAATGAAGCAGAGGGCTGGAGCCCCCTCCCCTCCATAGTGATTTCACGTAGCCCCTACTTGATCGGGACAGGTGTTGAAAGTCATCAGACCTCCCCAGGAGAGGAAAAAATGTATTAACAAACCATTGAAACTCCCCTCCCCTGATTGCTGTTGATAACAAATCACACCCTTCTGTCCCAAGACCCTGTCAAACTCTGTTCTCACACCCTCCTTGACCTAAGCCTTATAAACCACTCCCTGTGCCCCCTGCTTTTGTGGAGCGCTAACTTCCATCTTTCCAGGCCAGCTGCTACCGTGGAACCATATCTCCTGTCAGTAAGTCCCATTAAACTCACATCTAATTCTGTGCCTCACATGTTCTTGGTCCTAAGGCTAAGCTGGATTGTGACAGGGAGTAAAGCTCTGACATCCTACCCTCCACCCCCCACCAAAGGGCACAGAAGAGCAATAATGTTCTGCAGATATCAAGTGAAATATTAAACAGAGCTAGTGAAAGTGAAGAGTCATGGAATTGGACATATGAAGAAAATTAAACCCACAAAGAAGGAAAATAAAATACTGTGTGCCCTTCTTTAGTGTAGAGTTAAATTGGAGCACGTTAGAGAAAGGTACATGCAGCTGCTGTGGGTAGTGGAGTGAAGAATGATCATTCCAATTAGAACAGCAGATGTGAGCCCTCTTTTGCATGGCTTATATGTGAAAGCAAACCTCTTGGATTATGTGACCTTTTCCTGACTTGAACTTTATTGTGCCAGTCTTAACGTCAAAACATCTAAGGTGAAGTTTGGCATTTTATTTTATAAAATTATAGTCACAATTATAATTACTCTTTGAAGGGTGAAATTTCAGGAAGCCTTCTTAAATTCATTCCCTACTTCCTACTGCAACTGACTTAATGTCCAATTGAATATTTTTCTGCTCAAGCTACAAATTTGTCATAAAATGAGGAAATTTTCAAATACTATGATTGCAAGAAGAGAGAACTCAGATGTTTTTCCAGATATAATGCCAAATCTTTGCTTGTATTATTACAATGCTAATCAAATTTTCAAAGCAATTTCTATCTGAAGAACTAGTATTGATCATTTAAATCCAGGAATTACCTCTTGATTTATTTTTCTTTTTAAAAGAACCAGCAATCAATAAATAAAATAACATCATTGTACTGGTCACATCAGAAGTGGAATTATATACATTGCATTATGAATAATGATATGGATACATACCCCAGGCTGTGTTCATCAGGCAGAGATGACTGCAATTGAAGCTTGTGAGAGACAGATAATATAAATTTATATTAAGCCACCATGCATAATAATCATGCTTGTATTTTGCATCATAAAAAACAGATAAATGAAAAGCACCAAAACATTATAATCACCATTCCAAATTCAGGCCAAATCCATAAAATCAAAAATGTTTTTAAAAACCTTATGTCAACTTTCATTCATTTATTGCCAATATTATTGATTGCCCTCTATGGGATAGGCACTGCTACAGAGAAGAAAATACTAAATATTGCAAAATAGCCAGTTCTATAATTAATAGACATTGAATTTCGCTAGATGTAGTGCAGAGAGCCCTGGACTAGGTATCTAATTGTGGCTATACTTCTATCTGGCTTAGTGACCTTTGGAAGGTTATTTACCTTATCCTGCATTTTAATTTTCTTATCTGTAAACTGGATTGTATTTACATTGCATTGCAGCTCTAAATTTCCATGTTCTTATGAAATATAAATTTGTCTTTATTTTTAATCAGTGCAGGTAGAGTTATGGTTTTATACATTCTTACAATGAGTTAGAAAAATTACTTCGACTACAATGAAACCATAGTCAGGATTCCGATTTTGCTAAGTTAGGTTTACCTAAATTCTAAAACAGGTGCTGCTACATGGGCCCTAGCAAAAGGCTTACATACAAATGCTCCGATTCAAGGTTAGGGCATGGGTGCAGTGAGGGGGAATGATAAGAATTTAGTTATTTAAGTAACAATTCAACTGAAAGCACAAGCCCTACCAGTGATAATCCCATAGTTTCATCTTTGCAGACAAAGGTCGGCACGAAGATTTACTGATAAGGTTGACTTTCTATTGCAGGAACTAATAGAAATCTCTCCAGGAACTTAGTGAATGTCAGAGGGTAGGGCTGTAATCAGGACCCTTGCTCTTGTGGTGATGGCCTGATAAGCCATTCACAGTTTGAGAACAGTGACTAAGAGAATCTGAAAGAACTAGAGGAAGGACTTTCTCTACTCAGAGATGGAGGGTATTCTCTTTCTGTCCTCAGCGGCAGGTCACATAACCATTTGTAGGAGCAAGCAAGGCTCAGGCAGTTTTGTATAGAGTATTGAGTCTCCCAAACAAGAAATGTTTACTTTGTGCCTAGTAAATACCTGGCCTTTGTTTGGTAAAATAAAATGCCCACCTGCACTGGGCATTGTCTGGAGGGACCCCTTTCCAAGAAAGGATTTTCCAGAAGACAAAAACATTCGACTGCAGGAGCTTTCCAAGAAAATGGAACAATGGAACATACCCTACAGAATCGCACATAAGCAACACCTGGTGGTAATCTAGTTTCAGTCCAGAAGACATAGCTATACCTGCTCCCCACTTTGCTTGCTTCCGTGTTTGCCCTAAATAAGCTTCCCCTTTTCACTCCCTTGGCAGAGCTCCTTACTACTTTTGGTTTGGTGCTGCTGGATTCATGAATCATTTGTTGACCAAATAAACTTTAACACAATTTAAAAAATGCTTTAGTTTATCTTTGACACATTCTTCTAGGCAATGGATATACAAGAAAGACAAAGTCCTTGCTTGGTGGAGCATACATTCTAGTTGGGGAGACAGACATGCAAATTAACAATGAGCTTTGTGAAATAACTTCAGATGGTGAGAAGGTTATGAAAAATATGAAATAGTGGGGTAGGAGGTGCTAATGAGGAGGGAGAAGGACAGTAGAAATGCAGCTAAGGTAATTAGCAAGGTCCTCTCTGAAGAGGTGACATTTGAGATAAGGCTGGAAAGGTGAGAAGGAAGCAACCTTGCAAAGATACCGTGGAAATGTTTTAAGCAGAGAGAATAGCCCCCAGAAATGGGACTCCAGATGTTCCAGGAACAGAAGAAGGGAATGAAGCCCAGGGGATAGGAAGAAGAGAGGTTTATAGATACTTGCAGGCCATAGAAAACTATTTCAATTTTACTCCAATTGTATTTGTATTCATTGAGAGTTTTAAGCTGGGAAGCAATGCGATTTATATTTTTTAAAGGATTACTCTGACTGCTGTGGATACACATTTGCTTCCAAATTGGAAAGGAAAAAGTAAACTTTTTATTTAAAAAATTTTGTAAAGATTTCAATAAAAAATAAAATTATATTTTAAAATGTGAAACATCTGCTTTATCCGCATGTTTATCTGAATGCCAGATGTCTGCAATAAAGTTTTATGAGGAGAATTTGTGGTCTGACTGTACTCTAATCCATGTAACAAAACAATCTCCAAGGGAAGGAGTAATGTATAATAATATCTAAATGACTGGACACTGATCAAGAACTCCAGGACAGATAGGGTAGCTGGGAAGTAGAGAGTAAGATTGGACGTGGGAGCAAATAACCCATGAAATGGAAATCTCCACAGAAACATCAGGTGGACAATCAAAAACACAGTTTATGTAAAACTGCAAAAATGAAGAACACTGCTAAAGAATAAATCTTGTTCTAATACACCAGAAGAAACATGGAAAGATGAGGAGAAAAGGATTTTTTTTAAGAGACAAAATAAACCTCTTTTCTTAGTTTATTTAACTTAATGGATTGAGATTTGGGGGATTACTATAGCACAAGGAAGTAGCAGATGCTAATAAACATTTAGATTTCTTGTGAATAAATTTGACCAGTACAAAATGTGTGTGTGTGTGTGTGTTTCACTAAACACTAAAGTAATATATATTCAGGAAAATACTCAGAAAAAACAAAATAAAAACAATCACACATAGCTACAATAGAAATTTCCCATAATCTTATATATCTAAGAAAACCACTGTTTTTAACATTTTGATTTATGATTTCCAGTCTTTTTGATGTGTATCTATTTTTACAAAAGCAGTTCCATATTTCACATATCATTTTACTGCCTGCTTTTACCACTTAATGTATATATATATATTACATTACTTGAAGTTTTTCACTTTTTCTACAATAAGCCTTTAATGTCTAGTAATTAAAACAGCTGAATAAAACATCATAATAATAATGGATAATGATTTCAGAGGGAAAATCTAGCAAAAATATTAGTATTTAATATTTTTAATATTAGCTCAATTTTCACTTATAACCAAAAGAGGAAATGAATATATTTCTTTCAACCTAGATTTTATCTGTCCCAACATTTTGTCCACTCATTCCGTATTTAGTAACATCTTCTATGAATTTGGCCCCTGCTATGCAGTGTGTGTGGGGGAATACACAGGGATTAGAAAACAAAATGAATGACCCTAATATCAAAATGTTATATGGGAAAAAAAGATACCTATTATGTCAAACACATAGAAAACAGTTCTAAAGAAGCAAATAAATAAGTTTAAGACAGTGTACAACTTAAATTCTGACGCATTCTATAAGAAACAAAAGCTGATTCTATGAAAGTGAGGCTAATTTCTTTGACCTAACACAATTGTGCCAGGTGCTGTACCAAATACCATCAACGTAACAAGCGTGAGATAAAGACCCAGCATTCTAGAGCTTTACTGTCCAATGGAGTAGCCACTAGCCACATGTGAGCACTTGAAAAGTGTCCAGTCCAAACTGAGATGTTCTGTGAGTGTAAAGGACACTAGATTTTCAAGACTTAGTCTGAAGAAGAAAAGAATGTAAATGCAACATTGATAATGCTTATACTGAGTACATGTTGAAATGATAATATTTTGGGTATATTGGGTTAAATAAAACATATGCCTAAAATTAATTTCGCTTGTTCCTTTTTCATTTTTCAGTAGGCTGCTAGAAAAAAAAAACATATATATATATATATATAATTATATGTATGGCTCACTTCATATTTCTATTAATCGGCACCTTGGATTTTTAACATCCAAATAAAAGAATGGCCCTTTAATGCCATGTAAGACGACACATACGAAATGCCAGGTGAGAGAGAAGAGAAGGTATAAATTGTCAAGACCCTAGAATATACCTCACAGTCTGTGAGGGGGTGGGGGAGGAGTCTTGGTTGACCCCAAGGAAAAATGACTGTAACACTGATGGGGCAAAAAAAAAAGCAAGGAAAGGAGGAGTGGGGAGCCACCAGGATTTTGTGAGACGTATATGTAGCTTTGGATAGACTGAATTGCAGATGATGGTGGAATCTGCTGGGAGATGTAGGCAGGCACAGCTACGACCTTGAATCTCAGGAGAAAATTTGGATTAATGATGAAATTTCATGGTTCTCCGATAGACGTGATGGTTGAAGTCGTTAAGATTGAATTATCCAAAGGAGTGAGAGAAAGAAGAGAAAATGTCTGACTTTGGAAGACCTACATTTAGTGGGTAAGAGGAGGGAATTGATCCACTGGAGAAAACAGAATGGGGAGGCAACAGAGCAATGTAGAGTCGTCGAAGACAGAGAGGTTTGTGGGTGGGGAGTGGTTCATTTTTTTTTCCCTCTATGGTTTTTATATACATTTGTTCATTCTTCATTCATTATACATTTCTTAAACATCTATTCTATGCCAGGTATGGTGAGAATTGCTGGAGATATAGCAATAAAAACTTGGTGTTGAAAATAATACGGTGTAAGGGGAGGACTAGGTGAGGAAAGCTGGGGAAGTGAAAAGAAAAATGTAGAGATCATGGAATTTTGTACAACTGGTATTTAGTGAGTAAAGCTATCAGTAGATCACAGAACTAGAGCAAGAACCTAAACTTAATCAGAGACAGAATTAGAAGATTACTAAATAAAACATATAATGAAGTTAACCCTATAGATATAGCCTAAACCAGGGTTTCCCAACCTCAGCACATGGAAATTTGTGCCAGACAATGCAGAGGGGATCTGTCCTGTACATTATAGGAAGTTTAATAGCATCCAGGCTCCAATAGAAGCCAGCAGCCCTACCACCCCCAGTCGTGATAATCAAAAACGTCTCCAGTTTCCGACTCTACGAATTTGCTTATTCTAATTAGAGTAGAGAATGGGGAGTTAATGATTAAATTTTACAGAGATTCTACCTGTGTTGATGGAAAAATTTTGGTAATGGATGGTGATGATGGTAGCACAACATTGTGAATATATTTAACAGCACTGAATTATATATTTGCATGTGATTAAAAGGGGAAATTTTAGTTTGTATATATGTTACTAGAATAAAAATTTAGAATAGTACATAGGACTGTACAACCCAAACAGGGAACCCTAATGTAAACCATGGACTATAATTAAGAGTACACTTATAATATTCCTTCATCAATTGTAACAAATGTACCACATGAATGCAGGAGTTAATAATAGGGAGGGTATATGGGAACCCTGAATTTTCTGCACAATTTTTCTCTAAATCAGCAGCTTCTCTAACTAAAAAAAAGAAAAAGTCTCCACACATTGCCAAATGTCCCCTGGTGGGGGAAGGGGCAGAGGAGAGATATTGTCCCCAGTTGAGAAACACTGGCCTAAAGTTAAACAATTAGCAAACAAATTAGGTCTGGTAAATAATATTAGGTAAAGTCATGCTAGCAGGTGATTCCTTTGACTCCTGGTAGGTTAATACAGTAGAATTTTATTTCTTGCTCACATAAAGTCCAATTGGTGTTATAAAGCTGGGGAGGGAGATGTGGTCATTCAGAAGCCCAGGCTCTTTCCAGCTTGTGACTCCACCAACTTCAATATGTGACCCTCCAGTTTACCCAGAGGGTTGACATTCACCTGACAGAGAAAGGAAGGGTGTGGGATCACATAGGTGGTTTTCATTGGCCAGGTCTGGAAGAGGATATGTCACTTCTCTCCACATTCCATCAGTGAAAATGGAGCTATATTTCCACTGCAAAGAAAACTGAGAAACATAGTCTGGCTGTGAATCCAGGAGGAAAGGGAAATGCATTTCATGAACAATTAGCCAGTTGCTGCCAATAAGCCAAAAGTTGCTTGGACTTCAAATTTAGTTTTGTCCTTTGTTATCAGATTTGAGTGGTTGCATGAGTCTAACAACATTGTTGGATAAATTCCCATGTATCTTATTGCCATGGACGGTCACTGTTGCTTTAGAGTTGACAGTACTGAGTTGCAGAAACCAAGAAAAGCAACAAAATGAATAAGGAATGCTCATACTGAGTGACATGCATTCATTATGCAAATTACTTTATCATCAGTTGGGGAACTTAACAATGCTGGCTTTCAGAGAGATACTGAACAGAATGATCAAATATTAAAATTGAAATCACAGAATGGGTTCAGACCTTGAACTCATATCCAGAGTCACCACAGGAAAATGCCTGGCAGACTCCCTCAGTGTGGGCAATAATACGTGAAAAATTAATCATCAAGAAAGTGAAGGAGCTTTCATTAAAATCCTCTGTAGGAGTAACTCACTCAGCTTCGGAAACCTATGACTTATTTAAAAAACAGAAACAGGATCACAGCTTGTATTAAACAACATTATTGCTTCACAGTTCCCTTTCCTATTTTTTTATCTTTTCAATATTTTAGCATTGTCATCATCAACTCTGAAGCCAGGCAGTTCCTAGACTACCAAGATTGCAAGACTAATTTCTGAATACCCCAAACAAAGAGGAGCACCCCTTGGGCACCAGAGGCCAAAAAATAATGCAATGCCCATCCCATTTTGGTACATGTTGGAGAGGGAAAATCTCCCTATGTACTGTTAGCCTGGTTGACCAAATAAATGTCTTATAATTTGGATCTTGTAGTACATTTTTCCCTAGAAACAATATTATAAATGTTATATGTTGCCCAGATCAGCTACAAAGATCTACATAGCCCATGCTGTAGCTATGATACAAAATTATTGGTGGAGATGTCTAGACTAGCCTGTAATAGGACAAAATTTCTTGTATTAGACTTGGAGGTAGCATGGTGTGGTAGCAGCTGGGGCTCATAATAACTAACTCACAGCATTGCTGGATGCATTACAAAGGCAACAAATAAAACACATGTGGCACCAAACTGTGCCATGAATATTGGTTCTATTTCATTTCATTTCCTCCTGCCTTCTGTTTTTTCCCTCCTGAATGCAACTGCTTTTATTTACATTTGTTTCTATGGTTTTCTGACGTACAAACAAAATGACCTTTCCGAAAACAAAATAGGGAGTTGCTGTAACTAATAAGCTAAGCCATCCCTAGAAGCAGCGAAGGGCGCTGGCTAAATCACACCGCGTGCATTCCTCTCACAGTGAAACAAGTCTGCACAGGGAAAATCAAGTTAAAAGAAACATCTGGAGCAGCCGTGATGGGGAAATAAACATCAACTCTGATCGTATAGCCTATGCTTTCTCTATGTGTGAAGAGAGAAGGGATTTATGCCTTGGATATGACATTAGGCCTTTATAAAATTTTTAGCAGCCACTGATAACAGCATTTGTTTTCTTCCCGACAGCCTGTCAATCTGTGTCACTCTACTGGACCAGCAAAATAAATTCCTTCAAGGGAAGGCCAGTGTGGGGCAGAGATGGCTGGCAGATCACCAAAGACTTGTGCTCCTTTCTAGAAGGGTAGAGCTGTTGCTGCCATCCAGAAACTACATGTTCGAACCCCCTTGCTTTTTTTTAAGAGTTTTTTTTTTTTTTTTTTTGGCCTTTTGAATTTTTTGATGCAATTTTATTAAGATATAAATCATATAAACCATACGAAGTATACAATCAATGGCTCACAGTATCATCATATAGTTGTGCATGCATCCCCATGATCAATTTTAGGACATTTTTATTACTCCAAAAAAGAAATAAAAATAAAAACGAAAGCCCCAAATCCTCCCATCCCCCTTATCCCCCCTATTATTAACCTGTAGTATTGGTGTGGTTCATTTATTGCTGTCAATGGAAGAATATTAAGATATTACTGTTAACTATAGTCCATATTTTGCAATAGGTACATTTTTTCTATATATCCCTGAATTATTAGCTCTTTATAATAGTGTCATATGTTTGTTCTAGTTCATGAAAGAACTTTTTTATTTGTACGATTAATCATAGTCATTGTCCACCACAAGATTCACTGTGTCTTACATACCCATGTTTTAACCTCCAACTTTCCTTCTGGTGACATTCATGACTCTAAACTTCTTTCTACCGCATTCATACAGCATTCAGCACTGTTAATTATTCTCACTCTGTCCATTTCCAAATGTTTAAGTTTGACCTGATTAAACATTCTGCACATATTAACCAACCACTACCCATTCTTTATTCTCATTCTATATCCTGGTAACCTATATTCTATATTTTATGTCTATGAATTTACATATTACGATTAGCTCATATTAGTGAGATCATATAATATTTGTCCTTTTATGTCTGGCTTATTCCACTTAATATAATGTCCTCAAGTTTCATATGTGTTGTCATGTGTTTCAGGACTTCATTCCTTCTTACTGCTGAATAACATTCCATCATATGTATATGCCACATTTTGTTTTTCCGTTTATCTATTGAAGGACATTTGGGTTGTTTCCGTGTTTTGGCAATTGTAAATAATGCTGCTATGAACATCAGTGTGCAAATGTCTGTTAGCATCTCTGCTTTAAGATCTGGATGTATCCCGAGTAGCTGGATGGCCAGGTCATAAGGCAACTCTATACTTAACTTCCTGTGGAACTGCCAAACCATTCTCCATGGTAGAGCAGCTGTACCATTTTACATTCCCACCAACAGTGAATAAATGTTCCAATTTCTCCATATCCTCTCCAACACTTGTAGTTTCCTGCTCAATAGCAGCTATTCTAGTAGGTGTGAGATGATAGCTCATTGTGGTTTTGACTTGAGCATCTTTTCATTTGCCCCCTTGCTTTTAAGAGGAGTTATATAACTACTTCTAGCCAATGGTTGTGAATATTTATGACTTGCAGGCCAAAGTAGTTAAAACTCTGGTATAAATCTTCATGTTCTCTTCTCTTCTGTGGCAACCTTGGAGGCCATATTCCTGAGTCACTGCTTGGAGGAGTATTGACCAAATGAGTCCTCCAACAAATAATGCCCACTTTGGTTGTGGCCTGGTGAGAAGAAAATGTTTGTTCTGTCATATTGCCAATATATTGGTACTGCTTATTCAGGCAGTTAGACTTTGCTTACTAATACACAGCATAATTGGCTAGACTGGGGTTAGTCTGATAATCGTGGTCTGGCTGGTTCAGCAAATGCTAACTTAAGGAGGGATGTGAGTTGGGTCCAGAGAGTGCTTTAGAGAGGAAGAGGAAAGAAATTCCGGTAAAGACCTCAATGTGTAAAATACGTTTGCAAGACAGTAAATAGACCAATTTGGCTGGGAGGTGAATTTGAAATGAGATTTTTGGAGGGTAAGGACCTTTTGGACAGAAGGGAAGCAGGGTTTGAATAATACATCGTGAATTTGATCCTATCAGTGAATGGGGGGGGTCACTATTTTTTTTTCTTTTTTGCATAGTACAATAGCAAGAGGAAGATAATGTTAGGAAGAAGTAAGATTATGGAAGATAGAAGAGCCACAAAAGCCAGTTAAGGTGCAGAGAGGTGTTGGGAATAAGGTGGTAGGTAGTGAATTTATGGCAGCAATCTGTATTGTCTGCCCAGCAGCCATTTCCTATTTGTCAACAAATATCCTGATTTTAATTGTGGCAGCAATGTATGCTGTTCTGAAAATGAATTGGAGTTGTTTCAAGTCATTCATTTCTATCATGTCCCTCTCTACCAGCTGTGACTGCCAAAGGACTATGAGAGGCAGGCCTGGCCAATGAGATGTCAGGAAAAGTCGCCTGGGGAATTCTGGGAAATTTTTCTTCACTGATAAAAGGAAATTGCTGCTTAAAGAAAAAAGAAACTTTTACTCTACCTTTACCCCTACCCCCTACTTCTTGCTTTTGAATGTGATTGTAGTAATTGGAGCTGTGGCAATCAGCATGAAACCACATAACAAAGATGGTGGAATGGACGGTTAGGCAGGGTTTAGTTTTTTGATGACATTATTGAGCTGCCAAACCACATTGATATTCTCTGCCTCCAGACATCTTGTTATGTGAAATAATTAAATGTATTTATAGATTAAATGTATTTATAGTTTACTGCTACCTGGAACTAAAGCATCCTTGGCTCATAAACTCCAAAATAAGTTCTTTTTCAAAAGACATCTAAAATTTTCATATGCTGCAACACATGACTGTAACTGATGATTTCTCACATGGAGACATGTCTGAATCCTGGGTAAAGATATTTTAATGCAACACATGTACATAAATATCTTAGGCCCAGATACAAAAGACTAACCGAGAATGAATGAATCACAAGGAACAGAAAACACAGCTTTGAAGTGTATCTCCAGAAAAACAGAAGTGATTGAAAGACGAGAATGTGCTATTGTCCAAAAAGTCAATATTCTATTTTATTCTCACCCTCTTTCTTCTTAAGAAAAACTTTTCTATCCTGGGACTGTGTTTTCACTTGTGTTTTTAAGGAATGCTTTCCCATCAATTGCAATGCCTGGCATGTTGAGGGTCTCAATAAATGTTTGTTGAATGAATAGCTGAAGACAGCTGTTTCATTTCCTGTGGATGCTGTAAAAAAATATGCAAATTTGGTGGAGTAAAACAACAGAAATTTATCATTTCATAATTTTGGAGGCCAAAAAGTCTGAAATCAGTTTCATTGAGCCAAAATCAAGAGTAGGGGAGAATCTATTCCTTACCTTGTCCAGCTTCTGGTGACTGCTGACATTCCTTTGTTTGTGGCCCCATCACTCCAATTTTCAAGGCCAGCAGCTTCAAATCTCTCTCTGCTCTGTCTTCTCACAAGCTTCTCTGTGTCTGTGTGTAAAATCTTTCTCTCTGACTCCCTCTTGTAAAGATACATGTGATTGTATTTAGGACCCACCCAGATAATCCAAAATAATCTCCTCATACCGAAATCCTTAACTTAATCACGTCCACAAAGACCCTTTTTTTATGCCACACTAAGTGACATTCATAGGCTCCATGGATTAGGAAGTGGATATCTTTTGTGGGGCCATTTTCAAGCTGAGCACAACAGCATTCCAAAAACATGACAAACTGAAAACAGAAGAGATACCAAGGAAAGAGAGCACAAACAAGAGAAAAAATGTTTCTATTACTCATATAGATGACTTTGATCATCTTAATAAAGTTAAAGTCTTTCCTTCCAAAGAAAACAACTTGAAGACAAATTTATGTGTTAAAATTAATGTAGTAATAAAGAAAATTTCAAACCAAACAGTCAGTGCTGTTTGGAAAATTCCAAGCCTTGTCTCTGAAAGAAATAATTAATATTACCTAAGGTGAAGAATGGATCTATTAGTAGTTTTATGGGGAATATGATCCCAAACATCATTGCTAGCATAATCCAGTTGGACTCTATGGAACAAAAGAACACTGGGTGAGATCTTTTCCTACACCAACATTATTTTTCAGATTTCTGTGGATAGTAGAGAGAGAAGAAAATATTGCCAAGAATTCTGAGATCACAAAGGCTGAAAGGAAATGTTGAGTGAATTAAGCATTTTAGAAGTTTAAAACTCTCAAAATGCAGAGTTTTATTTAGTGTACTGAGAAAATATATAAAGATAAAGATAACTTTGAGATTCTTAGAACAACAGAAATCTAGACTGTATTATCACTATTATTTTTCTCCTGCTGTTTTACTGTATTATTGCACATCAGGAAACCCAATAAAAAAGCCGTGAAAAAATTATAGAAATAATAAATCTTTAGTTTTATGTTTTTGTTGTTTTTCTGAATATTTTCAAAATCTCTACATGTTCACAAAGCAATGGTTTATATATATGCATTTGAGAATAAGATTTCTTTTAATGTTCACATTTTAAAGTTGATCTAGAATTCCTTGCCTAGTAAATATTTGTTGGAAAGTAAGTATTTTCTGAGTCAGTGACTGAATGAATGATGGATCAGAGACATTTTGGGGAGGTAGGTAAAGTGAACTGATTCTCCCCAGGATGACCCAAATGAGTAACAGGAGCATGAGTCTTGCTTGCAACTAGGAAACCCTGCTACCATGGGAAGGATATCACAAGCACCAGTCCTTGTATGTCAGAAAACCCTGTAGAAGGATTCTCAAATTGGCCTGGAAACAACAGCAAAGAATAGAGGAGAAATAAACTTATTGTTTCATTTTTTTTATTTTTTATTGAATTATTTTTGGATGCATTTTGGAGGTTTATTCTCATCATTCTCTTGGAAAATCCTCCTCCTTCTCCCTCTCTTCCTCTTCTTTTCCTTCTCCTCTTGCCCCTCTTTCTTATTTTCCTCTTCCTTGTTCTCCCTACCTTGTACTTCTCAATATTGTACCAGTCATTGGACAAATTTATCATTACCAACTGTTCCAGTTTGCTAAAGCTGCCAGAAATGCAATATACCAGAAATGAATTGGCTTTTATAATGCGGGCTTATTAGTTCACAAATATAAGTTGTGAACCATGAAAATATCCATATTAAGGCAACAAGAGGTAGATACCTTCTCTGAGGAAAAGGCCAATGGTGTCCAGAACACCTCTGTCAACTGGGAAGGCATGTGGCTGGCATCTGCTGGTCCTTTGCTCTCAGGTTGCATTGTTTTCAACTTCTGATTCCAGTGGGTTTTTCCTTAAGTATCTGTGGGTTCTCACTTAGCTTCTCCAGAGCAAGCTCTGGGCTTCATCTCTTAGTTCAGCATCTCCAAACATCTGGGTCTGTATCAGCTCTGAGCTCTCTCTCCCTCCCTGAAATCTCTTAGGGACTCCAGAAAATGAATTAAGGCCCACCTTGAATGGCAGGGTCACTTCTCCATGGAAACAACCTAATCAAAAGATCCCACCCACAATGAGTCTGCACCCACAAGATTGGATTAAAAAAAAATGACTTTTTATGGGGTGCATAATAGATTCAAACCAGCACACCAACCAACAAAAATTAGATGTGGCATGTAGAACATTTTCTGTCTCAAAATCACTCCTGACATCTGCAGCTGTTTTTAGCTCTTAAAAAAAGTTAACCAAGATCACTTAGTCCCAAAACCAATTGAAATTTTTTAAACAGTTGCCAAAGCCAAATAAATGATCAAGAATAAGGCACAACCATTGGGAAGACAAGCTACTTAACCAGGATTACAAAGCACATTGCCAATATGGATTTAGAACTAAGCTTTAGCCAACTCAGATATAATGTTACTCTCCTTTTTTAAGTCTAACTAAACCATTTAAGTTTGAGATTATCTGGATTGACCATGGGGGTTTAGAGAATTTACATGCTTGATAACAATGACTCTGTGACAGAACAGAAAGAAACTGGTTCAGATCTTTCCTGTTCCCTAAGTAATAGAGCTGATTTGCAGGTTCAGTTTTTCCCATCGTGAATCTAGCTTGTCATTTTTGTTGGTTTGTAATTTTCCTGAAGCCATGTATGCTTCAGTACTGATCAACTGATAGGAGTAAAGACAGAGTCACTGTAGGCTTAGTTGTTGACAACATTTCTGGAGATGTTCCTAGTTCTCTGGTAGCCACATGTATATAAAAGGTTCAGTAGCCTTTGTGGAATGCGTACTCCCTGGGACCATATACAAAAGCTTTGAACTGAAACTTCAAGTGTAAGAGGGGGTGGGTGTGCATGTTGTGTGTTTGATGCTATGGTAGGTCTCCTGCATCAGTCTTGCTGCTGTCAGAAGGAATTAGCTAGCCAGTCCCTCACCTCCCTGAGAACAGAAGAGGACCTCACCTCAAGGGACTCTCCAGTCTTTCTTAGAATTTGAATTGAGGGTAGTTTATCTCAACCATTGTGGCGTATTATGCCCACTAATCCTGGATTCTTGATATTCTTTCCCCTTTATTCATTTATCCATCCATCCATTCATTCATCTATTCAACAAGCAATCAATAAACACTTATTGAGTGCCAAATATGGAACAGATTCAGGGGTGGGGAGCAGCAGGGTGTCCAGGACCTAAAGTGAATGGCTGTGCATTCACCTCACTGATTTTGATCTAATAAGTGGAAACTGACCAGAGATGTCCTTTTCAAATTATATATAGCTATTAAAAATTTATTCAACGACATATTATCCAATATCAACTATTTAATCTAGGTGAGTGCTTGTGATGGTTCATTGGTCTTATAGGAACCAATAAGAATCCCCCACCCCTACCCCACAGTGTCTGCCTAGACTCTCACCATGGATTAGATCCGGAACAGGGATTTTCAAGGTCCAGAAACTCCTGAAAGTGTCAGTGAGAGGAAGTTGAGAAAGCTCTGCTGCAATGGGAACAAGTGTGTCATTTAATTATAACATTAGGCATATTGATCCTGATGAGATATGGTGGCCTTTACAGACAGCTCTAATGCATTGGTACTAATAATATTCTGTGGCTAGAACTGGGCCTTACACTCAAATTTTATATACATGTACATGGATTTAAGGTATTTTGTTTCTTCCAGCAAAAAAAACACACTTAAGTAATGAATTATTGATGGTGGAATTTCAGGCAGAGTAAGAGACATATTTGATAGCAGGTGACCATTTTTGATCTCCCATGAATGTACTTATCCCAAAGGTTTATTATCCTCTCTACTCAGCCTAGCCCAGACACAGAGCCTGATGATGAGTCTGCTGTCTTTCTAGACCATACGTAAGAGATTTGGTGTGTGTGCTGGTTTGAATCTATTATGGTACCCCGGAAAAGCCTATGTTCATTTAATCCAGCCTTGTAGGGGCAGACTTATTGTGGGTGGGACCTTTTAAGTTGTTTCTATGGAGATATAACTCTGTCCATTCAAGGTGGGCTTTAATCCCCTTGCTGGAGTCCTCCAAAGACATTTTGGAGAGAGCTCAGAGAAGCTAAGAGAGACATTTCGGAGAAAGCCATTTTGAAACCAGAACCCAGGAGAAAAAAGACCAGCAGATGTCGCCATGTAACAGAGGAACCCCAGATGCCATTGGCCTTTCCTCAGAGAAGCTTATCTACCTCTTGATGCCTTAATTTGGACATTTACATGGCCTCAGAACTGTCAATTTGCAACCTAATAAATCCCCATTTCTGGTATATTGCATTCCAGCAGCTTTAGCAAACCAAAACAGTATGTGTTTGCCTTATCTGAGATTTTTTATTTTTAATGCTTCCTGTTTGACATAGCTTTATGTCCATTCTTCCAAATACTTTTCCTTTCATTTTTCATTCATTATTTATATTGAGGTAAATTTGACCCACATTTTCCCTTTCATTTATAAGATACACATCAAAATATTTGACCCTTTAAACATTTAGTGAAATTTGTCAGATGATCTTTTCAATAAAAAGGGTTTTAAGGGCTAAAATTCAGGAAGTTGATTTGCCAAATTTAAACATACTATAATCTGAAAAGGTTTAAGATTGCTACAAAATGTGAAATTAATAAATACAGGATGGACCCATAATTTAGAAAAATATATCATTCTTCTCTTTAATTCTTTTTCTCTAACCACTATTTTGTGAGAAAATAACAGAAATGTTACAGAGTTAAATGGATCCATTTGCTTTAAAGTTTTTTTTTTCCTGTTTGTTTAATTTGAAACTTGTAACAATTTAATCCAGCATTTCTGAAAGTGTGTTCCATGGAACACAAGTCCCTCAAAAGATAGGTAACCAAAGGAAAAAAAAAATTCTCTCGTCAACTAACTATGGAAATTACTCCATAGTATATCCCCTCTGGGAGGTGCACAATGTGTGTTACCATCTGGAAACTCTGAAAGAACGAATGGAAGATAATATAAGAACATATTTAATTTATCTAATACAGCATTGCCTGCTGTGCAAGCATATCTATTAATATCCATGGATTGCACTTTGGGAAGTATTGGCTAAGTTTATCATAGTTATTTAAACCTCTATTTCTCCTCTTCAGGGAATGGAGTCAGTGTACTGTAGTGGCCAGATATATGAACTTTGGACTCTGACAATCTCAATTCAAACCGTAATTCCACTTTTACCAGTTGCATGATCTTGAGCAAATGACTTAACCTCTCTAAGCCTCAGTCTTTCCATCTCTAAAGTGGGCATCATAATAGTACCAATCTCATAGGGTTGTTGGGGAGATATAAATGATAAATAAGATAGTGAGCAATATTTAACTAGTTGGCAAGAGAAAGCTCTCAAATTTTTTGTAATTGTTATTTTATTGCTATTATTAGTGGTGTCTTGATGTCTGTACCTAAGCTACTGTTAAACATGGAGGTCATTTTTGTGATTTCCTCTTTGATCTTGTCATTAGGTGTACAATGATAGTGGACCTCTCAATAGGCCAACTTTCGATATAGGGAATCTGCTCCAAACATACCCAAGTTGAAAGAAGTCAAACTCACACGGCAACAAAATGCAGAAACAAGTACGTCGCCTTCCTTTTCATTCTCTCCTTTCCACTCTTTTCTTTCTTGCTCTCCCTTTTTACTTATGCTTTCCAGCTCCAACACTGCTTTTGGCTAATTTTTTCATGTTCCCTTTGTTTCATCAAGTAACAACTGAAATGATTTATGGTTACCTGGCTAATCCACAAATTCAACAAATATTTTCTGAGTGTCTAAGTGGTCCTTGAATTTATGTAACACTCTTAGCACCCAACTCCAGGATATGACTTTGCCAAAGAGCAGAATCTGAATGTTTGCATAACACGAAGAGAAAGAATAAAAAGAAAACGTTTAGTTTCTTGGGCAAGCTACGTGCTAAAATAGCTGAAATTCAAGAAGTCCCTTCATTAAAAGAGAGATTGCAATCAAAACTGGAAGAAGCCATAGACCTAGTAGCAAAGCTTAAATTTTTCTATGGTAAGCACACTTTTCCAAACGCTGTCCCTGAAAGCTGCTGACAGAGCTTTGGCAAAGAATTCTCCCCGTTGGCTGATAAGCTAAACCCTGTTTTATATTTAACTCACTCCAGGGCAGGAGGAGTAGGGTTAGGGACGGGTTGTTTATAAGGGGAGCTCGTCAGTCCTCTTCTTCGGCTCAGCTCCGCTTACGGAGTCCCTTTTCCAACCTCCTTGTTTTCGCATTCATCCTTGAGTGGCTGGTGGAATCGCAAAAGGGAGAGGAAAAGAAGCCAGGGAGAGGTGTGGGAAAAACGAAAACAGACAGCCAGGACAGGGAATTCCTTCCAATTTAAAAAGGAAGTCTGCTGACGTTAGTTAGCTGAATTTAACATCCTTTTATGTGTCACACTTGACTTCGGAAACAAAATGAACTTTGAGGAGGGAGAAGACTCCAAGAGATACTGCATTAAAGCGAAACATGTGGCCATTATCTGTGCGGTGATAGTAGGTGTAGGATTAATAGTGGGACTTGCCGTGGGCTTGACCAGATCGTGTGACTCCACCACACCTCCTGCCCCTTCCTACCTTCCTCCCTCCCCTTCAGATCTTCCTCCACAGGACCAGGGGGTCTGCCCTGCCAGTGAAGATGAAACTGGAGAGTGGAAAAACTTCAGGCTGCCAGATTTCATCAACCCCGTGCACTACGACCTGGAGGTGAAGCCCCTGTTGGAGGAAGACACATACACGGGCAACGTGACCATCTCCATCAATGTGAGCAAGCCCACCCAGCACCTGTGGCTGCACTTGCGAGAGACCAGAATCACCAAGCTCCCGGTGCTGACACGGTCCTCCGGGGAGCAGGTGCAAGTCAAGCGGTGTTTCGAGTACACAAAGCAGGAGTATGTGGTGGTCGAGGCGGCAGAAGAGCTTCCACCCAGCGATGCCTACAGCTTGACCATGGAGTTTTCCGGCTGGCTGAACGGCTCCCTCGTGGGATTTTATAGAACGACGTACATGGAGAAAGAAGAAATCAAGTAAATATTAATGTTTGCTTTATTTCCCTTAAGTTCCCTTATGCCTGCTCTCCATTTCCTTTCCTTTGCTTTCCATTTTCCAACTTTCAATTTGTTTGCTGGCCTGATCATTATCTACCTTTCTGCCTGTTCATCTGGGAAGCAGAGTTTCTCGCCTTGTTGCATTTTCAAAGACTATCTTGAGATTTTGAAAGTAGTCAATGACCTGCATCAAGTCCTGAATTAGTGTAAGTTTTTTACTCCATCAGCAGAAACCATGATAAACTGCATCCTATCCTTAATATTTACATAAGCGTGTGTATGGTAAATTTCACTAGTGATATTCTAGGACTATATGGCAATGATTTTTAAACTGAACTTTTCAAATGATATTGCATTATATATAAATGATAAGTCAATAAATGTCAATTTTTATTTTGTGAATTTGTTGGAGGAGAGAGACGTTGAGAATATTCCATGAAACCAAAGGAATTGTCTTTGTGTCTTTATGTAGGAAGAAGGCAAGACTCACATGGTAGAACCATGTTTAGGCATAGGCTTTCAATAAATATATTATTGAATCCATAGGTCAGTGATGGCACCAAGGATAAATCTTAGAGCTTCTTGCCCATCATGCAGTGGTGATTCTAAGCCTTTTTGTAATGGAAAACATATATTAAATAATTAAGTTCATGCAAGTATTTTTCCATAATCCTCCAACCAAAGATGATATATCTATGTCTACGTTTATGTCTGTCTATTTTTCTACAGCTATGTAGCTATATCTATAGCTATAAATACCCATACATTTATAAAAACATGAGTCTAGAAAAGATGATTCCTTGCCTTGACAATAGATCAGTGACTATTACAAGAGCTACGTGAAAGGCATAAACTCTTACTGAACTCAAAAGCCTTCACGCCTTGGGTGTGGACCTTGCATCAGGGAGGAAGGCTGCACCTGAGTTCTGACAACTTGAAACTGCTTGGACCTTTGCCTCCATAGATTCTGAACAGTTAATGGATAAAGAAGCTAATATCAGAGTTCATAAATACTAGTTTGTGACCAGCCCAATGACTTTCTCTTTCTTGTGTTGTTTTAAGCATCTTGTAGTGCAAAGGAAGTCTTTTTGTCAAAATTCTTCCTATTGTTTGTCAGAGAGGCTCAGACACTAAAAGAAATGTTTAAATATCCCTATTTATTTTGTGATAAACTGAGTAGAAATGATGGCTTGGAGAAAATACTTGTAAGGATAGTGCTCATATAGATGCTATACCATAATATTGCTAAGAATAAAACAAGTTCCTTTATTGTTTAAATATTTTTTCTGTTTATAAAATTATAGATGTTGAAGGTAGAGAAAATTATTTTAAAACTAGAATCAGAAAAAATCTTTAAATGATTTCACTACCCAGTGGTAACTCATGTTAACATTTTAATGTACATTCTAATTTCTAGACAATCAAAATTATAATTGGGTTATACCTATGTATCTACATATCTATCTATATGCCTTTTTACTTAATGTATTACAAGCATTTTCTCTCCTTCTTAAATGTCTTCAAGAACCTGATTTTGAAGGCTGCAATATTCCATTGTGTAGTGTACAGTTACTTCTAAAAGCTATTTCCCTAATGTTGGGCATTTGAGTTGCCTTCAGTATTTTATTATTCTAAACAAGTCAGAAAAGAATATGATTGTAAATACATCATCATGCATATATCTGTTCATTTCCTTAGGTTTAGGATAAATTCCTAAAAATACAATTACTAGGTCAAAAGATATGCATCTGTCAAGAAACTTAAAACGTTTATTATTTATTTATTACATAAATAATTACATTCATTGTAGAAAACTTGGAGAACAGAGGAAATTATAAGAAAAAATGAAATCCATCCATAGATCCATCACTCAAATATAGCCACTGATAATATTTAGGCACAGATAAAATGTGGCATTATTATGCTGTATAGTATTATATAACAAGTGTTTTCAATATATCATCAACACTTTACCATGTCATTTTATATTCTTCCACAAATGGTTTAATAGATGCATGGCAGTCCATTGTATGATTATAATGTAATTTATTCTATTTTTCCTTTAAATTTGGGCATTTAAGTTCTCCTGCTTTTCATCTATAGACATCCTTATAAGTAACCATTTACAAACATCTTCTAATATTTCTATTTAAAAAATCCTAGGAAATTGGCCAAAGCTACATAGGTATAAATATATGTATATGTGTTTATGTATACATATATGTATATATATAATATATTTGTTTATGTATGTGTGTATGTCTCCAAACTGATTTTCAAAAATTGTATTCCAAATTATGTTTCTGCAAGCAATGCATGAATGTGCCTGTTTCTATGAGCCTCAATAATGATGATATGATTTTTTAAAGTGTTTGCCAATTTGATAGAGGAAATGATATAATATTCTGAAGAATATCCACTTGAAATAGATTCCACATAAAATTCATTAGTGCAAAGTGAAAATGAGCCAAAACTTAAAATTATTATTGCTAAGTCTTTAAAACTGCTTCTTTGTGAAGACAATACAAATTTCATCTGAGAAAGAACCATCAGAATATTTTATAAAAATTTTGTTCCCTCCAGGAAGGCCAAAAGATATGGAACAAGGTTCCATTAATAAAATTTCCATTATGTACTTTGTAAGTTTATAAAAGTAGGACATATTGAAATATGTATTATTTGGTCTGACTCTTTGGATTATTTTACTGTACCAGTTGATTTTACCATAAAGTCTCTACCTGAGAATGGACATTCTGAAACTCAGCTGCTACAACTGGTGGTCAGAAAATACTAAATAACAGAAATATTGGCAAGGAAGGCCAGGGGTCAGCTGGGTTCTCATTGAGGATTGATATTCCCGAGTTTGTCTTTTTTTCATTGGTAGTGGTTGAGGCTCTTACATTACAGTAGATGCTGCTGGTTTTTGTACTGCTCACATGGATTTGGAACAATTTTGGCACATCCTCAATAACCTCATTTAGACTGAATGGAATACTTTTTGTCTTTTTTTTTTTTTGTTATGAAATATTTCAAGCCTATGAGAAAAGTGCATTATGTTTCTTTCCATGTCTGTAACATTTTCATAATGCAAGCCTCCAGGGATTCTCATCCACAGCGTCCATGTAAGGAATGCAGGAGTGAGCTGATTGGATGCAGCACCATTCTTTCATACCACATAGTGGGCTTCATAATCTAGGACATTCACAATTAAAGGTTCCTGTCTTTCAAATAGCATCATAAAAATATATTTTAAATATGCTGCCAAAATTATATTTTCTGACTTTTCTTCCCTGGTGTAAAATTTAACTCCAGGATTGTGTACTAGCAATTTGGGATAATAGTATGGCACACATTATCCTGTTGGGATATTGCTGTGCCATCACAATGCAAACTAAATATGGTTGAACTCAGTAATAATCAAAGTTACTTGATTTCTGCAAATACAGCCATGAATCGAATTTCACAAAGAGGTAGAAACTACCGTGCTTCTTGCTCTCAAGACTGAGAGGCAAAGGGCAAGTAGAGAAGGAGGTGGCTCTAGTTGAGAGTTCCCTGGCAGTATTGTCTATATCATCTTGCTAGGGACAGAGCTGCAGTGACAATTGGGAGGAGAAACTTTGAGAAACTTAAGAGTTACTTTTCCTTTATTACCAACCTCTTCTAACTGTTTGGTCCATCCCTTAGATTGTGAGGAAAACCACTTAAAGCATCGAAACCTTGGAAATGTTCTCCCTGCTCACACCCCAACCCCCCATACTCTTTTCCTCACTTGATTTATGTAGGATTCCCAGTTGTTCTCTTCCCAGCCACAATTCCCCTCTGCTCAAATCTCCAAAGTATATAATATTTTCTTTTCCCCAAGGTTCAGCCTTTCCTCTTCAGCATTTGAATTGCTGTTACACAATTTCCCAAAACTCTAATTGCCTGGGATCATTATAGATATTACCTGAAAAAAAAAAAAAAAAGAGGAGGGCGGTTCTGTGGCCAAATTTGTTTGCAGAATAATACTAAATACAAAATGCTGTGGGTTTTTTTTTTCTCAACGGCAGGTATTTTCAGAGACTTTTATATGATAATGTCCTTATAAATCTTAAGAGGCTGCTATAGTATGCTGTGTTTCCCAATCTTATGTGACTGTAGAATCTTCTGTGAGCCTCTGAGAAAAGAGCTGTGTCTCTCGTTTACTGCCTGACACGCAGTGGGCATTCAAATATTGCAGGAATAAATAGAAATATTTCCATATAAGCTCTCACATGACCAGTGTCCTCTGGACATAGTGAAACATGCTGCATTGCCAGATCCTTTCCCACATAGAAGTCCATCTGCCACCAATGAATCCTCTACCTTCCCACACAGTCAGGGTGGAAAATTCCCACTCTTTTCCTTTTCTCCCCACCCAGTGTGTGAGAATAGGGAGTTTGTAAAATCTTTTTTTTTTTGACTCAGGAATGCAGTCTTCATACTTGAAAGACTGAGAATCATTGGAAGTGACAGGAAGTACAATAAGAATTTAAAAGAGGGGGAGATCATTTCTATTTTTGGTATTCAGGATATTCTTTGTAGCATTGGTAGGATTTAAGCTGAAATTGGATATTATGGTGAGTTTTCAATAAGTAGAGACAAGTGAGGAGGTAAAAACAGGCAAAAAGCAAAGACTCCAAGTCAGAAAAGCATAATGGGGACAAGAAAATAAGTTTGTAGGGGAGATTTATAAGAAGAGGCTAGCTAGAGATAAGTCTGGACAACTCATTGAAAAGTAAAAGAAAGGCCATGCAACAGGTATTTTGAAGGAAAAGTTAACAGGCCTTGATGACTATTTGAATGTGGGTGATGAAGGAAAGAGCAAAATCAAAACTGGGCATATGGAAGATTATTGCAATGATCCAGAAAAGAGAAGATGAGGGCCAGATAGGGCAGTGATTTCAGAACAGAGAGAAGACGACACAATGGAGAAAATAGTTTAGAGGTAAAATAGTCAAGATTTGCTGATTGACTGATTATGGGGAAGGGTGGTTAAAGTTATACCCAGGATATTTGATATGAGTAGTAGTCCACACCTTTAATTAAAATTAGAAATAGAAGAGAAGGAGTAGGTTTGGAAGGGGTCGTGCATTCAGCATTTGAAATGTTGAATGCCTGTGAGACATCTAAGAAGAGATGTCTAGTAGGCATTTGGAGATATAAGTCTGAAGCAAAATGTAAGGGCTCATGATAAAGATTTAGGGGTTGAGCAGAAAAATGGCAGAAAATAAACCATTGAGAGGGTCTTAGATGTGTGTGTGTTGGTGTGTGTGGGGGATCTATCCTGACATGCATGGGCATGTATACTCACACGTGTAGTTTTGATCTTGAAATTTTAGTTGACTGCATAAGTCAACCTATTCATGATATGCTTGGGTTGATCAGTCAGTATACCCATATCAAAGAATATATTTTTGTCTTGTGTACTTGTTGCGGGAAGCTTAGTAATTTCCTTTATTTTGGAAGCAAAGAAACAAAAAGGAATCTTACTTTATACTATGCAAAGCCTTAAATGCCTTCTACTTAGGAAAAACAATTGAAAAATAATCTTTAAATAATTATCTGGTTCATTGAAACCACCATAACAATATTTGAGGGTCTGAATAATCTAGAGGGGCTGCTTTGCACTGATAAGCCCCCCAATCTTACCCTCCCCTTCTGAAAAAAAATTCTGGAACTCTTCACTTAGTCTGCATAAACACTTAGCTCTTCTGGCTGTCTCTACATTATCAGAAGTCCTTTGAAGTTTTTCAACCAGGACTTGCTGGATTTTGCTGGCTTAGTTATTAAATTGCTGAGCATAGCCTAAGATTCTTCACTGGAAACAGTGAGACCCAGATGATTTAAGAGATAATCAAGTAGTTTTGTGGTGTTTGTCTTAAGGTTGATTCTGAGTGAGCCAAGCTGTGACTTGCGACATCACCTCCTCTCCCTTCAGTTTTATCTAAAGTCACCCTGTTCTGATGCCCTCGGAGAAGTCAGAGGGTTGTCCTTTCCCTTTTGTAAATTAATAAGCTACATAGGATTTTTTTTTTTAATGTATTGGGTCTAGTATGTGACCTATTAACATAACATAGGGAGGCCTCTACAGAAAAGTGGTTGACTTCAGCACATTTACCTGGCATGATAATTATTCAGGACCCAGGAGTCACTCCTGGACATATTATTCACTCAGCCAGGCTTTTTCCAGTAATTTGCAACATGATTCATCTGATTTTAAAAAAAGAAGTTTAATCACCAAATAAAACTTCACCAAAGAAGTTGTCATTTAAAATTACTTTGTGCTGCAATTTCATATACCTTGTCTTAATTTGCATATGCTTAGAAATGTTTAGTGGCTATAAACATAATTTTGTATCATATTATATGTGCTTTTGTGTTATTCAGGAGTTCATGAGAAAAATAACTGGTTCTCATGTTTTAAAATGGTTATATTACCTATAGTGTTTGCACACAAATTATACTTTGTTCCAGTACAGATATTCCAGATGAATGAATTTATAAGTCCTTAGATTGTGGAAAGTGCTATACCAGAATGCATAGCTAGTCTTGTAGAGCTAACGTAAATAGAATGAGTTATATCATAATCCCATTATAAAAACATCAAAGAAGTTTCAAATATGTTACTACATGTAATCTCTCCAGCCCACCACCTCAACTCTGTGAAGAGGCCTGGCATATTCTGGTAACTGGGTTTTACAGATGCATACTCTAAAATTGGTAGGTTAGTGATTTCCTCAATATCACATTTAAGAGACAGAGATGGGTTTGGAACCTAGGATTTTTTTTTTTTTTTTTTAATCCTTAGAAAAAAAAAGAAAAAAAATGTGCATTTGGTAGCCCTTCTGTTTGAATGTCACTTTACCAATATAAGTCCAATAATTGATCACAGTAATTGTGTTGGAGTTTCTCTGACTAGCATTTGCTGAGAGGAACAGCGAGACAAGACCAGACACAACACACAAAGCTATCTCCAACACTGTTTTATGCCGTTTCTAAAGGCAAGCTCGGGTGACTAAATTAGGAAGGCAATTTTTGCCTAGAATCAAACAGAACTTCTTTAAAGAGAGAAGGTGAGGAAACGATTAAAAATCTTTCTCTTCCCTGGGCACTCAGAAAGTATGTACTCTCTAGCATAGAGCAGAATGGAATAGAATGTTTGAAAACCTACCCAATTCCCTAGGATATTGCTTAGGAAAGTATAATTCCACTCCCTCCTCATTCTCACCTCCTCCCACACACACAGAGGCGCACACACACACACACACACACACACACACAGAGACACACACACACACACACACAGACACACACACACAGACACACACACACACACACACATATATTTCAAAATTAGTTAGTCAGCTTATTTCCGAGGTGTGACTAAACTAAAACATCTTGCAGAAGGAGACTTTTTCTTTTCCTCTGCTTCTGGAAAAAATCAGAAGACAGAAGAATTCAGAAGAAAAAGGCGGTTGACTAAACTTTGGTTTGGACCTTGGTGGAGCTTCTTATAAAACTTTAATACCCTGGGAAAGTATGTAAGTTTCTTTATATTCTAAAATATTTGTAATTTATTTCAATTTTTAATCAGCAAGGTATTAGAAATTTTTATTGACTACTGTAAAGATCACAAAAGCTAATCAATAATCACTCTATTGAAGAATAAATTATTGGCTGAAGCTTTTTTTCGGTAACTTTTTATTTTTGAAATAATTTCAAACACAAAAAAGTTGCAAAAATAGTACAAGAAATGTCTAGAAACACTTTACCAAGATTCACCAATTGTTTACATTTTGTCCAGTTTCCTCCCCTCTCTCTCCATCTGTCAACCTTAGAGAATAATTTGAGACAGTGTGTCCCTTTAAGCCTTAATATTCAGTATATATTTCTTAACATGAACATTCTCTGACATAACCACATTATAGTTGTCAGAATCAGAAATTTGACAGTGAAACAATGCTATTATCTAATCTGCAGTCCATAACCAAACGATCAAATTTTATTGATTAACCAATTATGTATCCTATACATCTATTATGTAAATATAATATCAAAGTAGCTATTTTTTTTCCAGACCACTATCCAGTCTAGAATCATGAATTACATTTAGGATCATGCCTTTTAGACACCTTTAAAATGAAATAGTCCCTTAGCCTTTTTTTTATCTTTCTCAACCCTGCTATTTGTGAAGAGTACAAACCAGTTATTTAAGACTGTCCCTCAATTTTAGTTCGCCAAACTTTCTCAGGATTTAAAAATGCAAGTTAAGCATTTTTAGGGACCGAAAGGATGCTATGTCTTTCTCAGGAAATCATATCAGAAGACACATCATGTTGATTTGTACTATTACTAGTGATGTTAACTTTGATCATTTCATTAAGTAATTATATCCAACAGGTTTCTCCACTGTAGCATTACAGTCTTTCCCTTTGTAAGTAATTTTTGGAGAGATTCATTGAGATTATGCTAATATCACATCCCTTAACAAACTTTCATTAAAGTACCTGTTTTGGCATCCACTGGTAATTTTCTAACTCTTATCATTCCTTCCAAAATCTACTGTGATGAAGGGCTGTCTTTTTCCCCCCATTTATTTATATATTTTTTATGTCAGCAAGATTCCTTGGATTCTTATTTTATTCAATGAATTATAATCCCATTATTTATTTTTATGTTCAAATTTCCCCAGATTTTGCCAGTGATAGTCCCCTCAGGGTCCTTTTGGCCTCTTCCCATGATTCTTTGAGCACTTTCTTACATTTTTTTTTAATTTTTATCTTGAATTACTTTCAAACTTACAGGACTGTTATAAAAAATAATACAAACCCCATTGTATGCACAACTATGTGATGATACTGTGATTCAGTGACTGTGTACTTCAGAGGGTTTGTTTGGTGTGTGAATATATCTCAGTAAAACAGCATTAAAAAATAATAATACAAACCCAATACAGTTAACTCCAACTTACGCCTACTCCCTCAGATAACCAGATCCACCAATTTTAATATTTTGTCACATTTGCCATATCATTCCATCTACCTACCTATCTCTATCATCCATTTTCTACACTTGAGTGTAGATTGTATGCAACATGCTCCCTGAACAGTTAATACTCCATGTATATTTCCTAAGAACAAAGACATTCACTTATGTAACCACCTTAAGTAAGTACAGTTATCAAGTTCAAGAAAGTTAACATTGATATAAAGCTTACAGTCTCTATTCCAATTTTTTTCTCATGTAGCAAAATTTGTGCCTTTTCTCTTCCCCTGCTAGATCCCATCCAGGATCATGGGTTACATTTAATTGTCATTGTCTCTTTAGTTGCCCTACTTCCGTACTTTTTGGCACAGCAAGATGTTCTGGGATTATCTTGTACTTTTCCTGCCCTAGCACTGGGATCAGTCATTTCTCCATGGAACTCTGGTTCTTTTTAGTGGAGAATGGTATTTAGAAATCAACATCTGGGGACTAGCATGCTCCTTGCAACTAGCTTGCTGTTGCTCCTAGTCCCAGTCAACAGACAGAGCTGGGAAACTTGTGTCTCTGTGCGTGTATTTCTATATCAATCCATCTATATCTATATTAAAAATAATTGAATTCATACTGATGCTTGGAATTTCAATTCAATACCATGGGGTACATTCTAGTCTTTCTTCTTTCCAAATTTATAACTCCCTTTTCCAACAGTGAGAAACCTGGTTTCCATTACTCTCAACATATTTTTTTCATTTGCTCAAATGAAATACAGACAAGATTTTGTTTCAGAATTGCTAGCCCATACCACTGCAGAAAGACAAACCTCCATACTAGATAGAATTCAATAATTATTTATATTTTTAAGGTAAAATATATACACTTTGAGATTCACAAACCTAATGGACGTAATTCGATGAATTTTGACAATTGTATCTCTCTTTATACTCCATACTCCTATCAAGATGCAGAATTTTTCAGTCACCTCAGAAAATTCTCTCTCTCATTGAACACCTCCTGAAAGGTAACAGCATTTCCAAGTTTATTTTTACATAGATTAGTTTTCTTGGCTGAGTTTTTATTTTTTTAAACAATTTTATTGAGCTGTCCTCACATACTATATGATCCACCCAAACTGTACAACCAATGGATTTTGTATAATCACAGAGTTGTGCTTTCATCAGTTTCTGTCTCTCCACCAGCTGGTCTGGAGGAAGAGTGGGTCCTGGAGCTCCCTACTTTGTGGTCTTGCCTGGAAGTTCCCTCCTGGCTGAGTTTTTAACAAGCAGTTTTTGAAAACAATATAAATATTGTAATTCTTATAGGTGCACGTTAACCTATGGTATGTTACTTCTGCGATAGATTAATGTTTATAAAACACTTTTGAACAAGATAAGACAGACTCTTATCAAGACTTACAATATCTTCGTAATCTGGCCTTTTTTGACCTTGCCAAACTCTTCTTTTGCCCTAGTCCTTCTGGTTTACTCTACTTCAGCCACAATGGACATCTTTTGGTTCCTCAGTCACACCAAGTTCTTTTCCATCTTAGGGACTTTGTACTTGTTGTTGCCGCTGCTAGAACACATTTTCCTCAACCTTCATCTTTCTGGATCTTCCTCATTAATCAAATCTCAGCAAATCGTTATCTATTCAAAGAGGTCCTCCCTGACTACTCAACTTAATGTTGCTCACCATTTTTCCTGAGGGACTGTCTTTCACTTCCCATGTTTTATTTTCTATATAGCCCTAGTTATTTATTTGTGTATTTATTGTCTGTCATCCTGTAAGATACCAGAGACCTTATCTATATTATCTTAGTTATTCCCTCATAACCTAGAATAATGTCTGGCAAAGATGTTTGTGTGTATGTGTGTATGGGAAAAGGATTCAATAAATATTTGTGGAATGAATGAGTGTCTGGTGGATTGAGTTGTGTACTCCAGACTGGACATTTTCCTGGTCTTGGTTCACGTTCTTGTAGGTGTGGTCTCATTGTAAATAGGATCTATTCAAGATGGTATTTCTTCAAGATCACCTAACTGAATGAGGGACATTAATCCAGATGACTGGAGTCCTTTACAAGCAGAGTGAAAGTCAGACAGAGAGAAGCCATGGGGAGCAGCTAGAAGCTGGAAGTCAGTGGAACCCAGCAGAGAAATAAGAAGATACTCTCATGTTTATTACCATGTGACAGAGAAACAAAGGACCAAGGATCCCCAGCAGCCAAACTCAGAATGCCACAGTCTTCTGGGAGAAAGCATCTCCTTGCTGATGCCACAGTTTTGGACTTCTCCTAGTCTTAAATCTGTGAGCTAATAAATTTCCCTTATTTAAGCCAACCCATTATTTAGTATTTGTTTTAGCAGTCGGGAAACTAAGGCAGCTTTTGGTATCAGTAAGTGGGATCTTACTATGACAAATACCTAAAAAAATGCAGAAAGCAGCTGTGGAATTAGGGTTAAAGGCTGGTAGCATTGTGAGGTGCTTGGTAGAAAAAGCTTCAATTGCTTAGAAGAGACTGTTGGTAGAAATATGGACAGTAAGGGTACTTCTGATGAGGACTTAGAAGGAAATAATGAATGTGCTATTGGAAATTGGAAGAAAGGTGATCCTTGTCATAAACTGGCAGGGAATTTGGCAAAATTTTGTTGTGATGTTGGATTGAAAGTAGAAATTTTAAGTGATGAATTGGTTATTTAGCTGAGATTTTTAAGCTAAGGGAAGAAGGTGCAGCTTGGCTTTTCCATGTAGCTCATAGTAAAATGTGAGAGGAAAGGAATAACTAGGAGCTGATGTCTTAAGCACACACACAAAAAAAACAAAACTAGAAATTTATGGTTTGGAAAATTCTGAGCCCATCCAGAGTGTGCTCTGAGACCGGGGCCAGAAGCAGCTCTATCAGGGACCTCCCTGAGTTTGGGGGAAGGGAGTCCCCATGGGACAGGGCTCCATGTGAAGGTTTAAGTGAACAATCATTTGCTGCAAGGGATATGACTGAACATGGATATAGTCCATGGAAATCAGGATTGAAAATGTAGTTATCCAGGAAGGATGTGTGGAAAGTTCTATTGTCTGATAATTTGGACCCACTTAAAACTGCACACAAAGCAGACAAGGTTTTTGCAAAATTTTGATGGTGGAACCACTGCCAGCCTGGGCTGAAAGGGACAGAGAAGGGATGAATTGAGGGAACAGTGACATAAATCATGAAAGCAAAGTTCTGAACCTTAGAGATCTCCTTGGGTCAAGAGTGAGCCTCAGATGTGGCCCTCTCTCTCTGGCTAAGCCAACTTGAAAGGTGAAATCACTGCCCTCCCCCCTACGTGGGATCAGACACCCAGGGAAGTGAATCTCCCTGGCAACGTGGAATATGACTCCCGGGGAGGAATGTAGACCCGGCATCGTGGGATGGAGAACATCTTCTTGACCAAAAGGGGGATGTGAAAGGAAATGAAATAAGCTTCAGTGGCAGAGAGATTCCAAAACGAGCCGAGAGATCACTCTGGTGGGCACTCTTACACACACTTTAGACAACCTTTTTTAGGTTCTAAAGAATTGGGGTAGCTGGTGGTGGATACCTGAAACTATCAAACTACAACCCAGAACCCATGAATCTCGAAGACAGTTGTATAAAAATGTAGCTTATGAGGGGTGACAGTGGGATTGGGAATGCCATAAGGACCAAACTCCACTTTGTCTAGTTTATGGATGGATGTGTAGAAAAGTAGGGGAAGCAAACAAACAGACAAAGGTACCTAGTGTTCTTTTTTACTTCAATTGCTCTTTTTCACTCTAATTATTATTCTTGTTATTTTTGTGTGTGTGCTCATGAAGGTGTCAGGGATTGATTTAGGTGATGAATGTACAACTATGTAATGGTACTGTAAACAATCGAAAGTACAATTTGTTTTGTATGACTGCGTGGTATGTGAATATATCTCAATAAAATGATGATTAAAAAAAAAAAAAAAAAAAAAAAGAGTGAGCCTACCCATATGTGTAGAAAGGGTGGGTCCATCCTTGAGTTTTGAGGGAGCAGGCCATCTGCCCCAGCACTTGGAGGGGGAGCTTTGTGCCCCGGTTTTCAGGGAGACTGCTGCCACCCCAGTGCTGAGAGATAATGGGGTCTGTGACGTGGCATTCAGGGAGAACCTGGCCATAGTCCTAATCCTTGGAGAGGCTGGACCTGTTCCCCAGTTTTCTGGGAGAGCACAGCTGCTGCACAAGTGCTTGGAAGGGGTGGGGTTGCCACTCCATCAGGCCTGGAGGACATAACATGTATCTGTAGATGAATCTCAGATATTGAAATCTAATGGAGTTTGTCCTTCTGGGTTTTGGACTTGTTTGGGACCCATAACCTATTTCCTTCTAATTTCTCCTTTCTGGTATAGGAATGTCTGTCCTATGCCTGTCCCACCATTTTATATTAGAAGCAGACAACTTGTTTTCTAACTTTCTTAGCTCCACAGACAGGTCTATTTTGCTCCAAGAAGGACCAAACCCATGACTGATTTTAATCAAAGCTTGTACTTAGCATTGTTTCTGAATTGACTTAAGGCTTTTGGGACACTGTGATGGAATGAATGTATTTTGCCTGTGGGAAGAACAAGGCAGAATGTGGTGGATTGAATTGTTTACTCCAATTTGAACATGTTCTTGGTCTTGGTTCACATTCTGATAAGTGTGGTCTCATTTTAAATGAGATCTCTTCAAGATGTTACTTCAGTTAAGGTGTGGCCATCTGAATGAGGTTGAGCTTTAATCTGGATTACTGGAGTCCTTTTAAAATCAGAATGAAAATCAGAGAGAAGCTATGGGGAACAGCCAGAAGCTGGAAGTCAGGGGAACCCAGAGGAGAAGGGAGTAGATGCGGCCATGAGTAGTGCCTTGTGACAGAAAAGCCAAGGACCCAGGATGCCCATTCTTCACAGTCTTCACCTTGTTGATGCCTCAATTTTCGACTCCTCCTAGTCTTAAAATTATGAGCCAATAAATTTTATTGTGAAGCCAATGCATTGTATGGTATTTGTCTTAGCAGCTAGGAAGCTAAAACAAAGTGAATCTAAAATTTTAGCTTGATATACTTATTATGTGCCCTTTTTAATTCATAAGAATCCTGAAGGACAAAATATTCCCTACAGAAATTATTAATGAACATAAGTCAACATTTTTTTACTCTCTCTTTCTTTTACTCCTTTTCCTTTGCTTACTTTTCTAATGACCAAATATATAACAGCACTGTCTTACTATGAAATACATAAACATAAAAGGTGATGGATTCATTGATTTCTGAGCAATTACTCAGAGGAAAATATTTCCACTTTGAAATTATGGAACCGTTAAACATTCACAGAACTTTAGCTTACAAAGCATATGCCTAGTTAGACTCATAAAGGAATTCAGATGTCTCATTTCAAAAGTGGGCTTTAAGCCAGGCCAAAAATCACTTCACCTGAGGGAATATACAAAGCACTGCCTTTGTATAGATATAACACTGAGGGTTGTGTCCCCGATGTAATATAAATAAGGAAGAATGTGCCATTAAGGACTGGAATTGGGGACTCTGGAAAATATTCCTCTACACTGTGATAGGACACAGCTGTTCATTTCTTGCAAGGCCATGCAAAATAAGCCTTTGGGTTTGGCTTTGTGTTTCCTTATTGCTCAATGGCTTTGGAGTGGAGAGTGTGATAATTGGACTTTTTTTTTGTTCATCTGCAGTTAACAGATTTTAAGTTATGACACCCATGCATCTAAATATTAGCAAAAAATCTAAAGCATTCTGGAGAATTTCATTCGTTAACCTAAAAATTCCAGAAAGACTTTCACAATTATTTGATAGTTTTCTTTTTAAGATGGAATCTCATGTTAAAAAATGCAACAGCTATAATTACTTAATTGAATTTTTCCTATAGGAACAGAAACATAGGGGCTGTCAGAAGAGGCAACATGTATTTTTTTTATGTGTTTGTTTCTAAGGAGCATAGCAGCCACTGACCATGAACCAACAGATGCCAGGAAATCCTTCCCTTGTTTCGATGAGCCCAATAAAAAGGCAACTTACACAATATCTATCGTCCACCTTAAAGAATATAAGGCACTTTCAAATATGCCAGTGGCGGTGAGTATTTTAAAATTTTTTTGTTTATGCATAATGTCTGTTTACATTATCAGGTAAATTACCTGATTTGCTACAGACCAGTACCCACTGAAATTTAAAATTAAATGTGCACTAATAGTTTATTTAGAGGGCTGAGAATATATTTCCCAATCTCTTTTTCTTTGAGTCCTAGAAATCTTTAACCCAAGCTATCACAGTCCAGTTAAAAGCCCCTTTGGGGTTTCGAAGCAAGAGAGAATGCAATGGACATACATGAGCTGGGCTCTGCTTAACTGACTGAATTTCCTAGTCATGAGAAACTAAAGGCAAACTAATGTAATTACAGACTTAAAAACATTCAAAAGCCTAGTCATTATCTTCAGTTTGCAATTTAATATAAATCTGGTTTTTCTATATCGAACTATTGAAAAAAAAAACCATCCCTTAAATACTGAGGTACAGAAGCCAACTCCAGGGAACACCATGCCAGTAGATTTTCTGGTGCAAATGCTCGTTAAATGATAAAAAATAACAGGCTACAATAAGTTTTGTTTGTGTAATTATTAACACAAGACTCTTTTCCTCTGTTATTCATCCTTATCCCCATAATGGGTAATGTCATTAGCTAAAGTATCATAACTTCAAGGCTGAGGTTTCTATACCTTATTATACCTTGACATATAAAAGGGTCAGGCTCATACTTAGGTATGATTGTCACCTACCTCCTGCCAAAAGGACATCATGCCCCAAACTTTATCTCTCACCTTTCTGCTCCACTATCTTAAATATTATCATTGAAATTCATCCCTTTTAATTGTAAAATATTCTTTGGAAAAGCAAAAATATAAATAACAATGAAAAAAGTAAAATAAACAAAACTTCAGGAGGGTTAACTATCATCTGCCATCCATGCCTCAGTGTGAACTAGTTTATCAACTTCTTTTTTTTTTTTCTGGCGTCCAGCACCTGAAAACTTGAGTTTTGATTGAAGAAGAGGAAAGAATAAACTTAAAGTATGACACACCAATTCAGAAGATTGGATCAGGGCAAAATACAATTAGAATGTCTTGGTATGGATAGTGGGAGAGTGAAGGTGGGAGGAGGAAGAAGACAAATTTTGCCAAATTCTGCTTAAGGCTCCCCCATATGATCTTTCCGTTTTGCAGAGTATAATTAATCACCATCTACAAGATGTACAATTCATTATCCAAATAATAGTCCTAAAGGATGAAAAATATTCTGGGTAATTAGGAGGTCAAAAATAATAATATTGGGTTTTTAGACAGGGAGAGAGAGAGGAGAAACTTACCTTGCTGGAGCCCCCACACTTTTATACAAGGACATGCACGCACAAACCATGCCTTGTCAATTATGCATCAGATCTAGTCCAGCCTGCCTCCAGCTTTTTATAGCTCCCTATCGCACACACTATCGTAATGTGACTTAGAGAGTGGCTAGAATTGGTGGAGGGGTTGGGCAAATGTTCATGATTGAATTAAGATTGGAAACTGGCAGGGAGCTTTCTGGCTTGGCAGGACTGGCTTGGGTAGAAAATCAGGCTGATTGAGGCAGTAGTTGCACTGGGCAATGGGATCCTTTTCTCTTTATATGGTGAGGAAGACAGTGACTTTAATGACCATATTTTTGGTCTTCAGTGTAGACAAACAGAGGTGGAAAATAGAAGCATACCTCCTGCTGTGCCTGGCACAGCTATTGCCCTTCTGCACATAGTCAAATCGGCTAATATCTATTTAGTTCTTGCTGTGCACAAGGCATTGCCTATTCTTCATTAAGTTTTCAGAGTACTCCCACAAATATTATAAGGATTGTGTGTTTGGTGTAGAAAGATAAACTCCTGTCCAGTTCACATCACAGTCAAAATTTTATTTCGCCATGAGAAATAAAATACAGTGTATAATTCAATCCCTCTTTCAGCTGAAAATACTTCACAATACTAAAAATAAATGATAAAGAACTTCTGACTAGAGAGCTAGGTTTAGAGCAAATGTATCTTTGTCTTGTACATGATTGATCTGATTGATAGATGAAATATTTTCTTTTGTTTTCACAGAAAGAAGAGCCGGTGGATGATAGATGGATTCGAACAACTTTTGAGAAGTCTGTCCCCATGAGCACTTATCTAGTGTGCTTTGCTGTACATCAGTTTGACTCCATAGAAAGAATATCAAAGAGGGGAATACCTGTGAGTCACATTATGCTTTCAAAATTTATCATCTATGGCATTTGTAGTTAATATTCTCCTCTTTTTTTAATAATCTTCCTTCACACAACAGGACATAGAATCTCAATAGTCATCAGGGTCTGTGAGCTTGATGATATAATGAACAATACAAATGTAAGCTAAAAGAAAACAGGTGAAAAATAAGCAAACATGATAGACATAGAATGCATAGCCTTGAATCATTTTAAGGAGAAAAATTATGAATCACAAGCTAGCTCCTAAGTACACCAACATAAATATATTAAAGTATTTGGGCATACTCAATTTAGTAAAATGATTGGGTGTGTGTGTTGTGGTGTGGTAGGGGCCCAGGTAGAGAGGGAGGAGCAAGCCAGAGGTGGATGATAACCCTTAGAGCAAGCACTGAAAAGTTCATGGCATCACTCCAAATGTAAGACAAAGTAGGCAAAGAATAAACATCAAAAAGCAATTCTCTAAGTGTAATAAAGTACAATTAAGCTTATTTTTTAAAATCAAGATGACAAAGTTAGTAATTTCCTTTTGAAAAACCATGTACTTTTATCTAATTACTTTTCTCATTTTGGGGCCCCTTATTTTGCTTATGCCCTAAGCATTTGCTTAGTCTGGCTATTAATTCATCCATCTCTGTACCATATATTACATATATAATACTTCATATAATCTTTGCAACATAATCGTTTTATAAGGGAAAATTATCCTGCCTGTTTTTGAGGGAATTGAAGCTTAACGAGTTTAAGTAATTTGTCCAAGTTCATCCAGGGGGCAAGTGGTAGAGCCTCAGATTCCAAATTCTTCCTAAATAGCATGATGTTTTAAGCCTTCTGAGATATGACATTCTGAAAACTTATTTACCTTTTCTGCAGTAATTGGAGGGGAAGGAATGGGTTCCTCTATTTCCTATGAAACTGGCTCCCAGGAAAATTTACCTTCACTTTGGTGGAGGAGTGGACAATGTGATATCCTAAACCTTGTTTTCTAGCATGCTTCCCGTAATATATCCACGTTATAGCAAGTGGGCAAATGTCCAAAGGCCTCCACCCAGAGGCTTTCTATCGTGATGACTCATCTGCCTGTTTGTCATCCTCCTGTCACATATGATGCTTTGATATCATCTTCAGTTATGGTAAAAGTTACTACCAGAGGCTAACATATAATATTAGGTGTGAAAAAGAGATGCCACCAGGAAGAGAAGTTGTTTTTCTAGATTGTGCTGAATGCAGTCAATGGGACTTCTCTTACTGACTATCGAAGTTACAACATTAATCAAGCCTGGTTTTTATTCCAGCCTCATAGCAAACATGGACTTTTTGTACAAAGGTGCTCTTTATCACCCACAATTCAATTACATGACTCTCTTTCATCATCTGCAGGTATTATCTACACTAATCTTTTTCAAATTATGATTATGTTCTAGGCATGTTTTTCTTTTTTGGGTAGAAGCACCAAGACAAAAACATAAAGAAAATCATTCACTAATGATGATGTAGTTACATAAATAAAAATGATGGAAGGAATCAATCACTAGAGGATACTGTACTTGGAGCTATTTTCTAATAGTGACAGTGAGCCTGAATTTCCAATATGGCTCTGTCACTTGGTCCTCTGGCAAAGGACTTGGACCTGTAAGTTGCTTTACTAGCTGGGTGAGTCATTAGAGCCGTATCAGATTGTTAGCTGGGCTCCAATGAAGGATTTTATGTAAACGATTTAGACTGAAAGAATGGAAAATATAGCTTGAAAAAGATCCGAAAATGTCCTTTAACTGGTAAATATTTCTCAAATTGTTCTTCTATAAAAGCTGAGAGCATAACATTCTACCTTAAATCAGTGACGTTTTCATCATTTGGGTAGGAAATGAAGATAATATTGACACAATATGTTACTTTCTGTTCACTTATTTAATGAGAGGAGCAGACAATCAAACTCCCCTTTGAAACTTCCCAGAGGCTCTGGGTCAGAAATTCAGGGAGTTGACCAAAATAAGATTCCCTCCCCTTCCTTGCACCCTTTCTACGGAGTGCAGGCAACCAGACATTTCCCTCCTGCAAAAAAAATAGCTGTGGGGCGGTTTCCTTAAAAAGTGGAACAGAATCTTACTGGGAGAACTTCAAGGCCTCCACTGTGAATGTTAATGATCCATAGTAAATTCCTGCTCTTCAGGGAGGTTCCCAGGCTTTGGGGAGGTTCGTGTTCTGGCTCCCCACCCACTCACTCTAAATCAGAATCTAACAGTTGACACCCAAGTGCAAAATGTTCCCAGTCTGATTTCCCACTCCAGAGAGAATTACAGGAAAACCAATTACTTAAATATATTTAAGATTGACAAAAGAGGAAACCCACAGCAGCATTCTTAAAGCTGAGTGGGAAACCTAAGACAACCAGGCATATGAGGTAAACAAATATGAAAAAGAAAATTCAAGGTAAATCAACAGAAACACACAATGGGGATAAATAGAGAAACAAAAGATAATTTATTAACAAAATGCTTTATTTATAATAAGATGATTTATTAACAAAATGCTTTATTTATAAATAAATAATAAATTTATATACTTATAAATAAATATATAAATTCATTTATAAATAAATAAATGTTTTATTTATAAATAAAACATTCTCTTGCACGTGTGCGCACACAAACACACACATATAGTCATCCTTTAAACTAAGATTCAAGAAGATCTTGAATCTTAGTTTAAAGATCACCATCAAATAAAAACAGACAGCCATGAGGAAACTAGCAGAAAGAGATAGCCAGAATTTAAAAACATGATTTGCAAAGCACGACCTGGCTCTGACCCCCAGGAATCTATTCTGACTAATTCCTTCCAAAACCAGAGCCCAACAAGCCTATAGCTTCAGTTCCTGCCCACAGGATGTCCACAGAGGTGTTTATATAGTTAGAGCCCTGGTCTGTCTTGTGAGTTTTCTATTTTAATATTGTATCTATCATTTCTCTATGTTAGCAGCAGTAGGGGGTACATTAAATCATCAATTTACTGCTCCATCTTCACCTGAAGTCCCTATATTATTTTTTAAGTAAAAAAAAAATTTAATGTGGCACTAGATCAATGTTGTGTAATACACCATTTCTACTAGAAATTTCATGAATCAAAATACCATTCTTTTTGACTCTGTTTCTGGTAGCATTAATGTGGTACATTAATTACTTGCTTTAAGATCGATTACACTGTACAATCCAAGAATCTGTAAAACCTGCTTAAACTCTCTTAAGTGTGTTCATTTCTGTATGTTGTAAAATACCAAATCAAGACCTATATTCTTCTTAATTTATTACTTGGTGAGAGCATAGCACATACAGTTCAACCATTCATTATGCTTAAAAACTCCTTGTTGCTCATGTGAAAAAAACGGTGTTTTGAAGGCAGTTCAGAAGACTTGTGATGCTGCATATTTTCTTTTTTAAAGATTGGTTGCACTACCCTTTGATTCAAATCTGAAAAAAATGAAGTAACTTGAAGAGTTACTTAGAGTAGTTTAGCAACAATGGAGTCCAGCCAAAGATAGCAGGATTTTTTTCCAACAAGAAATCTGCTCCTGAGGGCTTTTCCAAGTTTAGTTGATTAGGTAAGTAAGAATTTTAAAGTAAATGAAATCACTGAATTCCAACCCAGAAATAAAAACAAACCAACCAACCTTGAACAAAAGCTTAGAGAGATTTATATGACTTTTTAATTATGTGATAGTTCACTCTTGAGTTATCAATTAAAAATTGTGCTTCTGTAGTTCTTAAAAGAGCCATAGCATGAGAAGCAATATTCCCAATAAGCATGTTATTAAATTCATAGCTGAACTCAAACCTCCCCTTGGGATATACTGCAATTCATTTTCCAATCCAGAACAATGTGGATTATAAATATATTTTTGTGTTTAAAACTATAAATATAATATACACATGTTTTAGAAAATTTGGAAGAAAAACAAGAAGTAAAAAAAAGTAAAAGTACCAATATTACCATATAGAAAGTCATTTTAAGTCATTAGGTTTATGAGGACATCTGAGTACATTTGGCCTACAACCTCAGTAACTTTGCCAGAATGTTCTGGTTTTTCACAGTGCTCTGTGAATCAAATTCTGGACAAGTTAAATAGCCAGGGTGACCCTGTTCTTGAGAAAGAGTAAGTTCTAATCGGGCCTTGAATTTCTTTGGGGCATTTGGTTTCGTCTGTTGCAATGAAGATGTTTTAATAGGAGCAATTACCTTGTTAGGGAATATTGCAACTCTGGTCAAGTTCCCTTGGCTTTCATGATCAGAGGAGTGACCATGAAACGGCTCACTAGGAGAATGCTGGTGGAAAGGCTATTCATTTAATTAGGTTGATTCTATACCTGTAGTAATAATTCTAATAACTCAGTAAAAGAGATCACATTGTACATTCTTCCCAAAAATCTTATAGGTGATTCCTGAATAATTACCCATCGAATTAAACCTGTGAATGAATCCTTCCTACTTCCTATGTCTCCTTTCTTCCTTCTGTCTTAGTCCATTGTTTGTCTGGGTTAGAAAGATTGTTCAAGAGCAGAAAGTATGTATGCCATGGATTTTAATGTATGGATTTCCCTACATGGAATTAGTCTTAGTGGGGGAAAAATAACCTTGTTTTAGTAGTCAGAGATATATTTTTAAACTTCTTATTTTAAAATAATTTTAGATTTACAGAAGATTGCAAGGATATAATAGAGTTCCCATATAACCTTCACATAGCTTCCTGAAATGTTAACATCTTACATAACTATTTATACATTCATCCAAACTAAGAAATTAATATTTGTACAAAACTATTAACTGAACTACAGCCTTTATTTGGATTTCACCAGTTTTTCCACTAACAGGTTTTTTTCTGTTCCAACATACAATACACAATACCACATTGTATTCAGTCATGGTGTCAACTTACTTTCCTCCAGTCTGTAACAGTTTCTCAGTCTTGACTGGTTTTTAATGATCTCGACACTTTTGACAAGAACTGATCGGATATTTTGTAGAATGTACCTTAATTGGGCTCATCTGATGTTTTCTTATGATTAGACAGGGGTTATGGATTTGAGGGTAGACCAACACATTTATTGAGGGAGGGGGCTGGATCCTGGCACATTATAGTAACATGACTTATTACAAGTGAGGCTAACTTTGATCACCTGGTTAAGGGGTATCTGCTAGATTTCTACATCATAAGTTGCTATTTTTTTTCCGTAGCCTATTTGTTAGAAATGATCACCAACTAAAGCCCACACCCAAGGGACTACTGGAGGGAGAAGTATCAAAGAATTTGTGAGCATATGTTATAACCACCATAGAAATGAATAAATGTTTTTAGGAAGCTATTGAGGCTATGTAAATATCCTATTTCTCCTTAAAGTTTAACCACTCAGCAATTATTACTGTGCTATTCAAATAGCAGTTTTCTATATCCTTCAGAACTATGTTTGAAATAGGTTTATTTTATTAAAGAGGACATTTGCTGTGACTTTGTTAATTTTTCAGAATGAGTCTCATTTTTATAACACTTTATTTGATTTTTATGTCACTTCTATGAGGTTTTTTTTTTTTTCCTAAATTAATTTCTTTTCTGTAAGTGTTTTCTAGAGTAAGGGCTATTAATCTTCCTTGAAAGAATGCAATTAATTTAGGAGGCCATGGGAGATGGCTAATGCTTAATATTCTTTTAGTTTACAAAAATATAATCAAAATATTAGTAAAAATGTGATAAACTTCTACAGAAAGAAAACTTACATTTTTAAAATGTTTATTTTTTGTTCTTTTAAAAATTGTGCTGCAGTAATGTTAATCCCTAAGGTTCAAACAACTTAAATTTTAACTTAAATGGAAAGTAAGCTGCCAAAAAACACTTAGTATAGCCTAAGTAACAATGCTGAGCTTCTTTCCAAATGGCACATAACCACAACTGAGTTCTGCAGTCACAGTTCTGAACACATTCTGAACCTACAAAACCACAAACAAACAAACAAACAAACAAAAGTCCTCAGTCACCCAGTCAACTTCAAGAGTCTTGGTTTGCTAGGCTCTATGAATCATACCACACACTGTTTGGCTTAAACCATGCGAATTGTTTTGGCTCATGGTTTTAGAGGCCAGAAGTCACAAATCAGGGCATCAGCAAGGCCATGCTTTCTCCCAGAATCAATGGTTCTGGTACTGGCTTGCCACAGTTCTTGGGGTTTTTTGAGCTGGCTTCTCTGCATCCCATCATACAACAGTTATCCTTGGTCTCCTCTATTGTCTGCTCTTCTGGTTTCCACTGACTTCCAACTTCTCTCTCTGGGATTCCCTGACTGACTATGTCTGAACTTCTTCTGTTTAAAAATGATTCCAGTAATATGGATGAAGGCTTACCCTGATTCAGTTAGGCCACACCTTAACTAAAAATAACATCTTCAAAAGATCCTGTTTATTAATGGGTTCACACTCACAGGAATATGGATTAAGATTAAGAATATATCTTTCATTGGGATACATAATTCAACCTACCACACCAAGGTTTTGTATATTATTTATCAATAGGTAAGAGACAAGCTAAAATTCAGGAAAAATACATCACTTTCCTGTATCTTGAAGAAAACAATGTATCACCTATTCCTTTCTACCAGGTGTCCTGCCTCCCCTTCCAAAATTCTGCCTACCCCTGAAGGAACATTTAGAAGAACATAAACTTATAAAACATTGATGGCATATTCAGTAATAACAACTATGGACCTTAAATATGCATTTACAGAATTTAAATAATATGGAATTCTTTTCTCTTTCTTACCCTGGCATCTTCTGTATTAATAATGAAATAAAGATTCCTTCAACCAGATTATTTTATAAGTCTTTATTGAGCATATACTATGTGCACAAGGAGGATGCTAAGCCCCAGGAAGGGAGTGAAATATACTAAAATATAAACTGTGCCTTGGAGAAGCTTGCAAATATAGTTGGGTGTGATAAGACACAATGAAATACTAACATGATTCATATGTGAAACAGAGGCAATCACCCACCCCTGCCCAGGGTCATCCAAGTATAGTTTTGAGTTGTGTCCTGGCCTTACCATCCTTGTGAGTGTTCAAGATCTTACCTTCTGTTTTAGGGACCCTGCAAAGGACCTAGGCCTTTTAAAGGGTGTGTCTCTTTGGAGCAGTTCAGATGAGACTCAGCAAAACCTCAATGAGTGCCCCTTCAGCTAGATGATTGACAGTGGAAAGATAGACTGCTGTTGATTGAAAAGGTGACCATATATTTTGACATCTATAAAATATAAATGATATAGGAGATATTTTGAATTATATGGTACAAAAGGCATAAATGGTAAGCAAGAAGCATACATTGGGGCATACTTGGGCAAATTTGGATGTAGGGTCTGACGTTTACTTTCATGTGTTAATGTGTCTAGGTTATGGCATCCAGTTGTTTGGTCGAGCAACACTGGCCTGATTGTTACGGAGAGGGTGTTTTTTAGATGGATTTATATCTTTGCTCAGTATGGCTGATTACATTTACATCCAACACAGGAGACTGCCTTCAGCAATGAGAGGAACCTCCTCATTCAGTCAGTTAGTTTAACGCTGTGCAGTTAGATCTCATTTTTCTCAAGCTTACAAGGAGGATGCTTATATTTAAATCCCTTTCAAACTCTAAAATTCTAAATACCAGTCTAAAATCCTTATATAAAATGCTTGTGGCCAGTTGTATGTTGGAATTAAGAAATTATCAGATTTGAGAAAGATAATATGGTAAATACTGAGTATTCTAGAATAACTTCAGTGGGATCTCGGGTAGCACCTTATAATCAAACAGCAGTATTTCTGAGCAATATTTTTATAGTGAGAAATATAAAGATTCTAAAAGACCTCCTATCAGTTCAGCACAGATGATGTTGCCAAATTAGTTTGCCTTAAATATATAGAAAGCTTTTGCTTTTCAGAGCTCTTTAGATTTTATAAATGTGAATAAGAGATTGTGGGACCTGGACCAGTAAAAGGATTGGGGTAAAGTAATTACCAATGATGCAAGACATTCTAGTCTATTATGAATAATTGTACCAGAGTCATAGGGTTACATGTAGGGTAAAAGAGGTATGGCATGGAAAGTGCTTATCACATTACCTTGCAAATTATAAGTGCTCAATAAGACTAATAATTAATCTTAATTATATTGTTGAGCTTTCTACTTGGTTTTGGTTTAAGAGGCACAAATACTCATTGAATGTAAATCTAGACATAAATCCTAGAGTCCAAGGAGTACAAGGCTTTATTAAGTTGTTCTGAGGGAAGTAGATGTAGTCAGTGGATATGGCCATTAGTGTCAAGTAAAATCCAGCAAAGGAACACGCAAAGGGAGTTACAGCAACCTACCAGGAATCAGTTCTCATGGATTGAAACCCTGGAGACACTTGAATGAAAGGGATAATATTAAGTCTTCTAAAAGACTTTTTTGCTCTAAGTTCCAACATGATAAAGCAAAAACAACAACAACAAAAATAAAGCAGTTGTATCATAACTCCCAAAGTAGAAATCAGCCCAATACAGGTTTTAGAATTCCCAATCTTTTACAATTGATACCAGCTCAGTAGATTCAGTGTTTTGAGACATGACTGAGAGTGTCAAACACTGGTATGTCAAGGTAATTTAACTTGGTTAGGGAAATGACTGCCTTTAAAAAGTAAGTAAATATATGCATAAAGATAGGTTCTTGAAGGCTTAGAAACTTCTTATTTATACATAATTTTATATGTAAAGTTATAAAGTTTATATATAAACTTTATATTTGACCCTTTAGGAAATCCTTTTATAATAAAGGATTTCTTTTTAAAGAGCAAGAAAAAAATTATATGTGTATCTCCCTCCCCATTCCACTTTATTTCAATATGGCTGGCCATGCACTAAAAAAGAAGTTTCATCTCAATAAAACAAGCACATAAACTAGAAAAACAGCAATTACTATTAAAATCTAGTACCAATTTAAGGGTAATTTACTGAAGTTTGTTATGAACGGAAGCACTGAGGCTTAGCAAATGATACAGGAGAGTTAAGCATCTCTGCCAAAGCCTAGAGAAAGGAGAGGGAGATGCAGAAGGAGCTTATGTTGAGGATGAGGTCAGAGAGCAGGAAAAACTGAGCAGAGGATGAGGGAAGGCACCTGGGGAAGGGAGGATGCTTTTTTTAAATCACAAAATCTAAACATCACAGATGTTCTGCTGTTAAATGGATGCCACATAAGCAATTCTGGAGCTTCAAATGTCAGACAATGATGACAGGTTGATGGAGTCTTTAACATAAAATATGTTTGTGATATGTGGCAGATAAGATATTCATAGGTATGATTTAGCTAATTATGTTATAGAATTAATGGACTGTACCTATTCATTCTGTGATTTCTTAGTTCAGTTGATTAAAGCAGAGGTTTTCAAAGTAAGAGTCAAGATTATGGGTGATTTGTAGACTGGCCAAACCGCCAAGAAAAACATATTCTTGTGGGGTTGAGTTTCTCAGAGACAAAAGAGGAAGGGACTGCTTTTATTTAAGAACACTGCATTCCCACTGGTGCCAACAATAGAAATAAGAGTAAGAAACACCAGAGTATATGGTCATAGAAGCTCACTGATTAAACAGTCAATCTGGTAACTGGGAAATGAGAAAATACTGATAGAAAGAGCACATGGAGTCTCTCCTCCTCATTTCTCCCCCTATGGTGGGAAACCTCACTGTTATCTGTTCTTCCTCTTTCTCAGCTCTTCCCGCTCCCCACACACTATGGCAGGCCTACAGCACAGAGGGTATAGAGAACAGTGGAATGAGTCAAGAGGAGCTGCTCCTCCTGAAGTTTTTTATGGTAGAGAAAAAAGAATCTGAGGGGGTTTGACACACTAACTAGCTCACAACGTAAGTAATGCTGTATGAACGTGATGGCTTTGTTTTCATATGGAGCAACTACCTTTACTTTGTTCAGCAACCACCACCCGAGTGCTCAGTTTCACTAAACTTTCTGGAAAATGCATGTCATTGATCACAAAGACTACAGGAGGGCAGTGAGGAATAATGTCACCCCTTCTGACTAGAAAATGAAACAAAACAGAACACCTCAGAGAATGGTCCAGTGATAATTAAGTGAGTTGTGTTGCCTTTGGAACTGAAGATGAATACATCTTTATTTTTGCAAATAAGGCAAGACCATCAACTATCCAGCGGATGTGAGAACAGTGACACAGCTGGTTAATTTAAGGGGTGCTCTTTCAGAACTCGTCCTTTAAATTACTGGATCTTTCCATTGTTCTTCACTTCTAAGAATGCAGTGTTCTTAAATAAAAGCAGCCCCTTCCTCTTTTGTCTCAGAAACTCAACCCCACAGGAATATATTTTTCTTGGCAGTTTGGCCAGTCTGCAAGTCATCCATAATCTTGACTCTTATTTTGAAAACCTCTGCTTTAATCAACTGAGCTAAGAAATCTCAAGATGTGTGCCTAAATGAATACTAAAATTAGCAGTGCATTTGGAATAATAAAGAAAGAAAACGGGCACTATTTTTCTTTCTTTTTTATCTTTCTTATCTTGGGTCATCTGATGATTAAGTAGAGGGCCGTGTACTTACCAGATGACTGTATCTTCTGTTTTACTTGAGGATTTTGAATCAGGTCAGTGATAGGTAATTTCATTTGTCAACTTGGCCAGGTTATGTTGTCCAGTTGTTTGGTCAAGCAAGCACTGGCCTGACTGTTACTTTGAGGATATTTTGTGGATTTAATTCATAAGAAAGTTAATTGTATCTATGGCTGATTACATTTACAATGAACTGAGGAGCAATGAGAGAAGTTTCCTCCAACCATTTGAAGGCTTTAAAAGGAGAAGCGATGATTTTAGCAGTCAGAAGAGAGAATTTCCATCTCTACTTCAGCCAGCCAGCTTATCCTGGGGAATTCATTGAAACCTTCATCAGAGTCCCTAACTTGCAGCCTGTCCTATGGAATTCAGACTTGTCAATCCCCAGTCCTGTCAGTGAACTCCTATAATAAACCTCATAATATTTGCATACGTATATATTTTTTCAGTTTTGTTTCTCTGAAAAACCCTGACTAATGCAAGGTCCTGGGTTCAGTGGGTATGTTTTATCTGAATTTCTCACAAACTAGCAGAGGCAAGTTGTCCAAAGAACATTTTGCTTTTCCCATATATTCAGAAGCACCTACACATCTATGGTATGCTTGTGTACATATATCTTAGAGTTCAGGGTCCACATCTACTTACCCAACACTGTTTAGGAAGATTCTTGATAATTTTTTTATAAAGTCATACATGCTTAGAATTGGGATAAAAACTTGTTGCATATTTGGCTTTATTTATTTATTTATTTAGAGGCACAAAATAATGTCTTATCGATTTGGCAAACAGATGTAGTTTACCAAGATATCTCTCTCCCCAGAAAATTTTGGATCATTATATTTTAGGTTCTGGGAGTAGAATAGTTAAAAATATCCAGGATAATTTGGGTAGCATGGGATAGAATAGCACAAGTGGAAAAATATGTATCCAAGGGCTCTTCAGATGAAAAAAAATCATATGACCTCATTCCTTCAAAGACAAATTACACAGAGATAGGTCGAGAGAATATGTCTTCTAAATAGAAAATAAATAATATTTTAAATTCTGGGACACCATGACAACCATTGTACTTTAAAATATTTCAGTGAGTCATGAAATATTATCCTTTTGTACACGAGTCTCAGAGATGTGAAGTGATTTGTCCAAGACCACACAGTTAGTATTAGGCAAAAGTGGAATTCCAGTGAAGTTGATCTAGCTCCAAAGCCCACCCTCTTTCCACAATACCATATATCATAGGTGTTGTGTTCTAGCGAACAAAGAATAATTTTTACTGCATTTTTGTGTTTTGTTTAATAGCTCACTGTTTATGTCCAGCCAGAACAAAAGCACACAGCTGAATACGCTGCAAACATAACTAAAATTGTGTTTGATTACTTTGAGGACTACTTTGCCATGGACTATGCTCTTCCTAAATTAGGTGGGAATCGCTTTTTATTTTCTTATTTTTAATATCACCTTTGTTTTCACCTGTTAACTCACTTTCTTCAATTACATCATCATTAGTCGATGATTATCCCAAAGTCTATTTAATGTAAGCCTACAATATGTGTCTAATACATAACAGATGCTGAAAGATCCAGCTAGTTTCTGGATTCCTCCAAGAATAATGTCTATACTCTGTTTTTATCTAACAAATGTACAGGCTTTTAGTTCCAAATAAAGATTAAGTCAACCTGGATAATGATGGAGCCAGAAATAGCAACTTAGATAAGTTGATTTTAGAATTAGTATCCTTCTCAATAGATTCTATTTACTCCCTACCATCAATGATTTGGAAAACAATAGGGATAAATGATGCTATAAGAGTCCCATGTCCTTCCAGTCCTTTTAGTGTTGAACAAGACTAAATCTAAATTCTCCAGTAGTTCAAATGAAGCACTGGTGCTCCTATCAATTTTTTGTTTTTAAATAAGGAAATAAGTTTCCTTTTTAAAATAAAGGTAAAGCTATAATCAAAACTGTATAATTATGATGATTCTATCCATATCAAGAATGCTTTATTAATAAGCTTGAGTGGTAATTAGCAAAGACTTTAAATGTAACATCTATATATATATCTAAAGGATGAACCAACCAACAAATAATTGACTTCCCTATTTCTGTTTCTGCCCTTACTTTAGTAAATTATCTGTGGAAAGCAATTGAAATATCATATTCTCTACAGTGGAACAACTATGACTGAGCAAGTTTGCAGATACTATATTTTCTCTTCAATGGCAACAACTCCAGTTTTTAATTGCTTATCAGCTATTACAGAAGGAGATAGAGAAGCAACTTTTCACCAAAATCAGAAGAATACTTAATAAAGTATTGAGTACATGAACCTAAAAGTCTTTTCCCTTTTATCTCACTTGTACCCCAGGATAAGCTAGGAAGTGGAAATTTCTCTCTTCTCCTGCTACTTTTCCTCCTCCTCTTTCTTCTCCATAGTCTTTTAAATGAATTTCACCCCTTTGGAATTGATTCTATCTTACATTTGCCTTAGAAATAATTTTTTATATTCAAAAGAGATAACTGCACTGGAGTTCATTAATTTTAATGTCAATACTCACCAGAGAACTGAGGTTACAAAAATTTCTTTTTGTTCAAGGATTATGTGCAAATGTATACTCCATAACATTATGTAAAATATTGGCCCTTGGAGGAATATTTCTCCATCCTTTAAGTGCTATTCTTATGACACAATAACCAAGTCAAAGAATGAAGATAGCAGGAAAAGGAAACTGTTGCTGTGGTCCTGACCTCTAATTAAGATAAATTGGTGTTCATCCTTTTATAAAAAGCTTTAAGAATCTTTATGTTAACCAGAAAGAAAAGGCCTTTTATTATATGTTAGATGAAAATTCTGTTTATTTTCATTTTAGTTCCTTATTTAAATACTATGTAGTAATAAAGATAGTGCATTCTGATTATAGTTCATTTACTGCAGAAACTACATTTTCTCCACTAATTCACCTGAACATTTTCTGTTTGGGGATTTAACATAGATTTGATCAACACTGTCTTTTCTTGTCCAATATTATGGTTAAGGTTATAGACTCCAGCCAATATAAGGAGTAGAAAGCTCTCGTAAGACCCCAAGTTTTAGGCTGGAAGGGAATTTAGAGAACATATAGTCAATTCCATATTTCTGCAACTTACTTAATACACATAAGCGTTATAGTATGGTATACTGTTAGATTAGTAGGGCATCAAGTTGACATCAAATTGTGTAGAATTAGGAATAAAGAGTTTTATATTCTCTAATATTCTGTATCTTTGGACAGAAATTTATTTCTGTACACTTAGAAGCTTTGTACTTTTAAGTCCTCATTTGAAAACTTCATTCTTCTATTCCTCACCTCTTTATCCTCTTTTTCCCCCAAAATAGTTGCTCTGTGTTAACTAATTGAAACTGTGAGAAAAAAATGAAGCACAGAGAGGAACAAAGGACATAAACTTGCAGCAGCCTTTAAAATAGCATTGCCATTAGTATCCTTCTTTAAAACAAATAAAAGACATTGATATCTGGAACTAACAGGAAAAGCTCTATGGAAATTTTGAGTGCAATAGGACTCAAAAGTTTACACAAATGGATTACTGTTTTTTACTCTAAGAAATTATTTTTAGCCTTTAAAAAAAACATTCATCTAAAGAACTTAATTTGGTTAAGAAATGCTATGAACAAATGGAAAGAATATATTTCTCACTGGACTCTCTTTTTCCAAAGATAAAATCGCTATTCCAGATTTTGGCACGGGTGCTATGGAGAACTGGGGCCTCATCACTTACCGAGAAACTAATCTGCTTTATGACCCTAAGGAATCAGCCTCATCAAACCAACAGAGAGTAGCCAGTGTTGTTGCCCATGAACTTGTGCATCAGGTAGGCATCAAATCAGTTTGTTTTAAAAAGTTGGCTTAATACCACAGGAATAATTCAAATTAATAATAATTTAGCAAAAAGAAAATAGCCAACTCAGAAAATTCTTCATGAAAGTCTTTCTTAGTGCTGATAAACACTTCACCATAAAGGGATTTAAAACACATTGTTTGCCTTCAGTAAATACACAGGAGCCCTTCCTATAATTCTATATTCCCAGTAACACCTAAATAAAGATGGTAAGCTAAGGAGATCTAAGGTCCTTTAAAAGACAAGGGAAAAAACAAACAAACAAAAAAAAAAAAACACAAAGGAAATATAGCAGGAAATAAATGTCAACCACCTCTGTGTCACAGTGACAGAATTTACATAGACCAGTGTATTAAAGTATTCTAGGCCTTTCTATTTACCAGAAACACAAGAGTTTATAACTGCCTTTTTGTTGCCTATCGTTTCAGTGGTTTGGAAATATTGTGACCATGGACTGGTGGGATGACCTGTGGCTCAATGAAGGGTTTGCCTCCTTCTTCGAATTTCTGGGAGTAAATCATGCAGAAGGAGATTGGCAAATGGTGAGCACTGAATACAGTTCCTGGGATCCCCTAATCTACATGCTTCCAAATCTTTTCCCTCATGCAAAGTTTGGAGCCCTCGGGCTACAAGAGTGGCCCTCAGTCGGGGGCCAAGAGCTGTGGCGACTTGGGAATTCCATTGTGAAAAAGGGGTGGAGCCAGTTGGTTCCCCTTGAATTGTAGCTTGTGTAGAGGCTGTACTCAGGCCTAGAAAGCAACTGACCACCACAGCCTAGGGGACACCCTTATTGAAGTCCCTCCAGAACATGTGTCAAGGCAAGAGGGAAAATAACTAGCTTGGAAAATGCCAGCTTTGTTTCAAGAAAGAATCTGTTCCACAAACCCTTTGAAAAATTAGGGAGTCTCATTTTGTAAACTACTTACCTTACCGGGTTGTTGAAATACTGTGGTGAAGAGAGCAGAGCAGAGGCTTAAGTTAAATCCAAGTTCAAATCCTATTCACACCGTTTCTTAATGTGTGACAGGGAATGTGACCTTGAGCAAGTTCTATAACCCCTTTGAGTCAATTTTCTCCTCTATAAAATAAGACCATTGTTCTCTATCTTGTAAGCTTCAAAGTTCCCAAAACGTGCATATAATTATTATTGTACAGTTGTGTCCATGAGGGTCCTGAAACAGAAGTTCTCACGTTTCTATCAACATGACAGATTTTTTTTTCCAGAAAAGCTAGGCTTGTCTGTTTTTTATATTTAGATCATGTAGATATTCTTACTTGTTTGTGTATATGAGTGTATGAATGTGTGTATGTGAGAAAGCAGGGAATTACAAGAAGTTGTATACTATGTAGACTACTGCCCTCTGCTGGACAAGGGAAGAACAATGTTAAATGCTAGAAGTCCTTGCAGTTTCCATAATCTATTTTAAAAAATGAGAAAGCTATTGTGCAACAGTCACTTCTTTAAAATATTTTGATCTCCATCCGGGTTTTCAACCTCGACACCATTGATATTTTGGGTCAGATAATTCTTTGCTGTGGAGACTTTCCTGTGCATTGTAGGATATTTAGCAGTAGATGCCAGTAGCACCCCAACCCTAGTGTGACTACCAAAAATGTCCTCCACAGAGTGCCAAATGCACCCCAAAGGATAAAATCTCCCCCTTTGAAAAGCACTGATCACCATTCGATATTGATGATTTCATACTTTATTGAAAATAAACTCTATGAGTGAAAAATTATTTGGCCCTGTATTTCCTGTCAAAGTAACCTGATGCCCTTCCTGTATCAAAATGTTCTGCTTAGCAATTAAATCATAATATTTTAATATTGTCTTTTGTCCCAATTTCAGCATTTCAAAATCACTGATTAATTTCAGAAAAATTTAGTATGCAGTTCTTAAATGAAATATTAATTGTATGAGCTAACACATGCATTCATCCATTAAGCAAACACTAAAGAGGACCCAGAAATGAATTAGACACATTTCTTATCCTTATGTAGTTCCCAAATTAGGAACTGGTTGGGGGAAGGATCAGATAAATCAAAATATTCTGTAAGATAGCTTGATAAATACCACAGTAGTATAGCCTCATTTCACAGGTGAAAATTTTGAGGCCTAGAGAAGTAATTTAATTTTCCCAGTGTAACACAGACATTGGTTACAAAGTAAAACAAAGACCAGAGTCAAATTTCCTGACACCAAGATCAGGATTCTTTTTATTTACCTCTTGAAAACAAACTCTAAATCAGTATTATCTTGATTTGCAGTCATCATTTAGCAATAGTACCTCGCCCATTATAAATGGAAACCACAAAACTGGAAATATTAAAGTAATATAGCATGCTCCTAGTTTTTAGGAAATATTTTTAAATTTTTAAATGTTTTTTTTATTTGTTTGTTTTTGTTTTTGTTTTTTGGTTGATAGTGATCTAAGAGCTCTAGATTTCAGAATCTAGTTGTTTAAGACTCAGAATAACGACAGCAGCTAATGGGTTAGGTTTTCAATGTGTGCCAAGCTCTAGGCAGAATACTTTACATAAATTATCTCATTGAATTCTTTTCTTCACAACTCCAAAAAGTAGGTGCCATCATTACCCCTATTTAACAGGCGAGGGAACTTGCTTGAACTACAGACCTAGCAAGTGGGAAGACCTAGGAAGTCTGACTTAGCGTTAAACCTCTCAACCACTCTCTTACACTGAGAAAACTTAGGACTGGCATGACAGGATGCATACTGGAACTAAAGTTTAAGCCAGTGTTTTCTTCCATTAATTACAAATCTTCCAAATTCAACTTAACAAGAGTTGACATAGAAAAAAAAAAGATTGAACATCAATTATAAACTTGGTACTTCGACATGCTGCCTCATTTAATTCTCAGAACAATTCTGTGAGATGATATCAGCATTCCCTTTGCGTAGAAAAGGAAATGGGGCTTGAAAAGTTTGATGTGTGTCCAAAAGTCACACAGAAGTAGCGGAAACCAAATTCAAAAATGCTTGCGTCTTCTGGGCCTGTCTTAGGGAGAAATCAAAGGAATTATAAATAGACAAAGGATATGACATCAGTAAGTGTAGATGAAACATTAGTTTGGGAACCTAACAATTGTTTAAAACAAAAAGAAAGAGGGATTATATTTTTCCCAATTTTTAATGTATAGATATTTAAAAATATGGACCAGTATAAAGGAAGAGGTATATTTCTTTGACTCATTCTGTCATTTCAGCGAGACCAGATGTTACATGAAGATGTTTTGCCTGTACAAGAGGATGATTCTTTGATGTCTTCACACCCGATTGTTGTCACTGTGACAACCCCTGCAGAAATAACATCTGTTTTTGATGGAATATCCTATAGCAAGGTGGGGAAAAGATAACATTGCTTTGAACATCTTCATGTTCAATGGGACTGATCAATGCTGGGTTTCAAAATAAAATTTTTAAAAAAATTTCTCTTTTAATTGTTTCATTGTTTATAACTGTTTTCATTCTGATAGCTGACCATTAACCCTTAAGCAGCAATTTTAGAATTGATTTGATTTCTTTTTTTAAAGACAATAAACCTTCCTTTCCTGCCATATTGTCAATGAGAAACATCATATTTGTGGACTGTATTTTAACTTTACTAATTCTATCTGCACTAACCTTTTTTTCCAAATAAGATCACATTCTGAGGTACTGGCGGTTAGGACTTCATCAAATCTTTTTGGAGGCATGATTCAACCCATAACATTGATTCTCTTCTACAGTATCTCCTGTAGCCACTCTTCTCATCATAGCCCATATTTGTTAATAGTTTTAAAATACGTTAGTCATTTTCCACCTCAGTTTCTCAGGGTTTGCCTACTACAATGAATTGCTCAAAATCTACTGCAAACGAATACATCTTGTTACCCTGGTTGATAACTAAAATTTTAAGTAAAAATATATATACTTATTAAAATGAATACTAGATAAAATTGACTTGAGTGAAAAGTCTTCTATGTCACAGTATTTGAAATTTATAGAATCATGACATTTTTTGGGTTTCCTTCTCATGTTGTTTTCATTATACCTCTCAGGCTTCTTTTATTCCTTTTCCTTTCACATTGTCAATGATTCTTATTATCTTCCTGTTAAAGTGAAAATTTCTAAGTCCACTTAGAGCATATTCTGATAACCCACATGGGAGAAGTTTGTATTTGTTGAATTAATTTCTCCCAAGTCCTAGATACTCCAGGGATTTAAGACACTAGGTCAGAAATAAATAAATGTTTCTAAGTCTTTAGCCTTCTACTGAGTACAAAAGCAATTTAGAATATTTAATAAATTACAGTAAAAATTGCTAACTAAATGGAAAGGCAAAGTTTCTCTGGTCAGTTACTTGAAGATTGTTTTAAAAAAGTTTATAAGCAGTGCATTTTAGTACTAATCTTATTATACATGAAAAGAAAGGGAGCAGAGGTATCCATCAGATTCTTCAAATAAAAGAAAAACAAATGAGATAAACCACTTTTGAAGGGAAAAAAAATTTGTGCCTAAATTATATATCTATTTAAATAAACTATTTAATCAAATAATTCTTCAACTATCTACCTCCATCTACTAAATATAATTTTTGAAGTATGGAGATCTATTTAATAAGTAGCCAGAATTTTATCTGGGAACAACATTATTTCCTTATTCATCACAGAAGGTGATTTTTCTAAGACGTTCCCTTCCTAAGAGTTCCTCTTTCATTAGGAAAGCCCCATCTGCTGGTGCATTTGGTGAAGTGCAATAATTATTTGAACCTCAAGTCAATGAAAGTGATGGCCATTTTAGCAATTTCTCTTTACCTTTTAGTTATTTTAGAAGTCTTGATTCAGGGGTGCAGCTTTAGAAGTATAGATACAAGGGTGTCCCAAGTTGTATTTTTCTCCTAACATCATGGAGCTTCAACATGTAATTAAGCAGAAACATCCAGAAGAAATAATGTCACAAATGTGATAATGAAATACTAGCAACAATAGTGATCATTGGTATTTGTTGCTTACATATCCTTTATTAGTTTAATTCTTCAGTTTTTTCCATCTTAGGGAGCTTCCATTCTGCGAATGCTTGAAGACTGGATAACACCAGAGAAGTTTCAAAAAGGATGCCAGGTATGATTTGTTACTTTTAGTGGTATTGAAACTGAACCACACTGATATGTGGCTGATGAATGTTAAGATATGTGATTAATTAAGGACAGTTCTCTTGCTACTTCTGCTTTCCTTACTTGTAGGTGGTTATAACAAAACCTAAAAAATATGATTTCATATCCAATTAAGCATCTACATTGTATCTGTAATTGTAATTTAGTAGAAATCTCATGGAAAGGTTTAAACAGATGGCTTAGTTATTTCTGATACACTTAACACAATATAAAAATGTAAATTTATCTTTAAGGGTTTTCCCTTATGGTGAATTTAAGACTTTTCCCTCATTGACTTGAGAAATGATTACTCTAAATATTCCTATTATGATGTAGTCAATAAATACAGGAGGTTTGCTTCCTTTCGAAAACAGTAATGACAATTAACCTTCTAAAGCATTTCTTGCATCCCACTTAAGCTTATTACTCCCAGTGGGTGTGTCAGTTTCATTTTTGTTCCTGTAGCAGACTCTAAGCCAATTCTCTTACGCTCTTTATGTTATCCAAGTTGATACAATACATCCCTGTAACTGCCCTGCCTGCAGGTGGGCCCCATTCTGGCCTAGAAATGGAGTTGTCTTTCTACTCTTTTGCTTCCACTTCATCACACCTGCTGTGATATGCTAGGTAATTAGGCAGAGCGGTGCTGATGGTGTCCAGTCCTAGAGCAGGTTAGAGCAGTGCCCTGCTCGTTTCCCTAGTACTTCTTTGGGATGTGGTTCCCCAGTCAATGCCTGCTCACCATTCCTGTAGCTCTTGCTGACGCCAATTCAGTGATGTCAACTGTTCTTTATCTGGCTCTTAGGTGCATCTATACCCTCTAAAGTACCAGAGCCCCAAAGGAAATGACCTGCTTCTCCCGCCATACTAAGGTTCCAAAGGTGACTATAAAATAAGGAATAAGATCAGGATTTAGGAAATATTTAGGGAGCATTCATTTAGGGAGCATTGTGCATTAATAAAATAGTCCATGTGGACATAGGGTGCAAAGGGGAAGTTCTGTGCCTGTGCTTCTGTGTATATTAAAATATCTTATAGTTTTTCCATCAGCTTCAAACTCAAAATCTGATATATCTTCCCTCATTGTGAACACCTTCAGCAAGGTCTTCTGTAGCTTTCTGTACACCAGTGCCCAGAGAGTGCTTGATGCATACTAGATGATCAGAAAAAATGCCTGAAGAGTGAATGAATGAATGAAGAGTCTATGATAAATAATGTAGGATATAGAAATAATGCTCCTTTTAAAAAATTAAGTTAGAATGTCTATTTGCGTAATTTTTCTAAATTAAATTATAATTGATAACACATTCTTGGTATCCTTAAGCTGACTTCAAACTAAATGATCTTGCATATTAACTTCTTTAGAGATATAACAAAAGATTCTTTAACAAGTGAGTAGCTATTCTAATAATTCCATAATACTCTCACATTTCCTTTAGCCCAGTACCTATGGCATAATTAGTAAAAACACAGCTGGGTTTAAAACTGTTATCTCTCAAGTTGAAACTATGCTCCCCCAGCCTGTGACCACAGATGATGCTGGAAAACTGAACTAGGATAAACAGATACTATGTTTTCATACCATTAGAATGCTGTGGGATGTATTTACAAAAAACAAAAAACAAAAAAAAAAAAACACTGAACCACACTCTTTTCCTTCAATTCTCAAAACACTAGCTATTATCTGCAAGTAGTTTGTGATAAATATGGGGCACTCTCATTAGGCACTCAAACGAACTGGACCATTCCTTCACATAGCTCAAGCACATTGTCATCAAACTACAATTGTTTCCCCCAAATCCTACAGTCTGTGGGTTTTGAGTTATAATTCTTTCACTTGCAAATAACTTTCTTCCTAAAGTGACCTTCCGTTAGCTAATCTGGTGTGGCACTGAATCTAGGGATGACCAGCTGTCTGTTCTCTTTCAAGTTCATCACCTTCACCCAAACTCAACCTCAGGTAGCAAGGTTGGTAGATGAGAGGGGAAATGAGAACAAAACCATCAACTGGAAAATCTCATGAGGTTTTGACTGAAATGACTATATCATGATTATTCAAGGTTAAGAAATAAATTCAGAATATTCAGAAGCATTCAATTAAACAAAATAAAATTAGTACCTTTTTATATACTGTTTAACTTTCCATTCAGACTCTGGTTAAGGGAAAGCATGATATTACAATGAAAAAACACAATAACAATGATGATGGAAACCACAAACACTGTTCCAGAATTCAGCATTCTTAAATGCTAGATGCATCTCCTTGAGGTGCAAATCACTTCACCTCTTTAAGCATTAGTTTTCTTCACCCCCAATGTAGGAGCTGTTTTAGATAATATTTAGGGTCCCTTCCTGTTCCAAGATGGCAGTTTGTAAGCTCAAGAGATTGAGTATACAAATATTTGTGAGAATACAAATAAACTCCTCTAAACAAATTTTAAGAAAATATCATTCAATAGAAATTGTCTTTGCCAGGTAGCTACGGTTATCATTATTACTATTCCAAATGGCCAATTACTTTATTAAGATAAAATGAGTGATTCATGTAAAACTCTGAAATGATGGAGAGGTGTTGCTTTTCCATTCTTCTCCCTTCCTTTGCCTGCCCTCTGGTGGTCGTGCTTCGCAGTAAATTAATCAAAAAAGCGAATACCGCGGCAGCATCCCACACCTGCCTCTTCCAGGCTTCTTGGAGCAGTCCTGCTAATGCTGTTTTTATCTCTCTATTCATGGAAAGAAGAGGAATATAAAAGAAAGTGACTTAGGTTCAGCACCACCTTAAAACTATAGCAATGTAGAGTGGAAATGCTATGTGCAAATTTAACCAGTGATTATTTTCTGAGTCTAAACATGTAAGAAGGTTCTATTGCTATAAAAACTTCCACATTTTAAACGGGATGATTCTAGAGTGTAACAGAGTGATAGAGCAGGAACTTTGGAAGGTTCCCTGAAGAAACCTCCAGCAGTGGCCAGGTATGAAATTAGGAGAAGACCGGGAATTTTCTCTGGGGATATATCACACTATATCTGAAAACTCGTATAAAGAGAGGTTTTATGAACAGAATCACCAAAAGACGAGCTCTTTCTTTCAAAGGTTTATATTTATAATGTATTTGAAGAATGAAAATTCTTCTTTAAAGGGAATAATTTCCACAATATGCCACCACCACCACCATCATTATTCAAAAGTTTATTTATTCATTTCCTTAGAGTAGGGGTCCCCAAACTGCTGCCTGTGGACAAAATCTGGCCCACCACCAATTTTGTAATGTCCACAAGCTAAATATGGTTTTTACTTTTTTAAATGGTTGAAAATATTCAAAAGAAGAGTAACATTTTATGACACATACAGTTATATGAAATTTAAATTTAAATTTAAATAAATAATTTTGGGGTGGGGGGGGAAGACAGCCATGCTCATTGTCTGTGGCTGCTTTTGTACCACACAGCAGAGTTGATTAATTGTGACAGGGATTATATGGCCCACAAAACCTGACATATTTATTATCTAGCTTTGTACAGAAAAAGTTTGCCGACCACAGACATAGAGTCAAGTTCACCAAATCTGTCTCTGCATTTCACCCTGGTGAGTCATGTGTGATGCGGCTATCTTGTTTCTGAGAAGAGAAAGCACCACTGTTAATGAAACTAGAGGATGTAGCCAGTAGTGAGCATGTTCACACCACTAATGAATTATGGATGTGTCTCCATAGTCAGTGGATCAAAAATATTTATGGACTTCTGACCATTTGATGAACACTTGACCGACCTTAAGTATCTCCTATTGCCTGTCCCTAAAGAATTAAACTTTCTCCTCTTTCAGTCTAATTTGATTAGACTATACTGAAACAACAAACATATCACATTAATCAGAAAACATACCCATTATGCCTCACAAATAAATTATTATTTGTGCAGTTTTTAGTTTATAGTGTTTTGCGTATGCTGTATTATATGATTGTCATTCTAAATAGACCTGCAATATTTTATGCTAGAATGAATGAGTAGGGGTCCTGCACATGTTGTGGAAGTATGAGAATAGCAATTTAAAAATACTTATCTTTTATATCCAGAATTACTTGGTAAAATACAAATTCAAGAATGCAAAAACATCAGACTTTTGGGAAGCACTGGAAGAGGTAAGAAAGAATATGACTTCAAATATTTCAGTCCGCTTTACCAATGTTTAACAATCATTTCCTTGCCTGATTGTTATCGCCTTTTATTTCCCCTTATTTGTTAGTTAATTAATCTCCATGTTATGTAAATGATAGGCAAGTGATTTACCTGTGAAGGAAGTAATGGACACCTGGACCAGACAGATGGGCTATCCTGTGCTTAATGTAGACAATAGAAGTAACATCACACAGAAACGTTTTCTGTTGGATTCAAGTGCTAATCCTTCCCAGCCACCTTCAGATCTTGGGTAAGGCTTTGTAATGAATTTCAAGAGAAAAGCAGAAATTTCCTGGAAAAGGTCATTTGCCTTAGATCCTCTTCTTGGTGTATGATTGATGGGTGATAGTATAAAGCCACAGGGCCTTTGTGGAAACAAAGGATAGAAACAATGCTGAGTGGTCTCCAGGTTCAAAATGGTAGGTGGAATGCATGCAATGATGTTCTGTTCTTCCAAGATGTCATTAAATAACGAACTTGAGGTACTAAAAGAAATAAACCCATAAAGGTGAAAAAAATTGAGAGGCTTCATATGCATCCTAGAATTCTGGAAGAAGAAAAGTGAAAGGGAAAATATTGACAGAAAAAAACAAACAAACCAGGAAGATGCATATAGATAAAAGTAAGGGGCCTTGCAATGGAGGTGGGAGTTGGTCTCCTTATCCCTGGACAGGCTTTGGGTTCAGTGTCAGTATAAAAAGTAGAGCACAAGAATGTGAAATGAGGCAGAAAATAGGGCAATTTATTTGAAGTCTAGGCTCAGGACAGTTGTGCCAACTGGAACACACACACATACAGATACACACACACACTCTTAGACTTTCTCTGCATCCATTGCCACCCAGCCTCTGCACAGAGCTCCTAGAAGTCTGGCAATCAGCACAGACAAAAATTCAGAGGACTTTTTTCTAAGGAAATTTCTAAAGAGATTGAATCAAAGAGAAGAGGAGCACTAAAGATATCCATTTGGTTGGGACCTGACCATTCCTCACTATCGTATTTACGGGATGGATGGCTGGAGTCTGCCAACCTTATTCATACATGTTCAGAGCTCCCAGGCAGACTTCCCTTTCAGCAGAGAAAAATGCACCTCCCTTCGCATCAGTAGAGGAATTACATACTAGCTACCAAGAATAATCAATTTAGTCCTTCTTTCTTAAATATGAATGGACAGTCAAGGATCACAAGACACATGAAAAAATACAGAAGCATAAAAGGAAAAATCTCATGTGAACAAACAGACAACCTGACCATAAAAGAAACATAGTTGAGGAAACAGGTAAGAAATGTACATAATCTATTCAGAAATCAAATAAGTTATATGCATTCAGCAAGAGCAGAATGTCTTGGGAAAAGACAAACTGAGAATTAAAAAAATACTCTGGAAGATTAAATATTTGGTGCCAAAAAATTAGTCTACCAGTTAGAAATAAATGTGGGGAATTCTCTAAAAATGTTGAGCAAAGACACATAGAGTTGGAAAACATGAGAGAGAAGTCCAGTATGGAAAGTCTAGCACCAAACTAATAGAATTCCCTGAAAAAGATATCAGAGAAACTTAAGGGGCAGAGTATATCACATTAATAACAGAATAAAGAGCACAAGGGCTCTGATTAAAAGGCCCCACTGTGTTCACAGCTGAAAAAGGAGAAAACAAAAAATAGAAACATATCTAGACACATCCCAATGAAATTTCAGAAAGCAAGGGTACAGGAGTTAGCCTGGCATTAGAATTCTTCACAGCAACCCTGGATGCAAGAATAAAATAGAGCAATGCCTTCAAAATGTTGAAGAAAAAATATTCTCCACCTGGATTTCTATACCCAGTTAAACTAAACCAAGTGTGAAAGCAGGTGAAAACATTTTCAAACATGCAGCCTCAGAATCTGATTTCCACCCAACATTTCTCTTAGAACATTACTTAAGGCTGCACTCCAGATGGGGTCAAGGGATTGTAGGATTGTGGGAGAGTGAGGGTGAGGGAAAGAAGGAGAATATTAAAAAAAAAAAAAAAAAAAAAAGGAAGACATGGGACATGAGACCCAGGAAACAGTGCATCCAGCCCAAGAGAGCCATGAAAAGAGGAGCAGGCTGTTGGCTATTTGGTGGCCTCACGCTGCCACCAGTACTCATAGGAACAGAATGACTAGGGCTAAGGTAGGTGATCTCCAGGAAAAAGAGAAATTCTATACAGTAGATACTGTGGTTGGCAAGACGGAGAAACTTGAAGGTTTAATGAAGGCCCCCCATTTGGGTCCACAATAAAAAAGAAAATCAGAAAAGCCAAAAGAAAAGGCTGTAAAAATTATGGCCCAAAAATATGAAGCAGATCATGATTTTATGCCACTGATAGAATGTAAGAAAAAAGGAACATATTTGACCCTGATGTTATAGAAATTTTTATTTTGAATGGCTCAAATGTTGTTTACGTGTTCAGGAGAAATCAGATTATCAGATTAAGGAACTCTCACTCCAGTGCACTTCTTGGCCAACATTAGGTATATTGTATAATTTCATAAATAGCATTTATTGGCTTTTGACTTTTTAAATTAATCAATGGATTACATGTAAAATGTTGTTATGGTGACAGAATAGATTGTAACTATAAACAATCTTGACATTGCAATAGGAAAAAAAAAATAGCTGACAGAGAAAGGAGGAAGAGGGAAATAAAGTCACATCAGTGGTGTGCTGGAGCCAGCTCCCTTCCCACCTCCCTGCCAGCAACATCTTGTTAGTAGCTTGAAATTTGTCAGGATAGAAACATTACATGGAAATCGGCAAGCACTGTATTTTCCCCCGAGAGTCAGTTGTTCCACATTTACCAGCACTTCACTGGATATTCTCATTTCACAGTTAGGAGAGTAGAGATACCGAAATTTGTGAAAAAGAAATGGCTGTATGAATATATTATTTGAAGGTATACTTATAACCTATAGAAAATTTAGTAACTTTATTTTATTAAATGATTGTTAAGGAGAAATGGAAGAGAAAATAGACTAGGTGAGCTAACTCCTTTTCCTCTCTAATGGGGGAGTAATAATTGTCTAAGTTAAGAAGTAGAGGTATTTGGAGTTACAGAGTTAGCCATCAGAAGAGCAAAAAAGAAAAACACATGAAAGGGTATGCCTCTGAGGGTGAAACTGACCTTTTGGAAGGGTGAAGTAGGGCATTGTAGCTTTTCAACACCAGCTTTTCTAGTTTTGATTAATGTGATGGGTTTATTTACAAATTTTAAATTAAGTTCTCCTGACTATGTAAACAGTATTTACAAACTTAATCAAATTCTCTTGTGTATATCATAAACAAGAAACTTCTAAATTTAATCAAATTTTTTCTGAAACCACTAATTAAAATTTTATTAAATTCAATTTACCATTTCAAAATACAAATATCTAAATAAAGAAGTAGATTTATAAGTCTAAGTTTTAAAAAATCTTCCCATACATTTTTATGAATCCAAAAAATTTGAACTCATAAATGCGGTATATCAAATTTGGGGTTTTTTCAGCATGTTAAAAATCAAACATTTAAATTTCCGAGACCAGATTTTGCTAGGCATTTAAGCATGGCCACTGAATTAAGTTTTAATTGAAATTATAGTTATTTCAATTGAAATTACAAATCCAATAAGTCATTTTGTCTAACTTGTCAGATTTTTTTAAACATTTGAAATATTATAAAATCTTACAATGCATACACAACATAGCCAATGACTTCAAAACCTATTCCACTTGTATAAATACAACTCATACAGAAGTTTTAATATTGCATTCATTTCCTTACAACTAAATAGGTTATTTTTGTATACACTTCTGGGTTGTTAACTGCTCCTAACTGAAGGAAACAAAATCGGGATCTCAGGACCTCTAGCCTCTGAAGCAGGACCCCGAATCCGGGTGCACCACTCTGGAGACTTCAGCCCAGCCCCAGGCTACCCAGCTGTGCTCTTTCCTAGAATGAATCCTATCCAAGTAGGAGCAATATAGTGTATTGCCGGTGCCTGGACATTGCTCCAATTTCACCCATGCCCAATTTTTATTGTCCCTTCTTTCAACTTTTTTAACACTGGGTTTGGGTAGAGAGAATTCTGTACCTGGACCCAACCCACTTGGCCTCTAAGCTCTACTGCCTGATTTCACTGAAGATACCCTTCACCCTCCTTATCTCTTTTTGAAAGGTCTCAGTGACTTAATCTTATAGTTGCTAATGTATAAATCATCATGAGATCAATTATTCAGTAGCAATTAGAATAGCATGAAGAGAAAGAATTATAGGGTGATGTATTAGTTAGGGTTCTCTAGGGAAACAGAATCAATGAGAGGTGTCTTTGATTATCAAATTGTAAAAGTGACTCATGCAACTGTGGGTATGCACGAGTCCAAATTCTGTAGAGCCGTCAACAAACTGTCAACTCCAAGGAAGATGTCCAATGAACTCCTCAGGAAACGAACTGGCAACTTCAACGAACTCCTCAGGAAATGCTTCACTGGGCAGCCAAAGAAGAAGTGAAGGTCCTCTAACTGTCTCGCTTATAAGTCTTCAACTGATTAATTGGATCAAATCCAGCCAATTGCATTCTCTCATTGTGGAAGGCACGCCCTTTGGTGAGTCATCAGTCATAGCTGCAGTCAATTGACTGATGATTTAAAAAACCAGCCTGTTGGTTTATTAACCAGCCTCAAACGTCCTCACAGCAATTGTTAGGCCAGTGTTTGCTTGCCCAGACAGCTGGGTCACCTGGCCAAGTTGACACATGAACCTAACCATCACAGGTGAGAAGATATTTCAGAGGGGTACCTGAGCTAATTGGTGGGGCAGGAGGGAGCTTGGAGTAGGGAAGGTCACTGAAGGTTTTCCTAAGGAAGTGATATTTTAGCTGAGCAAATGGGGGAAGCGGGTGGGATGGGGGCAGTGGGCAGGATGGGGGCAGCGAGTGCACAGGAATATTCAAAACAGAAACTACATGTGTACAGGAAGACCCCAAAGCTAAGATGGGGCACTGTACATGTAATAATATGCAGTGCTTACTGAGAATGTATTGTGTGGCTGGCACTATTTTAAGCAATTTAGATGCCATAACAGATGAGGAAATTGAGGCAGAGCAGGGAAAATTGCTCAAGGTCACACAGCTAGTAAATGGCAGAGCCTTGATTTCAACACAGGCAGTCTGGCTCCAAGAAACTGAAAGAATGCCGGTGTGTATGGATAGCAGAGAGCACCTGGGAATGGTGGTAGATGAAGTTGGTGAAGAAGGCAGGGACCAGGTCATTTAGACCACATTGAAGATATTGGGTGGTAATATGCAATTTATAGGATTTTTAAAGTAGAGAATTGGCATGATCTTGTTTCCATTTTTCAAAGTTCCCCTCTGGCTGCACTATGGAGACTGAATCAGCCAGCCCAAGTGGAACCAAGGAGACCAGTGATGTCTATGTTGCGAGGATGCAAGTGAGAGATGAATTGGATAAGTGGCTATAGAGCAGAAGGGTGTGACAGAGGTTCCAAAGATTTGGTTGAGCTCAGATTTCAATTTAAGGAATAAATGAAGTACATGGAATTCAAGCAGATGAATTTGCAGAAAACAGTCACCTTTTAGAGTATTGGTCTCATCTTGTTCTACAGTGGTCATAGCCATGTTTCAAGAGACCAGAAAGATCTTTACAGACATGCTTTGTAATACTTACTCTATGAGATAGGTAACAGAACCTGTTTCTAGCTTCCAATTGAAGGGCTTGGAAACTAAGTCACACTGACAACAGACTCAAGTGTTTCAAAAAATCTGAATAGCCAAGTACTTTATTGTTTAAGTCATCAGAGAAGGAAGATCACTCAGAGCTATTAAATTGGCTCCTTCCAAGATGCGAATTAGCACCTGAGCTGGAGAAACATGGAGAAAGCCAGCTGTGCTCATTATCCTTTGAGGACCATGATGGGCCTTTCCTCCTAGAAACCTCAGACATTCAGCCCTCCCACAGTAAAGGAAACAGAGAAACTGGGTATCTTGCTGTAACGCAAATACTGAAAATTAATAGTTCACACACATGAAAGGAAAATTTGAGTAACTAGACCAATATGAGATCACTCAGGGGGTGTTTAAATATACTTCTGCATTATCTTTTCTTTGTTTTGGAAAGGAAAGAGTGTGATCGAGGAAACTCTTTGTTTTCACTTCTTCATGACACGTGAATAGAAACATAGATCTGACTTGTTTTCTGTAATAATTCAATCACAAAATCAATATAATAGTTCTATGGTTGTTCTTTAACAATTATAAACTGGTTCTTTTATAGCTTCTGAGTTATGTTCTAGCAAATTAGATTGGCCATAATTTGTACTGCTAGAGCCTTTGGATATTAAAATGAAAACATATTTCTCCCTTGTGAAACAAGTTTCCACTGGGAAAGTCTACAATAATTGATACTGCCTGTCATATATACCCACTGATTTGTTAAGCCAGAGACATAGTCAACACTATTTTTAAACTAAAAGAATTTGATTTTTTCAACTACATGTTTTTTATGAATTCTTCTCTCACACAAACAGAAATTTACTACCAAGTGAACTAAATACCAAGTGAACTAAATAAAATTGTAAGTTACAACAAACCTCTACATTTTACTAACCATGATTTAGAACATGGAACTTATCAACATTTATACTTTTCCCTAGTATTTGTCTTTAGTTCAAAAACTGTTCTCATTTTATTTAGATTGTTAGATTCATGGTTTTTAGTGATCATTTATCGTAAAGTCAGTATATTTGTCCCATTTTTGTAAAAAAAAAGTTATATATGTGTTGGAAAAGAAACATAAAAAGTATGTTCTCTGTTAAGAACAATTTGTCAAAAATCAGTAGTAGCTCCTGAATAAATATAGGAGAAAATGGCACATCAAAAGTGATCCTGCCTTATTTTTCACTTTATTAAAAAAAAAATTAGATCATAATATATGCTTTCATGGACTCAGAAAGGAATTAATCCTTTCTCCATCCCTGGTGTTCATCTGCTCTCTGTTCAGATACAATCCTATTTGACAGACAACACGATCAGTTTAATTGTACTATGAGCTGAATGACTTCCCGTAAATATTTTCTCACTGATTTAATATTCCAAAATTAGGGAATTCTTACAGACCAGAACCTTTTTATAATCCAAATGGCCCACACCTGTATACGTTATTGTTTTAATACTATTGTCACGACAATCTCTTATAAATGGTTTCAAGTCTCCCTCAGAGGGATTTCGCTATCACATGCCTTGGAGAATTCAATCAGCATAATCAATCAGCATAAACAGGCAGAAGAATGGGAATAAGTGTGTCCCCTTGGGGCAACCAAAGTCATTTTCCTCACATAGTTGCTAGATAGTAAATTATACCTTTAAAAAATAAAATCAGAAAAAAAAAATTAAAAAAATTAAATCCGATTCTCCTGAGTTTTAGATAACATGCAGGAAAGTGTCATTTCATTTGTGTAATTTGTATTTCTTGACATTTCATACTCTCAAATCTATTATTTGCTCAGGTTACATTAGATTCTGTAAGTGATTATAAAACTACAAAAATATATGGTCTTAGCTTTCTATCATTTTTGTCTTAAGATACTCTTGAAGACCGCAGTAAGTATTTTTGTATGTGATCCTAGTAGTATATTGTATCCCCACTTTTAGGCATGGCTGGTCCCAGAGACCAGGTTTTAGAGTGGATAGCACAGTGCGAAATCCTCACAGCACAGCGTTACATATGGCATCTAGTTGCTGTGTGCTCTGTTGTTTGTTTCCGTCAGGTTAACAAACATTAACTTAGCATTAGGGAGAGGTGGGGAGGAGTGAAATGTTAGTCTACTAGGGAGCACGAAATCAGCAGAGCAGTGAAAGAACAAAGAGTGAAATATGAAGGTAGATGTGACTTTTCAAAATGTTTCTCCGCCTGTCTTTTGAGAAACTGCAAGGGAACTCTCTTAATTTGACTCCCTTAGAAGCAGACCGTGAGATGATTATTTATGAGAAAGTGATTCCTTAAGAAGGATTTCTAGGAAAGGCCTGTAGGAGAATGGGGAAGTAGCACGGGCAGGGAAGGAAGCCCAGCAAATATGCAACATCATGGTTGTTACGCATGCAGGGTCACTTTGGCTCAGTCCTGCAGGGAAGTTCTGGAGACGATGCAGATCACGCTTCAGAGTGGTTCGGATTTGTGAGGGCCAGGAAGCTAAAGTCTGCTCCCACCCATCCGCTGGCTAAGGCTGCATCCAGAGGACACAAATTCCCTGGCACTTCGGGGTCTCCCTGTTCAGACAGCCTTAGGGCAGACCTCTGAGAGGCTGAGGGAAAGCACACCTGGAGCCAGGGTGCACAAAAATGACCAAGGGAACCAAGGGGATGAGGGTGGAGCACCTGCAGTGTCTGCTGCAGGGCCCAAGGAACGGTTTACATACTGATTCTATGAAACTGACAGCCAAAACCGTTCCACTACAAGAAAATCTCCAAGGGAGGAGTAAAAACTCAATCCTAGAAAAGCATTTTAATACCTATAGAACAAAGGATTTTCTTTTCATGTGGCTAGAAAAAATATATTCTCCCTGAATTGCATAAATTTTATTATATCTTGAAAAGGAGAAACGTCAACCCTTATTCTCTGTAAGGGGCTTGAATGATCACAGATAAAAAAAAAGGCGGCAGCTTTCAGATGAAACCCAACCAGTTGATGGTACATGGATTCATCTTCCCCCTAGGTCGCCTGTATTTTCTTACTGATGTGGGATGATATGAGAACAAAGATCAAAAACACATTAAAAACTCTTTTATGAGATTTCAAAACTAACAGGTTATGTATGTATCATGTCAAAATACAAAGCTAAAATCCTTTCTCCCTTCCCACAGTAAAATACCAAGTAGCTAAGGAGAACAACTTTGTAAAACCCCTGAACATGTTTACCTGGTGATTTTTTCTTTGCAGCACACTGGTTCATATGATTCTAAATAAAAGAAATTTAGAGAAGAGACAGAATCTTTGGGGATAAGGGAGGTGGTATAGTTTCAGCTTATTTCTAAAATACATTATTTCCTTTACAGGGTATTACAGATTGTTTACTGAATTCTAAAAATGTTTGGTATTCCTTGATGGAAGCTATAGCATATTAGAGTGCGTGGAAGTATGTGAATGCTTAATAATATACTGTAAAGTATTATATTTACACAGTTATGTTTATGTTTATAAAATGCCTCCAGCCATTTTAGTGAAATAACCTTCATCTAATTTTTTGTTGCAAAGTTCCACATTTCACAGATTTATAGAAATTGAGTGCATTACAGGGCTTAGCCTTGTCATTAAAGTATGTTGTATTATCTATATTATTGTGTACTATATACACTGGATGATCACTTATAAGGAAATTACGATTGTCTATGACTTTTTATTTATTTTTACTTTCTAAAATTATTTTAGTTTTCAGTAATGAAAGTTAATTTTTTCTTTTTTAAAAATTTTAGTTATACTTGGAATATTCCAGTTAGATGGACTGAAGATAACCTATCAAGTACTGTATTATACAATAGATCAGAAAACGGAGGTAAATATCATCAATTGATTTATTTCTTCTTTGAATTAATGTACTACACTAAAATAGCATAAGTGTAAAGAAGCAGCTATAAAACTGAAACTTATGTAAATGTCAGCTAAAATAGGCCTCTTATATAATTAATTGATGATTCCAAAGTTTTCTTACAGTAACAAGAACTTCTCTATTTTGAAATATTCTTTTTAATGATTTACCACAACTAACACAATAAATGCCCATACCCAACCACTGTAAGAATAAGATACAAATTTTCTTTTTTCCTTCTTTTATTCCTTCCTTCCTTCTTTTATTCCTTCATTTATTTTTTTCTTTATATAATAAACCATTGAATTTTTTAAAATGGTATATGACAGGCCCTTTTAACATGCTGCAATTAAATTAGCTCAATCATTTTTCCAAATCAGCATGACAAGAAAGATTCTTTAATAACTACAAATGATCTTTTATAAGTTGTCAACAATAGCTCAAGCACTTTACAAATATATATTTTAAATGATTCCTAAATGAATTACTTCCGGTGCTAAAATTCACCAGTGGCTGTTAACCAGTAATTTAAATTGACACAAAATATATTTCTGTATTCTGTCTCCATTGATTTGTCTTTTCTTCACTGGAAAAATAAATTTGAGTTATACAAAAACAAGGAGACCTTATCATATGTTCTCTCCTCCAAGTTTCTGAAAAAATAATAAATAAGGCATGTTTCAGCCTCAATCTTAGAAGAATCCTGCTTTTTATACTTTTAATGCTGTATTTTGTTTTGTGTTTTGAAAACTATTTCTTATCTAAGGCATACTAGTCTCTTCTTCACCCTATCCCATGAGGACTTGGTTTCAGAATAACATTTGGCATGCACTCTCACTTGTAGATTCTTAAGGGTAGAAGTAGATCACTTATCCTTTGTTTACATAAAGCAAAATATTCCAAAATATTCATTCAGTACGATTTCCCCTTGCAAGTAACTTTTTACCCTACTTCCAGTAGTTGTTTTTTTAAAAGAAAATAGTTTTATTGAGGTATAATTCACCCATTTAAAGTGTGCAATTCATTGGTTTTAGTATATTTACAGATATGTGTAGTCATCACAATCAATTTTAGAGCATTTTCATCACCTCAAAAGAAAAACACACACCCTTCAGCTATTAGCCTCCCATCCTCCCAACATCACCCCCCTCACCCCCTCCCCCACCCAAAGCTTAAGCAATGACTAATATACCTTCTGTCTCTATAGATTTGCCCTTGCTGGGCATTCTATATGAATGGAATCTTACAACATGTGGTGTTTTGTGACTGGCTTCTTTAACTTATGATATTTTCAAGGTTCATCCATGTGGTAGCATGTGTCAGTACTTCATCCTTTTTATTTCCAAATAATATTTCATTGCATGGATATACCACCTTTTGGTTAAGCATTCATCAGTGGATGGACATTCGGGCTGTTTCCACCTTTTGGTTGTTATGAATAATACTGCTATATGAACATTCATTTTCACCTTTGGGTTTTTTTCTTACTTTTATTATGAACTCTTTGTGATCTTTACTTTTACTCTAAACTCTACCAGCTTCTTTTGGGAGGTGGTACTGGAGATAAGACTCCCTTCTGGAATCCTTCTCAACAGAAGTTACTTTTACCACGGAACTTTCTGTTGGTCATTTATTTTAATGTTTATGATAACCTTGTGGTCAACAATTCTGAATTCTTCCAGAACTCCCAGGGCAATGCCTTTTATCTTAGTGTTTTATATACATTTATGTTGTGTTTGAGTACCAAGCTTTATCTTTTGCAGTCTGTCTTCTGGCCATTCAGAAGCACATTTGCCAGAGAACTGAGGAAAAAAAAAAAAAAAAAGATGCTTTAAGAAATGCATAATAGCACAGATAAAAGTATAATAATACTAGGATTCACAGGAGGGATGTCTCTCTTGGCAGCTATTCGATTTGCTGTTTACATATTTAAAAACATGAATAATTCATTTACCCTAACATAATTTATCCAACATCTTCATGGACTGAGGTTTCCATACGAGTGAATTTTCCAGAAAACTAAAGCTTGGTCAAGTGCTTTGTAAGAAAAAATTCAAGAGTTAACAAAAAACATTGTTTTAATATGTATTTTGACTTATTAGACAGAATATACAGAATAATGAATTTAATAATTGTTTTGAGCAAGTAATAACTGAGAACTAACTTATGTGCTAGGCACTGGAGTAGACGTGGAGATAAAGCTGAAGAAAAATGGCACAATTCTTATCTTTGTGGTGCTTATTATCTAGGGAGGATACAGAGGGGACAACAAGCGAATATAATACTGTCTCATGAGTACCTGGTGAGGTGATGCAGAGAGCCAAGGACACCCACAGAAGAAGCACCAGTCCAGATGTGGGGGTTCAGGGAAGGTTACTAAAGGAAAGGCCACCTAAACCAAGACCTAGGGGGCTCAGGGTAGAGCTTAGAACAGCGAAAGGGTTGAAAGGGTGTAGAGGGGAAGTATGTTCTGAAAAGAGAGAGCAAATATGAAAGAAAGAGCAGGGAGTATGACAGCTCCACTTCATCCCTCTGTCATCACATTTAACACATTTTTCTATAACTATTGACTTATTCGTGTCTCCTCTTCACACAGAATATTCCTTGAGGAAATGGAGCTTATCTTTTTTGTTGTTGTTCTCTATGTCCAGCAGGCACTACCAGCAGGCCCCTAATAACTCTTTATTGAATGAGTGAATGAATAAATAAAGAGACTATGGTGTCCACATAGCTTCAATTACAAACCTACCTATATCGGAAACTTCAGAATCATGACTGGTCACTTAGCCAGAAGCAAACTAGGCATCTCTTCCTACTTCAAAGTGCCTGCTCCATTTTTAGGCTATGCAATAAGTTCCTGTTTCCTGTTGGAGAGCATCTTCAGCTCTCAGTTCAGAGCGCAAATGACTAACATGTCCTGAGTGTACCGAACGGGCAACCAGCTCAGGTTACCAGCCCACCCCCCTCCTCCTGGTTTCTTTGATGATTCATCAGTTAACAATTTCCCAGGCAATAGTAGGGCTTTCCCCCAAGGCATTTTTTTTTACATTAGTGTTGTACATGATATTTAAATAATTTTAAAAAGTTAACATGTAATTTCTAACACAAGAAAAAAGACCTCTATCACAAAACCTTCTCTGGCGATTCCTCAATAATCTCTCCTCTCACCTTCTGTAATATATTTTGTTCTGTCAGTTTCATCAGTCCTTTTATTCCTTGTATTATTACTGTGTTTTTTTAATAGCATCATTGCTTTTGGAAGCTACATATGCTGTCTCTTTTCTTTTCAACTAAATGGTGCGTTCCTTGAAGTCACAACCTATGCATCATACTTTTTGTCATTTGCCCACCCTATTCTCAGCAAGGTGAGAGTTTAGTAAGTGCTTAATGAAGGGTTGTTTGCCCCAGACTGCTGTAGTTTTAGAGGTCATCTGTGTATATTTTAATTATGTGTCTGTCTTTGGTATCAGCTATTAGTTTGTCTTTTGCCCATGCATCTACATTTAGTAGTACAACAAGTTTTTGCTTTTAATTTGCTGCTTTCTAACATTTAGAAGGAATTGAATATTATCACACATTAAACCCATAGGGTCTTGGAAGGGGTCTAAGACATAGGAGTATAACTTGGTATAGTATAGTATAACATGGTAGTGACTGTTTCTATAACTTACTTCTGGATTTGAGAATGCATTCTGGATGATTCAGATAACCAAATTCTGACTATCATATAATAAGGCATCACTAAAATTTGGTAATGGTCACATTTAAATGTTTCATATCAAAATAATGATGTGCATTTTTGTTTGTTTGTATTTAATGACAAAGAGAGGGTCTTTCTTCATTCTTTCAAACTAAATCTCTTAGAATGTCCAAACTTTGGATCATTATGGATTCAGGGAGTTTTCCTCAATTATGCTGACTGAGGAGTGCAGTTTCATCAGCTCATCCCTTGTCAATCAAGTCTTGGAAGATTTATTCACATAAAAGAAACATACAAGGGATTACCTAAGAATGCTAAGTTGCTAATTTATACAAATAAAATATATCAGTCAAATGAACCAAAACGCTCATGTCAGCTAATTAGAGTATATAATCCCAGGAAGAAAATTTACTTAGTAAGGATAAAGGGAGAGTTAAGATAGTTCTATTATTTTAGAGATGTCATCAAATGTTGACAGCTTTATATATTGTATTAGCCAAGGAAGCCTGGTTGTTGCATTTAGAGGCTATCAGTAGTGGTTTGATGCAGTAAAAGTTTCTCATTCGTGCATTAGTTGAATGGGGGTGTTCCTGACCAGGCAGCTGTCCTAGGTGGTTTTCCTGCAAGTGATGACTTAGATGCCCTCTCTTCTTCCTTCTGGTTCCACCACGCCTGCATCTTGGAGACCCCTGCTGAATCTTTTGCATCTAGCCAATAGATAGAGGAAGGTGATGGAAGACCAAGCCTGGGAGGGTTTTATGGACCGGCCTAGAAGTGCATCTATTACTTCTGCCCACACTTCCTGGCCAGTTCTCAATAACAAGCCACCACCTGAATGCTAGGGAGGCTAATGAATACAGTCTAGCTGTTAACACAGGAGAAAAAAGAAGCCGTGAGGTGAACAACTAACAGGTCTCTTTCACATACCCTTTTCTCTTTAGGACCAGACTTGTCAAATGTCCTGGAACACACGTATTCACTCACTTAGTTAGACACCCACTTTTCCTGGGCTGACTGGAGACACACCAGCAGATCCTTTCTTCCCATTCCCTAAAATTATAGCTAATGATAAACCTTCCTCACGATAGGCAGGGTGCATTTTTCTAGATTCCTGATCATTATATACTACACATTAAAACTATACCTTCCCTTTTAGGAAGACTCTCTAGGCTACTTGCTAAAATGTAGGAAAGACCCTAGAATTACTGGTAATATAATCACTAATGCTACTTTGAATGGTTGATTTGTTGAAAATGTTTCCAAAAATGGATAATCAATTCATTTTACATTGGATTCACATAGACTTAATTTCAGAAATTGAAATTTTCTTTCTTGACCCTAAATTCTGATAAGATATCCAAACTGAAATTTTTAGTTCTCCTAGTATAATTTGTTTCAGTAGTCAAAAAGTATTCCTCTTGTGTCTTTCAGCTGTTTTATTACTAAGTGAAGTACAAAATTTTACTAAGAAATAAACTGTCATTTTCCACTGAAAAATAATTTGCTTAAAGGATCCATGAAGCGCAGAATTTATATCACCAGAGAAAAATGTTTTTTCCTCTGGAAATCTCAGGCAGTCATTAGCTATCTAGTTGTTTAAAGTTTGTTTTGATTGTATAAGATAGTAACATTAAAGAACTGTTATATGTGCTCTGTTTCTGAAATATACCTGGCTTGATATTAAATAGCCTCTGGATGAAATTTTAAAAGGTAATTATCAATCTGATCTGTCATCTAGATAAAATAGAAAAAAAGGAATCTCCTAGAAAGAGCCTCTATCCAGAAATAGTTCATTCAATACTTTTATGCATAGAATTAGTAATGATTTATACATTGTTATAGAGTATTATTTGGCCATTAAACTCATATTTTCATATATGTGTAATGTAATTGCAAAGTGTTTGCAATATAATTTCAAGTGAAAAAAGATTTCTAATCATAAAATGACTAGGATCTCAGTATATGTGCTATGTATCTGTATGTGTGTGTGTGTGTATGGAAAATGTACACACACATGCATACCCAAACACACATGCACATAGAAGATAAACAACATAATGTAAACTATTGTGGGTAATTTTTATATTCTTTATCCTTTTCTGTATTTTCCAAATGTTCCACAAAAAACGTATACAGCTTTTATTATCAGAAAAAAAAATAGTGAATGGGGGAAACAAAAAGAAACATATACATTTGCTTCTACGCCCCATGAGAGTGGGCATCAATATTTTAGTCCTACTTACTTCATTATATAAGTAAACAACCTAACAGCATTTTGCTGTTGACAACTGCTCTGAAAGTAGCATGAACTTGGCAAGTCATTAACTATTGACTTCCTGGATATCAACTTCTTCATCTATAAAGTGAGAAAAATCACAGTAACTCTAGAAGGGCTTAATTAGGTACATATAAAGCACACTAAAATACTACAGCATTTAGATGGATTGCCAGGAACTTCTCAATGTTATTTATATTTGCTTTGCTATTTATAGAAATGGTGACATTCCCTTTCATAATAATGGAGACAGCTACCATCTGTTGGACACATAACTATGGGGCCAACACTTTATGTATGTTAACTTATTTAATCTTCACAGTAGCCCTAAGACGGAGTTTTATCCATATTTTCCTTGTGGTGAACTGGGACACAGAGAGGTCAAGTGATTTGGCCAAAATCACACAGCTAGTATAAATCACAGAGCAAGGATTTTTACCCTCAGTCTGTCATACTCAAAATTTCAGGCTTTTCCTCCTATAACATATGACTCTATGCTTAGCAGGAGACACTCCTCCTGATACAAACATTCAAAGTGTACAGTTGCCAAAAGATTAGTTTCCTTTCAACAACTCATCCATGGGAGAATGACAAAGAAAGATAAATACTACACGAATGAGGTAAGGGTTTCTAATTTGTCAAGTACCTGCTCTGAAAGTTCCTAAAGAAACTTATTGTCTTGTTGAAAAGATACCCATGTATTATGAAAAAACTACTGTGTCCTGGACATCTTCCAGACCTTGCAAACACTTCCAAAATTTAAATCACCTTTTATCCTAAACATACTCATCCTCCTCTATTCTCTAACGACATCATCATTACTCATCCAAGCCCTCCTCCTCTCCTCTAACTGTGCACATCAAATCCTACAACATTTTCTATTGATTTTACTGGGATGTGTCTACTGAATGCATCACCTCCTTTATATTTTTATCATTTCCACATTGGTGTAAGCCCTCATCTTCTCTTGTCCTAGGCTATTACAGTATACTCTGAATTAGTCTCCCTGTCTCTAGAATCTCATTCCAATATATCTCCCATATATATATTAACTTTCTAGAAAACAGACTTGGGCATGTTATTTCCTTGCTTAAAAAATCTTCCCTATCAATGCAAGTCAAAACCACAGTGAGATACCTCTTCACTCCCATCAGGATGGCTATTATTTAAAACACAGACATTAACAAATGTTGGCAAGGATGTGGGAAAATTGGAACCCTCATGCATTGCCGGTGAGAATGTGAAATGGCACAACCACTGTTTAAAACAGTTTGGCAGTTCCTCAAAAATGTTAAACATAGAATGACCATAGAGCCCAGCAATTCCACTCCTGGGTATATATCCCAGAGAATTTAAAGCAGGGACTCAAACAGATACTTGCACACCAATGTTCATAGCAGCATTCTTTACAGTAGCCAAAAGCTGGGAACAACCCAAGTGTTTATATAATGAGAAATATATAAACAAAATGTGGTACTTCCATACAATAGAGTACTATTCAGCTATAAAAGGGAATGAAGTTCTGTTCATTACAACAGGATGGATGAGTCTTGAAAACATTATGCTGTGAAATAAGCCAGACTCAATAGGACAAATATTGTATGATTCCACTTATATGAAATATCTAGAATAAGCAAAATCACAGGACAGGAAGATTAGAGGCTACCAGGAGCTGGAGGTGAAAGGGTAGAGAGGGGAGGGGGAAGTGGGAAGTTATTACTTAAAGCGTAAAGAGTTTCTGTTTTGTACGATGAAAAAGTTTTAGTAATAGAAAATGGTGATGGTAGTACAATGTTGTAAAAATAATTAATGTCACTGAATTGTACTCTTAAAAATGGTTAAAATGGCAAATTTTGTCTTATATGTACATTGCCACAATAAAAATTTTTAAAAATCTTCCCTATTTCCCATCTCTTAGAAGATGGATTCCTTAATATGACATGGCTCTTCAAGCAGAAGCTCCAGCTTATATTTTTAGACTCATCCTCTATTTTCCAATATCACACCCTACATTTGCACTACATTATACTACTTAAAATTCTTCAAACATATGAAATATTCCCACACCATTATTTAAATTGCATATCGTCCATGCAAACAAAAGAGTAGGTGCACCAAAGAGTGTAGGAGTGATATAAATAACCTTAGCAAACATTGGTCATGTCAGAGCCTTGCTATTATTTTAAGTAAGATAATTAACTTCAGTATCTTTTACTTAAAATATCTGTCTCTTCAATGTTGGACTTCTAAAATCTATTTCCTAGAGCCCTATGCAAATATTAGATGTTACTTTAGAATGAAGGTTAATTTCACAAATCCATTCATGAAAAGGCATTGATGTAATCAATTGAAATAAGGAAGTAGAGAACTTTGCAAAGATAAATAAAACTGGAAGTTCAAGAATGAAATGGATTACAAAATCAAGCATGTTGTATTTGGATTTTAGTTCTATTGCAGATCTTCTTGACATTTTAAAAGCATTACTGAGTCTCAAATCATTTTTCTGCTTAACAACAGCCATTCATCAATTTAGATGTTGATTTTAATAAACTAAATATTTTTAATGTTTACATTTCTATCCCCTCCCCAAGCTACCCCAGTGAATATTCTTTGTGTAGTTAATCCATTATGATTAGGAATATAGGAACTACCCCCAGAAGGCACTCACTTCTCTGTCTTCAGGCATTGTTTTCTTTTACTGAAGGATTGAGAAGTACAGAATTGTTTCGCCCGTTTGGTAAGCTTCTGCCAGTAAGAAGTGTAAGTCAAATATTACAGGATACTTATTTACATTACATATTTATTTTTCAGCTCACTCACTCCAGTGAGGTTCTAAAGTTAGGCAACTAAATAAGAATTAGGCTTTGGGGGTTTGGATCCAAATCAAACTTGACTCCTTGAGCTAATATTTCTTTTCTCTTCTCTTGTTTTTACCCTCTGGGTCTAATTTCTCTGTGTTTATAGTATATGCAAACATGTTGCTCATTAGTGTTTATTTACCACCGCAGGAATCACTTTGAACTCTCCTAATCCTGGTGGAAATGCTTTTCTCAAAATAAACCCAGATCATATTGGGTTTTATCGTGTAAATTATGAAATACCAACTTGGAACTGGATAGCTACCGAGCTCACCTTTGACCACACAGTAAGAGACAGCAATGCTGTGAATTGCTTTTTAATTCTAAGAACATCTTAATGATATTAATTTTTCCAATGCATTTTGCTTTATTTAAGAATCATATTTCTTACCTCTTTTTCTTCTTCTTCCCAGAACTTTTCTCCTGCTGATCGTGCCAGTCTTATTGATGATGCTTTTGCCTTGGCAAGGTGGGTTTTGGAATGAGACAAGGTCATTTAAAATACCATGGGTTTTAATCATAATTTGTTTTAATGAATTATACCAAAGTTCGCCAAACAGAAAGTATTTAAATATTAATCAACTTTAATTGAAAACATCCAAAGCCACTATTTATAACATTGATTGCTTAACCTTAAAGCCACCTACTTTAAGTTTATGTGAGCATCATAGCCAAAAATACTGATATTAACCTCTAATTTACACACAAAAACCCACCTACCTTTGACTTTGAGTAGATTTTGTCTATATCAGGGTTCTCAAGCTAATTAGGAGTGACATTTACAAATGCTCACAAGTGCACCTTCATAATTTGATTCGAAGCCCACTGTAAGATAGTACGGTTAGAATTGCCAAATCTTGTTCAGGTCATTGGGGTATGATACTCTGGGATTGATCAGAATTAAGGTACCATTTAGGAAAACTTATTTTGTTCCTCATGGTCTGAAGGTAACCTGCTCTTAGGGGGAAAATGTCAACATAGATTGGGAAAAGGTAAGAGTAATAAACTATGGTACCTCTGAAATTTTTTCAGGTGGTTTAACACCACGAATGCAAGAAGTATTTATTGAGTACCCAGCACTTTTATAGTGGCTAGGGACACAGCCAATTTATTTCACTGGCTTTGAAGTAGCCTCTTCCTAAGTATGAACAACATACTAAGGATTAGATGTTGCTTCCTTAGGACACTTCTTTTTTTTTTTTTTTTTTTAAATCATCATTTTATTGAGATATATTCACATACCACGCAGTCATACAAAACAAATTGTACTTTCGATTGTTTACAGTACCATTACATAGTTGTACATTCATCACCTAAATCAATCCCTGACACCTTCATTAGCACACACACAAAAATAACAAGAATAATAATTAGAGTGAAAAAGAGCAATTGAAGTAAAAAAGAACACTGGGTACCTTTGTCTGTTTGTTTCCTTCCCCTACTTTTCTACACATCCATCCATAAACTAGACAAAGTGGTGTTTGGTCCTTATGGCTTTCCCAATCCCATTGTCACCCCTCATAAGCTACATTTTTATACAACTGTCTTCGAGATTCATGGGTTCTGGGTTGTAGTTTGATAGTTTCAGGTATCCACCACCAGCTACCCCAATTCTTTAGAACCTAAAAAGGGTTGTCTAAAGTGTGCATAAGAGTGCCCACCAGAGTGACCTCTCGGCTCCTTTTGGAATCTCTCTGCCACTGAAGCTTATTTCATTTCCTTTCACATCCCCCTTTTGGTCAAGAAGATGTTCTCCGTCCCACGGTGCCAGGTCTACATTCCTCCCTGGGAGTCATATTCCACGTTGCCAGGGAGATTCACTTCCCTGGGTGTCTGATCCCACGTAGGGGGGAGGGCAGTGATTTCACCTTTCAAGTTGGCTTAGCCAGAGAGAGAGGGCCACATCTGAGCAACAAAGAGGCATTCAGGAGGAGACTCTTAGGCACAAATACAGGGAGGCCTAGCCTCTCCTTTGCAGCAACCGTCTTCCCAAGGGTAAAACTTATGGTAGAGGGCTCAACCCATCAAACCACCAGTCCCCTATGTCTGTGGTCATGTTAGCAACCATGGAGGTGGGGTAGGCGAATACCCCTGCATCCTTAGGACACTTCTTATGGCCCCTATGTCTGGATTGGATGTCCCTCTTATGGGTCCCTGTACATCACCACAACGTTTTATTGTCATTACTTATTAAAATTTTCCCTTGCCCCCACTAGACTATACATTTCATGAGAGTAGGCACCCAGACCATCTTCCTATTCATCTTACCTCCAGCCTGTGGCTGTTTCTGGCCTGTAGTAGATGATCAATGAATTTGTGTTGAATAGTTGCCTGGAAGAATAGTATAATAGCACTTAACATCATTAAAGAACTATTTCACACAGGCTTCCTAAATAGTATAGCAGAAACCAGAAAACCTCAGCATTTTTCAAAGAGGGAGTTATAGAGTTAAAACAAGGGCTTTTGAACTAGATTAAAATCTTGATTCTTTATAACCTTTATTAAATTTCTTAACCTCTCTCTGCTTCAATATTCTTATAAATGAAATGGAGATGACCTCATTAGACTCTCATGAGGAATAAATGAGATAATGCATATAAACCTCCCAAAAGATTATCTGACTTTTAGAGAGTACTCAATGAACCATAGTACTTGATGTTTTAGTTTTCTTGGCTGCTCAAGCAAATACCATGCACTGGGTTGGCTTATTCAATAGGGATTTATTGACTCATAATTTTGAGGCAAGGAAAAGTCCAAATCAAGGTGTCATCAAGGTGATGCTTTTCTGCCAAAGACGGTATTCTGTGGCTGGCTCGGTCCTGGGTTCTTCTGTCACGTGGAAATGCATGTGGCGACCTCTCCTGACCTCTCACTTCTCTTCTGGTTTCTGCTGACCTTCAGTTTCTTGCTTCCTGTGGCTTTCTCTCTATCTGTCTGATTTCATTCCACCTATAAAGGACTCCAGTAACAGGATTAAGACCCATCCTGATTTAATTGGGTTACACCTTAATTGAAGGAACCTCATCAAAAAATTCTACTTACAATGGGTTCACACCTACAGGAATGGATTAAATTTAAGAACATGTTTTTCTGGAGTACATGTAGTGCCAAACCACCATCCTTGATAATGATGATGTGATTCAAGAATTAATGGAAGAATGTAGTTTATAATTATTGACTCACCCTAAATGCATCCACCGTTGATTAATACCAAGAAAGATCCATTTAGTAAAGCTGTTCTGAGTCTGTAACTTAGATCCATTTTGTAGTTACTAGACAATATGATTCTTTAGTGAATCTTCAAGTTTAATTTCCCAGATATGTAGTAGACAAATTCGTTTCATTCTGTCACAGCAATAAATATTTAGTATTTATTGAGTACCTACTATATACCAGGTACTATTCTAGGACCTGGGAAAGTAAGTGGTAAAAGAAGATGTTCAAAAACTATTTTAAAACATAATAGAACCATTTAGATATTTTTTCTGGAAAATGCCACTGTGAATGCACTGTTACCTTTTCCAAAGTTTGGTATCTCGGTTGTTAGAAACTACACAGAACTGCAATATCTCCATAGTTTAATTCTCATCTCAGTACATAATGCAGTCATTGCTTTTCGCTCTAAGATGAAGTGAACGCCTCTTGAACAACTCTTTCTGAGGAACTGTGATCAAGCAAATAATTCACACAATTGAAAGACTCTTGCATTTGCTCAGCTCCTTGGCCATAGCCCCATAAAATTGTGAAGAGTTGCAGCAAGGGAGAAAGTGAAAAAAAATTGGGAAAACAAAAAATATGTAGTATCACACAACAATAGATCTGCAAAACACCTGAGATACCACCTGATCTAAATTTCTTTCTGCAACATATGAGGAAAATAGGCGTCAGAAAAGGCAGACTCCACTAAAGTTGATGAAGTCCATGACCAGACCGATTTGAAACTTTAAGGGGGGAAAAAAGCAGAAACATGTAGACAAATAAGTAAATGTGTGGTCAGATTAGAATTTACATATTCCTACTCAGGTGTTCAAAAAGAAGTATAACCATTCTGTTTAATAAGCTGGAATAAAAGGGTGCATCTGCAAATAAATGCATTTTTTATTCCTTCTGTCTCTTCAAACCCAGTCTGAAGAGCTAGTTCTCTTATTAGCCCTGGATGGAATATCCAGCTGGGCACACTTCTTAGTTTCCCAGGGCTGCCGTAACAAAGTACTTCAAACTGGGTAGCATAAAATAACAGAAATCTATTGTCTCAGTTCTGGAGGCTAAAAGTTTGAAGTCAAGGGGTCAGAAGGGACATGCTTCCTTCAAAGGATAAAAATCCAGAAAACACCAATGAAGATCAAACTATGGACATACTGGACAAAGATGCTAAAAAATTGGTCTTCAACATGGTCAAGGAGATGAAGGAAAACAGAGAAAGAACTAAAGGAAATCAGGAAAACAATGAATGAACAATAGAGAATCATAATAAAGAGAAAGACATTTTGAAAAGGAACCAAACAGAACTACTGGAGTTGAAAACCACAATAACTGAAATGAAAAATTCCTAGGATTTCAACAGCATATTGGAGTTGGCAAAAGAAAAAAATCAGTGAACTCAAAGACAAAACAACTGAAGTGAGTCAAGCTCAGAAGCATAAAGGGAAAAGAATTATAAAAAATGAAACTAGCTTGAGAGATCTCTGGGATACCATCAAGAATACTGATGTATGCATTATGGGAGTCCCAGAAGGAAATGAAAGAGAGAAAAGGGCAGAAGGAATAGTCAAAGAAATAATGATAGAAAACTTCCCAAAATTAGCAAAAGATATGAAAATGTACATCCAAGAAGCTTAGAGAACACCAACAGGATAAATGTGAAGAAAAATGCACTCCATCACATACTAATCAAACTTTGGACTGCAAAGAGCAAGGAGCAAGTTCTTAAAGCTGTAAGAGAAAAGCAACGTGTTATGTACCAAGGAGTCCCAATTAGATTGAGTGCCTATGTCTTATCAGAAACCATGGAGGCAAGAAGGCAATGGGTTGAAATACTAAAAGTGCTGAAAGAAAACAACTGCCAACCAAAAATTTTATATCTGGTGAGACTTTCTTTCAAAAATGAGGGAGAGATTAAGACATTCTAAGATAAACAAAAGCTGAGGGAGTTCATCACCACTCTTCCTGCCCTACAAGCAATGCTAAATGGAGTTCTTCAGATTGAGAGGAAAGAATAAAGAAAATGTCAACAAAGTCTGACTTTCAGAACTGTTGGTTGTCTGTGGACTTAACAAATCAAGTTTGAGAACCAAAGTTGAGTATGAATGTGTCTTAGGATGGATTACCTAGAAACAGAGTCTGAAATGGGGGTTCTTGTACAAGTGGTTTATTAAGAGAGTACTCTCAGGAGACAGGGAATGAGAGATGCAGGATAGGTCAGGGGGGAAAGCTGAGCAAGAATGTGGTCTCAGCTGGAGTCTAGCTTTCTCAGATTCCACAGAGTTGGTCCAGATTGAGGGAAGCAGTCAATGGGGAGGACTGAGGTTGCATAAACTCTTAGGCAAGAGAGCTGTGTTTGGCCAACAGCTATCCTCTGGAGCCAACATAGCACTCTAAGGGAATCTGGGCAGAGCCCTACAAATACATTTGTTCTAAAAATCAGTGGTTTTCAAGATGTGGTGACCTACCAGCAGTGTCAGCATTGCCGAGGAACTTGTTAGAAATGCAAACTCCCTGTCCCTACCTTACACCCATTGAATCAGAAACTCTGGGAGTAAGGCCGAAGGGTATGTGTATTAAACCTTCCAGGTGATGCTGATGCATGCTGAAATTTGAGGATCATGGTTCTAAATGATACTGTTCTTACTCTGAGGTACCAGATGCCACTGATTCAGTGGGTAGGAGCTGCAGAGTAACATGATTTCTGAGGGATAGACTATGCATCAGCTTAATCCCAAAATATTATCCTTGTAGTATCAACCAGCCAAAAATCACTCCCAGTCCAGTGTTTTGACCTTGTGACTCAGACTTATGGGAAAAAAAGTGATACCAAAGTAGAACTATCGCGTGGCTATCAAATGTATTAGAAAAATAAGGAACTATAATTGGATACTGATTTTCAAGACAAATAGGGCATAATAAATGGTATTTAGTCAGAGCTACTAAACTTTGGATTGTTGGATTTCCTCCTTACTTCTATTGGTGCTACACAGTTAGCTGATTCTGCTGGCTTTGTAAGAAGCCCCATTCCCCTTAATCTTTTCACCTACTAAACTCTGCAGCCCACTTGGCTTCTAGCCAAAGAATTTGGTTACTCTTCCTAAGCTTTCATTAGTCTCTTCTCTAATTTGTTCCTCAGAGTAACAATTATTCTTTTAAGTTTCCTAAGAAAATACTGACTGGACATAGGTTTTGCTCTGTCTACCCGGGAGAATAAAGAATCATTAAAGTTAGAAAATTCTCAGTTAAGTTTAAAATGCAACACAAGATTCTACCATTTTTTACCTAACAAACATTCTCACATAAAAATACTCCCTTTCTCGATCTTGTTTATACTTTTATGGAGGGAGGCTATATGCCCTAAAACAAATTCTTCAACAGAAGATCAGGAACTGAGAAAACAGAGAGATCAGCTCTCAAAATTGAAAACAAACTTGGTATCATACCTAATTAGTACAAATTATATGATGTCAAATATTTTTATTCTTAACTATCTCTGCAATAGATAGAGCTCATCCTCTAATCAAATTCTTAATCTAGTACTATAGAGAGAAATCAAGACAAAATTATTTTATTCTTCATTCAAAAATGCCCTTAAACATTATGCCCCTCAATGTATTAATATTCCTAAATGCAATAATTAAAAAATTAAACTTCCATTATGTATTTTGAAAAGACAGGATTTCCATCTAAGATTCTTTCCAAAAGCTAGGCTAAAAATTGAAGCATAACAGACTCCTGAGAACATGATTTTAAAAGGTTCTAGAATCATTTATAAGTGGGGGGGGGGTGATTTCTTTAACCTTTGAAATGTCAATAGTATCTTTTTAATTTCTGAAAGAAAAAAATCTATTTTTTTATTTACCAAGATAATTGGGAAGTATATAAAAAGGAGATGTTTTAGTGTAAAATATAAGTTCATTTTGAATGTTTTACACATTCATGATTTACTGAGAACTTCTGTTTATGTTTCCTCTTAATATGCAAATATAAATAATTTCAGTATGATACATTTATACTGATGCATTTATATATTATAACCAGCCAGTGAACCTAAAATTTAAAAGTTACGATTCATCAACATTAACTGCACAGCTAAAATAGCTTTTGTTTTAGCTGCAATTTTGCTGTAATGATTTTTTAAATGTACATCTTAATGTTCTATCTTCCTCCTTACTGTTGACGGTAGCATGTGCTAATGTATCATTGTGAACAGACATTTTTGATTGGCCCTCAACAATAAATGCATTTCCTTGATTGTTTGATAGAAGAATTCTCATTAATATTCATGCTGTGATCCCCCTAGTAGTACTTTCAGTCAAATCGAAAGTGTAGTTTATTGTTTTAATTAACTGTGTGTGTTTTTCCTCTCAGAGCTGAACTTCTTGATTATAAGGTGGCTCTGAACTTGACCAGGTATCTCAAAATGGAAGAGGATTTTTTGCCATGGCAGAGAGTCATTTCAGCTATAACCTACATCATTAACATGTTTGAAGATGATAAAGAGCTGTATCCTATGATTGAGGTGATGATAATGTCATGATATCTTATGAAAGTAAATGTTTATCCATTAGAAGAATAGGAAGTTTTCTGAGAGAAGGAGCTAGCTCCTGAGGGAACATGAAGGTGTATCTGCCTGCCAAGTGAAATCCAAGAAAAATGCAGTGACTCAACTAATCAAAGCAAGAGATGTTACCTTTTCTTTTTCCACTTGTAGCGTATCAGTAGTTGTGATTCAGTATACCACTTGAAGTTATCTTAGTGTTAGAAGGAATAAGATAATTAATATTTTTTATTTAAAATAAGACAACATTTTGTAAATAGATATTGACTGGATCTTATTTTACATTGATAAGGTGTAAATTTCCATAAATGAGAGATTTTATTATAAGATAGACATTCTAAATACTGTTCTTTGCTTTGTAATTTCTGTAGCATGACCCTTACAATTTTAGACAAATTTTGGATTCAAATCTCTAGCTCTTCCACTTACTGAATGAAAGGACTTGGATAAGAGGTTTCATATTTGTAAGCCTTAATATCCTTTGTAAAATAGGAATGCGAGCACTTGCCTAATTACGTTAATGGGATACTGAGGAGCAAATAAAATAAAAGTTCTTTGTAAATCCTTAGGCAATATACAAATATTAATTACTATTATTATTTCATCAATTCTTTGAACTTTCTTAATGCAGGAAGTATGTCAGGTGTTATTCTATTACATATGTTGACTAAGAAATGTAAGTTGAAAGGGGCCAGGATGGTTCATATCTTTAGGACTGAAACAAAATTGCAATGTGATAAGACCTGAATACATCCCTTTCCTAAGGACTGACCCAGAGTTCTCTGAACTAACAGAAAAGTTAAGATAGCAATAGGGGGCCCTAAGATTATAACAAATGGGAGATGCTGATAAATAGTAAATTATTATTCATTTTACATGATGCTTTATTTCAGGAATACTTCCAAGGTCAAGTGAAGCCCATTGCAGATTCTCTGACATGGGAAGATACTGGAGACCACCTCAAAAAGTCATTATCTTTTAAAACTAATATTCATTAACATTTGTTTGTGTTTTAAGGCCTGTTGAAAAGTGTTCCTGGCCCAAGCTCTGTGCTTGTTTGTTTTCTAAGGTTACTCCGTGCCTCTGTGTTAGGGCTCGCGTGCAAGATGAGAGACCCAGAAGCTTTGAACAGTGCATCCCAGTTATTTCAGCAGTGGCTACGTGGAAATATAAGGTGACTATTCATCATGTTTTCATTTTTAGAAGACCTTAAGCTGGAGCAATGAGTAATGGGAATCTGTAACACTGTTTCTTCTCTAGTCTTCCTGTAAATCTCAGGCTTCTGGTATATCGATATGGGATGCAGAACTCTGGAGATGAGGCTTCATGGAACTACACTTTTGAGCAATACCAGAAAACTTCATTGGCTCAAGAAAAAGAAAAACTGCTCTATGGATTAGCATCAGTGAAAAATATCACTCTTCTTTCAAGGTAAAGTGGAGCTTTTATTTAACTTAGATGAAAGTATTTAAGGTTTAAGCGTCACTGTTCCTTTAAAAATTTAATGGAAGGACGATATCCTTTCCCAAAAATCCATTCAAAATTATTTTCCCTGCAAGAAACAAAATATCCATGTAAGAGTAGTTTAAACAATAAAGAAATGTAATCTCATGAAAAAATTCTGCAGGTAGGCAGATTCCAGTTTTGTGCAGTGGCTTAAAGTTTTCATCGTTGACTCAAGCTCTTTTTAGATCTGTTCTGCCATCCTCAAAATGTTGGCTGTCTCATGGCTTCTGGTGTGTATTCACACAAACATGTTCAATGGAGTAAGAACAGGAACAAAAGAGTTTCTTCTTTTAAGGCTCTGTCTTTTATACCAGGCAGACAATGATCTCTGCTTACCCTCATGATCTAGAACTGGTCACATGTCTACTACTTGCTCATTCACTGACTAAAATGAACTTGATTTCCTTCGACTGATTTGGGCCAGTCATGCTTCCCCAGGGCTGGGTCAGGGGTCTATCTTCCCTAGGATCAAGAAGACCTAATGAAACCTGAACAAAACTGGACCCTGTCAGTGGAGAAAGAGGAGTGTCTGCCACAATGTGCACACACAATTGTGTTTACATTCCACTCAGAAGGTACACAGACCACTCGAAGCCTATCTGCTCTTTCTCCACCCTGTGTGGACTAGCTTCTGCCCTAATGCATTTTTTGCTTAGTTATGGCTTCTGGATCGTTCACTTCATACATTTAACCAACACTTATGGTGGTCTTTCTATGTAGAAGTATATACATTCTGGGAATAATAATGGATAAGACATGATATTTGCCCTTGGGAGAGGCAAAATGTAAACAGTAAATTACAACGCAGGAGAATATATGCTATAATAAAATGTCTTCTGCATTCTCTCTTAGTGTGCAAGTTATCAACATATTGCCTTTCAGCTCTAAATCTACCCTCCTTTATTCTGTTTTGTCACTTGGACCCCACACTGTAAACATTTCTTTGTTGCCATCTGATCAGTGTTAGGCTTTGTCTGTTGAAGGTGTTGCAGGATATTTCAAGGTATAGCGGAGAAGGGAACTTTTCTTCCTGATTCCACTGTGTTCTTCTTCCTGCTCCTATCATGTAGATGCCAATGGCAGGCAGGATGCTCACCATCTTGTAATGTTTGTTGGCACCCCACAGGGTGGCTTCCTACTCACCAGCTCTGACCCACAAGCACACCAGTAGATGACTCCTGCCTGCTCCTGCCCATCAACCCTAGCATGCCAAATGGGGACCCAGCAAACCTCTCCTATCTGGTGGACTGAAACCATATGCTCTACATCAGGATCTAAATCTCAGGATTCGGGAGAGCAGTGATTCTTTTTTCTTTTTGCATTTTTTATGAGAGAAATTGTAGGTTTACATAAAAATCATGCATAAAATACAGAGTTCCCATATATCACCCTATTATTAACACCTTGCATTAGTGTGGTACATTTGTTACAATTCATGAGAGAATATTTTTATAATTGTACTATTACCTATAGTCCATTGTTCACAATGGGGTTCACTGTGCTGTACAGTCCTCTGTGGTTTTTTAAAAAAGTTTTATTCTGCTACCATATGTACAACCTAAAATTTCCCCTTTTAACCACATTCAAATATATAATTCAGTCCTCTTAATAACATTCACAATGTTGTGCTACCATCACCACCATCCATTCCCGAAACCTTTCCATCAACACAAATAGAAGCATTAACTAACTGTTTCTTATCCCCACCACACCCCTGGAGACCCATATTCTACTTTCTGACTCTATGAGTTTGCTTATGCTAATTATTTCATATCAGTGAGATCATACAGTATTTGTCCTTTTGTGTCTGGCTTATTTTATCAAAATGATGTATTCAAGGTTCAACAATATTGTTGGATATATCAGAACTTTGGCGCTTTTTACAGCTGAATAATATCCTATTGTATGTATATAGCACATTTTATTTAGCCATTCATCAGTTGATGGACACTTGGGTTGCTTCCATCTTTTGGCAATTGTGAATAATTCCACTATGAATATCAGCATGAAAATATCTGTTCAAGTCCCCACTTTCAGCTCTTTGGGGTATATATCTAGAAATGGAATTGGCAGGTCATTATGGTAATTCCATACTTAACTTTCTGAAGAACTGCTGAACCGTCTTCCACAGCAGCTGCACCATTTTACATTCCTGCCAGCAATAAGAGTGTTCCTATTTTCCACGTCCTCCCCACTTGTAATTTTCTGTTGTTTTTTTTTTTTAAATGGTAGCCATTCTAATGGGTGTGAAACAGTATCTCATTGTGGTTTCGATTTGCATTGCCCTACTGGCTAAGAATGTTGAGCATCTTTTCACTTGCTTTTTAGCCACTTGTATATCTTCTTTGGAAAATGTCTATTCAAGTATTTTGTCTATTTTTTAATTAGGTTGTTTGTATTTTATTGTTGACTTGAAAGATTTCTTTATTCTGGATATTAAGCCTTCATCATATATATGGTTTCCAAATATTTTCTACCTTTTGTAGGTTGTCTTTTTATTTTCATGGTTAAGTCCTTTGATGCACAAAAGTTTTAAATTTTGATGAGGTCCCATTTGTGTAGTTTTTTCTTTTGTTGTTTATTATTTGGTTGTAAAGTCTAAGAAACCATAACTTAATTCAAAGTCCTAAAGATGCTCCCCTATGTTTTCTTCTAGGAGTTTTATAGTTCTGTTTCTTATATTTAGTCTTTGATCCATTTTGAGTTCATTTTTGTATCTTTTGCATATGGACATCCAATTTTCCCAGAAACATTTGTTGAACAGACTATTCTTTCCCAGTTGAGTGGATTTGGCACCCTTGTCAAAAGTAAGATGGCAAAAAAATATTTCTGAACTCTCAATTCTCTTCCATTGTCTTATATGCGTGTCTTTGTGCCGGAACCATGTGGTTTTGATTACAGTGGCTTTGCAATAAGTTTTAAGATCAAGAAGTGTGAGTCCTCCAACTTTGTTCTTCTTTTGCAAGATGTTTTTGGCTACTTGGGGCCCCTTACCCTTCCAAATAAAGGTGATGGTTGGCTTTTCCATTTCTGCAAAGAAAGCTGTTGAAATTTTAATTGGGATTGCGTTGAATCTATAAACTGCATTGGGAAGGATTGACATCTAACAATATTTAGTTTTCCAGTCCATGAACACAGAATGTCCATCCATTTATGTAGGTCTTCTTTGATTTCTTTCATCAATGTTTTTGTTTTTCTGTGTACCAATCCTTTAAATCCTTGATTTGATTTATCCTAGATATTTGATTCTTTTAGTTGCTATTGTAAATGGAATTTTTTTCTTGATTTCTTCTTCAGATTGTTCATTGCTAGTGTATAGAAACACTACTGGGTTTTGGGTGTTGATCTCATACCCTGCTCCTTTGCTGTTTGTTAATAAGCTCTTGGAGCATTGTTGTGGATTTTCCAGGATTTTTTGCATATAGTATCATGTTTTCTGCAAATAGGGAAAGTTTAACTTCTTCCTTTCCAATTTGGATGCCTTTAATTTCTTTTTCTTGCCAAACTGCTCTGGCTAGAACTTCCAGTGCAACACCGAATCATAGTGGTGACAGTGGGCATCCTGGTCTTTTTCTTGATCTCAGAGGGAAAGTTGCTAGTCTTTCACCATCGAGAATGGTGTTTGCTGTATGTTTTTCATGGATGCCCTTTATCATGTTGAGGATGTTTCCTTCCATTCCTAGTTTTCTAAGTGCTTTTGTCAAGAATGGGTATTAGATTTTGTCAATGCCTTTTCTGCATTAATTTAGATGATCATGTCCATATTTTTTTTGTCCTTAATACTGTCAATGTGGTGTATTGTACTTATTGATTTTCACATGTTTAAGCTCCCTTGTATACCTGGGATAAATCCCACTTGATCATGGTGTATAATTATCTTGATGTGCTGTTGGATTTGGTTTGCTATATTTTATTGAGGATTTTTGTATCTATATTCATAAGGGATGTTGTTCTGTAGTATTCTTTTCTTTTTATTCTTTTATAGCATTCAGTGTTATCTTTATCTGGCTTTAGTATGAGAGATGTGTTGGCCTCACAGAGTGAGTTGTGAAGTGTTCTCTCCTCTTCAATTTTTTTGGAAGAGTTTGAGTAGAATTGGTATTAATTCTTCTTGCAATATTTGGTTAAATTCCACCTGAAGCAATTTGTTCCTGGGCTTTTCTTTCTTGGGAGGTTTTGGTACTGATTCAATCTCTTTGGTTTGTTGAGATCTTCTATTTCTTCTCAAGTCAGTGTTAGTAGTTTGTATGCTTCTAGGAATTTGTCCATTTCATCTAGGCTGTCTAATTTTTTGATGTACAGTTGTTCATAGTATTATCTTATATTCCTTTATGCTTCTGTGGGGTTGGTAATCATGTCCACCCTTTCACTTCTGAGTTTAGTTACTTGTGTTCTTTCTCTTTTTTCTTTGTCAATCTAGCTAAAGGTTTTTTTTATTTTCTTGATCTTTTCAAAGAATCAACTTTTGGTTTTGTTGATTTTTTCTATTGATTCTTTATTCTCTATTTCATTTAGCTCTGCCCTAATCATTGTTATTTCCTTCCTTCTGCTGATTTTGGTCTTAGTTTGTTCTTTTTCTAGATCCTCCAGTTTTGAGGTTAGGTCTCTGATTTGTGCTCTTTCTTCTTTTTTAATGTGAGCATTTAGAACTATAAATTTCCCTCTCAGCATTGCCTTTGCTGCATTGCATGAGTTTTGGTATGTAGTGTTTTCATTTTCATTCATCTCAAAATGTTTCCTAACTTTCCTTGTGATTTCTTCTTTGACCCATTGTTTGTCTCTGTTCATGAAATATATGTGCTGTGTGATGCTTTTATCTTCCCAGAAGCCCTCTCAGCATCCCTACACCTTATAGGTAAACTGAAGAAACTTCTAGGTCCACCTACACAGTACTCATAAGTCAAAGGAACCAGGAGCACTACCCAAACCCATTAATCTGCTTAGGATGTACTAATGGTCCCTTGCCGTGCTGGACATAGCACAAAGGTAGATACTGAACTCTAGAACTTGTCTCTAGGGACTGGAGGGAGTGATGTTTCCCATGTGGTATGGAATTCCCTCCAAGGCTAGTTTTCTCCAGTCTTACATGGGGTAAATCTCTATGGTCAGGTATGCTAGCCTGGCTCTTGATATACTAATAAAACCATAAAATTTAGAAATATCTTCTATTAAACTACTATCTCACAACTCAATATGACCAGTGATCCTTTTGTTCTAGGTATTATCTCTTACCTCCCTAAAGATTTAAATGAAGTGAGCCAATGGGTAGAAAGTCATGGGGCAACAAGACATGGAAAATGTGAAAACCAATCTGATCTATCAACAGTAGACATCTATTTTTGAGGTGCCTTCCTCATAGTGAATAAAATATGTGCTGGTCTTATCTGCAAACATTTTTTAAATAATAATACCTACTTGTAAGGCCTTAGATTAGAAATACAGTTCAGGTGCAGCCATGGCATAAATTTAATAAAATCTATCCATCTGATAATTTACCTTGGACTTATTTGTGTTATGCTATTATTATATCCAACTAATCTAACCATATAGGTTAAATTAAAAGGTTGCTTCTTGCAATCTGGGGAAGAGAAAATTAGGTTTAACTGTTATCCCATAGAAAATAAGAGTATAAATACTTTCCCTTAATTTATTAGCTAGGTTTTTTTTAATTCAGTCAGATAGTAGATAAGAGGCTGAAGAGTTCCTATTCAATAAATGCCATTAATTTTTAAATTAATAGTCAAAATTCTGTTTTTTATTGTTTGTAGTACTTTGAAAATAATTTTTCAACATTTCTATAGTTTAAATTTCACTAGCCTTCAACAAGTAATTCTTTAAAAATAGTTAAACATAGTAGAAAAATTTTAATTGTCTTTCATCATTTCTCATATGTAATTAACTTTATCAGTGCTTCAAGAATTGAATTGCTGGAATGAAACTATGTTCTATCAAAATTTAGTTAAGGGTGAACAATAAAATATCATTTTGAATTGTTTTTCTGTTTGGCTTTTCTTAGGTATCTGGATATGCTCAAGGACTCAAACCTTATTAAAACTCAGGATGTGTTTACAGTCATCCAGTATATCTCATATAACAGCTATGGGAAGAACATGGCCTGGAATTGGATACAGCTTAACTGGGAATATCTAGTCAACAGGTGGGATGATCAGATAATGGTCTGTTGTTCTCTTTGTTTGATATCATGTACAGGTTTTTTTCTTATTTTCTTGGGTATACTTTCTCTGATAGCTATATTACCTGAAATGCCATATTATCAACAGTAAAAGGCCATGGTATTTTCCTTCCAGAGAAGCAATATACTAGTATTAGGCACAATTCCTTTTCTAGAATTTATTGTCCACAAATGATCTGTAGGATTCTGAGATCTAGAGATATAACCTAATTGCATTGTTTTTAGTTTAGTTATTGTTCTAGTTTGCTAATGCAGAATGCAAAACACCAGAGATGGATAGGCTTTTATAAAACGGGGGTTTATTTCGCTACACAGTTACAGTCTTAAGGCCACAAAACGTCCAAGGTAACACCTCAGCAATCGGGTACCTTCACCAGAGGATGGCCAATGGTGTCCGGAAAACCTCTGTTAGCTAGGAAGGCAGCTGGCGTCTGCTCCAAAGCTCCGGCCTCAAAACGGCTTTCTCCCAGGATGTTCCTTTCCAGCAAGCTTGCTTCTCTTCAAAACATCACTCCCAGCTGCACTCAGTTCCCTCCCCCCACCGCAGTCAGCTCATTTATATAGCTCCACCAATCAAGGCCCACCATGAATGGGCGGGGCCACGCCTCCATGGGAACATCTGATCAAAATCATTACCCACAGCTGGGTGGGGCACATTCCAAGCAAATATAACTAGCACCAAAACGTCTGCCCCCACAAGACTACAAAGACAATGGTATTTGGGGGACACAATACATTCAAACCGGCACAGTTATAAAGCAAATTAACATAATCCTGCCAGTTGTGCTAGATCCCACCCACAATAGGCTTACACCCACAGGAATAGATTACAAGAACATGGCCCTTTCTGGGATACATAACAGCTCCAAACCACTGCAGGTTCTTTGAATAATGCTTAAAAGGGAACTATATTTCCCAGGCAATAGCAGTTTTAAAATGGGATTAGCAAGGACAAGAAAAGAGCAAAATCAAGGGAAGTGATTTGTTTCCAAACTTCTTATTTCTTCAGCCCTATGCAGAAGAAATATTGCTATTCTTGATCCTGATCCTCCAAATATAGTGTAATTTCCATTAAAACTTTATTTATTTGCTAAGGAATAGAAAAGCTATATATACTCCAAATGAAGGTGTAGACATTGGCTAAAATACATTTACTATCTGTAATTCCTCACTAGGAAACAGCCTCTGTTACCCCTCCTGCTCTCTTCTTTCTACCCAGTCAGCCTCATTGCATAGTTGATAATAACGATGAATGCCTTATTAAAAAAGGTCAACTAAAATAACTTTTATTTATTTTCTCTTTTCTCCCCTAAAACTGACCGGCATACCATTGTTTTCATTTGCATTTTTTTTTCCTTTTGAGATCCACAGTATATCTCCAGCCCTGAACCAGGGCTTTGCCGTTTCTATTCTTGTGACTATTGAGTGTAACTGCTCATCCATCTCTGTAAAGATTGGCCTCTGTGTGTGTGTGTGTGTGTGTGTGTGTGCACATGCTTTGTTCATCTGCTTATAATTTTTTCAATGAAATGCTTGGTTTAAAATTAAGTTTAGCTATGAGAATATGCTGTTATCTAGGGGTAATAGTTAATATTATGTGAGATAATACACTCCATTTTGTAAGATGTGTGCCTAATGACATGTACTGTATATTTTGTTGTAATAAAAAACCAGAAAACTATTTCTTTTTTTTTTTTTTAACTTTGTTGTATGTTGCAAGAAATCTGTATAGATGAGACACATGGTTACTTTTAAATTATTGTGGAAAGATAAGTAACTAATGTTCTATTTAGCATATTAAAATGTCACTCCTTTATTGTTTATTAAATGGAGTGTTTCTCAAGGCCTAGTTGAATAGTTACTGGGTGATATATTTCATTTTTAGTTAGTTAATTGTTATACCTATTAAAAATTAAGAAGTAGAAAAAATTAGATCTTTCTGTGTCATAATTTGGCCTTAAAATATATGTATTAAACATAATAAACTCATTTTTTCCTAGAAAAATAAATTGACAAATTATTCCCAGAGCTAGTTCCAAAGCCCTAGACTGCATCTTTTAATGTTTCTTCATAGATTAATGGTCTAATTCTCATGGTCCCAAACATAAAACTGTATGATAAGCACATGCCTGACACAAAAAAAAACACCCGATATTAATTATGATTGGTTTGAATAAGTAGAATGTCACCATGATAATTGGATAAGACAAATTAAAGAGAAACAAGCCAAGCTTCATCCACATATTGCCAAATACTTACTCTCACCTTAAAATAATTAGGCTGCCTTTTAATAAAGCTTTTGTCTTGTGATTTTCATGAAGACTGATGACCACACATTAATGTTCTTGCCAGTTTGAGATTTAACCACAAAGTCCCAAAGACACTTCAGAAATTATTCTTTGCTTATGTTTCTTCCACTAAACTCTTAGATGAAACTGTGAAGTTGAATGAAGCCAGTAAGACAATAGCATGGTGTGATAAAGTTTGATGTTAGTTTATGATTGTAGATGAAAAATTAAGTCAATGGGACATGACTGAAACCATTTAAAAGCTATACCATAAATGAAATAATTTAATAAGCACTTAATTAAAGGTTTTGTGTGCATCAAAATAATTCCTTTTGGACATCATAGTAATACTTATATAAATATTAAGTCCAAGAAGATGATTTTTATAACTATTTTTTGAAATATTTAATATATTATTAAGTTCTTATTTCAAATTTAAAAGTGACCAATAGTAAAGAACATTGACATATTTTTCCCTTCTTTTCTACATTTTATAAGATATTGGTATCTTGGAATGAGCATATTTTGTTCTTACATTTCTTATTCTAGTAGTTGCACACTTTATTCAATCTAGACATTGCTAGTTCCCAAATAAGTCCTTTAATTTTTAGACACCAAGAACAAAAGAAGAAAGAGAATATTATAAAAATTATAGGAGGCGGGGCAAGATGGCAGACTGGTGAGCTGTATGTTTTAGTTACTCCTCCAGGAAAGTAGGTAAAAAGCCAGGAACTGCGTGGACTGGACACCACAGAGCAATCTGTCTTTGGGCATACTTCATACAACACTCATGAAAACGTGGAACTGCTGAGATCAGCGAAATCTGTAAGTTTTTGCGGCCAGGGGACCCGCGCCCCTCCCTGCCAGGCTCAGTCCCGGGGGAGGAGGGGCTGTCAGCTCCAGGAAGGAGAAGGGAGAATTGCAGTGGCTGCTCTCATCGGAAACTCATTCTACTGATTCAAACTCCAACCATAGATAGACTGAGGCCAGACACCAGAGACTCTGAGAGCAGCCAGCCCAGCAGAGAGGAGACGGGCATAGAAGGAAAACAACACGAGAAGCTCCAAAGTAAAAGCAGAGGATTTTTGGAGTTCTGGTGAACACAGAAAGGGGAAGGGCGGAGATCAGGCCTTGAGGCGCATATGCAAATCCCGAAGCAAGGCTGATCTCTCTGCCCAGGGCACCTTTCCTTAATGGCCCTGGTTGCTTTGTCTATTAGCATTTCAATAACCCATTAGATCTCTGAGGAGGGCCGTTTTTTTTTTTTTTTTTTTTTTTTTTTTTTTTTTTTTAAATCCTTTTTGCTTTTTCTAAAACAATTACTCTAAGAAGCTCAATACAGAAAGCTTCAAAGAATTGAAATTTGGGCAAGTCAAGTCAAGAGCAGAAATAAAAGAGCTCTGAGACAAAAGGCAATAATCCAGTGGCTGAGAAAATTCACTAAACAACACAACTTCCCAAGAAAAGGGGGGTGTCCGCTCACAGCCACCATCCTGGTGGACAGGAAACACTCCTGCCCATCGCCAGCCCCATAGCCCAGAGCTGCCCCAGACAACCCAGTGTGACGGAAGTGCTTCAAATAACAGGCACACACCACAAAACTGGGCGTGGACATTAGCCTTCCCTGCAACCTCAGCTGAATGTCCCAGAGCTGGGAAGGGGGAGCAGTGTGAATTAACAGAGCCCCATTCAGCCATCATTTGAGCAGACTGGGAGCCTCCCAACACAGCCCAGCAGCCCAGAACTGCCCTGGGGGGACGGCACTCACCTGTGACATAGCACAGTCATCCCTCAACAGAGGACCCGGGGTGCACAGCCTGGAAGAGGGGCCCACTTGCAAGTCTCAGGAGCCATACGCCAATACCAAAGACTTGTGGGTCAGTGGCAGAGACAAACTGTGGCAGGACTGAACTGAAGGATTAGACTATTGCAGTAGCTTTAAAACTCTAGGATCATCAGGGAGATTTGATTGTTAGGGCCACCCCCCCTCCCCGACTGCCCAGAAACACGCCCCACATACAGGGCAGGCAACACCAACTACACACGCAAGCTTGGGACACCAATTGGGCCCCACAAGACTCACTCCCCCACTCACCAAAAAGGCTAAGCAGGGGAGATCTGGCTTGTGGAGAACAGGTGGCTCGTGGACGCCACCTGCTGGTTAGTTAGAGAAAGTGTACTCCACGAAGCTGTAGATCTGATAAATTAGAGATAAGGACTTCAACTGGTCTACAAAACCTAAAAGAACCCTATCAAGGACAGCAAATGCCACGAGGCCAAAAACAACAGAAAATTATAAAGCATATGAAAAAACCAGACGATATGGATAACCCAAGCCCAAGCACCCAAATCAAAAGACCAGAAGAGACACACCTAGAGCAGCTACTCAAAGAACTAAAGACGAACAATGAGACCCTAGTACGGGATATGAAGGAAATCAAGAAGACCCTAGAAGAGCATAAAGAAGACATTGCAAGACTAAATAAAAAAATGGATGATCTTATGGAAATTAAAGAAACTGTTGACCAAATTAAAAAGATTCTGGACACTCATAGTACAAGACTAGAGGAAGTTGAACAACGAATCAGTGACCTGGAAGATGACAGAATGGAAAATGAAAGCATAAAAGAAAGAATGGGGAAAAAAATTGAAAAACTCGAAATGGACCTCAGGGATATGATAGATAATATGAAGCGTCCGAATATAAGACTCATTGGTGTCCCGGAAGGGGAAGAAAAGGGTAAAGGTCTAGGAAGAGTATTCAAAGAAATTGTTGGGGAAAACTTCCCAAATCTTCTAAACAACATAAATACACAAATCATAAATGCTCAGCGAACTCCAAATAGAATAAATCCAAATAAACCCACTCCGAGACATATACTGATCACACTGTCAAACATAGAAGAGAAGGAGCAAGTTCTGAAAGCAGCAAGAGAAAAGCAATTCACCACATACAAAGGAAACAGCATAAGACTAAGTAGTGACTACTCAGCAGCCACCATGGAGGCGAGAAGGCAATGGCACGATATATTTAAAATTCTGAGAGAGAGGAATTTCCAGCCAAGAATACTTTATCCAGCAAAGCTCTCCTTCAAATTTGAGGGAGAGCTTAAATTTTTCACAGACAAACAAATGCTGAGAGAATTTGCTAACAAGAGACCTGCCCTACTGGAGATACTAAAGGGAGCCCTACAGACAGAGAAACAAAGACAGGACAGAGAGACTTGGAGAAAGGTTCAGTACTAAAGAGATTCGGTATGGGTACAATAAAGGATATTAATAGAGAGAGGGAAAAATATGGCAAACATAATCCAAAGGATAAGATGGCCGATTCAAGAAATGCCTTCACGGTTTTAACGTTGAATGTAAATGGATTAAACTCCCCAATTAAAAGATATAGATTCGCAGAATGGATCAAAAAAAATGAACCATCAATATGTTGCATACAAGAGACTCATCTTAGACACAGGGACACAAAGAAATTGAAAGTGAAAGGATGGAAAAAAATATTTCATGCAAGCTACAGCCAAAAGAAAGCAGGTGTAGCAATATTAATCTCAGATAAAATAGACTTCAAATGCAGGGATGTTTTGAGAGACAAAGAAGGCCACTACATACTAATAAAAGGGGCAATTCAGCAAGAAGAAATAACAATCGTAAATGTCTATGCACCCAATCAAGGTGCCACAAAATACATGAGAGAAACATTGGCAAAACTAAAGGAAGCAATTGATGTTTCCACAATAATTGTGGGAGACTTCAACACATCACTCTCTCCTATAGATAGATCAACCAGACAGAAGACCAATAAGGAAATTGAAAACCTAAACAATCTGATAAATGAATTAGATTTAACAGACATCTACAGGACATTACATCCCAAATCACCAGGATACACATACTTTTCTAGTGCTCACGGAACTTTCTCCAGAATAGATCATATGCTGGGACATAAAACAAGCCTCAAGAAATTTAAAAAGATTGAAATTATTCAAAGCACATTCTCTGACCACAATGGAATACAATTAGAAGTCAATAACCATCAGAGACTTAGAAAATTCACAAATACCTGGAGGTTAAACAACACACTCCTAAACAATCAGTGGGTTAAAGAAGAAATAGCAAGAGAAATTGCTAAATATATAGAGACGAATGAAAATGAGAACACAACATACCAAAACCTATGGGATGCAGCAAAAGCAGTGCTAAGAGGGAAATTTATAGCACTAAACGCATATATTAAAAAGGAAGAAAGAGCCAAAATCAAAGAACTAATGGATCAACTGAAGAAGCTAGAAAATGAACAGCAAACCAATCCTAAACCAAGTAGAAGAAAAGAAATAACAAGGATTAAAGCAGAAATAAATGACATAGAGAACAAAAAAACAATAGAAAGGATAAATATCACCAAAAGTTGGTTCTTTGAGAAGATCAACAAGATTGACAAGCCCCTAGCTAGACTGACAAAATCAAAAAGAGAGAAGACCCATATAAACAAAATAATGAATGAAAAAGGTGACATAACTGCAGATCCTGAAGAAATTAAAAAAATTATAAGAGGATATTATGAACAACTGTATGGCAACAAACTGGATAATGTAGAAGAAATGGACAATTTCCTGGAAACATATGAACAACCTAGACTGACCAGAGAAGAAATAGAAGACCTCAACCAACCCATCACAAGCAAAGAGATCCAATCAGTCATCAAAAATCTTCCCACAAATAAATGCCCAGGGCCAGATGGCTTCACAGGGGAATTCTACCAAACTTTCCAGAAAGAACTGACACCAATCTTACTCAAACTCTTTCAAAACATTGAAAAAAATGGAACACTACCTAACTCATTTTATGAAGCTAACATCAATCTAATACCAAAACCAGGCAAAGATGCTACAAAAAAGGAAAACTACCGGCCAATCTCCCTAATGAATATAGATGCAAAAATCCTCAACAAAATACTTGCAAATCGAATCCAAAGACACATTAAAAAAATCATACACCATGACCAAGTGGGGTTCATTCCAGGCATGCAAGGATGGTTCAACATCAGAAAAACAATCAATGTATTACAACACATTAAAAACTCGAAAGGGAAAAATCAATTGATCATCTCAATAGATGCTGAAAAAGCATTTGACAAAATCCAACATCCCTTTTTGATAAAAACACTTCAAAAGGTAGGAATTGAAGGAAACTTCCTCAACATGATAAAGAGCATATATGAAAAACCCACAGCCAGCATAGTACTCAATGGTGAGAGACTGAAAGCCCTCCCTCTAAGATCAGGAACAAGACAAGGATGCCCGCTGTCACCACTGTTATTCAACATTGTGCTGGAAGTGCTAGCCAGGGCAATCCGGCAAGACAAAGAAATAAAAGGCATCCAAATTGGAAAAGAAGAAGTAAAACTGTCATTGTTTGCAGATGATATGATCTTATATCTAGAAAACCCTGAGAAATCAACGATACACCTACTAGAGCTAATAAACAAATTTAGCAAAGTAGCGGGATACAAGATTAATGCACATAAGTCAGTAATGTTTCTATATGCTAGAAATGAACAAACTGAAGAGACACTCAAGAAAAAGATACCATTTTCAATAGCAACTAAAAAAATCAAGTACCTAGGAATCAACTTAACCAAAGATGTAAAAGACCTATACAAAGAAAACTACATAACTCTACTAAAAGAAATAGAAGGGGACCTTAAAAGATGGAAAAATATTCCATGTTCATGGATAGGAAGGCTAAATGTCATTAAGATGTCAATTCTACCCAAACTCATCTACAGATTCAATGCAATCCCAATCAAAATTCCAACAACCTACTTTGCAGACTTGGAAAAGCTAGTTATCAAATTTATTTGGAAAGGGAAGATGCCTCGAATTGCTAAAGACACTCTAAAAAAGAAAAACGAAGTGGGAGGACTTACACTCCCTGACTTTGAAGCTTATTATAAAGCCACAGTTGCCAAGACAGCATGGTACTGGCACAAAGATAGACATATAGATCAATGGAATCGAATTGAGAATTCAGAGATAGACCCTCAGATCTATGGCCGACTGATCTTTGATAAGGCCCCCAAAGTCACCGAACTGAGCCATAATGGTCTTTTCAACAAATGGGGCTGGGAGAATTGGATATCCATATCCAAAAGAATGAAAGAGGACCCCTACCTCACCCCCTACACAAAAATTAACTCAAAATGGACCAAAGATCTCAATATAAAAGAAAGTACCATAAAACTCCTAGAAGATAATGTAGGAAAACATCTTCAAGACCTTGTATTAGGAGGCCACTTCCTAGACTTTACACCCAAAGCACAAGCAACAAAAGAGAAAATAGATAAATGGGAACTCCTCAAGCTTAGAAGTTTCTGCACCTCAAAGGAATTTCTCAAAAAGGTAAAGAGGCAGCCAACTCAATGGGAAAAAATTTTTGGAAACCATGTATCTGACAAAAGACTGATATCTTGCATATACAAAGAAATCCTACAACTCAATGACAATAGTACAGACAGCCCAATTATAAAATGGGCAAAAGATATGAAAAGACAGTTCTCTGAAGAGGAAATACAAATGACCAAGAAACACATGAAAAAATGTTCAGCTTCACTAGCTATTAGAGAGATGCAAATTAAGACCACAATGAGATACCATCTAACACCGGTTAGAATGGCTGCCATTAAACAAACAGGAAACTACAAATGCTGGAGGGGATGTGGAGAAATTGGAACTCTTATTCATTGTTGGTGGGACTGTATAATGGTTCAGCCACTCTGGAAGTCAGTCTGGCAGTTCCTTAGAAAACTAGAGATAGAGCTACCATTCGATCCAGCGATTGCACTCCTCGGTATATACCCGGAAGATCGGAAAGCAGTGACACGAACAGATATCTGCACGCCAATGTTCATAGCAGCATTATTCACAATTGCCAAGAGATGGAAACAACCCAAATGTCCTTCAACAGATGAGTGGATAAATAAAATGTGGTATATACACACGATGGAATACTACGCGGCAGTAAGAAGGAACGATCTGGTGAAACATATGACAACATGGATGAACCTTGAAGACATAATGCTGAGCGAAATAAGCCAGGCACAAAAAGAGAAATATTATATGCTACCACTAATGTGAACTTTGAAAAATGTAAAACAAATGGTTTATAATGTAGAATGTAGGGGAACTAGCAGTAGAGAGCAATTAAGGAAGGGGGAACAATAATCCAGGAAGAACAGATAAGCTATTTAACGTTCTGGGGATGCCCAGAAATGACTATGGTCTGTTAATTTCTGATGGTTGTAGTAGGAACAAGTTCACTGAAATGTTGCTATATTATGTAACTTTCTTGGGGTAAAGTAGGAACATGTTGGAAGTTAAGCAGTTATCTTAGGTTAGTTGTCTTTTTCTTACTCCCTTGCTATGGTCTCTTTGAAATGCTCTTTTATTGTATGTTTGTTTTCTTTTTAACTTTTTTTTTCATACAGGTGATTTGAAAAAAGAAGGGAAAGTTAAAAAAAAAAAAAAAAAATTATAGAAGGTTACTGAAAAAAATTGTTTTATTATCTGCAATTAGCAGACTTTCCTTGAATCTATGTAATGTTGTCATTATAGCAACTTAAGTGTGATTTTCTTTAAAATTCCCATTTTCTTATTATAGAGAGATATGTTTTGTTCAAAAAACATATAAGCAAAAAATAAGAATGCAAAAATCAGCTGTAATCCCACCACCTAAAAATAAATCCTGTTGTCATGTTACTCTTTTTCCTTGAGTCATTGTTCTGTGACCATTTACTTGTTTATTTACAGAAAGAGTAGCTCGTACATATGGTTTTATAACCTACCTGTTTTACATAATCCTATATTATTAATGTCTTTTCAAGTCTTTATGTATGCTCTCTCAATGCTATTTTTAATGGTTTTATAGTATTTTAATGTGTAACTGTATCTTAGTTTATTTAACCAATCCCTAACTGCTGGACAGACAATAGAATTGTTTCCAACTTTTCACTACTAAAATAATGTTGATGAACAAAATCTTTGAAACTGTATCTCTTTGTTCTTGCTGAATGTCCTTGAAAATTTCCTTAGGATACAATCCTAGAAGTAATATGCTGGGTTAAATGATGCATTCATTTTTAGGATTTCTGATTAATGTTACAGAACTGCCATCCAGAAAAATGTTATTAGTAACTGCATATTTTTCTAATCCTCATCAATACTCAGTGTTGTCATTTTAAAATATCTTTGCTAATTGAATAGATGAAAAATATCTCATGTTAAATTATCATTTTCTCATCTAGTAAGTATTATGGACCCCCTTCTATGGGTTAGGCATTTTTCTTGGTATTGGGATACGATAGTGAGGAGAAAGACTTGGATCTCTGTCCTCATTGTTTAGAGTATAGTGACTGAGAACAATATTAAGTAAAGAATCACACAAATACATGTATTTAGAACTGTAGTAATTGCTGATAGAATAGGTTCAAGGTAATGCTGAAAGACTATAAAGGGGGAACTGACCAAGTCAAGAGAATTTGGAGGTAAGGGCTGATGATGCTTGAGCTGAGTTCTGAAGGAAGGGCAGGAGTTAATTAGAAGTTAATTAGATGAATGAGGATAAGAATTCCTGCCTGAAGACCTGCCATGGAGAAAGAGGGCAGTAAGTGCCAATCCTTTCAATCAAGTTAAGATTTTTGCTTTTGTTCTAAGAGTTATGGTGAGTCATTAGAGAGTTTTAAGTAAGAAAGTGAAATGATCAATTTTACTTTGAGTAGAAAGCTCTGGTGGTAAGATGAAGCACAGACTTAGGTGGGGCAAACGAGTTAGAGGGCTATTGTGGAAGTCCCAGCAAAAGATGGTGGTAATAAGTCAGGCCCTCCAAGGGGGGCTTGCCCTCATTAAGCTTATCTCTCTAATAGCAAAGCTAAGTCTTGTTATGACTTTGTTAAGAGTCACCCCCAGAGAACCTCTTTTGTTGTTCAGATGTGGCCTGAATCTCTAAGCCAACTCTGCAGATTAACTCATGTGGGTCATGACTCCGCAGAGTGTAAGTTCCCCCTGAAAAGGGGGAAAATAAATGAAACAAAATAAAGTTTCAGTGGCTAAGATATTTCAAATAAAGTCGAGAGGTCATTCTGGAGGTTATTCTTATGCATTATACAGGTATTTCTTTTTAGTTTCTAGTGTATTAGAATACCCAGAAGGAAATTCCTGAACCTGTTGAACTGTAATTCAGTAATCTTGATTCTTGATGATGATTGTATAACTGTATAACTTTTATCATGTGACCATGTGATTGTGAAAACCTTGTGACTAACACTCCCTGGATCCAGTGTATGGGCAGATGAGTAATAAAATAAAAATGGAAAAGTATATAAATAATAGTGGGGGATAAGGGGTATGGGATGATTTAGGTGTTCTTTTGTATTTTTATCTTTATTTTTAATTTTTTTAAATTTTTATTATATTTTGGGGGTAATGAAAATGTTCTAAAATTGATTGTGGTGATGAATGCACAACTATATTATGATATTGTGAGCCACTGATTGGACACTTTGGATGGATTATATGGTGTATGAATATAGCTCAATAAAACTGCATTTAAAAAAAACCTATGAAAACTACCAAATGACCTATATCCCTGAAATAAAGTGGGGTACAAGTCTGAAAAAAAAATAGGTGGTAGAATGGATTATGGATGTGGTGGTAAAGATGAAGAAATAAGAACAATAACATTTAGAACTTGATGGTAGATTGGAAATGAGAGAGGAAAGTGATGTAACAAGGATAATGCCTAGGTTTCTAGAAAAGATAAGGTTTGCAGAGGGAGAAACATGAGTTCAGTTTGGAAAATATGTTGTTTGTGAGACTCTTTTAAGACATGCAAGTGGTGATTTTATAAAGGAGGTTATGATCCCCTGTTAAATACTATTTTAAATTTGAATAAATTGAAGACTGAAAAAAGTCCTTTATATTTATTGGCATAAAAGCCATTAAATTCGAGAAAGAGTTTTTCAGTCGAGTAATGGGGTCAAAACCCAAAACGAAGCAAACTGACAAATGAATCAGTGATAAGGAGACAGAGCCAAGAAATGTAGAGAAATCTCTTGAGAAATTTGACTGTCAATGGGGAGGGCAAAAGAAAAGATAATGAGACAGATGTTGATCAAAGGACGGGTGCCCCTCTTTTTTTTATGTGAAAAATATTTTACCATAATTAATATATTTAAAAGCTGATGAGACAGACCCAGTGGAGAATGAAAGATTTGCCATATGAGAGAAAAAAAAATTCAAAGAAAAGTAGGGAGGAATAGAACCAAAGCACAGGTGACAGGAGAAGGGTGTGTCATGTCTATTGGTATGTTTGAAGCTAAAAGATGTAAGAGTTACTATGAATTTTCTCTGTCAAGGAGAAGTCAAGATCATCTTTGAAAAGAAGGAGGGAAGAGAAAGAGTGAGTGGAAGGTGGAAAAGAGTGAAAACGTTTGAAAAAGGCAATTCGAAGAGGAAGAGAATGAATTTGCCAGGGTAATGTAGGAGGACTTTTAGTGTGGAGGGACCATTTAAGATTGTTGTGCATGAATTTATAGTTCAATAATATGGAGAAAGTTGAGTGACCTCCCTTGGCAAAACTTGTCACCTGGTGCAAACCAGAGAAAATGGGCAGTTGATTCCATCCAAAGCTGGGGTTTTGCTAGACATAAAGGATTAAAATACAAGGAGCTTTAGGCACAAATTTTATTAAAAAGGGACAATGTACTAGAAAATAGATGCCTTAGGGTCTTGCATTTTGGATAATGATTGATTGACAGAAAGGATGAATGACATAGTGGACTTAAATTCAGTAGTGTTGGTAACCAGAGTGGGTATCGGAACTAGTACACTGAGAATCATAGTCAATTACTAGAACATTTCATCTTTTTCCCACTGGTACATTTTCACTTTATATTTCTTCTGTAAACTGCTGATTCAGTCCTTTGCTAATTTCATGTTGGTATATTTCTCCCAGTTACCAATTTGTAAGGGTTCTTTATATAGAGAAAGCATTTGCCCTTTTATCATATATGTTACAACTATTGTTCCCCACTTAGTTTTTTACTTTATTTTTATTTGTAGAGGACTTTTTGTATAAAGCTTTTAAATTTGTATGCAATGCACCTTATTATTTTTATCTTCATGGTTTCTTCTTTTGCTCTGTGGTGATTCTTTCTAAGGTAATTTTATTGAAATATATTCACATACCATACAATCATCCAAAGTGTACGGTTGTTCACAATTTCATCGTAGAGTTGTGTGTTCAACACCACAACCAATTTTTGAACATTTTCATCGCTCCAAAAAATAAAAAATAAAAATGGAAATAAAAAGTGAAAGTAAGAAAGAACACTCAAAGTATCCCATATCTTGGTAATTTTTTAATGTAAATTTTCTCCTACTGCTTGCTCATCTCTCTACATATTTTCTTCTATTTCTCCCTAGCATTCCAAGGGTTTAGGTTTTATACAAAAAATTTTGTGGTTGTTTCTCTTGCACTGCAATTAGTTGAGATAGGATTTTTGACCATAAACACAACCATTTGTATTATGGTCTGTAGGGAAGCTTCTGATACTTGCTCTTAAGAAGTGAAATAGCAAAAGGGGTGGGAATAGAATATCATCTCTACAAATTCTATTTTGGCACTTACTTCAGGCATCTTTGTTTAGACAAGTTAATACAGATCACAACCCTGAACATGCAATTAGCTAACAAAGCTTTTGAAATGAGAATTAATATCCATATTCAAACTTCAGGAAGATGTAGGAAATGTATCATGTGTTAGTTAGGGTAAAGTTTAAGCTGCAGTAACAGAAACTCATAAATACAGAGACTTAAAAACAAAGGTAATTTCTCACTCAGGCTGGAATCCTGAAGTAAGCAGTCCAAGTTTTAACGTGGCTATGCTCCAACAGACAATTCAGGCTTTGAAATTACTTCCCTTTTATAACTCAACCATCTCCTTGAACATCATCCTGTCTGGTGACAAGCTGGCTCCCTGGTACTTCCATGTTCCAAACTGGGGGAGGAGGAAAGAAAAGTAGTCTGAGGCAACAGTTTCCCTTTATTTGAGTGAAGAGGCTGAGGTTGCACATATCACTTCTGTTTGTGTTCTGTTTGATAAGAATTGGGTCATATGTTTACACCTCTCTGTGAAATGTAGTCTCTAGCTGGGTGCTTATGTGTATGGGGAAAAAAAGAACAGACTTGGGGAATACAACTAGCAGTCTGCTACACCTAGGAAAGTGGTGTGAATCTGTCTACAAAAAGAAGTACAGAATTTCTCCTGACAAGAATTAAGTGTACAATGTTATTTCCAGTGTTTTTTTTTACTTTGACAATTAATTTTTAAAAACTCATAGAATAAAAAAGAAATATCTGCATCTAGAGAAAATATTTAAAGTTCTAGGCACTTATACTCCCTTTTACTGCCCTAAATTTCTCTTCAGATATACACTCAATGACAGAAACCTTGGTCGGATTGTCACGATAGCAGAACCATTCAACACTGAACTACAACTCTGGCAGGTATGAAGATAAATTACTCTATAATCCTTGCCCAGGAAGAAATCAAATTAAACTCTTTTTTCAAACAGAAATGGTATTTTGTCCATTCAAATCACAGAAGACATGAAAGAGAAATAATACTTGTATTTAATAAAATGCACACATTTTTCTTGTGAACTTGAAAAAAATCCGGTAACCAAGAAACAAACTTTTAAAGCTGAGAAACGTGAGGCCTTGGGAGGGGTAGAAGGTTATATGAGACCATTGAGCAGAACCATCATTCCACAAACCAGATTTGGCAGGGAACACCTTGGCGAATGCACAGAAGATATAGAAACCAGCAGAAGCAGAAGTGGGCAAGCAACCTCTGCTATGCTACTCTCTGTCTCCAACCTGTCAAGCCCTTTTGGCTTGATATTTTGCCAGGAGTCCAAAAGTCATGGGTAATGATTGCTAATCTGAATGAGATGGACTAAATCTGAATGAGGGACCAAGAGGTGTATTTCAATGTTGTGAAATGATACTCAATTTCCAGGGAGGGAGGAAACAAATCCAGATTGCAGCTGAAATTCTTGAAGAACAATTTGGCTTAAAATGACTTTCCTAACTATTTCCCTTTCTTTTCTAGATGGAGAGCTTTTTTGCAAAATACCCAGAAGCTGGAGCAGGAGAAAAACCTAGGAAACAAGTGCTTGAAACAGTGAAAAACAATATTGAGTGGCTAAAACAAAATAGAAACACCATCAGAGAATGGTTTTTTGATTTACCTCGTTTAAGTTAATGTGTTCAAATATCATATTTTAATTTTGTGAATCTATTGTTTATCCTATTAAGCATTTGGCGGCCTGATTATAAGCACTATGGAGGGAGTCTTATATACAGATGCTGCTTTTCTGTTTATATGCCTTGCAAAGCTTTTCAACTGTTCCTCTTTTTGTTATGATGAAAGGTACTAATAGAGTCTTTAATATACTCAGGGATTTCCTCTAAGTGTACTTCATAGGACATTCTTCACCAACTAAAGAGAATTTAACAGTCATTTTAATGTCTTTAAATATCATTCTTTATGTATCTTAAATCTGTGAAAATAGAACACTTTGGTCTTAGCTTTACATTTTTAGTACCAAAGAAACACCACTTAATCTTCTTTCTTGATTGATTTTTCAAGTTTAAATACCATTACTTGAGGGACCAATATTACCATTTTAATCTTTATTTTATTATTCCGAGTTATACAGACCTAATATCATTTTATTCACATGTCTTACGATTTTAAATGCTACCAAAGTAACTTGGCCTTAAATTTTACTCAAAGACAGCATGAATTAGCCAAAGAAATGTCTGACTATTACCTTTGCTCCTACAAAATCAACAAGAGAACTCTCCTCTCCTTTTTAAAATAAATATGAATTGTTACCTGGAAAAAATTTATTGTTTTACTGTATCACTTTACTTTTGATTAAAAATGGCTGCAGTGTTCTCCAAATAATTTAACATGTCACAAATATGATTCAAGAAACCTGGTCTTTTTCATGCGTGGTACTCAGTCATCTTGCTCCAATCCCTACAAATCTCCTTCAAATATGCTATGAAATTAGAGGGAGTGTAGTACTTAACTCTGCTTCATGGATTTTAGAAGAAAATGGTTAAATAATTGGAAAGTGGTCAGGAAAGAGAAAGGCTGATTATTCCATAAAACTACATGGAATTAGAACTTGACTGACCTCACCTTGCAATCCAACTGTGAAAATGGGGAAACCCATGGACGTCTCCAGCATGACTCTGCATATCTGAGGCTGTAGCTTCTTATAGGTAACAAGTTTCATATATAAATCCTTAGATCTAAATCCATACAGAACAGCAGTTATCAAATTTATATGCATGACTTGATTAAAGACATCAATTTCATAGAAGCTGGTGGCAAGAATGTATTTAATATGGCACTTGATGCCTAGTAGATCTACAACGTAAGTCCAATAAGTGGTAAAGATAGTAAATCACTATGTTCCAATATGTTATCTCTGGAAAATCCAAATTTATTTGGAACCTTCAGAAGTATAAGGTAACTTAAGATTGGCTTGATGAGAATTGAAGCACATGAGAACAACCAAAATCTAAGCTATGACTTTATTTACACAACAATGTGCCCTAAACATGTGATCTGAAACTCTGTAAATTTCCTTACTGTTTCTTAATTATCACGTCTCAATCCACAAAACTTTTAAAAGATTAAAAGAAAGAAATTTCTAGAAAACAAAATCAGTATTATTTTCAATTACTTAAAAAGAAAAAACACAGTAATACCATAAATCATCAGGGAAAATCCACTATCTTCATGGGGATTAACATCCTAACTTCAAATTCTGACCACAATCAGAACCAGTACTTGAAGTCTGTGTATTGTTTTAAGTGAATAAACGAGGAAGTGGGCAGTGGGATGATTTATTCTTCTGCTGTAGGTAATAAATACGTATTTTAAAGAAAAATGTAAGCTTGAGGGAGATGGTAAGTAAAAACATCTACAATTAGCCTACAAGTCATTTTTTATCCCATTTCTTTTTGTCATTCTGTTTCATTCCATTTCCAGCACTAAAAATGAGGATGAATTATTTAATTCTCTTATGCCACATGAAAATGAACTGTGTGCACTGTGTCATAATAACTCCACTAGTCCCTTGGGTCCTTCTCAAGCAGTATCTGGTTTTTAAAAACCTGATGACCATCAACTTTAAAGAATTCTGGAAGAAATGATAAGCAAAGTCTTGCAACAAAAAGTTGGGCCAGGCTGCTATGGCCTCTCCCCTAGTCAGCCTACTCCTGTCCTCAAGATCATTGTTAATGCACCCACACAAATATAGTCTAGGAGTTCAAATAATAAACCATGAGCATGAAACTGACAGACAAGAAAAGTCTAAGAAGCAGAAGTATATAGCTGGTTGGTGACATGTTAGTCTAAGAATAGGGTAAGAGCAAAACTCTGTAACAGTAATTCTCAAAGGTCACTGGGGGATGAGGAGAAAGGAGCAGAAAAGGAATTAGAATCACCAATGAAACTTTCCAAACCATGGCTGCATAATAATCATAACAAACCCTTTTGTGCCGAGCACTGTTTCAAACACTAGTACTTCATATACATTAATTTTCGCATTTAATCTTTACAAAAACCCTATGCAGCAGGCACTGCTAATTATCCCCATTTTACGGATGGAGGAACTTGAGATAGAACATTACAAATTTGGCCAAGGCCATAAAAGTAGTATCTGGCACTAAACAGTATATGAACCCCAGCAGTTTATCCCCAGAGCTTATGTAGTTAACCACTATGTTGTGGTAGAAATATGAGCTTTGAAATTAGAGGGGCCTGGGTTTGAATTTCAATTACTTAGTTGCTGAGTACCTGTATTACTTAGGATTCTTTAGGGAAACAGAATCAACAAGAGATATCTAAATAAAAAATCTTATAAAAGTGTATCACGCTTCTGTGGAACTGTGGAGATGCACAAGTCCAAATTCCATAGGGCAAGCAGCAAACTGGCAACTCCAACGAAGGTGTTCAATGAACGTCTCAGGCAGTGAACTGGCAACTTCAATGAACTCCTCAGGAAACGAACCGGGAACATCGATGAACTCCTCAGGAAACGCTTCACTGATTAGCTAAAGAAGTGAAAGTCCTCTATCTCTCTTCAACTGATTGGATTAAATCCAGCTGATTGAATTCTCTCATTGTAGAAGACATGCCCTTTGTTGATGTAATCAGTCACAGCTGCATCCAAATTGACTGATGATTTAATAAACCAGCTTTCTGGTTTATTAACCAGCCACAAATATCATTGCAATAACAGGCCAGTGCTTTGCTTGAACAGACACCTGGGCACCATCACCTGGCCAAGTTGACACATGAACCTAACCATCACAGTACCCTTAACTTGTCTGCTGCTCAGTTTCTTCATCTGTAAAGTGTGAATAAACATAGTAACTGTCCAATGGGTTGTTGTGGAAAGTAAATGCAAAAATGCATAAAAAGAACCTGGAAGAAAACAGTTACTCAATAAATGTTAGCTGCTATTATTGTTATTATTATTATAATACCTCCCAGTCTCCACTTAAGATACTAGTTTGGAGAATATAATAAACTTAGGTTCAAGAATAACTAAACCTAAGCAGCTGAAGGCACTGAAGACATGTAATGAAGACATGACTATGCTATTGTTCACAAAGTGTCACTGGCCCTCTCTGGGAAAAGATTCTATTTTCTCACCCCATCTGCTGCCAGCATGGGTATGTGACTTGCCTGGGCCAGTGAAATATGAGAGAAAGTGATGTCTGTCAGTTTCAGGCAGAAATATCCAGAGCCAGCACATGGTTTGCCGTGTTCTCCATTTTTCTTCTGCCATCTTCTATGCTCCTCCATCTTCTATCTCAAGATTAGCAGACATCTTCTTACAGGCCAAATATGGCCCTTGACCTGATTTTGTAAGGCCTGCAAGATTAAAACAGTTTTTACATTTTAAATGGTTGAAAAAATCAAAAAATATTTCATGATATGAGAAAATTATATGAAATTCAAATGTGGCCCTAAATAAAGTTTTATTGGAACCCAACCATATTCATTCATTTATGTATTGTCTGTGACTACCTTCCTGCTACAATAGCAGTGCTGAATAGTTACAACACAGATCTTATGGCCTATAAATTCTAAAATATTTACCATCTGGCCCTTTACAAAGTTTGCCTTTCCCTGCTCTATCTCATGTTTACTCCTTCCTTCCTTTGGTTTTCAATACTTTCCCCCACTTTTTTCTTCTTCTATATGCTAAGCCAGGTCTCTCAGTCTCCCAGTCTCTCAGTCTCTCACTGCTGACACTATGGGCCTAATGTGACTTTGCTGTGGAGGGCTGTCCTATACATGGTAGAATATTTAGCAACCTCTATTCACTCTATCCAGAGACAGTAGCACCTCTCCCTACCAAGAATGTCTCCAGACAATGCCAAATATTCTTTGGGGTGCCATATCACTCTGGTTGAGAACCACTGCCCAGCCTTAAGCTGTGAATAGATGCTGCAAGCCTTAGCTGTAAGTGAGGAGAATGCTGCTGACTTAAAGCAGAGCCCTGCCTGAGGTTATAGAAATTGAAGGACCAAGAGAAGGAAAAGAAGTTTGGGGAAAGGTGTGATAATCAAGAGAACATTGGATAAGATACTCATTCATTCACATAAAAAATATTTATAGAATGTCTGTTATATGACAAGCATTGTTTCAGTTACTAATTGTTCTAGATTTGGGAGTGGATTTAGAAGACAACTGGAAGAAAAATTAAGCCAAGAGGGCAATGGAGATAGATAGGCCAAGGGTAACGTGGGAATGCATTGGCTAAAATCAGCAATTGACAATATTTTGAATCAATACTCTATTTAGGGAGACCTTAAGTAATAACATTTGCCACACACATAAATAAAATGTTCATGAACTAGTAGAAATTTAGGCTGTCTTGTTTAAAATTGTGCTAGATACTGTCTATTAGCACTGGGCCACCTTCTGTTTCCCTGTCCTCCCATATTGCCGGGTCTGGGATGCTTGCTAAAGACAGCACAACCCAGGCTTCCACACAATTTAGGTTCTGCAAAGGATATGCACTTGTATGAGATTTGGAAGAAAAAGAGAGAAGAGGCCATTTTTCCTATCCATGACAGTGCAAGTGAAAGCAGTCTCTGGTGCAGATATGAGATAGCAGCCTTTGAATTCCACATAGTTGCCATTCACTTGCTCCATGGTGTGGCAAGGCTCTGATGTGGCATCCCTAGTTTCTGATCTTTTGATCATAAAGGTGGTGATACGTAACCTTGAAACCAGAAGTCTGGCACTGATCCTCTAACTTTCATTTCTCCAGCACTTCTAATGGTCTATAAATGCCTAATTCCTTGTATTCAGTCTTTTTTTTCTGCTTGAATATTTCCTGTACTGATTCCTGAGTTATATAAAATGTAATAATAGATTTTGTTCTGGTTTATATTTAACCCAGTGTTCCTTTCCTACCCATTGCTCTTAGCATATAAAAAAAACTTCAAGCTGGGCCCTTTGCTTGGCATGAGTGACAAACTGGATTGAGCCTCAGAGAGACCTCTCCAGCCCTAGTAATTTCTAGAATATGGGAGTGTTCTAGTTTGCTAATGCTGTGGAATGCAAAACACCAGAGATGGATTGGCTTTTATAAAAAGGGGGTTTATTTGGCTACACAGTTACAGTCTTAAGGCCATGAAGTGTCCAAGGTAACACATCAGTAATTGGGTACCTTCACTGGAGGATGGCCAATGGCATCTGGAAAACTTCTGTTAGCTGGGAAGGCATGTGGCTGGCATCTGCTCCAAAGTTCTGGTTTCAAAATGGCTTTCTCCCAGGACGTTCCTCTCTAGCAAGCTTGCTCCTCTTCAAAACGCCACTCACAGCTGCACTGAGTTTCTTCTCTTTGAAGCTCATTTATATGGCTCCACTGATCAAGGCCCACCCTGAATGGGTGGGGCCATGCCTCCATGGGAACACCCCACCAGAGTCATCACCCACAGCTGGGTGGGGCACATTCCAAGCAAATCTAATCAGCACCAAAACGTCTGCCCCACAAGACTACATCAAAGATAATGGCGTTTGGGGGACACAATACATTCAAACTGACACAGGGAGAAATTATGATAGATGGAATTTGCTAACAGATTAGTCCCTGGGGTAATAGAAAAAGAAGCAACCACTGACCTGGGGCAATGTGTTTCCCTTTTGCATCAGAATTGGTGGACACATTAAAATGTAGCATTAATAAATTATCAAAGGTGATTTCTTAGATTGTCAGAGCTGTTAAAACAAATATCACACAATGGGTTGGCTTAAACCACAAGTGCTTATTTTTTCATGGTTTTGAAGGCTAGAAGTCCAAAATCAAGATGTCAGCCAGGCTGTGCTTTCTCTCAGAGTTGGTAGCACTCTAGTGATGGCAGTCCTCTGTCACATGGCGATCTCTCTCTGACTTCTGGGTTCTTCCTGATTTCTGGCATCTCCGTATGGCTTTCTCTCACTTCTTGCCTCTGGCTTCTAATTCTTTGCCCTATTTCCTTTTCTTATAAGGATTGCAGTCATACAGATTAAGGCTCACCTTGATTTGGTTTGGCCACATCCTAACTAATAATAACATCTGCAAAGGTCTTATTTATGATAGGTTCACACTCACAGGAACAAAGATTAAGATTTTAATATATCTTTTGTGGGATACATTATTCAATTACCAGGAACTGACTTTTGCAGTTTATCAAAAGGTGAAACAGAGTTATCATATGATCTAGCTATTGTTGTACATGAATGTAAATAGCATTATTCATACTAGTCAAAAAGTGGAAATCACCCAACTGTCCATCAACTGATGAATGGATAAATGAAAGGTGCTATAACCATACGATGGAATCTTATTCAGCAATAAAAGGGAATGAGGGTGAGGTCACTAAGATCATGGAGTGAGATGATCCAGGGGTCTGTCCTCCCAGAGAAGCTTTAAACAAGAAAAAACTGACAGAACCATCTTTTTCACAGCTAAGAAAAAAAAAATGCAGTTAATGAGTTGCAGTAACTGAGTAAGCACTGAATTAAAAAATAAAAAGGCAACTAAAAATAGTAGAAAAATCATGTAATGCCATTTGCTGGCCCTTCCCCCATCTTTCCCCCTTCCCCCAGCTTGGTGCAGAGGAAACCAGCACTCTAAATGCAGGTCCCTCATCCTGGTTCCAGAAGGAGTAGTGTAATCCCTATGTGCATACCGGGGTACAGGTATGACTGTCCCAATTTATGTAGTGGAAGCCTGAAGGACTGAACCACAACATTCATCTGTGGTTCACCATCACAAAACTTGCTCTGCATGCAGAAGCATTCTGCACAGCAGTTAATCAGTGTAAGGAACAATGAAATTGCAGTAGCCTGAAGCAAAGGATTAATGGCTTTAAGACATACAATAGAGCAACTTGGAGCAGGAAGAAAGACTATTACCTTGAGGGAAGGGGGGTTTGGACCTTTACAAGTGGGGGAATATCTAAGGCCATGATTCCATATCCAGGACAAGACAATGCTCAGGAAAAAAAAAGAAAAAAAAACAACAACTATGTTTTTGCCTCAGGCCATTCTTCAGGTTCATTATTATGATGGCTAAGCTTTGAGGAAAAGCACTCACCCAGAGCCAACCTGAAGAGTGTGAAAGGTGTTTTTTATTTTGTTGGTTTTGGTCTTTGCTTGTTTGCTTGTTTCTATTTTGTTAACCCTTGGCATTTGAGAAAATCTCTGTCACAACTCTAACTGAATTCAGCTTAAGGAAACTTCACAGACTAAATGCCAGAACTAACACATAAAATATCAAAATGTAGAGTATGCAAAAGGGCTTATATGGCATGAAAAGAAACAGGAAATGATGGCCCACACAACAGAGCAAGATAAAACATCAGAAACCATAAACAAAGAAAACAAGACTTGGATATACCAGGCAAAGACTTTTAAAAGTGGATTTATATGCGCAAAGAAAAAAAAAAAAAAAGAAAACATAGATGATAAGTAAAGAATATTAGGAAAATGATACAGGAACAAATTGAGATAGAAACCAATAAAGATATAGAATTCATAAAAAGGATCCAAACAGGAATAATGGAGCTGACAACCACAATAACTGCAATTTAAAAATACCTTAGAGCAGTTCAACAGCATATTGGAACTGTCAGGAAAAGAGAATCAGTGAACTTGAAGATAAGACCATTGAAATTATTTAGTATGAGGAGCAGAAAGAAAAAAGACTGAAGAAAAGTGGACAGAGCCTGAGAGATGAACAGGACACCATCAAACTTACCAATACATGTGTCATGGGAGTCCCAGAAGGAGAAGAAAAAGAGAAAGGGGCTGAAAGAATATTAGGAGAAATAATAGCTGAAAAATTCCCAAATTTAATGAAAGACATGAATATGCACATCCAAGAAGCTCAACAAACTCCAAACATGATAAACTCAAAGAGACGCACACAAGATATACTGTAATCCAATTGTCTACTACAAAATACAAAGGGGGATTCCTGAAAGCAGAAAGAGAGAAGCAGCATGTAATGTAAAGGGAGCCTCAATAAGATTAAATGCCAATTTCTTATCAGTAACCTGGCAGCAAAAAGGCAATAAAATGACATGTTTGAAGTGCTGAAATAAAAAAACTGCCAACCAAGAATTATATATCCAGGAAAATCATCTTTCAAAACATGAAGTTGAGGTGAGGAGGCGGGGCAAGATGGCAGCATAGTGAGGTGTGGAATTTAGTTAGCCCCCCAAAGCAATTAGTAAATAGCCAGGAACAACTAGAAAATACTCTGGAACATCTGATGGAGAACATCTGGGACTGGACATTGCACACCAGTCAGGAATGGGTGGAACACCTGAGACTGCAACATAGAACTATAAATAAAGCTTCCAAAATTTCAGAGCTGGTGCCCCTCTCCAAGTGGCATAGCAGGCTGAGTTGCAAAATTTTGCTGGGGAAAAAGAGGCAGTCCCAGCTGGTAGCAAGATAATGTATCTCAATCAAATTCTAATTGCAGTTTCAATTAACAAATTTGGAGCACTGAATACATGCTATAAGCACAGATAAACCTGGAGCAAGCAGGAAAGGAACCCAGAGGTTTATACTGGCAGACAGCAAGTGGTGATGATGGAAAAAAATACATAAATAATTTTAAAAACCAGAGATTTTTGGAGTCCACTGAGCTCAGAATACAGGAAAAGGTTTGTGTCCCAAGTAAAGGGGCTCCCAGAACCAGGTGCCAATTCTGGTTCTTGCCTGGTGAACTGGAGAGCTGGGGACTGGCTGTGAAATTGGGGAATTCTTGCTTTTTTCCTTTTTTTTCTTTCATTCTAAGTAGCTTGATAGAGAAAGCCACAGGCATTTTCAATTGTCAGCATGGACCCAGGCAAGCCTGGAATTGAGATAGAGAGTCAAAGGAAAAACTCAAGTGTAAGAGACAATTCCCTAAAGGGCTTATTTTCCCAAGAAAAGGGAGGGGCAGGGTCCAGCTCAAGTGGTGGCCCTCCCATAGAGAACTCAAACCCCAGAACCTGGAGGGAAAAAAACAGAAAGAGCCTGAGCTTGGCTTCTGACACATTTGGTCCTTGGCTGGGACAAGGTCCACTGAGAATTAAATGCAATGCACAATATATGCAGGTGGGAAGCTGTGGGCTGACAAACACCACCTGCTGGGCAGGATAGGAAAAGCAGAGAGCCCAGAGACCTCACAGGAATGTCTCACAATCTGCTGGGTCTCACCCTCAAGGAAACTTGATACTGAATAGAGACTCCTCCTGAGAAGTGGGCCCATATGGACTGGTAAAATCTGATTGGAGTAATCAAGGGAAGCATATACCTAGATAACAAAAAAATTACAAATCACCCTAGGAAAAATGAAGATATGGCCTAGTCAAAGGAACAAACTTACACTTCAACTGAGGTACAGGAATTGAAACATCTAATTATCAATCAAACAAATCTCTTAAATCAATTAAAAAATCAAATCAACAAGTTGAGGGAAGACATGGCAAAAGAAATGAAGGACGTAAAGAAGACATTAGGCAAACATAAGGAAAAACTTGAAAGTTTGAAGAAACAATTGACAGAACTTATGGGAATGAAAGGCAAAATGCATGAGATGAAAAACACAGTGGAGACATACAATAGCAGATTTGAAGAGGCAGAAGAAAGGATTCATGAACTGGAGGGCAGGACAGATGAGACCCTACACACAAAAGAACAGATAAGGAAAAGAATAGAAAAATAAGAGAAGGGTCTAGGGAACTGAATGACAACATGAAGCACACGAATACAAGTGTCATGGGTATCCCAGAAAGAGGAGAAAAGGGAAAGGGAGCAGAAAGAATAATGGAGGAAATAATTATTGAAAATTTCCCATCTCTTATGAAAGACATAAAATTACAGCGCCAAGAAGCACAGCATACCCCAAACAGAATAGATCTGAGTAGACCAAATCCAAGACACTTAAAATAATATTATTAAATGTCAAAGACAGAGAGAATTCTGAAAGCAGTAAGAGAAAAGTGATCCATCACATACAAAGGAAGCTTGATAAGACTATATACGTATTTCTTAGTGGAAACCATGGAGGTGAGATGGCAATGGTATGATATATTTAAGATATTGAAAGAGAAAAACTGCCAACCAAGAATTCTGTATCCATGAAAACTGTCCTTCAAAATGAGGGAGAGTTTTAAATGTTTTCAGAGAAACAGACACTGAAAGAGTTTGTGAACAAGAGTCCTGTTCTACAAAATACTAGAAATACTTAAGTATTTAAAAATACTAAAGGGAGCACTACAGGCAGATAGGAAAAGACAAGAGAGAGGTTTGGAGAAGAGTGTAGAAATGAAGACTATCAGTAATGGTAAAAAGAGAGAGAGGGGAAAAAATAAAAATAAGATATGGCACATAAAATCCAAAAGCCAAATGGTAGGCAGTAGACATTAAGTTGAGTGAAATTAACCAAAAACAAAAGGATAGATAGCGTATGGTCTCATTAATAAGAACTAAAATTGATGAGTGAAATTTGAGAGTTGAGAACACAGGTTATTAGGAGATAGAAAGAGGTTAGAGATCGGGCATTTGATGCTGAAGGAGTACTGGATATTCAACAGGATTGATTGCATAGATTCAGAAATGGAATGAATAGCACTGTAGTGTGTGATAGTAACACAATATTGTAAATACTCTGAATAAAGATGAGTGTGAGTGTGGTTGAAAGAGGAAGGCTAAGGGCAGGTATGACACCAGATGGAAAGACAGAAGATAAAGACTGGGACTGTATAACTTAGGGAAACCTAGAGTGGTCAATGATGGTGTTACATGTACAAATATAAGAATGTTTTTAAATGAGGAACAGATGAATGCCAACATTTCAAGGTGCTGAAAATTAGATGGTATAGGGAAAAAATGCAGTCAATGAAAACTGAAGTCTATAGCTAACAGTAATGTTGTAAGATGCTTTCTTGAATTGTAACAAAGGCAATGCACTAAAGCTAAATGTCTATAAGAGGGGGATATAAAGGAGTGATATAGGATTCTCGATAGTGGTGATGTTGTCTGACCTTTCCATTGTTTTTATTTTTATTTTTATTCTGTCTTTTGTATTTTTATTCTTTTTTTTCACCTGTTCCTCTTTCTTTGGGATAAGAGATGGAAATGTCCTCACATATATTGTGGTGGTGAATATGTAATTATATGATTATACTGGGAATCATTAATTGTTTACTTAGATGGATTGTATGGTATGAATAAATGTTTAAAAAAAACAGAGGAATACAAATGCTGGAGAAAATGTGGAGAGAGGGATGTACCTATTCCCTCTTGGTAAAAAAGTAGAGTGGCACAGCCCAGCTGGAGGGCATTGTGGTGCTTCCACAGGAAGATAACTATGGGATTACCACAGTCCTGCAACCCTTTCATTGGGTATATACTTGGAAGAATGGAGAGCAGGGACATGAGTGGACATTGCACATTGGTGCTTATGGCAGCCATATTCACAATTCACAATGGATGGAGGTGGCCTAAGGGTACATTGATTGATAAATGGAATGGTGAACTGTGGTGTATACATACAATGGAACACTGAGTGGCAGCAAGAAGAAATGAAGTTGTGAGTTATGCTCCTAAGTGAATGAGCCTTCAGAACAGTATGTCAAGTGAAATAAGCCAGAATCTAAAAGAAAAACATAACAATGCCTCACTCATATGGACTAACTATAATGTGCAAACTCTGAGAATTTAATCTGGGAGCATAGGTTATCAGGGGAAGGCTTATGGTAAGGTTATTCTTCTGCATCATGTAGATAACTCTTTTTAGTTTTTAGTGTGTTGGAATAGCTAGAGGGAAATGCCTGAAAGTGTTAAACTGCAATCCAGTACCCTTGATCCTTGAAGGTGATTGTATAACTATATAGCTTATACTGTGTGACTGTTGATTGTGAAAACCTTGTGGCTCACACTCCCTTTATCCAGTGTATGGACAGATATGTAGAAAAAAACAAGGACAAAAAGTAAATGAATAATAGTGGGGAAAAAAGAGTATGAGATGTTTTGGGTGTTCCTTTCTACTTTTATTTTTATTCTTATTCTTATTCCTATTTTTTGGAGTATTAAGAATGTTCCAAAAATTGTGGTGATGCATGCACAACTATGTGATGATACTGTGAACAATTTATTGTGCCCTTTGGATAATTGTATGGTATGTGAATATATCTCAATAAAATTGCATTTAAAAAAGTGAAGGCGAGAGAAAGGCATTCCCAAATAGACAAAGCTGAGGGAGTTTGTCACTACTATATCAGTCCTACATGAAATGCTAAAGGAAGTTCCTGAAATTGAAAGGAAAGGACACTACACAACAGATTGCAAATGTCTGAAGTAGTAAAGATCTCTGGTGAAGGTAACTAAATGTGTAAACATAGATGCCAGTAATATTGTAATTTTTGTGTTTAACTCCACCTTTTACTTCTTAAAAGATCTAAAATGTGAATGCATAAAAAGCAGTAAGTCAGAGACAGAAGAAGATGGCAGCATAAAGAGGAATGGAAGTTAGTTAGTACCTCTGGAGCAACTAATAAAAACAAGGAACAACTAGTAAATGATCTGGAATAACTGCTAGGGAACAACCGTGGCTGTCCACACATCATGCACCAATATGGATTGGGAGGAATGCCTGAGATCACAGCATGGAATCTGTGAGTAGAAACTGTGACCTGAGCCAGGAGCTGCCTCCCCCAATGGCAGCCCAAATTGCAAAGCTTTGCTGTGATAGAGAGCAGCACTCTCTTAACAGGGGAATATACCTCAGTCCAACTCTAACTGGGGTTTTAATTGGCAAACATGGACTCCTCAACACAAGTTAGAAATCCCCAACAAGCAGACAGAGGCTTTAAGTGACAATGGACCTTGAAGAGCCAGGGCACTTCTCTGTCCCAGAAGGGGGAGCCCAGAAGACCGGGTGCGATCTCTGGTCAATGAGTGAAACTAGGGGCTGTGGACTGGCCCTGAAAGGGGGCTTCCTGTCCCTTTTTCTCTCTCTCAACATGAGCAGCTCAGTGAAGAATGCCTCAGCCATTTTCAGTTCACAGCACTCTGCGGTGGAGAAAGCCTCAGCCATTTTCAGTTCACAGCTCTCTGACCCAGACAAAGGTGGAGATTGCAAAGTCAGAGAGACATAGAACCTATTTAAATGCAAATGCTAACTCCCTAGGGGGGGATGCATCTTCCCTAAGAGGAATGAGGTGGTGCCCAGCTCTACTACCTGCCTTCCATTCAGAACCAGACCACAGAGCTTAGGGAAAAAAAAGCCAAAACAGAAACTAAGAAGGCCACACCTTCTTACACCAGTCAGGAGCTACAGGCTGACAGGAAGAACCTGCTGGGCAGTTTAGGGAAAGCACAGCAGCTTGAGGCCTCACAGGGTGTGTCAATCTTCTAAGACACACCCTCAGGGAAACCTGATACTGAATATTGCCCCTTTTGGGACCTGAGCTTGTTCTGGTCTGGGAAAACCTGATTGGGGTAATCAAGTGTGCTGCTTTGGATGTATTATGGCCCACAAAACACTGTTATCTTTGATGTAGTCTTGTGTGGGCAGATGTATTAGTGTTGATTAGATTGTAATTCTTTGAGTGTGTCCATGGAGATGTGACCCACCCAACTTTGGATAAGACCTTTGGTTGGATGATTTCCATGGAGTTGTTGTCCCACCTATTCAGGGTGGGTCTGAATTAAATTACTGGAGCACTATATAAGCTCAGACAGAAAGAGAAAGCTTGCTACAGCCAAGAGGGACACTTTGAAGAATGCACAGGAGCTGAGAGAGGAGCTTCAGCTTACAGAGACATTTTGGAGATGGCCTTTGAAAGCAGACTTTTGCTCCGGAGAAGGTAACAGAGGACAAATGCCCCAAGAGCAACTAAGAGTGACATTTTTGAGGAGCTGAAGCCTAGGGAAGGACATCTGGGAGAAAGCCATTTTGAAACCAGAACTCTGGAGCAGATGCCAGCCACATGACTTCCCAGCTAACAGAGGTTTTCTGGATGTCATTAGCCACCCTCCAATGAAGGTACCTGATTGTTGATGTGTTACCTTAGACACTTTATGGCCTTAAGACTGTAGCTGTGTAACCAAATAAACCCACTTTTACAAAAGCCAATCCATTTCTGGTGTTTTACATTTTGACAGCATTAGCAAATCAGAACATCAAGGAAACCAAATGCCTAGACAAGAGAAAACTACAACCTACACTAAGAAAAATGAAGATATGGCCCAGTCAAAGGAACAAACTTACACTTCAACTGAGATACAGGAATTTAAACAGCTAATGCTAAATCAATTCAACAAGTTTAGGGAATACATGGCAAAAAAGATGAAGGGTTTAATGAAAACACTGGGTGTACGTAAGGTAGAAATTGAAAGTTCATTAAACAACTGGCAGAATCTATGGAAATGAAAGACACAACACAAGAGATGAAAGACACAATGGAGACATACAACAGCAGATTTCAAGAGGCAGAAGAAAACACTCAGGAACTGGAGAACAGGACACCTGAAATCCTACACACAAAATAACAGATAGAGAAAAGAATGGAAAAGTATGAGTAATGCCTCAGGGAATTGAATAACAACATGAAATGCATGAATATATGTGCCATGGGTGTCCCAGAAAGAGAAGAGAAGGAAAAAGGGGCAGAAGCAATAATAGAGGAAATAATCAATGAAAATTTGCCATGTCTTATGAAAGACATAAAATTAGATGCAAGAAGTGCAGCATACCTCAAACAGAATAGATCTGAATAGGCCTATGCCAAGACACATAATAATCAGATTATCAAATGTTGAAGACAAAGAGAGAATCCTGAAAGCAGCAAGAGAAAAGTGACCCATCACATACAAAGGAAGCTTTATAAGACTATATGTGGATTTCTCAGCAGAAAACATGGAGGCAAGAAGAAAGTGGTGTGATATATATATAAGATACTGAAAGAGAAAAACTGCCAACCAAGAATCCTATATCTGGCAAACTGTCCTTCACATGTGAGGGAGAGTTTAAAATATTCTCTGACAAACAAACAATGTGAAAGTTTGTGAACAAGATACCTGTTCTACAGGAAATACTAAAGGGAGCACTACAGACAGATATGAGAAGACAGGAGTGAGAGGTTTGGAACACAATTTTGGGTGATGGTAGCACAGCAATGTAAGCACACTGAACAAAGGTGACTGTGAATATGGTTGAAAGAGGAAGGTTAGGAGCATGTGGGATACCAGAAGGAAAGAGGAAAGATAAAGACTGGGACTGAACTCAATGAAACCTAGAGTGCTCAACAATTGTGATAAAATGCACAAACATGTTTTTACATGAGGGAGAACAAATGAATGTCAGCCTTGCAAGGTGTTAAAAATGGAGTGGTATTGGGGAAAAAATACAATCAATGCAAACTAGAAACTATAATTAACAGGAACATTGTATTATGCTTCCTTTAATGTAACAAAGGCAATATACCAAAGCTAAGTGCACATAAGAGGGGGACATAAGGGAGGGGTATGGGACTCTTGGCATTGGTGATGTTGTCTGACTCTTTATTCTACTTTAGTTTAATGCTATCCTTCCTTTTGTTTCTGCCTAGCTGCCATGTTTATTTGTTCTCTTTCTTTTTTCTTTTTCTTTTGTCTCTCTACCTTCTTTGTGGAAGAAATGGAGATGTCTTTATATAGATAGTGGTGATGGTGGGTGTAGCAGTCCAAGAGGGCCATGACAGTCCAAAGGCCAAAGAAAACAATGAGCATTTTATGATACATGAACTTTTATTCAGGGCTTACTTACAGGGTGAGAAGTCATGGAGAGAACATGACGGCTTTCTCAGGCCAGGCAGGCATCACGTTCACAGGGAAGATGACTGAACAATGCAAAGAGGACAGAAGGCCTTTTATAAGGCTTTAAGACAAAGACATTCCTAAGGGTGAGGGGAGCATAGATGCAGGAATAGGTCATTCTGACCTGGGGGGTGGTGCAGGAAAGACTAGAATAACACTTGAACAATTACATTTTGCTCTTTTTGTGAGTCTAAGAGCCTCTCACTTCCTGCCTGCTTCCCATAAAGTTACATTTTAAGGTCAATCTACCCTTTTTCTCTACTGGCTTAGAAAGACAGTAGGTTAAACATTTAGCTGCCTAGGTCATGCAGACTGCTGTGCACCAAAGATCTGCAAGCATGTTTTGCTCAGGCCACGGGTTGCCACAATGGGAATACATATTTATGTGACTATACAGGGAACCATTGATTGTTTACTTAGGACAGAATGTATGGTGTGTGAACAAAATCATCTTTAAAAAGTGGGTTGATGAAGAAACCTTGAGGGCACTATATTGAGTGAAATAGGTCAGACACATAAGGTCAAATATTGCAGGGTCTCACTGATGTGAACTAATAATAATATGTAAACTCATAGACGTGAAATATAAGTTACCAGGTTATAGAACAAGGCTAAAGAATGGGGAATGGTTGCTTATTATGGGCAGAATGATCAACTAGGTTGAACTTAAATGTTTGGAAATGGACAGAGATGACAGTAGTACACTGTGAGAATGACTAACAGTGCTGAATGGTGTGTGAAGCTGGTGGAAAGGGTAAACTCAGGGCCATGTATGTCACCAGAAGGAAAGTTGGAAGTTAAAAGATGGGAATGTACAAAGCAGTGAACCTTGTGGTGGGCAATATCCATGATTAACTGTACAAATATTAGAAATCTTTTTCATGAACCAGAAGAAATGTATGGCACTATAATTAGAAGTTAATAATAGAGGGGCATATAGGGAAAAACATACCTATTGCAAACTATATACTACAGTTAGTAGTATTTTAACATTCTCTCATCAACAGTAACAAATGTATTATACCAATACTATGAGTCAATAATGAGGATGGGGGTTAAGGGTATGGGAGGATTTGAGTTTTTTTTGTCTTTATCTCTTTTCTGAAGTAATGATAATGTTCTAAAATTGAAAAAAATTAATTGTGGTGATGGATGCACAGCTGTATGATGATACCATGGGCAACTGATTTTACGCTTTGGATCTTTGGATAACTCTGTGGTATGTGAACAATCTCAATTAAATAAATAAATAAATAAATAAATAAATAAATCTCTTGGTGGGGGAAGGCAGTAAGTCTATGGTTTTGGATAAAAATGTATAAAGATATAATCTGTGGCAAGAACAATATAATGATGGAGGGATATAGGATATAGCTTGTGTATGCTATTGAAGTTAAGTTGGTATCAAAGCAAATGAGACTGTTACCATTTAGTATGTTAAATTTAAGCCCCATGCTAACCGCAAAGAAAATATAAGAAAAATATGCACAAAAGGAAATGAGAAGGGATTTGAAATAATTTTCCACAAAAGATCTACTAAATACCAAAATAGGCAGTAATGGAAGAATTGAAAGGATAAAAAGTATAAGGCTTAGAGAAACCAAATACCAAAATGGCAGAAGTAAGTCCTGCATTACCAGTAGTTACTTTAAATGTAAATGGCTTATACTTTGTGGTCAAAAAAGCAGAAAAGAGCAAAATAGATTTTTAAAAGAATGATTCAATTACATTTTGTTTACAAAAACACTCACCTTAAATTCAAAGATTATAAGTAGTTTGAAAGTGAAAGGATGGAAAGACATTCTTTGTAAATAGCAAACAAAATACAGGAAGGTGGCTATACTAATATCAGATAAAATAAGCTTTAAGTTAAAAACTGTAAAAAAGGAACACAGACACACACAAAGAAAAAATTTAAAAATTAAAAAAAAAACAAAAAGGAAAACAGAAGGACAATATATATTGACAAAAGGGTCATTTCATCAAGAATATAAGACAATTGCAAAAACATATGCACCTAGTCACAGAGCCCCAAAATACATGAGGCAAACATTGACAGATTTGAAGGGAGAAACAGACATTTCTACATTAATATTAGGAGATTTCAATACACCACTTTCAATAAGGGATAGAACAAAGAGACCAAAGATCAAGGAAATTGAGGACTTGAACAATACTCTAAGTCAAGTAGACCTAAAAGACACATATAGAAAACTCATCCAACAACAGCAGAATACACATTCTTCTCTAGGGCAAAAGGATCATTCTCTAGGACAGAACACATGTCAGGAAACAAAAAAATACAAAATAAGTTCAAAAACACTGAAATCATATAATGTATATCTTCTCTGACTACATATGAAACTAGAAAACAATAACAGAAGGAGAAATGGAAAACTCACAAATACGTGGAAAATTAAATAATACTTTGTTCTGGTTTCCTAATGCTGCCATTTTGCAAAACACCAGAAATGAATTGGCTTTTATAAACGGGTTTTATTTGGTTACACAATTACAGTCTTAAGGTCATAAAGTGTCCAAGGTAAGCCATCAACAATCAGGTACCTTCACTGGAGAAAGGCTATTGGCATCTGGCAAACCTCTGTTAGCTCAGAAGGCACATGGTTGGCACCTGGTTGCTCCCAGGTTGTGTTTCAAAATGGCATTCTCCGAAATGTCAGTGTCAGTTTCCAATGACCATCTTCAAAATGTGTCTTCTCAGCTGCAGCTAGCTGTGAGCTCCTTTTGTCTGAGGTTTTATAGGGCTCCAGTGAACTAATCAAGGCCCATGCTGAATGGGCAGGGCCATGCCTCCATGGAAATTATCTAATCAGAGTTATCACCTACAGTTGGGTGGGTCATATCTCCATGGAAACAACCTAACCCAAAGGTTCCAACTTAATCAACACTTAACACTTCTGCCCCTACAAGATTGCATTAAAGAATATGGCTTTTTCTTGGGGACATAACATATACAAACCAGTACATACTGTTAAACAAATAATGGGCCAAAGAAGAAACCACAAGGGAAATTAAGAAGTATCTACAGAGGAAATAAAATGAAAAAACACACCACACTAAAACTTATGGGGTATAGCAAATGCAGGATAGAGAGAAATTTATAGCTATATGAAGGCTTACATTAAAAAAGCAGAAAGATGAAACATATAGATTTGATTTCATCAAAATTAAAAGCTTTTGTTCACTGAAGGAAGTTATGAAGGTGAAAAGACAAAATATAGAATAGGACAAAATAGTTTCAAATCATATATCAGATAAGAGTTTAATATCCAGAATATAAAAAGAACTGCCTCAACACAACAACAAAAGGACAAACAACTCAATTAAAAAATTGGCAATGGATTTTGTTCTAGTTTGCTAATGCTTCCAGAATGCAAAACACCAGAAATGGATTGGCTTTTATAAAAGGGGGTTTATTTGGTTACACAGTTACAATCTTAAGGCCATAAAGTGTCCAAGATAACATATCGGCAATTGGATACCTTCACGGAAGGATGGCCAATAGCGTCCGGAAAATCTCTGTTAGCTGGGAAAGCACATGGCTGGTGTCTGCTCCAAAGTTCTGGTTTTAAAATGGCTTTCTCCCAGGATGTTCCTCTCTAGGATGCAGTTCCTCAAAAATGTTACTCTTAGTTGCTCTTGGGGCATTTTTCCTCTCACGGCTTCTTTGGAGCAAAAGTCTGCTTTCAACAGCTGTCTTCAAACTGTCCCATCAGCAGCAGTTCCTCTCCCAGTTCCTGTGCATTCTTCAAAGTGCCCCTCTTGGCTGTAGCTCCTCTTCAAAATGTCACTCACAGTTGCACTGAGTTCCTTCTATTTGTTAGCCCATTTATATTGCTCCACTGATCAAGGCCCACCCTAAATGGTTGGGGCCATGCCTCCATGGAAATTATCTCATCAGAGTCATCACCCACAGTTGGGTGGGGCACATTCCATGGAAACACTCAAAGAATTACAATCTAATTAACACTGATAGGTCTGCCCACATAAGATTACATCTAAGATAATGGCGTTTGGGGGACATAATACATTCAAACTGGCAGAGATTTGAATAGACATTTCTCCAAAGAAGATATGCAAATGGCCAATAAACACATGAAAAGATCCTCAACATCACTAGTCATTAGGAAAATGCAAATTAAAATCATAATGAGATACAAATTTACATCCACAAGGATGGCTATTTTTTTGTTTTGTTTTTTTGTTTTTTCATTTTTATTGAGATTGTTCAGATACCATACAATTATCCAAAGATCCAAAGTGCACAATTACTTGCCCCTGGGTACCCTCATACAGCTGTGCATCCATCACACTTAATTTTTGTTCAATTTTTAGAAACTTTTCATTACTCCAGACAAGAAATAAAGTGAAAGATGAAAAAAGAAAAAAAGAAAAGGAAACTCTAATCCTCCACTATCCCTAACCAACCCCCCTCAATTGTTGACTCGTAATATTGATATAGTACATTTGTTACTGTTTATGAAAAAATGTTGAAATACTACTAACTGTAGTATATAGTTTGTAATAGGTATATAGTTCTTCCCTATATGCCCCTCTATTATTAACTTCTAATTGTATTGTCATACATTTGTTCTGGTTCATGGAAGTGATTTCTAGTATTTGTACAGTTGATCATGGACATTGCCCACCATAAGATTCAGTTTTATACATTTCCATCTTTTGACCTCCAACTTTCCTTCTGGTGACATATATGACTCTGAGCTTCCCCTTTCCACCTCATTCACACACCATTCGGCACTGTTTGTTATTCTCACATCTTGCTACAAACACCCCTGTTTATTTCCAAACATTTGAGTTCATCCTAATTCAACATTCTCCTCATATTAAGCAACCACTCCTCATTCTTAAGCCTCGTCCTATATCTTGGTACCTTATATTTCATGTTTACATATTATAATTAGTCCCTGTCAGTGAGACCCTGTAATAATTGTCCTAATGTGTCTGGCTTATTTCACTCAGTATATTGCCCTCGAGGTTTTGTCATCAACCCATTTTTTTTTTTAATATGGTTTTGTTCACTCACCATACATTCCATCCCAAGTAAATAATCGATGGTTTTCTGCATGGTTATACATTTATGTGTTCACCACCTTCACCACTATCTATATAAGAGCATCTACATTTCTTCCACAAGGCAGGAGGAAGAGTCAAAGAAGGTAGAGAGGCAAAAGAAAGAGGAAACAAAAAAATGACAGCTAGGAAGCAGCAAAAGGAAAAATAACCTTAAATCAAAGTAGAATAAAGAATCAGACAATACCACCAATGTCAAGTGTCTAACATGCCTCCCCTATCCCCTCCTCTTATCTGCATTCACCTTGGTATATCACCTTTGTTACATTAAAGGAAGCATAATACAATGATTCTATTAGTTACAGTCTCTAGTTTATGCTGATTGCATCCCTCCCCCAATGCCTCCCCATTTTTAACACCTTGCAAGGTTGACATTTGCTTGTTCTCCCTCGTAAAAGAACATATTTGTACATTTTATCTCACTTGTTGAATACTCTAGATTTCACCAAGTTACACAGTCCCAGTCATTATCTTTCCTCCTTTCTTGTGGTGTCTCACATGCTCCCCACCTTCCTCTCTCAACCGTATTCATAGTTACCTTTGTTCAGTGTACTTACATTGCTGTGCTACCATCTCCCAAAACTGTGTTCCAAACCACACACTCCTGTCTTCTATCACCCTGTAGTGCTCCCTTTAGTATTTCCTGTAGGACAGGTGTCTTGTTCACAAAGTCTCTCATTGTCTGTTTGTCAGAAAATATTTTGAGCTCTCCCTCATATTCGAAGGACAGCTTTGCTGGATACAGGATTCTTGGTTGGCAGTTTTTCTCTTTCAGTATCTTAAATATATCACACCACTTCTTCTTGCCTCCATGGTTTCTGCTGAGAGGTCCGCACATAGTCTTATGAAGCTTCCTTTGTATGTGATGGATCCCTTTTCTCTTGCTGCTTTCAGGATTCTCTCTTTGTCTTTGACATTTGATAATCTGATTATTAAGTGTCTTGGCATAGGCCTATTCATATCTCTTCTGTTTGGAGTACGCTGCGCTTCTTGGATCTGTAATTTTATGTCTTTCATAAGAGATGGGAAATTTTCATTAATTATTTCCTCTATTATTGCTTCTGCCCCCTTTCCCTTCTCTTCTCCTTCTGGGACACCAATGACACGTACATTATTGTACTTTGTTTCATCCTTGAGTTCCTGGAGACGTTGCTCATATTTTTTCATTCTGTTCTCCATCTGCTCCTTTGCGTGTAGGCTTTCAGGTGTTTTGTTCTCCAGTTCCTGGGTGTTTTCTTCTGCCTCTTGAGATCTGCTGTTGTGTGTTTCCATTGTGTCTTTCATCTCTTGTGTTGTGCCTTTCATTTCCATAGATTCTTCTAGTTGTTTTTTTGAACTTTTGATTTCTGCCGTATGAATGTCCAATGCTTCCTTTACAGCCTCTATCTCTTTTGCAATATCTTCTCTAAACTTTTTGAACTGATTTAGCGTTAGTTGTTTAAATTCCTGTATCTCAGTTGAAGTGTACATTTGTTCCTTTGACTGGGCCATAACTTTGTTTTTTTTAGTGTAGGTTTTAATTTTCTGTTGTCTAGGCATGGTTTCCTTGGTTATCCAAATCAGGTTTTCCCAGACCAGAACAGGCTCAGGTCCCAGAGGGAAGAAATATTCAGTATCTGGTTTCCCTGAGGGTGTGTCTTAGAAAATTGCTCCACCCTTTGATGCCTCAGGTCACTGTGCTTTTCTGCCTAGCAGGTGATGCCTGTTAGCCTATAATTCTTGACTGGTGTGAGGAGGTATGGCCGTGTTCCCTCAGGCTCTGGGGTCTGGTTCTGAATGGAAAGGGCCCCACCCCTTTCCTCCTAGAGAAGACAGAGCCCCCAGGTGGAGGTCATTAGCATTTCAATGGTCTCACTCTCTGCTTGTGCTGTCTCCGCCCTTCCCCGAGTCACAGCCCTGGAAACTGAAAATGACTGGGGCTTTCTCCACTGAGCCAAAAAAGAAACAGTCCCCTTCAGACCCAGTCCAAGGTGACCCTCCGGCTCTCCCAGGTCAGTCGTCACCCAAAGCCTCTGTCTGTTTTTGGGGATGCGTACCTGTAGTGAGCAGTTCACACTCGCTACTTAAAACCCCAGTTGGAGCTCAGCTGAGCTATATTCGCTTGCTGGGAGAGAGGTTGTCTCTGGCACCATGAGGCTTTGCAGCTTGGGCTATGGGGGAGGGGGTCTCACGACTTCGTTCCGCAGGTTTTACTTACAGATTTTATGCTGTGTTCTCGGGCATTCCTCCCAATTCAAGTTGGTGTATGATGAGTGGATGGTCTCGTTTTTCCCCCGCAGTTATTCTGGATTATTTACTAGTTGTTTCTGGTTTTTTGTAGTTGTTCCAGGGGGACTACTTAGCTTCCACTCCTCTCTATGCCGCCATCTTGCCTGAGTCCGGCTATTATTTTTTAAAAAGAAAATGGCAAGTGTTGGAGAGGATGCAGAGAAATTGGAACTCTGTTACATCCTGTCTGGGATGTAAAATGGTACAGCTACTATGGGAAACAATATGGTGGTTCCTCAAAATGAAACTAAATCACAGAGTAGCACTACTTCATAATGAAATCTTATATTCTCTGCAATGGATAGTGACAATTTTCCTTCTACCAAGGTGTTTATGAGCTTCATTTCTTAAAATTGTTCTACTTCCAGATTCAATCATTTGTAGAATTAAATCCAAAAGATCCTTATTCAAACATAAAGTTTTGATCCTTAAATTGCATTCTTTACTATCAGGGCTCCAAATGTTTTTGATGTAAAAAATCACAGAGCCTCATTCTTCCTCCCAACCCTACCTCACCATGGTACCCCATTTCCCTGACCACAGTGAGGGATGTGACCACTGATCCAAGCCGGGCAAATCCATGTATTCCAGGTGTTTGACATCTGGATGTTAGAGAAGAGAATTTCTTTTTCTGAGGAAGTTGCTATGCTACTTCCCAGGTTTTGTGGCCATCTTACTACCACATGGAGAGAAGCCAAGCAAAAGCAAGCAGAACTAAGAGAAGAGGGATACAAAGCCTTGACTGCATTATTTAAGTCTCTGATTCTGTCTATATGCATACATCCCCTAGGTATTTGAAATACATATGTCTATAAATCTTCTCCACTTTTCAACTAATTTAAGTTGGGTTTCCATCATGTTCAACGAAAAGAGCCCTAATACTATGCTCCTTTGCAAGAAAAATTTATCTAGCTCAGGGAGAAAGTTTTAGAAAAGGAATTGTTAGGGCTAATAAAAAGGGCCAACAGTAAGTATTCAGTAATTGTTATTGAAGGAAGGAAGAGAGGGAGGGAGGGAGGGAGGAAAGAAGGAAGGGAGAGAACTAGGGAGGGAAGATGGAAACAGTGAGAGGAGAGGCAAGGAGAGGAAAAGAAAAATAGGTAAATCGGACTATATCAAAATTTAAAACTTTGATACCATAAAGAAAGTGAAAAGACAACTCACAGGATAGGAAAAAATATTTGCAAATCACATATCTTATGAGGGACTGGTATCTTTAATATATTTAGAACTCTTACAATTCATTAATGAAAAGTCAAACAACCCAACTAAAAATAGGCAAAGAATTTGAATAGGCATCTCTCCAAAAATATACAAATGGCCAATAATCCCATGAAAAGATGCTCAAAGTCAATAGCCATCAGTGAAATGCAAATTAAAACTACAGCGAGATACCACTTTGCACCCACTAGGGAGGCTATAATTAAAAAGATAGATTATAACAGTTGTTGACAACTATGTGGAGAACCTGGAAACTGGAAACAATACCTTATTGGGGAATGTAAAACAGTGCAACCACTCTGGAAAATAGCTTGGTCGTTCCTCAAAATGTTAGTTATATGACTCAGCAATTCTACTCCTAGGTATATACTAGATAGAAATGAAATCACATGTCTACAGAAAATCTTGTATGTGAATATCCATTGCAGCATTTATTCACAATTGTCAAAGAGTATACACAAACCAGGTGAAGAATGGATAAATAAAACATGGTATATCCACACAGTGGAATATTATTTGGCAAAAAAAAAGGAATGACATGGCAACAACATGAGTAAACCTTGAAAATCATCAAATTTTACACTTTCAATGGGTGAATTTTATGGTATGTGGATTATATGTCAATAAAAATGTTTCTAAAAATCAACAAGAGCAAGGTGTTTATAATACGGAATAAATGGGATCTCTGTATTTTATGCACGATTGTTCTGTAAACTCGTAACTTCTCTAATTAAAAAAATCAACCAGAAATAGGAAAAAAAGAGAGAAAAAAACTCTCCATTCCAAAAAATTAATAAATAGATACTGTTTTTCCCCTATCACAGGATAGGAAAAAATATTTGCAAATCACATATCTTATGAGGGACTGGTATCTTTAATATATTTAGAACTCTTACAATTCATTAATGAAAAGTCAAACAACCCAACTAAAAATAGGCAAAGAATCAACCAAGCTCAAAGAAATTTGTGAAATTCACTGTTGGTGAGGTGATAGGGAAATGTCTCTCTCACCACTGCTGGTAACAGTGTGGATTGAAACAGTCTTTTTGAATAGGAATTTGGCAACATATATTAAATTTTTAAATATGCTTTCCCTTTGACCTAGCAACCAACTTCTAGGCATTTATTCTACAAATCCTGCAGTAAGATTCACAGACTATACAATGAAAGGATTTTCAATGCATAGCTCCTGAAAATAAAAACCTGATGCCAGTCACTAGATTGGTTAAACAAATTATAGTAGTCCTGTACACTAGAATAATACATCAGCATTCATGCCCATTTGCCCTGCATTCTCTCCTTTTATTACAGGATCCTTTTCCATCAGCATAGAAACATGCAACCATTTCTTCAAAAGTTAAAAATCTTGATTCCATTTCTCTCTCCAGGTCTTTCCTTCCCTTTACAGCAAAACTTCTCTGAAGACTTGTCTGGGTTCACCAAAAATTTATCCCTTAACACACTCTAATCATGTTTTCATCCCACCATTCCACTAGAACTGTTCTTGTTGAGCTCATCTTGCTAAATTCAATAATCAATTCTTGTCTTACTTGATATTTCAGCATCATTTGACCCAATATATCAAATGGATCCTTGAAACAGTTTTTTTCACCTGGCACTTAACTCCTTATGCTCTCTGGCATTCCTCCTTCCTCACTGGCCATTTCTTTTCATTCTTCTTTGTTGGTTCTTCCTCATCTGCTTGACCTCTTATAGTCAGAGCACTACAGAACTTGGTCATTGGACCCCCTCTCTTTCTTCAGCCATTCCCATTTGACGTATTCTAGGCTCACAGCTTTAAATATCATCAATATGCAGATGCTATTCAACTGAAGTCTTCATCACAGAATCCTACCTAGATTCATAACCAACTGCTTACTTGACATCTCAACTATTAAAAGGCATCTCGAACTTAGAACTTCTAAAATTTTGATCTTCCCTATCTCAAATCTGCTACCAAAGTCTTACCCATCTTGCTTAATGACTACTTCTTTCTTCCAGATCCTCATGGCACAAACCTTGGAGTCATCCTTGACTCCTCTTCTTACATTGAACATCAAATCCTTCAGCAAACCCTCTAGATCTACCTTCACCATTTTCCTGCTGCCAAACTGGTTCATCCACCATCATCTCTTGCCCAGATGACTGCAATAGCATCCTAATGGTTCCCCCTTGGCCTCAGATAGTCTATTCTCCACACAGCACAGTGTTCCTCATAAAAACTTATTTCAGATCCTGTCACTCCTGTCCTACCAATGTCACTCATAGTAAAAGTCATAGTCCATACAATAGCCTATAAGTTGTAACAGAATCTGCCTGCTACCTCAATATATCTCTGGCCATCTCTCCTGCTATTCTCCCCTTACTCACTCTACTCCATCCACACTGGCTTCCTTGCTCCTTCTAAAACACCTAGAGAATGCTGCCTTCTGAGGATCTGTGCACTTGCTATTCTGCTCGAAAATCCCTTCCTTCAGGTAGCTGCATCTCACTCTTTCACTTTCTTCAGATCTATATTTAAATGACACCTTCCCAGAGATGCCTTCTTTGGTCCCACTGTTTAAAATTGTAACCTCCCTTCCTTGAACAGCTCTTTCTGCCTTTCCTAATATGCATGTGTTTTTATTTAAGTTGTTTGTCTACCATCTGTCTTTGTTCACTATTATGTAAGCTCCATTTCTATCCACAGCTACAAAACAGGGTATTTTAAGGAGATACACTCATCGACTATACCTGTAAATACACAGCTCTCTGGAAAAATATATAGTAGTACAGTTACTCTGAAAAGTGGATTAGAAAGACTGAAGAGGGAGGTTTTTACTTTTCATCATATGCCCTTTCAGCATTTTTTATCACCAGCATATATTTTGTTTTTAATTTTAAAAGAATACCTTTAGCTAGCCCATTATAACCATGAATGCAAATGAAATTAATGTATAAGCAAATACATTAAATGAAAAGGAGTATGAAGGGAAGAGCCAAAAGAGGAGATGGATGAACCCTTCCTGCCCTAGATTACATGTGGATTCAAAATTTATCACAATAGTGCAAAATACAATTTTTAAAAATAAGCGAGTCATTCTGGGCAAAAGAAAAGTAATGATAGGGAAAACAGATATATCAGGTGAATTCAGAAATAAACTTAGCACAAAATGTATGTTGTGATTTCTTGCACACTGGCTAAAAATAGGCCACTAATTGTTTTTAAGAAGTTTTTTTAAGAAGTTGTATTTTAAGAAATAGTACAAGATTGGCAAACCCTTAGCTAGACTGACAAAGTAAAGTAAAAAAGAGAGAAGACCCAAATAAACAAAATAATAAATGAGAGGGGATATTACAATGGATCCTGAAGAAATAAAAAATATCATGAGAGGATATTATGAACAACTCTATGCCAACAAACTAGATAATTTAGAGGAAATGGATAATTTCATGGCAACACACCAACAACCTAGACTGAATAAAGAAGAAATAGAAGAACTCAACAAACCAGTCACAAGTAAAGAGATCCAATCAGTTATCAAAAAGCTTCCTACAAAAAAATCCCAGGCCCAGATGGCTTCACAGGGGAATTCTACCAAACATTCCAAAAAGAACTGACACAATTCCTACTTAAACGCTTTCAAAAAATTGAAGAAAATGGAAAACTACCTAACTCATTTTATGAAGCCAACATCACTCTAATACCAAAACCAGAAAAAGATGCTACAAGAAAGGAAAACTACAGGTCAACTTCCCTGATAAATATACACACAAAAATTCTCAACAAAATACTTGAAAATCAAATTCAAAGATACATTTAAAAAATTATACACCCTGACCAAGTGGGGTTCATCCCAGGCATGCAAGGGTGGGTTCAATATAAGAAAATCAATCAACGTACTACAACACATTAACAAATCAGAAGGGAAAAATCAAATGATCATTTGAATATATGCTGAAAAAGCATTTGACGTAATCCAGCATCCTTTTATGATAAAAAACACTTCAAAAGTTAGGAAGTGAAGAAAACTTCCACAATATAATACAGGGCATATAGGAAAAACACAGAGCAAGGATAGTAATAAATGGTGAGAGACTGAAAGCTTTCCCTGTAAGATCAGGAATGAGACAAGGATGCCCATTTTTACCACTATTATTCAACATTGTGCTAGAAGTTCTAGCCAGAGCAATTTGGCAATGAAAAGAAATAAACAACATCCAAATTGGAAAGGAAGAAGCAAAACTCTCATTATTTGCAGATAATATGATCTTATACTTGGAAAACCCTGAGACATCAACGACACACCTACCTGAGCTAATAAAGAAATTCAGCAAGTGGTAGGATATAAGATTTATGCACACAAGTCAGTAATGTTTTTATACAGTAGAGATGACATAATTGAAGAGACACTCAAGAAAAAGATTCCATTCTCAATAGCAACTAAAAAATTAAGTATGTATAAATAAACTTAATCAAAGATGTAAAAGACCTCTACACAGAAAATTACATAACTCTACAAAAAGAAATAGAAGGCAACCTATAGAGATGGGCGGATATTCCATGTTCATGGACAGGAAGGCCAAACATACCTTAGATGTCAATTCTACCCAAACTGATCTACAGATTTAATGAAATTCCCATCAAAATTCCAACAATCTACTTTGCAGACTTGGAAAAGCTAGTCATCAAATTTATTTGGAAGGGAAAGATGTCTCAAACTGCTAAAAATAGTCTTTTAAAAAAATTAAGTGGGAGGACTTAACACTGCCTGACTTTGAAGGCTATTATAAAGCCACAGTAGTCAAAACAGTATGGTATTGGCACAAAGAAAGACATATTGATCAACGGAATGAATTGAGAATTTGTAAACAGACCTCCAGATCTATGGTCAACTGATTTTTGATAAGGTTCCAAAATTAATTGAACCAAAGATGACCTAAATAAATGAAAGGACATTTTGTGTTTTGTGTTCATGATTGGAAGAATTAATATTGCTGATTAAGATTTGTCAACTCTATCCAAATTGATTTACAGATTCAATGCAATTCCAATCAAAATTTCAACAGCCTACTTTCTGGAAATGGAAAAGACAATTATCAAATGTATTTGGAAAAGTAAGGGGCCACAAACAGCCAAAAACATCTTGAAGAAGAGGAACGCAGTTGAAGGACTTATACTTCCTGACCTTAAAGCACATTACAAAGCTATAGTGGACTAAACAGCATGGAATTGGCACAAGGATAGATATATTGACCAATGGAATTGAATTGAGAAATCAGAAGTAGAGCTTCACATCTGAGGCCAATTGACTTTTGACAAGGCTGACAAGTCCATTTAACTGAGAAAGAAGTTTCTTCAACAAATAGTGCTGGGAGAACTGGATGTCCATATGCAAAGAATGAAAGAGGACCCCTATCTCACACGGTATGCAAAAATTAACTCAAAATGGATCAAAGACCTACATATAAGAATCAGGGCTATAAAACTCCTAGAAGAAAATGTAGGGAAGCATCTTCAGGATTGTGTGTTAGGCAATGGTTTCTTAGACTTTACACCCAATGCACAAACAATAAAAGAAAAATTAGACAAATGGGACATCATCAAAATGGAAAACTTTTATGTATCAAAAGATTTTGTCACAGAAGTGAAAAGACAACCTACTCAATGGAAGAAAATATTTGTAAACCACATTTCTGATAAAAGTTTAATATCCAGCATGTACAAAGAAATCCTACAACTCAACAATAAAAAGACAACCCAATCTAAAAATGGATAAAATACTTGAATAGATTTTCTCCAAAGAGGATATACAAATGGCTAAAATGAACATGAAAAGATATTCAACATCACTAGCTATTAGGGAAACACAAATCAAAACCACAATGAGATATCATTTCACACACACTAGAATGGCTACTATTAAAAAATTAGAAAACTACAAATGTTGGAGAGGATGTGGAGAAATAGGAACACTCATTCATTGCTGATGGGAATGTAAAATGGTGCAGTTGCTGTGGAAGACAGTTTGGCAATTCATTAAGAAGCTAAGTACAGAATTGCCATATGACTCAGCAATCTCATTGCTGGGTACATACTCAGAAGAACTGAAAGCAGGGACTTGTACAAATATTTGCACAGCAATGTTCCTACTGGCATTATTCACAACTGCCAAAATTTGGAAGCAACCCCTGTCCATCAACCAATGAATGGATAAACAAAATGTGGTTTATACATACAATGGAATATTATTCAGCCATAAAAAGGAATGCAGTCCTCACGCACACAACAACAAGGATGAAACTTGAAGACATTATGCTGAGTGAAATGAGCCAGACACCAAAGAACAAATATTGTATGATCTCACTGATATGAACTACTTGCAAGAAGCAAAGTCATGTTAGGAGTTAAAATCTACAATATAGGTTACCAGAAGATAGATTGGGGTTAGATTATGGAGAGTTGATGCTTATTGGACAGAATTTCTATTTAGGTTGATTGTAAAGTTTTGGAAATGGATGGTGGGATGGTAGCACATTATTGTAGTGTAATTAACATTGTAATATAGGTGAAAGTGTTTAAAAGGAGAAACTTTAGGTCATATATGTTACTAGACTAAAAATTAAAAGATAAAACATAGGACTGTATAACACAGTAAACCCATTGTAGGTGATGTACCATAGTTAATAGTGCAGGTGTAAGAATATTCTTTCATGAATTATAACAAATATATGACACTAATACAGGGTGTTAATAATAGGGTGGTATATGGGGGGAAATACACCTAATGTAAACTATGGGTGATAGTTAATATTACTATTTTAATAATCTTTCATCAATCGTAACAAAGGGTAACTACTGCCAAAAAAAAAAAGTACAATTATGAAAAAGTGCTATCATCAATTGTAACAAATGTACCATACCAATGCAAGGTGTTGATGGTGGCGTGGTGTATGGGAATCCTGTATTTTATGCATGATTGTTCTGTAAACCCACAACTTCTCTAATAAAAAAAATTAATGGACAAAAGATCTGATTAGATGAGATAAATATGGAAAACACCGAACAAAACAATTGGCACATAGCGGGAGCCCAATATATGTTAAAATTCATCCACTTTGGAAGTAAAAAAGGGCAGATCTTGTATGCTATGTAGAATCCTGAACGTTTATTTTAAGTCTTATGTTGTAGATTAATACTTTGGCATCTGACACTTAAGAGGTGGGTATCACTTGTCAGAAATCAAAATACCTTGAACACAATATGCCTTTGATAAGATATAAAGCCTTTATCGCCTATTAGAACTTTTCATAAATCTTCACCTTGTATTCATCTCGTATTTTCTTATTTGAAATCTAATTATACCTTGCCTATCTGAAAAGTCCTTTCTGAATATCCCTTATTTTATTAAAAAAGAAGTAGGGAAAAGAAAACGATCATTTAATTCACCATAATGGTTAATAAGAAAAATGTCAGACACAATAAATTTTGGTCATGAACTGTGCCTCAATAAAAGTGAGTTTCTTTCTCATTGCAAAAAGGAAATTTGGAAGAGGAGCCCAAACATCCCAGGCCTACATACTTAATTGAAATACAGAAGCATAAACTGAAACGAGGAGTACCTTTGTTTTCTGTTTGGATACCAACAAAAATCAAACAGAACTAACATTCCATACTAAACAAAACAAAACAAGGAAAATAATTGTAAGTGGGAAAAATACATCAAATGTGAATGGCAAAGTAATACAATTTCCAAAGTAATTTCCTGTTTTCTTACTGGCTTTGGGGGAAAAACTGTTCTTACTAGGTTGCTATTCACATGCTAAAAATTAAGAGCATCCTCTAGTGGCAGGATAAGGATTTTACAAAATGGCCTTGCAGAAACAAAAATGCCTTCTATTTCTTTTGTTACTTGCTCCAAGCAGAAAGTACATTTTATCCAAGGAACCTGAGGAAGCTCGGACAAATTTGCTAATGAACTCTAGAAATCGTGAATGATATCACCCCATCTGAATGTTCTTAATCTTGATATTTTATTTATATCCTTTATAAAAAAATACGGAACTTTAAAAGCCACCTCAATTTCTTCGCAGACTATACTAACTGAATGGGCCATGTATTATCTGAATCATGGTTCATGAGGGTGTATTTTATTTTAAGGAATGAAATGATTAACTAAAACCTAAATGCAGATACTTTGGATGAACTGAACATCCACTCTCATTTAGCTTTTTCCATCTCCTCAAATCACAAGTGACAAAAAATGTTTTCTTGTTTTTTACATTTGCGTTTCTTGTCCTCTAAACTCTAACATACATCTAAACCCTTGCTTTCCCACCACTTATAAAATTTAAAATGAATAAGTAAACTGCTTTTCCTCATAAATTATTGCCACAAAGACACTGATGCTAACTTTGGATAAAAGTCAAAAAGTGGTGCTGGGATGTGAGGTTTGCCTATAATGAGAATCATACTGCTCTAGTGCAAAAACTCTAGCTAGCACTACACAGTCTACAGAAACAACCAGAAAGCTTTATGAACATTCAGGGAAAGAGATTTTTTAACTTTCCACAAAGAACAATGCAGGGAGTTGGAGGAAAATCGCTGAGAGCTGTGACGTAAACTGGGGACGCAGAGTAAGACACTATTCCCTAGGATAACACAAATCACCGCAGAAGAGAGGCCAAGGAAACCAGTTTCACATATCATCTCCTTCCTCCACTTTCAGTTAGGCTCCCCATTTCGGAACGTGTGGGATAGTAACCGCAGCAAATCTCGTCCACCTTCCCTAAGTCTGAAGACCCTTTCCTTTCCTGAGGAGCCCCTGAGGACCGCCTTCTCCACCCGGCAGGCGTCAAGAGAGAGCCAGGCCCGTCCCGGGCGTGGGCTGGGCACAGGGCGCCTGGAGGGACCCCGCGCAGCTCCCGCGCCTCCACCTCCCGGGATGGGGGAGGCTGTCACCGCTTTGACAGTCCTCTAACCCTCAGGCACGACCTCTTCTGCAGGACTTGAGGCCTCCTTATGCTTCTGGGCGGTTCCTTCTCCAGTTCAGACTGTCGCCCCACCTTGGAGGATCAACAGAAGTGCGCAGAGAGGCCAAGAGGACGAAGCCTCAGGCTTCCCAAGATACATGAACAGTTCTGTCAGTCCTGTTGAGAAGGAAACCTCCGGGAAAGAGCAGATGAGACAGAAACATTGTCCAGGACCTAAACGGGCGCTCCCTCTTTGGGGAGAGGGTCAGGGATCGCGGAGTAGGGGGCTACATGGAGCACCGCGCGCATGCACAGCGGGCGGGGCGGGGTTTCTGCTCTTGGAGATCCGGTTGACTCGGGGAAAGGTGGGGCGGGGTTGTACCTTGCTTGGAATTTAATCAAGTCTCCTTGGGAATATTCCTAATTGTTGGTTCACTTGAAAAAGGAGACTGGAAACGTTTTCTTTTTAAACTTTAACAGGCCCTTACTCCCATGTGCACCTCCCACGATTTCCTTCTGAAATTACTTTAAGGGAGAATAAACCATAAAACAATATTAGCTTTCATATAATTAATATTATCATTTAATTGTTTAGAGTTGGCTTGTCTTTCACAGGTCCTTTCAAATAAATTAATCTAGATTATATTTTATTTATTAAAAAGTCCTACTTCATAAGGGTGCTGCAATAATGAATTAATATTTGCTAAGCACTTGAAAGTTGAAAACTACATGAAACTTGATGGAATCACTCTATTATTATTGATACAGAAACACAATAACTTGATGGGACTGGTAACCGTGCCATCTGCTATGTTAACTGAAATTACATAGTAAAAAAAGCTTTGCCTATTCAGGCAGAGGGGTCCGGTACAGAAATAATTACCGAGGTAATTCCAATTCCCCAGAAAAGGGAATCCTACTTTGAAGGATAAGTGAGTCTTCTAGCTGATTTTGTCTTATTTTGCTCTATTATTATTGTTACATTTAAATTAATCATCTGTATAAATGTAATCACCTGGATAACTTGTCAATTTTAATTTTTCCTCCCTATGATTTAAAGTGAATTATCAGGTCTGCATTAACAAACAAATTGAGAATTAAATAGTGCACCTCCTTTCACAGTGCTCCACTGTTTTATTTCATATTCAGGTAATGTGACTGAAATTTAAATAAAACTCCAAAGAATTTCAAATATTTTCAAATCTGTATCATTAATTGCTCAAATTTCTGACTTGTATAGAGGAATAAGCATGATAATGTATAATATTGCTGAGGTATATAGCAACCACATCAAATAGAGGCATAACATCTGGAATTAGATTTCCAGTTAAACTCATTTCAACCAGAACACTCTTAATTATTAGGATGACTGCTTTAATTCCCTTTTTAACTTTGCCAGTGTCAACTTGGCCACAGTCTTAAAAAAAAAAAAATAGAACCAATTGTGTTTCAAAATTAAATAATCTGAAAAGTTTTAGAAATACATTATTTTTTCAACACAGGGTTTTTTAATGTCTTTTTTCTAAGAAATCTGGCAAGCAGCACTAATCAATCATTATGAAATTTCCCTGTATTCAAGTACAGAATCCATTAAAATTTAATATCACAACAGTAGGCCAGACCACTATCATCAACATCATCATGATCATCATTTATATAATTTATTAAATTACTCAGTGCAGCAGTGCCAAGAATTGAAGTAATACTGTGAATTCACTAGAGGGAGCAATTCTTTTTAGTAAATTGGTACTACTTAGCTCCATGTATTTAGTAGTGCTACAGTAGATCTGGAAATTTAACATAATTGAAAAATATAAATATGTGAATTCATGAGATATCTTAGTGGAAATGTGCTGTCATTTAAAGACTTTTTTTGAGGTTTATTTAAACATCTGAGGAAAAAAGAAAGGAAAAACACAAGATAGAAAAGTCCAAGGTAGTGCATTTCCATTTTGTTTTAATTTTCACATATTTGTACCTTGGACAAGAAATAACTGCCCACTAAAATTGGCACAGCATCTAATCCATTGAAAGTTCAAAAACAACCATAAAAACAATAGCTGATTTCCGAGTGTCTGGTATAAATGCAAATAAACTCCAGATTCAGTTGAATAAAGATACTTATTCAAGTTAGCAACGTAAGTGACAGATGTTCAGACTTATTCACATTCCTGCTATACACTCCTATTTTAAGCTCTTCCTAACCTAAGCTAAAAATTCATTTAGATTTGCAACTTATTTGATATACTTTATTACTCAAGATTTTAGACAGCAAACCTTTTTAAGCAAAAATCAGTATGTAATTAATAAATAGTATGTAATTAATAATTTTACAATTATGCCTAATTATATTGTTTTGAATATCTGTAAAATATGTTTTATGATATAGATTTTGCCCTTGAACATAAAATAAACTTTGAACTGTTGTCATTGAATCAATGCCAAATTTAATAATATAAAAGATCCTAAATTTTTTAAATGACTATTCTGCTTGTGAAATAATTCATTCAATACAAATTTAGTGCATTTCTACTGTTAGGATCTGAAGATACAAAGATGAATAGGATCCAACTTAACTCATAGTTAACGATTCTTTTAAAATAAAGTTATTCCACTTTGTCTAGTTTATGGATGGATGTGTAGAAAAGTAGGGGAAGCAAACAAACAGACAAAGGTACCTAGTGTTCTTTTTTACTTCAATTGCTCTTTTTCACTCTAATTATTATTCTTGCTATTTTTGTGTGTGTGCTAATGAAGGTGTCAGGGATTGATTTAGGTGATGAATGTACAACTATGTAATGGTACTGTAAACAATCGAAAGTACAATTTGTTTTGTATGACTGCGTGGTATGTGAATATATCTCAATAAAATGATGATTAAAAAAAAAATAAAGTTATTCTCCAATAATTTGATTACATTTATGTTTAAAATACTATGTTTTTAAAAGCTACCTCAAATATTTTACCAAAAGGAGTGGCATTTCTTCTTTTTTATCACCAGGAAATCATGATAAGGGCTCAGAGTTTAAAGAAAAGTTTTAGAGTCTCCCATATCTGAGACTGTTTAATATACAAATTGCCAATTCTGACAGCTCCCAGTTAAGCATTTACTATTATTTATTTGTATGTGGTTGGGCCAGATGTTCTTCAAACTGCATTCCCCAAACTGTTTTTCCTAACACACTTCTTGAAAAAATTCGTTCTGAATAGTTGTGCTATTGAACTGATGGCTTTAATTTTCTTTTTACTAGGATGGAATGAAGAAAGATAGGTGATCAATGAATCCCTCATAATAGTGTATTGACTATTCATTAAATCTATCCTCTTTTTATATTCCATTACAGCATCAAAAATATTATGTATTTCCACAGTGTTGTAATATACCGAATAAACCATAGACTTTTATGAACTATAATAATATATCAAAGCATCTATGCAATTATATTCCAAATATGGTGATATCTATCCTTTGTTGCACTGATAGTATTATTTCAAATGTTATGTGTGATATGAATTAAAGTGTAAATATCAGAGCCACAAAGGAAAAATCATAGCTGAAATATATTAGGGCTAAGGATTACATGAGGTAGGAATGGATTAATTTTCTTTTAAGTCAAACACTGTGAAAACTAACTTGAAGAAATGACTTAAAAAGAAGGAATAGTTGGACTTTCATAAATGTTCCATATACCAATAACAATGAGATATTTTAATACTGGCATATGATTTATAGGGGCATTTGAGAAAATAGAAATCCATGCATTCTGCATTTTAAAATTTATTTTCTTTTAAAATGGTATGAGGTTAGCTCCCATTTTAGAAAATAAGTGCATAGCAATAAAATGTTATACTTTATATGAAAAGAATTTCTGGCAATGTTTTACTTAGATTATGGTGTAATGTCCTTAAAAGTAAATCTTCAAAGTTGGTTTAATGGTGGCTTTAGAGCTAAAAAGCCCTCAGCCTTTCTAAGAAGGGAAACATGCTGCAGATTAACAGAAACACAATCTTTCTGCCTTTCAAATTGATTTCGGAAACTAGATACGTTAATTTTCCACTATTTTAAGTATTTAACATTGAGTCACAAACAAATAGTCATCCGGTATGAAAAGTGGGTGCTCACATCATTATCTGAAAGATATATTTTAATAAATTTTCCAGATTCTAAACCCAGACCAATTCAATTTTTAAAGGAACTGAATGTAATTGCAATATTTGCTAAAAATGAGAGTCCTCCATTCTCTTTACTGATAATTAATATTACCTCATTTTACCACTGCAAAGAAAGCAAATTTATACCTATTTGGAAAACTCTTGGCCCTTGACTTTTTATGTATTTGCAGTTTATAAATGTTAATCCTAGTGAATCAGGGAACTGGAGAAGGTTCATACGCTAGGAGCATGTTTTGGAAGAAGTGGAAAAAAACAGACATTTCCCCTCAGTTATAAAGCAAAGAACTTGAGAACTTTTTTTTTTTAGAACTACAATCTAAACATCTTGTCATACTAACTAAGATTTTGAAAGACAAGTTTCCATGTTAGAATGTTAATATATTTATGAAGACTTTATCTTATATATTTCTTCAACTTAATCTATACTGCTAAAATAAAATAAAAATAATGACAATTAAAAAAAAAAAAAGAACTTGGGGACTTATCCTGGAGAAGCAATGGTAAGGAAAGAGCTTGAACATAAGATTTTTCTCAGACAGCATTCTAAGAATGGACTTTTATATGGGCTAGTCTCTTGAGGAAGAGCTCAGAGCAATGGGCCTGTGTAATGTCAAAAACAAGTTTATTTCAGACTTAAGCTTGGCATTTTAATATATATATTATTCTAGTGAAGATATTAATGTCTTCATAAATTTGAAAGTGAAACTATTTTTTAAATATTTCACATCTTCAAAGCACAACAGATAATAATAAATCAATATTTACATAATATTCATATATGTTCTACATAAATATTAATCCCAATTTATAGATGGTAAAACTAAGAGAAGATTTTTTAATAACATCAGAGAAATTGCTAAAAGTCTTTGATTTTGTTTTCCACATTTCTGTTTAAAGAAAGTTTACTACATTAGACAAAATAATCTAATATACAAAGTGTCACAGATGTATTGTTGTTCTTATAATTGTAAATATTATCCTAACGATAATTTCTAAGTTATTTTTAAGGATGAGGACATTATCTTCTGTAATGCTTTTTTTTAATTTAAGAGAAAACAATATATCACTTAAAAGACCCCAAAATTGTATTACATTGAGAATGAAGAAATAAGAATCTTCAGAAGTTTTCCCAATTCTGTCATCAATAGTTATGTTACTTTGGTTAGCTGATTGAAAGTTTAGCATTTACATATATAGCACGTAATAGACCCTGTAGAATAAACTGAAACAGTAGATAATGAAATCATTTCCAGTGGGGAAAATGGTTTACACTTACTTCCTTGTTCTTTGTGGTATGAAAGGTTAATTTTATATCTTATGAGTTATTCTAGTTCACAATGTTCTGGATTTAAAATGAAGCCAAACAAACGCTAGAGGGAAGCCCAGCTGGATTTCAGCTCCAGGCACCTCCTCAAGCCTAGTGTCCCCATCCAGGGCACCACACCCTATGTGGCAACCAGGACAAGAACAAGATCTTCACTGAAAAGAAAAAGCAAAAGCAAATTCACAATAAACATGAGAACATGACTTCATTAGTTATCAAAGTGCTGCAGATTAACAGAATCACTATCTTTCTGCCTTTCAAATTGGCAAAAGAATTATATTTCTCATTTACTGGTGAGATGATGTGAGGATACTCTCAACTATTATTGGAAGAAAACATAAACTGTTACAATCTTTCTATAAGTCATTTTCAAATTATGTATCAGAAACCTAAAAATATTTGTGCCTTTTGTTCTTATACTTCCGCAAACGTATTCTAAATGAATAACCAGAGATGTAAAGTGTTATGTATTAACATGATTCATAATAATAAAATAAAGCCAAAGCTGAATCTGAATTTTAGCTCCAGAAAATACACCCTCTATCCCAGAGAAGTCTTTTTAAATTATTATCATTAGGCCAAATAAGAAGAATGAGAGATTTCTTCCTTCCATAGTTTTCTTTCCAGATCTTCTGTAACTGGGAAAACACTAATTACATTCCATTGATCTGTAAAAAGTTCACTGAGCCACCTAAGATAATACTTCTACAACACCTTGGAGGTTTGTGTAGCAGAGTTCCTATAAATCTGCTATTAATTGCAGATAACTAACTAATGTATCCTAGATCAAATTGGAAAGGAGTCTTGAGGCCATTTTGAAAAATTTATCCAACATTCCAGTCCAGGAATTTTCTGTACTACTTTTTTTGTAGGTCATAATCCAGCCTATGTTTCAACTCTTCCTGTGAGAAGATCCTTCTTTCATTAGTAATTTGAAGCATCAAAAAATGCTTCCATATGTTGAGTTGAAATCTGCTGTTTTTATAGCTTTAGCCTTTTGTTCATTTTCTTCCCTTTGGAGGAACACAGGATGTGCATGATATATCTATTACACCTTCCTTGTGCTCCTGCTTTGAATACATGAACAGATATCATTTCACCCCTAAGTCTACTCAAGGTTAAACATTACCAGTTGTCTGAAGCACTCCTCACGTATTATGTTTTGTGAAGACTTCATTATCCTGAGAGCCCTTTAGTATTTTCAGTGTCCTCGCAAATGTCTTTCCAAGTACACGACTCAAATTACATATAGTATCCTGAATTTCTCTAAGTCTAGAAGTGGACTATTACCATAACTGATGTGGAATCTTTATACAATTGATGCTGTCTAAAAATACATAGCATTTTAAGCAGTCATTTCATTCTATTGCCTCATACTGAGATTGTAGTTCATTGTATTAGTTATCTATTGCTGCTAACGAATTATCCCAAAACTTCGTACCTTAAAACAACAATAAACATGTGTTATCTCACACAGTTTCTGAGGGTCAGAAATTTGGGAGAAGCTTAGCTGGGTGGTTCTAGTTTATCGTCTCTCATAAGGTTGCATTTAAAATCTAAGCTGGGGAAAAGATGTGAAGAGATAAACTTATTTACTACTGGTAGGGAAGTAGAATGGCGCAACCCCTCTGGAGGGCAGTGTGGTGGCTTCACAGGAGGCTAAGTATAGGATTGCAATATGATCCTGAAACCCATTATTTGGTATATACTTGGAAGAACTGAAAGCAGGAACACAAATAGACATTTGCACACTGGTGTTTATGGCGGCATTATTCACAATTTGCAATGGTGGCCTAAGGGTACATCAATGAATGAATGGAAGGGCAAACTGTGGAGTATACATACAATGGAATATTGAGTGGTTGCAAGAAGGAATGAAGTTGGGAGGCATGCAGCTAGGTGTGTGAAACTTGAGGACATTATGTTGAGTGAAATATGCCAGAAATGAAAGGACAAATATTGTAGGTCCTCACTAATATAAACTAACCATAATGAGCAAATGCTGAGAATTGAATCTGAGAGCATAGGTGCCAGGGAATAGAACATGGGCAGAGATTGGGCAATTGACAACTAAGGAGTACAGAATGTTCAACAAGCTTATTATAAAGATTCCAAGATTGTAAGCTCTTAGAGCAAACACATCTATTCCTGAGTTTTAACTGTTATTTCTAAATTCTGAGATGCTGTGTAACCTGGTCAATCCTTGGAACTATGGGCATCTGTATGACACCTGAGACTCAGAGTTAGAGTTCTGCTGCTCTGAAAGTCAGCATTACTCCATACAGCAACTGTTAAAGAAGCTAAAAAGGAGATCAGACTTCAATTAGTGACATAAATGAAATGGACTTGGCTAGGACTAAGGTAAATCAGAATACAGGATAATGGATGAAATCAACTGTAGTTTAAAACTTCAACTTCTGTGTGAGACCAGAAGGAAGAGATGTTTGTTTGGTACAAAATAAAAATGTTCTATCTAATTTAACTTGTATGGTCAGTTTAGTTAAACAACATAATTACATGGAACCTAGAACAGGAAATGAGATCTTGTTATTCTGTACAGGTTAATGTAATACACCAATACATCCCAGAGTATTTGGGGCAGAAAATAAAAAAAGTATTTGCGAAGTCCTCTTGAGGGACTAGGAAAAAATGTGAAAACATTAAACTTCCCCACCTGGGAAATTACTGATATTCTCACAAGCATTAGGGACTCCCAATTTAATAAGTCAAGCCCATGATCTTCAGGCCTGCCCTTATGAAATTTGTTCCTGCAAAGGAGAGGCTAAGCTTGCTTATAATTATGCCTAAGAATCACCCCCAGCAAATCTCTCTCGTTGTTCATGATGTGGCGTCTATCTCTAAGCCAACTCAGCAGGTAAACTCACTGCCCTTCCCCCTATGTGGGACATGACTCCCAGGAGTGTAAGTCTCTCTGACAACATGGACATGACTCCCAGGGATGAACCTGACTCTGGCATCATGGTATTCAGAATGCCTTCTTGACCAAAAGGGGAAAAAGAAATGAAACAAAATAAAGTCTCAGTGGCTAAAAAATTTCAAGCAGAGTCGAGAGGTCATTCTGGAGTTTATTCTGTGCATTATATAGATATTCCCTTTTAGTTTCTGGTGTATTAGAATAACTAGAGGGAAATACCTGAAACTGTTGAACTGTAATCCAGTAGACTGGATTGTTGTTGATGACTGTGTAACTATATAGCTTTTATCATGTGACCATGTGATTGTGAAAACCTTGTGACTGACACTCCCTTTTATCCAATGTATGGGCAGATGAGCAATAAAATAAAGACCAAAAAAAAAAAATAATAAGGATAAGGGGTATGGGATGTTTTGGGTCTTCTTTTTTATTTTTATTTTTATTTTTTTCTTGGAGTAATGAAAATGTTCTAAAATTGTGGTGATGAATGCACAACTATATGATGATGCTGTGAGCCATTAATTGTATACTTTAGATGGATTATTTGATATATGAATACATCTCAATAAAATGGCATTTAAAAATAATAAAAATTTTTAAAAAAATTAAAATCTCAGCTGGGCCTGTAGTCCTCTGAAAGCTTGGCTGGGATAAAGAACCTGCTTCCAAGATAGCTCACTTACATTGTTGTCAAGTTCAGGCTGGCTATTGGTAATGAGCCTCAGTTCATCCTTACCACATGAACTTCTCCATAGGTCTGCTTGAGTACCCTCATGACATGACATGACATGAAAGCTAGCTTCCCCCAGGGTGATTGCTCCAACAGATAGCAAGGCAGAAGCCATAGAATCTTTCATGTCCTAGCCTCGAAGTTACACATTGTGATTTCCACAATATACTATTGGTAATGTAAGTCAGCCCTATTCAGGGCTACACAGGGACATGAATTCTAAGAAGCAGAGATTATTGAGGAGGCATCTTGATGATAGACTACTAGAGTCCATCCTCTAACTCTCATCCCCCATGATTCACTTCCCTCCTACATGCAGATTATTCTCATCCCTTCTCAAGGCCAACAAAAGTCTCATCCCATTACTACAACATCTCACAATCCAGAATCTTGTCATCCAATTAGATCCAGATGTGGATGAGGTTTCTTTGGTGTGGTTCCTTGAGTAAAATTCCTTGAATAATTACCTTGATTTAAAGACCTGTGATATCTTCCCACACACACTTCCAACATACAATGGTGGGAGAGGAATAAGATAACCACTATAGGTATTCCTTTCAAAGGGTAGAAAATAAGAAGTATACAGAAATCACTGGCCCATAGCAAATCTGACATGCAGTTTGGCAAATATTGGAAATTCCTTCACTAAAATTCATTCCTACTACTTCCTGAGAATGGTTTTCCATGACTTTTGGCTCTGACCTTTGGGATCTTAGTTCTGCACTCTGAGTCAACTTCTTTTTCCAGGAAAGGTAGTGTGAGCTTGCAGCTGCATGTTTTTCTCAGTTTGATCCCTGCTTGTAGAACTTTGGAGGTACAGAGCCCTCTTTTCCTTTGGTACTATCTCCATTGCTTTCAGTCCATGTTGGTGATATTTCTGACAATACCATACTCTTAAAAATTTTGTTGGTATCCTGTGAATCTTACTGGCATTTACTCTATTATACAAAAGTCATATGGACAAATCTATTTGGGGTAAACCCTTCTCTACTTTGGGACACTGTTGGTTACTGAGGGATGGTATACTTCACTTCTTAGAAGCCTTATTGACTCACTGAATGGTTCTCTGAGGCACAACTTCAGATATTTCTAAGGTCATAGCAAAGGATTTTATAACCATACCCTCAGCATCATTTTTAGAGCATGATTTCCTGGAAGTGCCTGGAGTTGATCTTTGCCAAGAAGCCATTTCTTTATCTTAGCATTATTTTCCATATTGCAAAACTGGGAATTTTTTTATTTCAGTTTTATTGAGATATATTCACATACCATACAATCACCCATGGTGTACAATCAACTGTTCACAGTACCATCATATAGTTGTGCATTCATCACCCCAATCTATTTTTGAACATTTTCCTTATACCAGAAAGAATCAGAATAAGAATAAAAAATAAAAATGAAAAAGAACACCCAAACCATCCTCCAAGACTAGGAATTTTTAAATCCAACAAATCTTGGCTTCTTTTAACAATCGTTTCTCAAGCTTTTCTCCTCTCTGTTTCACATTTTATTTCACAGAGAAAGAAGAAACCAGGTATTACTTTGAACACTCTGACTTGACATCCCTTAACTAGATCATCCAGTTTATTGTATATATTTTCTACTTTCCACGTTTCTGCACGTGACAATGTTGCTAAACTTTCTGCCATCATAATAAAACTATCCGTCTTTCCTCTATCTTCCAACAACATTTTCCTCACTAGCAGTCTCCTCAAAGGCCATCAGGCTTCTGATAGCAGTCAGCTTAAGACATTTTTTACTTTCATGAACACTCTTTTCAAAGTGCTTCCAGTTCCTACCACTACCTGACTCCAATGCTGCTCTCATATTTTTAGGATTTGTTCTGGCAGCACTTCCAGATATATTAGTTATTTGCAACCATGTGACAAATTACACTAAAACTTAGTTGCTCAAAACTGTAACAGTTTCTGTGGGTCAGGAATTTGAAAGCAGCTTTGCTAAATGGTTCTGGTTCAGGTCTTGCATGAGACTGGAGTCACAGTGTTGGCTAAGGCTGCAACCATCTGAAAATTTGACTGAGGCTGTAGGGCCTGCTTGCAAGATGCTCCCTCACATAGCTGGCAAGTTCATACGGGCTGTTGGCAGGCAGCCTCAGTTCCTCACCGCATGGACCTCTTCATAGGTCTGCCTGAGTTACCTTGTGACATAGCAGATTCTTTCTCCAGAGAGAGTGACCCAAGAGAGAGCAAGACAGAGGCTTCTATATATTTTATGTCCTAGCCTTGGAATCCAAACATCATTATTTCTCCAATATCCCTTTAGATACAAGGGTCAACCTTATTCCTTGTGGAAGGACTGGACAAAGATGTGAATTGTAGGAGCCTGGAATCAATGGGGCCCATTTTGGAGGCTGGTGACCAAATTCACCAAAATCCCTGATAATTTTCTTATTAGGAGCTTGAATCAAGACAGCTTCCCCACTTCTTGGTATACATTGATTTGTTTCAAACTTAAAAATTACTTATATATATCATTAAATTTTAATTTTAGTTTCAGTCCTATATTACAACCTATTCAGATCTTTTAAAAGTTCAGTTCTGTCGTATCAAAACACTTCCCAGCTTTGAATTATTGATAAATATACTAAGTTATGGAATTTTAAAAAATTAATTTCTTGGTAAAGAGGTTACTAAACATCTGTGTCTCTAGGTCTATTTACATCTTTAAAGTTGATAAAATAAGCATCTATCTCTTCACCTGAACCACTGTAGGAATGGCACATGTTTAAAATTCATTTTATTCCAGTTACAAATAGGTGTCCAGTTATTCCATGTATCATGACAATACAGTGTTTTAAGCAGTGAGGAACTCCAACTTCATCAGGAACTCTGAAGTATTTTGAAATCCTGAATTGATTAGACTGGCAAACTCATAAGAAGAGAGTACCAAAGATTATAGTGTTCTAAATTTTCTAATTTGGAAATTGTGAGCACATAATTTGACTGCTAGAACTTCAACAAAATACCAGCTTTAGGCAAAATTATGAGGTAGGATAAATGGGTTATCCTTTACTCACTAAACTCCTTAAGAATAGAAACAATGTTTTTTTCTGCTATTATTGCTTTCTCCCATTGAACTTGGAAAGACGCTTTCTGTCCAGTAGATCCTTAACAAATATTTGTTAATTAGTGAATTGACTTATAAACTGGCATATTATGAATTTCCCCCTAGGGGACTCCACTGGCAAGCTAGGAATATTTTTTAATTTCCCTCTATCCAGTCAAACTTTGACTGTTTTTGATAAGGAAGAAGTAAGAAAACCTAAAAAATTTAGAGAATTTTTGTTATCAATGCCTTAATCCATATTAAGGCATCTAATGGGGTGTAATTTCTGAAAAGGTTGACAAATATGTGAGAAATTTTGGGCAAGTTTTTGGGCAGGCTTGGTCAAACACATCAAACAGCGTATTCTCTGCTAGGAAAATCTAGCCCCCTGAAGCTGGCATTCTCAGACTCCATTTCTCGCTATCTGATTTGACATGATTCCTTTTCTTGTTCACTCAACTCAAGAAATTCCTCTTCAAATGACATTTCCCTATTTCTGCTAATGACCTCATCATTCTGTCATTCACACAGATGCAAAAATGTGATGTTTACCTGAATTTGTCCTTCTACTAAACTCTCTTATCCAGTTTAGTCTTTTGGCTCTTTCTCAGCTCTTTTTTTTTCTTTTTTTTTTTTGGCTTTTACGAGGGTGATTTATTAGGTATCGAATTTACAATTATAAGGCCATAAAGGTGTACAAACGAATGTATCAACAAGAGGATACCTTCACTGAAGAAAGGCTGCTGGTGCCAGAACATCTGTCAGCTGGGAAGGCATGTGGCTGGCATCTGCTGGTCCTTTGCTCCTGGGTTGCATTGCTTTCAGCTTCTGACTCCAGTGGCTTCCTCCAGAATGTCTCTGGGCTTCTGTCTAATCATCTCTCTTAGCTCTTGTGCATTCTTGCTTGTTTCTCCCAGGGTGTTTCTCTCTAAGTATCTGGAGGTCCTCTCTTAGCTTTTCTGGGGCAAACTTGGGGCTTCATCTCTTAGCTTAGCACCTCCAGACATCCTTATGTCTGCATCTCCAAGCATCTGGGTCTGTGTTGGCTCTGAGCTCTCTTAAGGACTCTAGTAAACTAAGACTCACCTTGAATGGGTGGGGTCGCATATTCACAGAAATAATATAATCAAAAGTTCCCACCCACAATTGGGTGGGTCACATCTCCATGGAATCAGCCTAATCCAAGGGTGCTGCCCACAGTAGGTCTGCCCCCACAAGAGTGGTTTAAAGAACATAGTCTTTTATGGAGTACATAACAGTTTCAAACCAGCGTAATGACCAAGTTCATAATTGTTTCTAGTAACTCATCTCCTTATTTCTTCTCAATATAGTTTCAAAATATTCCCCTTATGTACACAGGTATGTTTCCTCAACAATTTCCATAATCTATTACATTCATTCATTTATTCATTCATTTAGCACAAATAATTTAGTATCTGCCATAGTGCAGGCATTGTGCCTGACATTGGGAATATACTGGTTAGCAAAAACAGTAAAGATCCTGACAAAGATCTTCTTTCCTTGACTAAGCTGCCAGCCTTATTCCTTTCCTGCCATTATCTGCTACCTCCCCATTCCTGACTAATTTTAAACCAATCAGTCTTACATATGAGGGACTGTAGTGAAAAGCAACCCAGACAGCTGAGAAAGGAAAAAAAAAAAAAAAAAGGAAAAAAGACACTCCAGATCCTAAGTATTCTAAATATCAAACTCTCCCCCACTCTCCTCTTCCTGTCTGCCTTTCACCTTGGCTACCAGGCACATGAGAGGCTCCTGAATGAGGAGCTCCTTATTTCTCTCCTCTCCTTGCCCTTATGTACTAGGACTGCTTTGTTTACTTTCAACAAACCAGTTGTTTGAATTTTCTCAGCTCTTTTTGCTCTTTTCTCTCTACCATGACTCCAGTTTAAACACTTTAGTTTACTTCTTGTTGACTATTGTAGTTAGTCTGTCCACACATCCTTGCCACCACACATCCTTTGCTTCCTAAAATACGCATCTATGTATTCATTGCACTGCTCAAAAATCTCAATTCCATCTTCTCATTGCCTACATAATAAACTCCAAACTTCTTACTCTAGCTTTCAGTATCTGCCACATTCTAGCAACAATTTACCTTTCCAGCTTTATGTTCTACTCCTTCCCCACACTGAATTATTCTTTCTTCACCAAACTCATCCCATATCCATTCTATTCTATTTTTTCTTTGTCTGAAATGGTTTTCCTCAACTTCAAGTGAAACCTTGCTCATCTTCCAAAGCCAAAATCAAAAGAAATATCAAATGTGATGACTGTTGGATCCTCCCAGCCAGAAGTTTTCCCACTCTTTCCTAAAAATCCATGGCACTTCATACCACTTCTAAGCCACATACTGAATTCTAAATTAGGTTTCAGTTATTTGCCTATATGATTCATCCCTTGTGTATTTTAAGTTCCCTGAGACAAGAAATCATATCATTCCATGTGTAGTAGTTTGCACATCTGCTTTACTTAGAGGTAGTTTTTCCTGAGTTGAACTGTAATGGAACTAGTTGAATAAGTACTTGGTTTCGGGTTGGTGGGTAGGAACACAGTATAGTGTGGTTGAGAAAAAAACTTTGGAGGCCAAATAACCTCAGATTTAAATTCAGTTTTACCAGTTCCTAACTAGATGATCATGGGCAAGTTATTCTCTCTGTGCCTCAGTTTCCTCATCTGTAAAATGGGACTAATCATAACTATTTCATAGATTCAGTGTCATAATTATATGAGGTATTGAGCATAAAATGCATAACTTAATAAATAATTATCTTCCTATCCTCTATTGTACCTAGCACAGAGTCTTGCAATAATGTACATTTATCAAACAAATGAATTATTTAGAAAAAAATGCATTATGAATTTTGAATTACATTTCAAATTTGCATGTACAATTAACAATTAAGAAAAACATTGGAAGGGTGTAGAAAAAGGAACAAAAATGGGAGATCAAAGTGAGTAGTCAGGATATTACTCTATGTTTTTAAGTGACAAGAAGAAATTTAATTTTCACCACAGACATATTGGCATAGTCATAACTCTACAGAATAGGCTGGGAATTTCTTAAAATTTTCTAATGGGAAAAATTCAATTATCTATTGTTACTTCTAACAGTTCGCATCTTAAATTACATATAAAAATATTTAAATACTGCAGCTTATGGGAGGCCTGGGCAGGCTCCAGATTCCCAGCCACTGGGGTATTTGTGAGCTGGACCACCCACTGTGAAAGTAGAGAGTTGGTACCTTTGACAGTGTGGAAATTTCTTGCAAAAAGAGCTTTAAGCTGTTGTAAACATTTCCCCCCAGGAAGACTGAGGGGGGAAATAAACACATGTGAAATTACTGGACAAACACTATTTGTAATAATCAAAGCTAATATTTATGCTGTTAACACCCCGGCTCTCCCAAATGTATGTCTGTTTATGGAGATTTGGTTGTCTAGTTTCAGTCCTCTTCTTTGGAGGGCACAAACTTATATGAAGAAAGCTAGAATTTCAAGGCAAGTCATGTTATTTAGTCATACTTTGATTTGGAATTTTGTGCTTTTTTTAAATAATCTTTCTCAAGTATGTCTTTAGCAACAAGTTGTCCCACTAGTAGCACTGAGATAGCACTTGCATTTAAAATCTCTTTCAAGTTCCTTGAGATAACCTTTAATTATGAAAGCAAAAAAGCCACCCAAATGGTGGTAGGTGAAAGCTGGAGAAGGTATGAAAAGATGCACAGAATCTTCACTCATAACTTTCTCATTTTGTAAAGACGTCCTTAAAGGTATCATCACATCTATAAGTAGGAATAGTCTGAAAATCTACATTAAAGCAGAAGTAGATGTTTGTGGAAGTGGCTGAAATCTAACAGAGTTTCAATAAATATTGTGCTGGCAAAAAAAGATTAGCAGGTATGTGTGTGTTTATGTATACAACTCTCCTAGTCATTCCCTCAATAATCCCAGGCAGCGTCATCAGAGAGCCACTAGAAAAAGAGATATTTTTACTTACACTTAGGCCTCTGAGGAACCCAAAAGGCTGTTTCAAATCATGCCTCCAAAAGAACTTCTTTCTGCTCTCCCCAGGGGAGACCATTCATGGGTTGGAGACCATTCATTGGTTCTTACTTCAGTCTACCAAAGTGAGAACACTTTGGATTGCAAGTGACAAACCCAATCTGCAATCTCTTAGGCAAAACAGGAAATTTAGTGACTTGAGTAGCAAACTCTCAGGAAGGGCACAGGTTTAACTGGACCCCAAGGATCAAGGAACAGATACATCACTAAGACTCCATCCAACTTTCATCTGGCTTCTCTCTAAGTCCACCGTCTTGCTGGAGACTGCAATCTGTACTAGAGAACCTGGCTTTTGAGTACTCATCTTTTCAATGAAAAAGACTACTTCTCTTCCCTGAGTTTCTATTAGAAAAATGTCAGGGAAGGACCAAAGGGCGAGCCCAGATCACATGCCTGCTCTTCTAATATAGGTGGCTTCCAAAAGAATATATATTTTGAGTAAGGAGAAGAGCAGTTTCCCAAGAAGGGAGAGTGGGGGTAGGGGGTTGGAGTAGTGCAGACAAAACAAATATTTTTGAAAGTTTATATTTTAAAAAATCAGAATTAGATTTATTAAATACCAAATAATGGTATCTTTTTTTCATTGCTTGTTATTTCCTATACAGTGTCTTTCTCAGTAGTGTTTATCTCATATTTCTTCCCTCTCAAATGTTTTACTTATACAGCACCACTAAATCCAATCATTTCCCTTCTCCAAATCTCTGCTTAGGATTCATTTCCTGGAACTATTGGTGAAATGTGGTGAATTGAACAAATTTGTTGATTTCTATTTCCCCCCAAATACTATTAAAATGGCAGTTAAAAAAAAAAAAAAGGAAAAAAAAATGAGCAAACAAAAATCCCTTCAAAGAAGAAGGGGAGAGGCCACAACAGGTGAAAATGACAAAAAAATTTTGGAAGATAGAAAGTGGACATGTAGAATATTATCTATTGCAGTATAACAAATTATACCAAAACTTAGCATCTTAAAACAATAAATATCTATTTCATGCAGTTTTTTAAATTCAGTTTCATTGAATTATATTCACATACCCTACTATCATCCACTGTGTATAATCGACTGTTCACAGTACCATCATACAGTTGTGCATTCATCACCAAAATCAATTTTTGAACATTTTCATTACTCAATAAATAAATAAATAAATAAAAACCAGAATAAAAATACAAGAAGAACACCCAAAACATTCCATCCTCCCATCCCCGTTATTTTTCATTTAATTTTTGTTCCCATTTTTCTACTCATCTGTCCATACACTGGATAAAGGGAGTATGAGCCATAAGGTTTTCATAATTGCACAGTCACACCATTTAAGCTACATTATCTCATACAGTTTTGATGGTCAGGAATTTGGGAAGAGCTTAGATGGTTGTGCTGGCCCAGAGCCTCTCCTGAGGTTGCAGTCAACTTGTTGGCTAGGGCTGTAGCCATTTGGAGTGTCTGCTTCCCAGCTCACTCGGGTGGCTGTAGGCAGGAAGCTTCATTTCCTCACCATATGAGACTCTCCATAAAGCTGTTCATGAAATACCTAGTAACCAAAATGTAAAAAAAGTGTAACATTATAATGGAGAAGCTAGGCAGACACAAACTTAATTAAGTAATCAACAAAATATCACCAATATTGGACAAAGTAACATTGTGTGTCTCATAATATGATACACTAAGGAGAACATAACATTTCTGTGCATAACCTGGATCTAATCATGTGAAAATACCACACACATAAAATTGAGGGACATTCTACAAAATTACTGCCTATGTTCTTCAAAAATGTTAAGATCAGAAAGTGTGTTAAGTGCACTGGCAGGGATATGGAACACAAAGGAGAGGCACCTTTACCCAATTTGATGTCAAGGTGTTAAGCCTGAGATCTGGAGTTAGCCTTGAAAAAGGAAAAAGTGGGGGGTGGGGGTGAGGGAGGCAAGAAAGGAAGGAGCATGTAATGATGTACAAGGCCCAATAAAAATCACGTGATCATTTGCCAAGTAATGTGTATGTATGTGTGCATAGATTTTATATATATGTAAAACAGAGTTTGCTATCTTTCCTATCATATCTTAAATGTCCCATAACTTGACAAGTTATGCCTGTTCTTTTAGTATAAGAAATGTACTTTAAAACATGTGAAAGAGTAGAATGACTTTACTCTTGATTGGCTTAGTCACCAAAATTATCTTTTTTTTTTCAATCACTTCTCACCTCATAACTAGGTGATATTATTTTCACAGAACTTTTAATGTATTTTTCCTTTTATTTTATGAATGATGTTTTCTAATCATCTTGACAAAAATTGATACAGGACATCAGCAATTCTTTCACAGAAGCAGAGTTGTTTAGTGATTCAGAGAACAAATCTCTGTCAGATTATGCTTGATTTGAGTCCTATTCTAGGCCTGACTCTGCCACTCATTAACCAAGCAGCTTCAGGCAAGTAACTTCTGAGAATCTGTTTTCTCATCTATCAGATAAGAAAATAATAGTATGAGGGTATAGGATTATTGTGAGAACTGATTGAGATAATGTATGAAATGCACAGTGCCTGGCTCAAAGAAAGTGTTCGATCAATAATATTCTGCATCATTCTATATTGTTATATTTATGAAAGGTTATGTATAAAATAGTGGTAAAAATATATTGGGTGCTGTGAAAATAATATTGTCCTAGTGCTTTATGAGTGTGTAGATGGATTTTTTTTTAATGATGCTTATAGTGGCTCAACCAAGCAAAGCTATTTTTATTCCACTCTATCATATTTTATGAGTTCCCAGTCATCCTCCTACTTGGTTGTTTGAATTCCCAACCATTTAACCCTCCCTGGAGTACCCTCTAAGAAATGTGTGGCTGGAAGTAGTGATTCTCCAACAGAGACAAGGGTCTTCAAAAGTCTGCAAGGAACTGCAAAATCAAATTAGTTGTAATTCCAGTTCCTACCATTTACTTGTTTGCTTATTCATTTACTTATTTGTTCATTTATTTAGCACATAAGGTAAAACATTTTTTTCTGGTACTTATTAAGAATTACCAAATACTTTAAAGGTGTCTCATTAAATGTTGATTCCACTTTCACATTGTTTCTGGTGACGTGTGTTTAGTTTATTGTTTATGGTAGCACCTGGAAAGTGAGAGTGGATAGGGTGAGTGTTCTAAGGAATATTTTGTTACCAATAAATTAATTTATAAATATTTGAGGCCAGTAGGACAACAATTAGCAGAAATAAAGACAACTTAAGGCAACAAAATGGTCTATGACTTTAGTCCAAGTTTGATGGGGCTAATACTTTTTGTTCTTATTTTTATCTAACTCCAACATTTTTAACTTTCCAGTTTCTCTCATCTGTAACTATAAGAGTCAAAGTTAAAACAATTTTGCCCATAGTATATTTTGACGTGGTATATTTTACTATATATTGTGAATAGTGAAATTAAAATTGTGAGATTTGGAAATCATAATCCTTTAACTAGTAAAATGATTCTAAGTTCTGATAATTGTAAGCTGGAAATGTCTATGTCATCTGTATGTCCTCTATACTCTCCACACAAACTCCTCTTTTCTCTATCTCCCTTATCACATATACTCCTTATATTTTTAAACAAAACTTTTATTTACTGTATATATCAAGAAATATTAAAATGTGTCCAATAGCTTATGAATCCTGGTTGTATGCCTCATCATATGAAAAATGCTTTGAATTGGTGAAGATGTTGATGGTGATGATGAAGATGAAAAAGATGGAACGTGTGTTATGGAATTCTTTAACATCACCAACTTGTTGAGAAAAGTATTAGAAATTAATCAGAGTTAATCCGAGATGCAATTTATTCCCATTCAATAAATTTTCATGTCTTGTAACTTTTATCTTTGTGAACAAAATTTTAATTATATTGTTTGTTGATTAAGCATTTGTTGAACATCTACTACCAGTATTATCCTACCAGGTATTATTCCAGGCTTCCACAAGAAGTTTAAAAGAAAATGACCCCCAAAATCTCAACTCATAATAAAACACCCTAATTGCCAAAGGTTTGTAATATGGACAAAAAGTAGTTTTCAGGTTTGGGAACAATGAGTACCCAGAAAAACAATAATGTAAAAAGGGAGAGAATTGTCATACTTAGAAATGTCAAATTTACCTCCAAGAGAGATGTTGGTGAAAGTTCAAAGGAGAAAAAATGGGAAAGAAGGGGTCAAAGGAGGATGGAAATGGGGCAGCTCTTCTGTGGAAGAAGAGAGAGCTTTCAACCATGTCGCAATTTAAAAGAGCAGCAGGATGACAAAGTATTTTCCAAACATAAGAAAAATCACCACAATGTTCTTGAGCCAATAGCATAGGATATAGCACAAGGAAAAGACATACCTTAATATGGAAAGATGCAAAGAGGAACTCTTATTAGCACACTAACTATACCAAAGACTGTGTCTGTGTTTTTCTTGGAATGCATAATTTTGACAATGCATGTATGTCCTTGAGTAGTAGTTTCAGGAGAGGAAGAGCTTCCAAGATGAGAATAGTAAACTAAACTAAGATTTACCACTTTAGTGGGCATAATGCCAAGCAAAATGTTGCCTGGAGAGAAAGGGGTGTGCTCACCATCCTTCAGGGATACCTAGCATGTAGTGGGGCTCTATTAAAGAATGTGCTCAGTCATTCTTGAGTTCTGAAAAGACAAGTTCAGATACTGCATGCTTTACTTACTGGCCCTAACATATTTATTGCTCATATAATCACTCCATATTTATCAATACAAATGCTTTACAGGTAGATGCTTGATTAGATAAAACAACTTTCCAAATCTGGAAAAGTAACTACTAAAAACTATCTGAAACCTTAATTCTAAAGATGGAACAAGTAAAGGATAATCTGGGAGCAGCCAGAGTTCTGAGCAGAGTCAACTTGGGAGAAAATAAAGGGAAGGTGAAGGAAAGGGGAAGGGAGGTAGAGAGAGACATCTCTCTCCTTCTTGAGGCTGTGTTAGCTATTACTAATCCCCTATTCTCTGATGAAGCATTTTGTGTAAATTCAGGGTCCTGAAGACTTAGGGTTGCCAGGCTGCTCCAGCCACTGTGGCCTCATTCTCTCTCCACCCTCATGGCGGCACCCCACCCAGATTCCTTTCTTGTCAAACTTGTTTCCAGTCACCCAAGCCCTCTAGTCTGTGACCTCTTGGTCAAACTGTCTGTTACCCAGGACACAAATAGATTGAGGGTGTCAGATAACATGGTAATTTGGTTGGGGATAAGACAGATTGACTGAACTCTGCAACACCCTTTATAATAACCCTTCCCCCAAACACCCGCTCCTCTAAAAGTGAATGCTGTTTTCCCACCTACATTTCCCTGCATCTCTGAGTCACTATAGGTCAGCTGGATATATGATTCATTATTCTGTTTATTTGCTTTGATGTGTTCATTGTGTCTCTGGACCTAACTGGTAGAACATTTGAGTCAATTCTCTTTTTCTTGGGAAAATAGAGTAATGCAAAACTTAAGAGATGACACTTCCGGGCTGTATTGCTTTATGGGAATGACATAGAACATTGTGTGCACTGGAGTTAGAGGAGTGACCCTATATGAAGTGATGAATACCCTCTAACCACATTTTCTCTTGAAACTAACTGATTGGTGATGTCCAACTAATGCACATGTACAGTATTCACCACATGCTTGATGCCTGCTGAGTGACAAACCTTGTTCCCTGGATATCTCTGCTGCCACCCTCCACCCCCTCCCAGAAATCCTCAGGAGCACCATATGGCCTGTAAACATCCTGAAGGAGAAGCAAGCAGCCTTTGAAAAAGCTAAGATGTGATGAGAGTAATGGAGTGATGCAGACTTCACACCACACATGCACATCACCTCAGCAACTTTCTCACATGCCAAAGTAGAAAGCATCAGTACCCCCATTCTCTCATCAATGGGTACAAGTGAGTTCTAGCTTTGTGTGTGGAGACTGATATACCTTCCCACTTGCTGAAAAAGGTCAAGGTCTTCTTGGCTGATCCATCTGCATTTGTGGCTACTGCCCCTTTGACCGTCACCACTATTGCTGCTCCTGCTGCCACTGCAGCCCTAGTTAAGGTTTAAGCAAAGGAAGATGCAGAGGTATGGGGCAAGGATATGGGATTTGGTCTCTGACTAGTCAACAAAAAGCAGCCAACTCAACTAACTTTATTTGTGAAATGAGGAAATAAAGGCTTACTTCTCTTTAAAAGAAAAAAAGTTTTCTTGGTAAGAACTCTACTTCATCAAGGAACAGGTCAGAGGCAGAGTTTAAGGGAAGGGGTATTTGCTGTTCAAAAAAAAAAATGTTTGCTGAGAAGTGATTATGGACCAGGCACTGCATTTTGAGTATTGCAACTATTTTGCATAAGAACTAAATTTAAATCTTTCTAAGAGTGACAAGAATTTGCACATTGGTTGGCAATTCCTGAAACCTCTATGTAGCATCACATCTTTCTCTTACTTGCACCCCCCTTATCTCTTTTTTTGAGTTGTGTTTGTATAGGGTAGGGGGATGGAACGGATAAGCAGAGGGAGAGAGACAGAGGTAGAAAAATAGAAACACCTTCCTATTCTGGGATTTGCCGAGCAGCAAGAGATGCTTATGTTTCCTGGGCAAGGACACAGGAATCTTGAATTCTTCCTTCAGCTGTTATCTTTTTGTAAATTCTGTATACTTCTCTGGGCACGTGAGACTAGCACAAAAGTCAGTGAAGATGCAACATTGTTACTATACCTTACTTATATTTAAGGAAACAAATAGATTAGAGTCGGAAAGGGGCACCCAGGCACCGGGGGCGGGTCAGGCGCCTGGATTTGCACTGCGGCGCAGGCCAGAGCTTGCGCTTGATCTCAGCCCCCAGGCCAGGCGAAGCGTCCCTTGCGCAGCCGCGTCTCTGGGCTTCCCACCGCGTGGCTCTCGGCCTGGATTCTCAGTTCCTGCCGCTGCCACTCCCTACCCGCCCAATCTCTGCCTTTCAGAGTCTCCCGGAGTTGATCCCGGGAGTCCACCGCTCAGCCTGGGTGCGGCCATCCTCGGCCCTGTGAGCACCGTGTCTCCCCATTAACCTCTGTAAGAAATAAAAAGCTGTTTCAGGCCTTTCTGTATGCCTCCAAGTGTGAGAGGATAGAGAATTCGCTCGTGTGGGAAGGACTTGTTAACCTCAGGCTCCGCAAGAAAGGTTGGCTCCATAACCCCCACCCCCACCCCGTTCCTCCAGCCCCGCATCCGTCTTCAGCCGCCTGCGGCCGGATGTTCCCTGAGAAGTAGCAGCCAGAAGGGTCTGTGCATGGGCTGGGGACACCGCCGGGGCTGCGCTAGGCACGGAACTCTCTATAGGTCCTCTCTCTGAGGATCGGATAGATGATTCATTTTTATATGTAACGTTTTACCCCACTCTATAGCTTCGGTCGGTTAATGTTCAACCCCCAGGGTTGAGGGAGGCAGGTAGTGATGACCCAGTCAAGGTATATGCCCACTCGGGATTGGAAGCGCAGAGGCCCATGAGAGGGTGGGAAGGGGAAATGGCCAGCGACCCCTTGGGCCCGAGCCTTTTTGGCAGGCCCTGAAAGGGCAGACAGGAGGTCAGGTCTGCGGCCTTAGCCCAGCGCGATCCTTGAGGCGCAGCCCTGAAGGCCGTGCCCTCGCTGGGCCCTAACCGCGCACTACACCTCCGCCCATGCCCGGAGCCGCGCGTGCGGGGACAGCCAGAGAGCAGGCGCGAGGGTGGGCAAGTGCAGGGTGGGCGAGAACCCAGCCGGTGGGCGCCAGACCAGCATGTGCAGGGCGGAGCGGGCGGGCGCTCGGGCCCAGCGGGATCCCGAGGACCGCCCTTGCTGCCCCAGTGATGGGGCTCCGTTGCCGCTTGGGGCTGTGGGCGCGGCAGTAGTTGAGGATGGGATTCCGGTTTTGTTGTCTCGAGGGAGTAACAGTCACCAGGTGTGGGGACCCGTTCGTGCGACCCGGGAGGTGCACTGGTGGCCAACTCTTGCGCGGCCGCACCGCCGCGGTGCATGTGGGTCTCTCGGAAAATCCCGTCAGGAAAATGCTGGGCAACATGCCTTGCCGCCGCCCTTCCTTCATGTCGCTGGCCAAAACAAAAACAAAAACAAAACAAACAAACAAAGAACCGAACAGCAACTCTTCCGGTCAATGGGAAGTATTAGGATGATAGGACGTGGTTGTGCCCGAGCTTCAGATCACATGGCCAGTGAGGCCGAGGAGAAGCCGCCCCTGCGGACACTTTCAGGTGGTGCGGTGCGGCTGCAACCTCATGCCCTGCTAAGAGTTAGGCCGCACGGCCCCCACGGAATCCATCCGTCCAAAAGGTCCCGGTCCTCTGTCCAAGCTTCCAGCCCCTGGTACTTGGCGGTTGACAGGCTGGTCCAGCTGCCCTAGAGAAGTAGACTCTGGGTTGGGGAGCCTAGCTCCGGGAGCGCGGGGGAGCAGCAGCTGAGCATTCGCCGGCAGGGTTTCTTTTCTGTCTGTCAGAGAAACAAACAAGATACCCCGCCTCATAAGATAAAAGCAGATTTCACCGATACCACTCAGGGACTGGAGGTGCTGAGGTCAGTAGAGTCCTGTGAATGAACATTGCCCGAAGTCCCCGCCCTTAAAAGAAGGGTTTTATTTTACTATGTTTCGTTGGATATTATTTTACTTTCTAAGAAAGTAACCTGTAGGCTTGGGCTCTGGCTGCAAAGACCCTTCCTTGGCACCCGGGAAAGTCTGCTGGGTCTCCACCTCTGTCCACATCAGCGACCCTCGTCCCCTTCGCCCGCCCACAGCGGGAGTGAATCTGTCAAGAAGTCTCACAGTCACTCCGGTGCGGGCAACCGCGTGAAGTGACCCCCTAGAAAGCCCTGCCAGTCCACCAGGTAGGTTGAGACAGACGCCATCAGGCCTCAGCTGGGTGCAGCAAACCCACCCAGCAACCTCCCAGAGAAGTGGAGTCGAGGGGGCTGTTGATAGAGGCAGACCTGGGGAAAGCACCCAAGTCCTAGGTTGCTACTAGTCTGGGTTCCAAGTCACATTCGATACGACGCCCCACCGCCTTCTCAGGGACAGCAGAGACGGTTCTAGGTTTCGTCTATCCAGAACGCTGCGGAGGAAGGTTCCTGCCCAGGACTGCTTGCGAGGGGGTCCCGCGATGCTGTAAACTGTTGGCGAGAGGCTTTACTGCTTCTGGACGGAGGAAACGTTGGAACAAGGGTTAGAGGGCGTTTCAGAGCTCTAAGGAAATCACTCCAATCCTTAGTCTTGCTGCGTCAAGTACCAGCATGGAGCAGGCCATTTCCTACGTTGATAAAACAGAAAAAGTTTTGCCGTGGATAAAAAGGAGGGGAAGAGGGAATAGGAGGACCGAAACGGGCTGGGGGTGGGGGAAGCAACTTAAACATTTTTGCCGGAAGAATAAATAGTAGAATCAGGTCTGGAAAGATCCATCAAAGTCGCAGGCAGCAGACACATACCCAGCTCAGGGAGGGCTCAGCCACTTACCCAGAGTCTGAATTTCTAAGTCCTTCTGAGGGAAAAAATATATATGCAATGCCCCCACACTACTTCCACAATGTAACTACCTTTGCTAAATATTCATTAAATGTTAAAAAAATAAAAAGAAATTTAGTGGTTGTTTTAGCCATTCCTTGGCTGAGTAACTTAAGTCTCAAGAGTATCATGCTTTCCACAGCTGTCACTGAACTATTAACGAAGAATTGTTATAACAGAGGTAGCAATGCCCATTTAAAAAAAAGTGAATTAAGTAGAATTAAATACCTCTTCAATGGGATATTTTATTTCTTGCTAGCCTCTTCTCTTTAAACAAAAAACGTTTACATAAAATGCATAAAATACTCAACGCAGAAGTGAATGGAGTTATGCGTCCCAAACACAATAAATTCTGGTTTCTGTCTTCTCAGATAGAGAGTCAACAATGAGAGGGTCTCCTTTTTTGGGGTGGGAGAAGGGGGAGGAGGGGTGGCGAGGACGATAAATAAACTTCCAAGATTAGTATAAAATGTCTCCTATTTCCTCTGCTAAGACCTGAAAAGGTAAATCAGTTGTGTTTACAATCGTGTTTCTACTTAACCCATAGTTTTAAAATATCTCATCTTGAATTAACTTTTTGCCAGACTGAGTTAAAAGGCAATTGTCATATTGGGAGGAAGGGTATTTTTTAAAATCCCTCTTGACAGTCTGCCGCCACAAATTTCTCGCGTTTACTTCAAGACCTCTCCTCCCTCTGTCAGCCACGTTTGTTGCTTCACCATGTGCTTAGATTAGCTGCAGTTTACTGGGGGGTTTTATAAGTCAATCAACAGGGCTTCTACATTCGTAAAGGCCTCTTATCTGATTACAGCCCTCCGCCTTTTTGCTTTCTAAAAAAAAAAAAAAAAAAAAAAATTAAATCGGCTAGCCAGTGGCTCCCGACTTGGCCCGCGCAAACTATGGGCGGCTGGGGAGCCCCGGCAGTGCCGGCGGGGACGCCCGTGGATTAAGATGTGGATTGCAGGACAGACCTTTGTTTGGTCACATTCGCGATGGGGGTGGGGGAGAGGGTGGCCCACCTTCGAGATCGCGCCGAGTGTTTATAGATTCTCCTTAAAAGAGCTCCTCGCTATTCCCAGGGCTAGTTTTATGGGACTTTCTAGGAATATTGAGACTTTTAAGACGCTGTTTGTTTTTTCCCCGTTAATTTTTTTTTTTTTTTTTTTACACTCCTGAAAGGTCTCGGGAGTTTCGGCACCTCGCAGGAAGAAGGTGAGGTGGGAGAAAGAGCAGGACCGGGAGCCGAAGGGAAGGATTCGCCTCCTAATTAAACCGCCTACACCGATCAGGCTTCCCAACATTTTCTAAAATTAAAATTTTAACCGGGTTGTGGACATTAAAACTCAGATTTAAGAACTGGGAGAAAACCGAGATAAATACGGGCTGTATTCGGCTTTCCCCCGGTCTCCACCAACCTGAATTCGGTATTTGGGAAATGAAGAGTTCGGGGGCTTAGAAATTTAAGAAGTAAAAACAAACAAAAAAGAAAAGAAAAGAAAAGAAAGAAGGAAAGGGAAGAAAAGAAAAAGGGCAGGTCAGAGGTACCCAGGGGAGAGAAGGTGCAAGTGAGTGACAGGTGAGGGAGGGGAGGAGAGAGCCCCTCAGACCGAGGTCGTCCTTGCGGGGTTCCCGCCCCCAGGCCCGGCCTTTCTCTGCGCGCGCTGGGAGGAGAGGCTGTGAAGGGCTGAAGCCGGCGAGACCTCGGCTCCTGGGGGCCCCCGACCTCACCCTCGCCATCTTTGAACCCAAGCAGAGGAGGTCGGTGATCATGCTATGGATTACGTTAAAGTTTCCTTTAAGCACTTTAATACACAACTAGCTCAGAAATCATTAAGAGACCTAGAGAAGAAGAGAAAAATACCCTCACACTCACCGGTAATGTGTTGACATGCAGCAAAAATCGATTGAGTGGAACCGAGGTGGCGGCAGCAGCGACGGCTGGAGGGTGGGGGTAGGCGTGCGAGCGGGAGGGGCGAGGGGACAGACTCCACCGGCTGGGGAACTAGGTTTTGCTCGCTTGGAAGAAAAAGAAGGTGCGGAAAAGAGCCCGCCATCGGGCGGGCGAGCGAACAGGGATGGGTATAAGAATGGGGGAGGAGGGGGAGAGGGTAAATCTTCCCTCTGGGAGTCCGAGGAGAGGAGCTGAGATGGGAGAAAGGGCCTCTCATCTCTCCCGAGTCTCCGCCCCCAGTCCTCACCACTCGAGGCGGGGAAGTGACAACTCTTCCCAAACCTCGACTTCCATTTTTGTTTCCTGCAGATCCATTGACTTCCTCGCGTAGAGTTCTAGTTCAGCAACTAAACCAGGCTGAGAACCTCTACCTCTACCCAGAGCTTCCACTGTGATTCCCGGGCCTGCAGAAGACGCAAATCCTCCCAGCAGGTCTCGTTAGTGCTTCCAGTCCCCATCCCCAGATCCCTTCTCCCAGTCCCCCGCCTGTTCCCTCTGCTGCCCCTCCCCCCCACACCAGGCGGAGACCCGGAGGCCCGCACGGATGGGCCCCTTGGCTCCAGAAGCCAAAGTCCGCCGGTGGGGACCGTTTTCCTCTCCACTGCTCTCAAGTGAACCACAAGGACGGAGGTGACCCTCGTCCAAAGGGCTTTTATCTGCCTCCCACTGCCGCGTGATCCCGGCTGCAAGTCCGAGACACAGCTTAGAAAAGAAAGAAAGAAAAAGTTAAAGTGTGCGTTGAGCACTGATCTTGAATCCGGGACATTATCTGCGATCTCTTTAAGTGGCAGCGGTAGTTCCATGCGGAACAAAGACTCAGTGTCTGAACTCCAAAGCTTATAGGTAAAGTTTCAGTCAGAAAAAAGCTGCCTAAGCGCAAAAACACAGGTTTTCTCGGCTCCAGAATACCGGCGGCTACTTTTAGCTCTCCATTCCAGGGTGGTGTTTGTCCTCTGCTACTGATTGGGGGGTAGAGGGGTGGGACAAAAAGTGACAAAAGTAACAAAAGACTTAAGCACTTTTTTCTTCTCCATCGACCCTTCTAGACCCCCGGTGATGAATTCTTTGGGACTAAATTGTATTTGCTATTTGTAATGAAATCATATATATTCATATATATAATCATATATATTCATATTCTATATATAGAAGCAAAAACCACCAACAAAGGAGGAGCGAATGCTTAGATTTCCTTTAAACACTCAGGCCGACCGTTTAGATGTCAGAAGATGGGAGGGAGGGCCAGGGCTGTAATTCATCTTGATTTGCTTCATTGTCCCGCCGTTTGCAAACTATAATCCTGTATAATTTCAGGAACAAGCAGGTTTAGAATTAATGGGTCAATATTATTTAAAACAAAACACAGGGAGCGTGACCTTTGCCTCAACTACATATTGGTCGACAAGACTCAGGAAACTCCACTCTAACCTCTCAACCCCTGGGCTCTTTGAGAAACTGAAAGGCTGTGATTATTGGAAACGGTCTTTGTTTCTTTTAATGCTTCAAAAGGATTTGGAAATAGTAATGCAATATAACGTGAAGGATCTCTCTACTTAAGCCTGAAAGATAAACGTGGAGGCCTAAATATTTTGAACTGGAGGTGTATCCTTGTAAACTTATTATAGATGTTTTTCTCTAGAGAAGAATGTATATAAACTATGCATGTATACATACACACATGCTTCTCCAGAACAATTTACTGGAGGTGCCAGTTTTTCCCCCTAAAGGAGTAAATGAGAGCCATTCCAAGGTGGCTTATTTTCTGTCTTTCTCCTTTCTCTCTTATATTATTTGCTTGCAATAATGGAATCCTCTGGGTTTAAGCCAAAAAAAAATCTGAGAGACAAGACCAGACTTTGCAGCCTTTTTTATTTTTTATTTTCTGGGAGTGTCTTTTTTTTTTTTTTTTTTAAAGTTTCTGATGAATGGCTATAATTTATTTTTACCAAATTTAAATGAGTACTGCTGCCTTGTATGTTTAATTGGACAGGCAGAGGGCTGGTTAATTTAGAAGGCAGTAAATGAGAAGCCCCGGTCAGAAGACAGAGGAGGGCAAAAAGAATCCAGAGCAATTTGTATGCAGTATATTTTACTCCCATGAAATAAAACACATTTTTTTCATATTTGCTGAAAAGTAAAACAATAGTATGTATGAAATGTTATACACAGGGTAAGTTGTACATAGCAGTTTCAGAAACATCATTGCATCCACCAGAGAAACTATTCTAAAACTGATATTCACACATTTTTATAATAATATGTTAGAAACATACAGTGTGGCATTTAGTATATACATTCCCTTGCTTGCAAGCGAAAAATCCTAATCGCCTCTGTATAACATGCTTTATTTTAAAGCCTAACCTTTAAAAACACTGTTGTGATATTACTAACAACTGCTTTTATAAAATTAATTTGACATTTCGATATATATACATCCTTTCAGTCATTTTAATGTTAACAATGCTAAAATTAAAAAATAACAAGCTTATAGTAATGTTAAAATGTCATATCCAGTCAAACATTTGTTTATGTGTCCTTGCAACTGTTGGAAATACTTTTAGTGAAAGATGTCAGACGCTGAGGAATTTCCTTTGAAATCAAAGGAAGGCTCTCTAATTCAGTGGTTTTCCTTCTCTATATCTTCTCTTTCCCTCACTCTCTTTAGTGCCCACGACCTTCTAGCATAATTCCCAGTCTTTCAAGGGCGGACTTGCTCCCATCCGGCACGGTCCTAGGATCCCGGTATTCCGGAGCCGCTCACACCGGCCGGTCCACCGCGTACTGGCAAGCACTCAGGTTGGACGCCGGGTTCTGCACACTGGCGTAGCCGAAGCTGGAGTGCTGCTTTGCTTTCAGTCTCAGGCTGGCCAGGCTCGAATTACACGTGTCCCTGTAAACGTATGGCGGAGTCGGTGGTGCGTAAGGACAGGCAGGCGTCGGTACCGCGGAATTCAGCGACGGGCTGCTCAAGTTGTTCAAGTTATTCAAGCTGTTGAGGCTGGAACCTGGGACGCCCGTCACCGCTGAGGGCACCATGCTGGACGACATGCTCATGGAAGAAATGGAGTTGGGCGGGGAGAACATGCTCTGCGAGGACAAGGGATTGACGTTCATCGAGTTGAAGAAGGGGAAACTCTTAGTGGACAGGGAAGCCGACGTGAGGCCTTTGGCGGCCCAGTTGTTATACGAGTAGCCAGGGTACATGTCGTCGTAGGAATGCATAAGCCCGTTGAACTGCGGCCCGAAACCATTCTTGCACAGCTCTGCCTGCTGGTTGCGCTCCCGTTTTCTCCACTTGGCCCGGCGATTCTTGAACCAAACCTGGGGGCGGCGGGCAGAAGACAAGGGAGCAAACAGATGCCACAGCGCAGATTAGTCAAACCTTAATCCCGGAAAGCACCAGAGCCCCCTACACACATACACACACACACACAAACACACACACTCCCTCGCCGCCCCACTCCTCCAGCTTCCCCAAGGTCCCAAGCCACCGGCCCGCACCGGGATACGGAGCGGGAGATCCATCCTGCTCAGGCCTGAGAGCCGGGAGCTGTGATCGGAGCCACAAACCTCAGCGGAACGCCGGGCGGCTTGATCACTATCCTAAGCCTTCCTCTGGATCCAAAAACACTTACTGTAATATAAACGCCGGGCAACCGCTTTCCTTCTCAAACATTCCCCAGTCACCTTGCAAACTTGCTTGCATTCCAAAGCCACAGACCCCGGGACTAAGGCAAGGGACTGGGCGGGAGGGGAGGCCCGCTCTCTTCCACACACCTCCTCCCTTTCCTGTCGGACTTCCACTGTCGCCCCCTACCTCCTGGAACCTGCGCCCTCAGCAGGCGCCAGTCCGCCACCCCCTTCCTAGCAAAACAACCAAATAAAAAGCAAAAGACCAACTCTCCAACAGCTCGTTAAAGCTCCATGAGCTTGGCGATGAATCGCCAGGAACCCATAACGGGTCACCCTGCAACCTCCCCCTCTCTTCCCCCCGCTACATCCCATCCTCCACCCACTACTGGCTTGGCCGGCGCGCCAGGTCTTGCTCGGACTCCGGGCTGCCCGACTGCCTGGTCCTGCAGGCGGCCGGCCAGGCAGGCTAGCCTCCGCCAGCGTCCGGTGGCCCCGCCACAACCCCGCTCCCAATCCACATCGGTCCCGCCCGTCGCCCCAGATGGCGGCTTTTGTGTATTGGAGCGAGGCCTGGCCCGAGATCTCAGAGATGACACCAGTGATGTTTCACATTACACATCTCCGCCGAACCCAGCCGCCTAATCCATTTTTTTTTTTTCCTTTTCCCTTTCATTCTCGGTTTCCTTTTTATCCCCCTTCCTCTCTACCGTTCGTCTGCTATAAAAAGCACGCCTCTCACCCACTCTGTCCGGCAAGCTGCCGGCCTGGAAAAAGGCAGCCAAAGGGAGCGCGACGGCGGCAGGGGACTAGGGGGTCTGCAGTAAACTCAGGGAGGGGGAATCTTTTCCGAATGATTCCAGAGAACCCACAAATTGTGGGTTTATTTTAATTACTCGCCATTTCTACCCTAGGTCTTCTAAACTTTGCCCAGGCGAGAAGAGTACGTGCGAGGCCTGTTCCCTTCACGCGCACACTAGCTAATGAAAGACTGACCTTGCGCACAACCACGCGGCTCCGGCAGAACGCTGGCTCGGCGCAGTTAAACTAAAACTATTTCCAACCTCATCCCAGCTCTTTTACCGACCAACATAACCTCACAACCTGTACAAATGCAGCCCCGAGAGCGCCTTCCTTCCCTCTGCTTTGGGAGCGTATTTTGGTCTTTATTCTTTTCATTTTTATTGTTATATAATGTTTTCTTTTCTGCTTTTCTGCCCTAAGTGGGTGCTCTGTTATTTTATCCAGAGCACTTTTTTTTTCTTTGTAAAGGAAAGCCTATGGACCCTGTTTGTGTCTGTTTTCTGCTTCCAGATTCCTAACAAATTTGGAATTTTCCACCGCCCAGCATAAACCAGGATGTTGCCATTGGGTAATTCATTTAAGCTCATTTTTGCCAATCCATAAAGTACAGATTTGCTACAAAATTAAGGTAAGCTCTTTTTATAAAACTACAATTAAAATTAGGAAGGGGTTTGACGAACAAACTCCAAAGAGCCGAACTCCTAAGTAAATATAAACCAAACCGAAAAGCCTTTCTTTATTCTTTTTCTTTCTAAAAGGACGAGCAAAATAGAAGCTGTGTGGTTAAACTTTGTTTTCATAGGTCACAAAACTAGGCAATAGGGTGAGGGAGAGACCCGAATGGCTGAAAAACCTCAAAGAGGGAAAGGAGGGCGAGCCCAGGAAAGAAAAAGCCGGCCCGGCGCCAAGGTTTCCCAGGGAAGACCAACACTTGCGTTTCTCTGGAGAGTTTTCCTTTTTAAAGGCACACAGGTTGGAACCGTTCTCGGTTCCTGGTCTGGGAGGGATTTTATCACCACTAGCTTGGCGATTGCAAGCTGGAAACACAATGGCCTGTGCAGGGAAATGCCCCACGCGGACCAGCTTGAGAGGACCCGGGGGTGGCGCGTCAGTGAGCCTTTGCGACTACGCGAGCCTGCGTCAGGCCGGCGGCCAGGCCTGCGAAGCAGCAGCTGCAACCTTGCAACTGGGGCTTCCCTGAGGCCTTCTGCCTTTGCAAAGTTGCTTCCCATCCGCGCCCTCTGAGGAGGCGCTGCCTTCTTCACCCCCTCCGGGTCTGCCCGGCCTGCATTCCCCCAAGGCCCCCGCCCTTCCAGGCTCCGCGCGGGCTCCTACCCGAACTCTGGCTTCCGTGAGGTTGGTCCACACGGCAATTTCTTCGCGCGTGGACATGTCGGGATAGCGGTTTCTCTGGAAAGTGGCCTCCAACTCTTGCAGCTGCTGGCTGGTGAAGTGAGTCCGCTGTCGCCGTTGTCGTTTCTTCTTGGATGGGTCTTCGGCACCCACGTCCTCATTCTTCCCCTGCTGGCTCTTATCTTTTTCTGAAAACGAAACACACACAGAGGCCGGGTCAGGACGCCCACCTGCAACCCGCGAACTCCAACTGGACAGGACAAGCGAGTCTGGGGAAAGTGTAGGGCTGCCTCCCGGGGGAGGAGTGTGCGCGCGGCCGCTCCGGGCGGCGGGAGAGCTGCGTATGTGGGGTGTGCAGAAGTGAGGATGGGTGTGCGCGCCCCATCTCCTCCCCTCCCCCAGCGCCGCACGTTTTATTTACATGTTTATCTTTCTGCAGCAGCACGTTCATTTTTATAGCCTGTGCTTTCAAGTATATTTATACACCTCTGGGCAGACAAACCAAATTTTCCAGATCATGCACACGCGGCGGTTTACAAGACCGCCCCCCCCCCCAGAAACTTCAGAGTGAGATGAGGTTAGGAAAGGCTAGGAAATGTAGACTTTGGGATCTGCTTAGGCATCCAGCTTTTTAGAAAAACAGACCCTTTCCGAGGCGCAGTTTCGGAAATATTTTTCTAAACGGAAGACCTCTGGAGCTAAAAGCTGAGAGGAGAAAGGGGATAGACGTGAGGAGGCCTCTGAACTCCTCGAATCAAGATGTTGGGATTTTTGTGACCCTAGGAACAGCTGGAGGACAGGGTAGGCACAGAGAGGACGCCAGAATTGTCCACGTAATTCAGGCCACCTGAACTGGGCGAGATGAGGCAGAGCGAAAGGAGCACAGAATTGTCGAAACACCGGCTCCGGAAGTTCTGCGGAGAACAAGCTAAACGCCCACTCCCACCACGCCTGCCCCGGGAGAGGCAGAACCTCCTTCGGAGCGAGAGGGGCAGGCGGTCCGGTGTCCGCGGAGCGGCGACTTACCTGCGGCCTCGGGGCTGGAGGTGTCGGAGATGGTGTGCACCTCTAGCCTGTGCTTGGAGGAGTCCAGGGAGCGGGGCTGACCGGGGGCCAGGACCGAAGCCATAGCCAGCGACTGGGAATGGTGACAGGAGGAGGACGAGGAGGCTGCCGACAGCTTAGTTCCCGCTACTTGGTGCTCCAAGTGCAGCGGGCCTTTCATGCAGTTCATGGACGAGGGAGCGCGCGGCCCCACGAGTCCCGGGCTCCCTCCCCGCCGAGCCCCGTGGCCGCAGCCTCTCGCTCCGGGTCGCGCTCTAGGCGCGGAGTTTCGCTGCGGTGGCCGCCGGGGGTGGAACCCAGGGACGTATGCCGCGGTCAAAACAACCTCCGCCGAGTCTTCGAACCGGGTTGCCCCCGTCTCTTCCGGAAGGTTCAAGCGAAAGAGTCCGGCAGCCAAAAGTCAGCGGGCAAACGGAGACATGAGAATGTGGGTAGGACGGCACCGCTCTGAGTGTCTTTGGGGAGCTGGTTTCCCGGCTCCAAAGCGAAACAAGAGTGGGCGAAGACCCCCTTCCTCCCACCCTCCAAGTACCCCTCCAATAAGGAAAGCTAACGCCGATCGCGCTGAGAAAGGCGAGCTCTGCCCGCCCCCTGCGCGGCAGCCCTGACAGCGAAGTGTCAAGAGTGACAGGGACAGGCAGCTGATATTAGATCTCCGGCGGCGGCGGAGGCGGCGCGGGCCTCTGGACGCACCCTCCGCGGCGCGCACACGCACACCCCCCTCGGGCCGTCGAGCTCGGCCTCGCCGCAGCTCTGCTCCCGGCACCGAGGCGAGCGACAGATCAGCTCTGCGGCTATGCGCTTCCCTGTTGGCCTAACATCTTAAAACGGAGGCGGGCTTCCTGGTGCCCAGACGTCACTCTCCTGCGGACCTCCCAGCCCTCCCCGCCTACGCCTCCTGCCAGACACTTCGCGGGGAGGGAATGGCGTGGCTCCGCACCAATCAAGAGGCCGTGAGCCGCGGCAGGGACGGTCTTGTCTGCACCTATCAGCAGTAATGGGCCGGGCTAATTCCTCGCGGTGCCCACAGGGTCTACACCGGCCCGCTCCCGGGAATGCTGCTCCCTCCCGGCCAAAGGCGAACCAACTTTCAGTTCGGGCGGAGAGGTGCAGAGATGAGGATGGGAGTAGAAAGCTAGGGAGAAGGGAGTGAAAAGGTCGAGGGCTGAAAGGTAGAAGGATAAACAAGGGCAACCTCCTCCCCCTTCCTTTTTCACTGCATCCATTTCCAATCAAGAGTTTCTTCCTATGTACAAAAGAGACGTGCTACTTAAAACTAAATGTTTTTTTAGACCAACAAACCACCTCTCCGATCTTAAATTTTCCAAACAGCCTGTCAAGTGAATGCTGCGCTAATCTGAATACGCTTTACTTTAACTGCAAAGAAGGCAGAGCCCCGAAAAGGCAGGCTAATAAATTAGAAATCGAGAAGCAAATGGACCCATCAAAAGAAAATTACCTTGACTTTAAACGAACTGTTTGGAGGTTCACTCTGGATTTATATGAGAATAAAAAGTCGCCTCTGATCACGTTCTCTGTAATGCTTATTAGTCCCCAGACAGAAAACACAATAGAATAGAAACCCTAACCCAGCGTTTTCAAAATGCTGAAAGCTTATCCAGCCTACTTAACGCTGATTAAGACACATATCCTAGATCTTTCAAATTCCTTGTACACTGTATTAAGCTCGTCCTAACCCAAGAGAGCCACACTTTAAATTCAACTCTTTTGTTTGCTTTATTATCAATCAGATTCAAATCCATAAAGCCTGTAAAATCAACAACCTTGAGCTAATTATATATAAAATATGCTTTAATGAATTCCATACAATTAAGAATGTTGCCAAATAACCAATTTCAAGGATAATTTTTAAAGTCACTTTCTTTTTTTAAGGAGACCAGGGTTGTCTTGAATCGTTAAAGTCCAAGCAGGCAGAGGTAGGAGGGTGTGGGCTAAGGGGAAAAGCTGAGGAGAGAGCTCAACTCGGAAAAACAAAGAATATCCTACCATTTACATAAAACAAAGAAAAAATAAAAATATCACCTTAGGGGACATCCAACTCTTTAAATCACAAAGAAATGAAAAGAAAGAAATCCAAATGTATCACTCAAATAATTTTTGAAAGTCCTTTTGTTCCCTGACTTAGGTCAGGCAGAGAACACAAACTAATCTCCTCTGGGTTTCTGCATTGGCGATTGTTTTATTGTGGAGTTAGTGTTATCATCCCCGAATGTGTATTTGTTTGACATTACAGTCAATGATTTGCAATGCCAGTGTGAGGTATCTTCAGAAAGCTCCCTCCTTGTCCTTGTTCACAAGATTGGGAAACTTATCCAGTCTGGGGCAAAATGGATGAAGCAGACTGCAAATATGTTTGTAACCTATGTGTCTCTTCTTTGTCTTGCAGTCTCCCCTCCCCACCCCCACCCCCACCCACAAAAAAAAAAAAACCCTATCTGCAACCCCTCCTCCATTTTAAACATGCTCTAGCAGTCCAAGAAACCAAATGAGAATTTATTTGTTCTCCAGTCTCTCCCCACAAGTATCATCCCACTTTAAGTGGAATTTAAGAAGAAAGGGGAAATTTTTCTTAATAGTAAGTTTTAAATTGCTGTTTCTGGTTTTAACCTTTTATTGCAGTTCAGTCCACTCCGTGCATGCACACACCTGCTCAGAGCAGAACATGTCCCCATGTGACAGGTCTGCATTAGCTGTGGCTCATACATTCAGCTATATTGGGTCTTGCAATCTTATCAGTAAATTATACATATTACAGCAGCAGTCTGTTGGTAAAGAAGGTTAAATTAATTTACATTCTACTCATTATCTGGTGCTTAAATGATGCATTTTATCCCTGAGATTTGGCAGAGAATCTCCTTCTCAGACCTCACAGTGTTCCACTGAAGACAATGCTCTCACATTTGTAGTGGTTTTTAATCTGATAAGACTCTAATTTGTGTAAGTCTTTCAAATAAGGGTTTTAAATGTTTCTAGCCATTTTCTTATTGAATTTTCTCTAATTCCCCCAAGATCATAAAGTATATGTGTAAAGTAAATATTTCCTCCCACTGCACTGTTAGCCGATGACCTATAACTGAGTCAATATGAATATAGCTCTATTCTGCCCAATGTGTTTACTAATCATATTCCAGTTTCTTCTTTTAAACCTCTGCATAGCTGTGGGCCCCACAGTGTCATGCCATTAAAGCTTCCTCTCACCAAGAGACTCCGTCTGTCATATCAAAGGATGAAAAATAGTCCATTGAAGTTGAGCATTACCTCTTTTTTTCTGTCTTCAAGATTCAATCCTCAGAGCTGCAATTTTGGGTGAATTATCGAGGTATTCTTCAAAGCACCTTACTCTGGAAAGCTTAGAAGCTCTGCAGAGTCATATAGATTTCTAAGCTGTTCCCCATCTCTCATTAAGCCCCCAGAATTCTGATTTAAACTCCAGTGGCTCTGCTCTACTTAGAAAACTTTCATGACGGCAAATACACATATATGAAGGACCTCAACCAGATTTCAAAGTGGGCAAAACACCCAAAAGCAAATGATGGTTCCTCACAGTGTCAAAATGTGGAGAAGATGGAAACACTGGTGGTCCGCAGGCTTTCTAAAGAACCCCAAAAGATAACCCATTGAAAAGTCAAATGGAGAAAAAGGACAATTATCTGGAGAACTCAGATTACAGTTAAAAAAAAAAAAGAAACTACATATAATATACACCTTTACACACACACGCACATATACACAAACAACTGAGACAAAGAAGAGGTTTTCTTTGCATTTTTCCAGATGGAATTTCAACTCTTCCCTAATCACTTCACACACTAGGCAGCCGGGATTGGGTGACTCTCTTCCCAAGCCCAACAGGGTTCATTCCATGGTTGGCAGAAGAAAATCAACATGAAAAGGCCATATGGGGAAAAGGAGGTGTGCGGTGGGGACTAAGAGTCTCTTTTCAATGAAAAATTCGTGGTGATGGTAGTGGGCAACTTTGGAGATTTAATCTGCAATAAGACTTGTGGGTACACAGGCATAGGCAGCATAGATGAGGAAGGGGCTGGAAGTACAGAAAGCGTATATATTTTGTAGCTTTGTCTCTACTGTAACCCCCGTCCGATTCTTCTTTGATTAATTCTAGAAATTACTGTGACTACAGCCTCCTCCACAGAAGTTTTCAGTCCAGAAAAAATAGCGTGGTCCGTTCATTGAGACTGGAGGTGCCCCATATCCATCGTGAGGCAAAGAAAAGAATCACGCCGGATTTGGGATTTCGGGTCTGGAGGACATCAGGGGTCGTCTCAGGTTTTCCTGATCATTTTTTCAAAGAAAGATCCTTTCGGAGGGAAATGTGTGACATGGGGTCAGGCGTGTTTTGAGCTGGTATTTGCCACCGATTACAGTCTCAACGTCTTATTTAATTTCACACTAGTTAGCGTCAGTAGCGCAAAAAGCCCCTCTGGCCGTGGTGCCTAGCGGGTGGGCTGCACCGCCAAACTCTCAGCGGCGGCGGCCTGGGTATGCGCTGGGTCTCAATCCAGCAATCCCCGGCTTTCGGAAATAATCTGCCCTCAGAGCTCACCTGGAAGATGGCTCAATTAGAAGTCTCCCTGCTCTGTCAGACCATATTGGGGCAGGAGTCCAGCTCCGGCCCAGTCAGCTCAAGGACGAGGTCCGCCCGGACTGAGCTCGCAGCCACGTGACGGGCATGAGCGTGTGCGCGCGTGTGGTATCGGACCAGAGGTCAGACGGAGACCTTGCACCCTGCCCAAGAGGCGGTCCTTCCTCCCCTCGTTCCTCTGCCTGGCTCTTCTCCGCACCCATACAGATCTAGAAAGGGACCGGCTCCCCCCAAAGCCATGATGGCGAAGGATCCAGAATTAAAGGCTTCGCTGTGACTGATATTTTCCTCCCATTCTCCAAATGGAATGAAAAAGTGCTGGTTTGTAAAAAAGAGGCAGATACTTTTCTGAATTAAAAGTCTCGAGATGTACTGAGCAACGCTCGCCTTCTCTGAGTCCCTGCAGATGCCACCCATGTTTCTGTCCGACACACTCTGGTTGTCCAAGCATTTGAAGTTTGGGGTAACTGGTTGGGAGGGCAGAATTCGGGTAGCCGTGGGTCCCTGGAGGAGGACAGCGGGGATTAGAGGAGGAGGCGCGGGGACGGCTGAAATCACTGAGCTGACAACCAGTAATGCCTACTCACATTTGCATGTTAGCGCTACAGGTTTACTAGGCGTTTATTTAATCTCTGGAATACAACCGACTTTTTCCATCTCTTAACTGGGAATTGGTTGTAAGAACTAAGTAAAATAAAGAGGATGGTATAAAAGAGTGTTGGGGAGAGTGGCGTGTGTGTGTGCGTGCGGGTACACACATGGGGGAGGGGGGGAGAGAGAGAGGGAGAGAGAGAGAGAGAGAGAGAGAGACAGAGACAGAGACAGAGACAGAGACAGAGACAGAGAGAGAATGAGAATGAACATCGATATCCAGATCCTGAGAGAGGGAAGTGGCAAGGAACTAATGAAGTCATTTTTATATTTATTTTTTTTACAACAGTTGGATTAAAATGCTCCTCTCTCTCTTTTCTCTCCTTCTCCCTGTCCTGCTCATGTCTTTCTCCCTTTGATGTTTCTCTCACTCTCATTTATTTCTATCTTCCTTCTCCCAGACAGGCTAGTAGCTAACATTCAGCATTAGTTGTCATGGTGACCATAAATCACATAAATCCAAAAATACCCACGTATAATCTGAGATGAAGCTTTTATTTCCCTAGCGAAATAATATTTTAAAAGCTGTCAGCTGACACACACACACACACACACACACACACAAAGGAACCCACCTCATTGTTGTAACCCAAGTAATAAATTATTTCCAAAGGTTTAAATTAAAAGGTCAGCCTGTTAAAAACATGCTGGGAGAATCTTGGGTTCTCTTTGTGTCAGATCCTCGCCATGAAGTTGACTTCATGACTTCTGATCTCTCTTACACACGCATACACACACACCGTACACAATGTTGCATTATTTTCCATTGCTTTCTTTCCTCCCCTCCTAACTACCTCAGACCCCACAGACTCTACCTGTGGGTTGTAAAAGAAAGAAGTCTGAGCCTTTTGGAGACCTCGTGTGTTGAACCAATGGTTATCAATTATTTTCCTCTAAATGAAAGACAGGGGCTGTAGGGAAAAGGCGCTGGTTGGGGCCATTATGGGAGCGACATCCTAGAGCAGTTAAGCAGAATGAAATGCAGAGAAAAGGGCTAGTGGGGGAAAGTAGTAGTGGAGAACTGAGCTGTGCATCAAGGTGCCTCATTTAAGTCAAGCCCTGAACCGGTAGCTATATTCTCCCATTCCTGCTTGTTTTCCTCCTCTGAGAGGAAACTTTCCCAACCGAAGACCCTAGCGGGGGGGGTGGGGGGCGGCGAGGGAAGGAAAGGGCGGCCGCAGTTGGGCCTTTTGTCTTCTACCTTGGGCTTGTTGTTTTATGCCTATCTTGGATTACAGAGTATTCGCCTAGATGAAGAGCCATTAATTACCCATTCAGTCAATATTAGGAAGACGACAAAGCTTTTTACATGGGATTAAGAAGACATCAGATTGTTCCATTAGTATATTCCTGCTCACGAATAAGCTTTCGTTATACATTTCCTTTTCCCCGGAGTCACTCTAACAACTGCTGCATATATTAACAGCGGGCGGTGCGGAATAACAGCCCAACCAGCCCTAAGAAACTTTCAGTGCGTGCGGTTTCAGCAGGGAGCAACGCGACGCCTAAAAGACCACCGCTGCGGGTGGGAATACGCAGAGACTGACAATCGGTACAGTTTCCGCTGGAGGGGAAAAACCACAAAACAGAGAGACAGTTTCTGCCAATGAGCTGCAGATTTGACGCGGGGTGGAATGCGGGGAGAAAAGAAAATGGAAACCTCTCCTCACGCATCTCCCCTCTCTCCTCAGGTCTCACTCCCTCTTCAGCATCTAGATTGCTCTACCTCCTGACCCTGCGCTGCAGTAAGAGCCCCCCCCCCCCTTTCTAAACGTTCCCTTTCTTTCTGACAATGCTCAAGCCGGGTGCGCCGCCGGACGCACCACCATTTGCGTTTTGCTAGAGAAGGTCTGGGCTGCTCTCTCCGGTATCCGTCTTAGCATTAAAGTCGCTTAATAACGGTGAAGTGCCACCGGATTATCTACTTTCAGGGGGTACATTGGGAGTCCACGTAGTCTGTGTAAGGCAAACATTTGCTGATTGAATGAACAGGGGGTCCGCGGCCGCCCAGGCGGCACGGATTGACGCGGGGGCTCTGAAGAAGCTGCTGCCACGTAAGAAGATGTATGTCTGGGTGGGGGCTCCGCGAGGGACCGTGGAGTTCCCCCTCAGAGACAGGAAGTCTACGTCCACTAAGGACCTGAGTCTAACACTTTTCAGCCCATCCCCTCTGCCAAAGCTATTTAAAAATTAATGTTATGGCCGCGGGAGGCCGGAGAAGGTAGCTGTCCCACGTCGGGGCGCGAAGCCAGTTGCGGGCGCCAAGGCTCAGCAGCGCGGTCCAATTTCAGTCCCGAAACTTTCTGAGTCACAGACTGGGAGGATCCGTCTGTCCCCTCCTTTAGGTAAAGGCCGCTTTATGCGTCCCGCCAAACGGAGGCTCCTTTCGGTACTGCCAAAGCAAGGAAAAGCCAAGGGCCTCTGTTCTAAGGAGACGTTCTTAGCGGACCCCTGAACCTTCTTTGGGGGAGGTAGGGTAGCTATTTAACTTGCCGACTCTTCCTACCCCCACACGCTGTGCCTTGCCTTTCCTCTTACCGCCCTCTCTCAAACATCTGACCTTTGGGGACTGCAGAGGCCCTCGTTCCTCCTCTGTTTTCGGGGTATGAACCAGGCGGGAGGTCCGCCAATGTATGTCACGGGAGGGGTCTCGCTTGGGAAGTGAAGCAAAACCAGAGCCTCCCAGAAGCCGACCCTATCTACTCAGAGAGCATTTCAAACAGCCTTCAACCAGGACAAAGTAGTTTGGGTTTTTTATTTGGGGGGGGGAGGGGTAAAAATAATAGAACACCATAGCCCTTTTGAAAAATTGCATGCCATCTTTTCCTTTTAAAAGCAAATAAAAACTGTAAAAAACATTAAAGGAAATACATAGTTTTTTAAACAGCAAGCTGTGGCCAGGAGTTTGCACATTTCCATTAAGTTAAACTCACTTCTGTTCGGTAAAGAGGACTCAGGCAACCCTCCTTCGGTGATGCTATACCTTTCTTCACTCATGTCTAACATTTTTGGTCTACCAGTTCCCTAAAAGCCAATAAAATCAAGATTTTCAGCATTTCTTCCCATCACATGCCTCTTCTTAATTAATGGCATTAAACATGTTTGGGCAGCAATTTTCTTCTTCTGTCGAAAAGGTAGAAAGAGGTATTGGCAGTGTAGGGAAAGAGCCTTTCACGTGCACTAAAATAATCCGGGCATGAAAGTAATGGTTAAGAAAACAATCGTTCATTATTACTAGTTCTTTATTTATTTGCTACTTTTCAAAAGCGAACGCCCAGGGGCGTCTGCCCGGCAGGTGACACGAGCGGACATGACTCCTCGGCTCTCCGCCGCCTCCTGACCACCTACGGAGGCTCCCACCCCACCCCAGGTCTCTCTTGTCCCTGTCTGTCATCTCACACAGAACCGCCTGCCCTCAGAAACCATTTTCAGGGTCAAGAAAACTCTGGGTGGGGATCGAGGTTGGGAGGAGACGTTTCGTTTCTCTCAGGCTCCCAGAGCAGCGAGAAATGTTAGCCCAAGAGCAGCGTCTGTCCGTCACTTGCAAGCGAGATTGGGGAGCTCATGTAGTCTGCCGGAGCCAGATCTGAGCCTGCACAAGGCGTTTTCCCCAGGAGTCATAGCTGCTCTTGATTTTTAACCATAACCCAAACATAATCTAGTCTAATAATTTATTTTTACGACCGATTATCAAACAGAAGAAGAATGTAACACAACCTTAATGACAGAAATCACTGGGCGTTATCTCTGCACTGCCCCCATTTAACCCCATCGGGTTAATCCCGGACAAGTGAGCGTTTAACTGGCCCGAGCAGGACTCACGATGTGGTGCAGCGTCGAGGCTGTTCTGCTCCAGACTGCTTTTGACTTTTTATTTCAACAAACGATGTTTTTCTCTCAGATTCACGGAGAACCCCAAATGCAGGGTCTTTGTTTTCTTCTTGGTAATACGGTTTGTTTACTTGGCGGGGGTTCCAATTTGCCCCCTCCGGCACGCATTGCATTTGTATTCTTACACTTTAATCCGGAAAGAGAAGGTTAGGGGTCGAGGGCTGTGGGAGGGGGGAAAGGGCTTTATCTCCGCACACTATCAAAGATCAACAATCTCCTAAGGCTTGGCACTTAGTTATTATGGAGCCAAGAAAACCCGGAGACTAGAGGAAGGGTACATTTGAGTTTTTCATGCATTCCAAAGAAAATGCCCCCCCCCATCCCTTACACACACACACACACACACACACACACACACACACACACACGGACAAGTTTCAATTAGCAAAGGCCTGTGCAGTGGTTGGAAACGTTTTAACTTTTTACGCAAGGCTGCAAACTTTGAGCATCAATGCCCCTTGACTCGTCCAGAGTGCAACCAGCCAATCAAGCTACGACACCACCAAAACCCGAGCCCCTGCAACCAGCACAACAGGTAGGCTCGCGTCCACAGGGGCGTACACTCCATTTCACCCTCGGCTGCTCCGCACAGTCGCACCTTAGGCTTCCAAGTCTGTCGTTAGCTCCTCCAACCCCTCAAAGCGAACCTTCGCCAAACTAAGCCTCCTTTGCTCCTGTCCCGCGGTAAACCCCGCACCCACAAGCCTGGGCGGGGCACTGCTCAGAGCCGCCGAGCTGGGATGGGCCTCAGTGGTGCCGCGCGCAGTGGGACGTGGCGAGCGGCAGAGGTCGCTGTTGGACCACTTTTCCGTGCCAGCTAGAGCGCGGAGGTACGCTGGGGCGTGCTTAACAACTCAGGCCAAGGGAAGAGAGCGAGAAAGAGCGGGAGGGAGAGGTGTTGGGTCTCAGGAGGGCAGTATAATTTGGAGGAAAGGAATTAACATCCCAGGGAATGCCGCTTCCCATCCTACCCAGGGGCCGAGTGTCTCAGTTCAAGCAGCAGGCGCGCCCTGCCTGGCGGCCTCGTCTGCATGCGCCTCACCCGAAGCCCAAAGGCCCGGAGGGGGTGCCCAGCGCGCGGCCCGCTCTTTCCTCCCTGCCTTACCATTGGCGCCGGGATGCTGCCGCGAGAAGAGCTTGCTGCTGGCCGCCTCTTTCCGGCTCTCGGGAGAGTCGGTGAACTCGACCTTTTTGATTTCGGAGTCTTTGGAGAAGAGGCATTCAACCGCTGCCGGCTGCACGCCTGGGTCGCGAGCGCGCGCCCGCCCCACGTGCCGGGGAGAGAGATGCCCCAGGCGGCGGCGAAAGGGAGCGGAGTGTAGGTGGGTGGTGCGAGGGAGGACGGAGAAGAAAAAGGGACAAAGAGCAGAGACCCGGTTAGAGGAAAGAGCGGAGAGCACTCACGTCTCCCGGACCCTCTTAAGAACCCGACGCAGGGCGGCGGACTTTATCCGGCTCCCGCTCGTAGGAGCAGGCCGGAGGTTTCCGGACGCGCGGCGCGGCTCCCTCCGCACTCACCCGCCCCCCGCCGAGAGAGGCAGCGGGCATCCAGGTTGTGATTTTTTTCCAGCCTAGGCCGGCCCTCCAGGAAGCGCCCCACACCGCGGGGCCGGTGCCCCCTCGCCGCCCTCGCGTGGTGCGGCCTCGCATCCGGTGACCCGGACAGGAGAAGTGGACTCTTACCTAATTGCACACACGCCGACACTAGTTTGCGGCAGTTGGTCTCCATTCCCTGTTATCTGCAAAACAAAAGAGAGGAGGGCTGTGAGAAGGGGCCCTGGGCGAGTGCGCAGGGCTCAGTGGACACTACCTGTGGGGCGGTCAACTTCAACTTTAGCTGTTAGGCGCCTACTGTGTGCCAAGTTTCCCGCGTGTTTCTGGGATCTGAGAGCCTCTGGCTGCCCAGCCGCATCCCCACCCCCGCTCCTCCTTTGGGGCATCTGAGTGTTAACTAAGAGGGGCATCTCACTCCAGAGTTACAGGAAATGGACCCAGGGGCGGGGGGGGCCGACAAAGCCACCATGTGCTGGAGACCCAACGTGTGGACTACTTACAAGGATGTCTGTATCGTTGGTTAAAAGCCCGTGTGAACACGAGGACACCCTTAGCAGATACAAAATTTTAGGGGTAGGTGGATGGATAGGACTTTTCTCTTTGTGAAGTTGTGTGCAAAGGCCACCGTTCAGTATAGGTTTTGTCCGTTAGTTGGAGTTCCGAAAGCATTTGGAGAATGTCAGGGTCAACTTGCCACTGTGCTAGACGGCAGTTTCCCTCGGGTTTCTGTAATTCTGAAACGAAGGGGACTCTAAGGCGCTTGGCCTAGAGTGTTTCAGTAGAGAGCTAGCTTCGGGCCTCTCATCCATCAGGATCCACTTTTCCATATTTAGCCACGCTTTTCCCTGGAGATACTCACCCGGCCATTTATTTACCCTAAAGCATGATTTAAGATCCCACAGGAGGGAAACGGGGTGGACCGAGTAAGACTGAGGAAGGCAGGCAAAAGTCCCCAGAGGGCTTACTGCCCGCCAAGGACGAAGAAGTAGCTCCTAGGAGAACAGCTCCCCCAGTTCTCCCCCCTTCTCCTCCCCGGCAAGCCATATCTTTTTCAAATTTCCAACCACAGCGCAGCGAGCCAAGCGTTTAACGCGCCCCCTTTCTCCGCCACAGGCAAACCGGGAGAGGTGGGTGGCGAGGGGCTCGGTCGGGGTGGGTAGACAAGAATCAGCAGCTTTAAAGACAGAAGAAAAGAAAGAGAAGGTCCCGGCTCTCTAGGCCCCTTCGATCTCGGTGCCTGCCTCTCTCCACGCTAACCAGGGTACGCCTGCGGCTGGATGGCCCACTTCGCGCGGGTCGTTGGCTGGAGGTGGGGCGGGCGCCGCTGGGTCGGCAGGGGGGACAGAGAACGGGCAGGGAGCTGCGGGACTGATCCTGGCCTGAGTCGCATTTCCCTGCTGCTCGGTCTCTTTTGGAGCTAGCCGGGCCTGTGAGCCCCTTTGGCCAAGGTCGCTGCCTGGAGGAGGGGCTGCCTGGCGCAGTGGGGTGGGGATCCAAGGGTGGAGATGGCCAGGCGTTCCCCTACCCGCTAGCGGGGACGCGGACAGGGGCTCTGCCGATTCTTGCGGGCCCGAGGGCCCAGAAGTAGCAGTTTGGCGGCTCCAGTTTTAGTGATTCTGCAGTAAAATCACAGGATTAGTCCCTGATTGAGATGTCTGTTCGTGAGATATTACAAAATTCATTATCACAGCTCTCTACTAACTCGATATGAAGTAACACAGATGGGATTTTATTAGTCCAGACTTCAAATGTTTACTTATGATAATTTCAGGGGAAATTTGCATGTCATCATCATTTCGATAATCTTTTTTTTCTTTTCTTTTCTTTTTTAATGTCTGAACTGGCTGCATTATTAGCCCAGTGGTCGAGTACAGCAGACGGTAACTGCAAATTGTGTTTATATTTTAAAAGAATGAAATATACAAAAGAGAGAGATCGGGTCACTCCTTGTAAAGTCAGTCAGTTATTACACATTCTCCCCCACACCCCCAATTCTTCAGTGCTGAAGACCAAACAAAGGAATACAAAACAAATCTAGAACTCAGAGGGCTTGACTCTAAGGACTGAAAAGAAGGTCAAGGAGTCTTCCGTAGCTCTGTCCTATGTGTCCTTGTGATTTGAGGATTTATTTTGCAGTCAAAATCAGCTCTGAGACCTGCATTTTATGGTCATGTAATGATGGGGCCTAGTAGATAAATTGAGTGGAAATAACTGGGGGAGATAGGTTTTTAAAGGAGACCTCCAATTCCCACCTGCTGATCCTTAAACTTGCCCTGTCAAGACAAATCTTGTGTGACAAATTCGGTTGCCAGACTTCTGGGCCAGCTTCAAGGGCTAACTGATCTCACAAATTGAGATACACAACTTTTCCTGTTGGGAAGTTGTTCTCAACCCCAAAATTTGTGTCCTGTGTTTGGAATGTATATGCCAGGCAATCTTGTTTTAGCCAACTTGGGTTTTATATTGTGAGCATGCTAAAAAGCATTGCACAGCAAATGGAGCACACTGAATCACACTGGCCAAGGCATGTAGGAATCTCCTAAGAAATAAAACAATTTGCTTAAAAATATTTTTAACAATTGCCTTAAGAATGACATTGCAGGAAAAAATATATAGTTTTCACAATTCTAAATCCTTTCCATTTACTTTGTTTCCTGAAACAAAATCTTTAATGGAAAGTTTAAAAATAAACAGCACAAGAACACATGTTTTAAATGAACTAAACTGGTGAGATTAGCCAGTAAATTAATTTGCAGTGGGTAATCATATTAGGAAATTAAAATAGTACTTGATGTAGTTCTGTTTTAGTTGCCATGTTTAAGTCTTCTTTTAAACCAATTAATATTGATGCTTTAGGGATATCTGAAGACAAACATGATCAATTTAAGGAATAATAAACCTGAATAATTAAAGTGTAGTTTTGTAAAGTAAAACGTTCCATAAATGAAGCAGCGATTTAATTTTTAGGGAAAGTTTGAGTATTGAAATCTTGTATGCCTAATTTTTGTAACACCAACTAAAAGCCTCAATCTATTTTGCTGAAGTGCTTTGTTTCCTTGACATTATTGGTATTGGATTTTAGATGGATTTCCTCCAAAAGGAGAGTTTATGTGATAAAAAGCACCTTTAATTCTTATTAATGGCCCAGGAGTAGTATGTAGAAATCTCTCTAAATCAGATTAATATTCAGTAAAATATTTTAGAATTTCTGAATTTGTTTTTTTATTCCATAATAGTGAAAGTTTTCTCCATTTAGTTTACTTTTTAATCTGGCAAAATGCTCACACAAAAGAGAGTGAAAATTACACTACCTCATAACAGTTAGATTTCAAAATCCCTTCAGAAAATAAACTGATTAAATTGGAATAAAAAGAGGGACATATGTCTCAGGTTTAGAATTGCAATTTTTTCTTAGCCATTTGGAAAATAGCTTTCTCCCCTGCACCCCCTTAAAATGTGTCTCCTGAAGTGCAAGATCGGAGTTGACTGGTGATCAATTTAAAGAATTTATAATCCAACGTAATTGTGCATGCTTGGCATGGAGGCTTGGCTCCCAGGTAGTTGCTTGGGCCTGAGAGGTCACAAACTGCCAGTTAAGATGGGAGGCTTTTTTTTTTTTTCCTCCAGTGGGCAACAATGGGAAGGGGGCTAATCTTTCAGTTAGGAAACTTTGTATCCGACCCTTTATCTTGAGAATGCTAATCCTTGGCCTGAGGATTTGTCCATGCCGTGTGGGCACCGAGATTTAAGGGAAGATTCCTCGTTTTAAATGCCACCCATAGTCTCACTTCCCACTCGACTTCAATACCCCATAGATTGTTAGTGTCTATGTTTGTGGACGAAAGAACAGGGCTTTGCAAGGTTTGTTTGCCAACTGCGTTACCTCGGGGAAACCGCAGCCCCGCGAGCCACAAATCACCTACGGTGAAGATTCTCCGAAGTGGAACAAATTTCCAGACTCGCATTATCTCACATCCCTGCAGGAGAGACCGCCTTCACTTACCCGCTACCGAGAAGAGAGTTGCTGTCTCCGTGTCCCACCGCTTCCCGGGGAGATTTCCAGCGAACCGAGGCGCGGGCTGGACCGCGAGTGCCCGAAAACCGGGCCCGAGAGGACAGCAGGGCCCCGGAGGATGCCAAGTTCCGAGAGAGTGCACGGTTGCACGGTGGACTCCGAAATCTAGCCGTCTCTGGCAGTTTCTTTCTGCTCCTCTCCAGCTTTCTCGCTCGGTCTCACCCTCTCTCTCCCCTCCCTCCCTCTCACTCCCTCGCTCTTCCCTTAGCTCGGGCTCAGTGTGGGGAGTGACGTGACGTCAGCAGAGATTCCACCAAACTCCACTGCACAGTGGCGGGCAGGCGGGCGGGCGGCAGCCGAGACGGGCTGCGCGGCTGGCTAGTTAGGAGCTAGCGCAGCGCTAGGGCGAGTGCGGCGGGAGCGCTCAGGGACCGCGAGAAGGGGAGCAGGGGAGGGAGGCAGAGGCAAGCGGGCCGAAGAGTCGGGAACCGGAGAAAGAGCCTGGGGGAGCAAAAGAAGGAGCGGGAGCCCGGCAGGGCGCTTAGACCCGAGTCGTTTAAGCAGCAGGCGCACGCACTCCCACTGTGGAAAGGAGGACAAGAAGGGAGGATGGGGTGGAGAAGAAAGAGGAATCCGCGTGAAACCAGGACCCCTGATAAATCTGATGGTGGGGGGGGGGGGGACAGGGCGTCAGGGAGACCGAAACGTACTCCTTGGGAGCAAACCGGGACGGGTTGGGAGGAAGGGACAAGCAAAGTGGTCCAAGAAATGGAACAAAGGACATAGTGCGTGGGTTTGTTTGGGACAAGGTGCGTGGAGTATACGTGTATGTGGACGGGTGTGCGTGTGTATATGACCTTTCAGCCCAGCACGGTTGAGGGAGGAGGTCGCAGCAACGAGGGACTGCTTGGAAAAGTGAGGGGCCAAAAGGAGGCGGGAATGGAGGAGGGCGGGGTGGGTGGGTGGGGGTAGAGGATGACTGAGGAGAAATCTGGAAAAACGGGGTGAGCAGGGAGGAAGTGTGGGAGGGCAACAACCTGGAGCGAGCGAGTGAGCGAGCGAGACTAGTCAGCGTAGGCGGACGCTCCAGTCCGCGTATAACCAGGGCGCTTGGTCCAGCACGGCCTGGACACCCCGCCCGAGGTCAAAGGCGGGTGGACCAGGCGCTCCGCTCCGCGTGTCTGCGCGCAGGTGGACACAGCCCCGCACTGACCAGTGTTCGCGAAGAGATTGCGCTGGGCAAGGCTCGGGCGCTTATAGAGTCTAGAATTTCCTCTGCTGTACCTACACTCAACAAGTTCACCCCGGGTCACGGATATCTCATTTTTTTAAAATGACGAGGTTAAGGTTTCTGGCGAGGATGCGATTAAATTGCACGGGATGGGGGTGGGGGTAGGGGAGGAAGCTTCTCTCAAATCCACATTTGCTCCTATGAAGCGAAGAGCATGTGAAGTTAGAGGAGCAATTCTCAACCCGAAAAGTATTACCTACTTCTGAACCCTGATTTTCAGACTTCTTGCATAGAGGAAGGGCATGTATTTTGTTAGCCAGAAGGCTATTTTTGTTCCGTCCTGCCTTTGGGTGGAAGGGATATAAATATGATTTGCTTGGAGGACTAAGCGCGAAGTCTTCTGTCAAGCATATTGGACGAAGTTCTTTCAGTCCCAAGGGCGTCCTTTTAATGTATATATTTGGAAAGTGTGGGAAACGAACCATAGCTCGTGGGTTTGGGTTTTCCCACCAATATTAATTTCTGCGTGAGCGCAAAATTCAGCTGGGCCCGCCGTTAAAGAGTCCCCACCTTTGGTCCTTAATGGAGAATAAAGTTCCCTGTAAAAGTTGTATCGCTCTTTCTAAATCAATATACCAATAATGTCTTCTTGTGAGCGCATGTATGAAATATGTACATGTATATACATGTATGAAATATACATTTTTAAAAAGCCAGGTTTTAAAAATAACCCATCTAGCCACATAGGTGCTGGGCTTTCCCTACATTTGGAGGCTCTCGGGAACATGTTATATTTTTTCTTGAATTACTCAGTGTCTTAAATTCATTCTAGTTAGCAGTAAAAACAGGCAAACAAACTTGCTCAATTTGTTTTGAGTGCTAAATCCCTTTACTTTGAAATAGCTAACAGTCGACAGATGGACTCATTTTATGGAAAGGGTTAGCCTCTTCAGCCACGAAGAAAACTGACGGGAGATCTACATTTTTAAAGCCATTTCTAACCTCCACATAACATCCGTGAAAACTCAAACTTTCTCTCTTTACCCAGTGGAAATTCAAGACAGTTTTGGTTAATGGGAGAGAAATGAGGGAAACATGTCCATGTGTTTAAAATTTTTTTTTTAATTTTCTCTTCTGTTTCTGAGAATTTTATTTTAGCTTCTGAAATTTTGCTGAGGCAAGAAAATAAAATTTCTTCGTGTCCCGCAAGTGAACTCGAAAATCACAGCATACTGGAAAATGTCCGAGAAAGGCATTTTCATCTCCACCCGTGGGCGTTTAAGCTAGCTGTTTGCTGCCTTCCCACCGTTCCTCACCGCCGCCCCCCGCCCCCCGAAATGGGTTAATGCTCTCTCTCTTGCTCTTTTTTCTTTTCTTTTCTTTTCTTTCTTTCTTTCTTTCTTTTTTTTTTTTTTTTTTTTTGTCTTTTCCCTTTCATTTTATAGAGATTAAGAGACGCTCATAGCCTCGCCTCCAGCTGGTGGCGAAGATAGGGAATTGTCTCCCGGAAAAGCGGAAGAGCGAGGAAGTCAGAGACAAGAAGATTCAGAGATGCGCAGAGAGACTGGGAGAAAGGGAAAAGGGCTGCGCTGTAGCGACGCGCAGATGTGCGAGTGCAACGCCCTCCCCTCCCCCCACTTCAGGATTCAGAGGTTTTGCAAACCAGGGCTGGGATGAAGGGGCTCCGGGAAGCTCACGTTCCCCTCGCCCCCCTTCTGTCTGGAGTCTCGCCCGCCGGAGGCTGTTTAACCCCAGTCCCGGCCGCCGCAGACACTGCGCAGAGCTTTGGGTCCTCGCCTCGCCCAGCGTCAGTGCAGCTGAAGTGAGCAGCTGGTGGGAAATGCAAATGGCTCCTGGAGAAATAGAAGATACAGAATGATTCTCATTCCCTCCTCGAGTGTGTGGAAGGAGCTGGACATACGTTTCACGCTCCTAATCCTTCTTTTACATTTTTAGTCATACTCCTATTAAACAACTAATTAATGCCCAGAATCACCAGGGAATACATTAGGCATGCAGCGGAGAGGCAGGGTGCTGGGGGGCTACAAACCACCGAACTGATTTAAGACATGGATTTCAGATTTTTTTTCCTCGTCAGAGCAGTAATGGAAGAGTGAGCCATGGAGATTGCAGATTCCCATTACTTCAAATTAGAAGGAGATGAGGGGTTGTCCAAGCAAAGTAAGCAATTCCCTGCCCTGCAGATGTAAACAAGATTGTAGCATCAAAGGTACCAGCTCCTTAAGGGCCAGATCTCCTAGAATGGAAGCCGAGCGTGGGGAGACGCTGACCTTATGTATCTGTGAATTTCAAGGATGTTACACTTTTACATAAATATCTCCGGGGCGGGTCTCCTGGTAATCCCTGGTGAGACCCACTGTTCTAGAATATCTTTAAAAATCTCCGAAACATATATCCTTTTTACTTTCCCCCAAATTTGAGCTGTCTAAAGATAATCCTTCCAGGACACCAGTGCACTGGACCGTTTTCTTCTGCCTTTTGGGTTATCTGATTGAAGGTCTGGGGGGCACAAGGTATAAACATAGCTTAAAAAAAAAAAGAAAAAAAAACAAAAAAAAACTGAGCATGGGAAGAGCGGCTCGGATTAAATGGGTTCAGAGAAATTTTAGTGAGATTCTGATTTATTCTCCACCCCCCAATATTTTGACGCAAGTGACAGAACTGTTAGAACGAGAATCAAATTGTGAAGCTCAGGGAGGACGAAACTTTTTGCGATCAAATGAGGGACAAAACTGAGGACAAATATAGGGTGATCTCTGCCAACTTTCTCTTATCCAAGAGCCAGGATTTGGGAAAGGTACTGTATTATTTTAGAGCCGGCCGTGACGGGCTGCGTACTACCATTTACTTTCTTCACTCTGAATTATGATCTCAGCCCTGGCAAGCAATTTCCCCAGCTCCTTATCTGACAACAAGCAAGTATGTAAATACCAATGGCTAGCGATGTTTAACTACCTCAAACATTATTGATTTGCTGGCTGTTCTAAATTTTCTTTCCAGTCCACGTCTTGTTTCCGGATTGTCTGTTCAAGCGGTTTGATCCGTGCCTCCGATACTACAATACAATAATTGTTTAAAAAAAAAAAGCATTTAAAAGGAACCGATTGATTTGCATATAAATTAAAATCACTATGCGTTGCCTATTCCGGTGTTTTATAATCATTTCGAAATTAGTACTTAACCACTTGAGCTAAAAGAATATATAAATATCTGTATTGACTCACTAATGAATTACCTAATTAAAACGTCCCGGGGATGTAGGGCGTTGGAAAGATTGTTAAATCAAGACATATTAGGGGAGGGATTGGATATCGGAAAGGTAGCAGACCAATATCGGGAACTCAGAACTCTGTTTCACTAGGTGATTCCTAGCTTTAATTTTGGAGCACGGGTCCTTCACCTCTGTGGTTAATGATTTTGTGCTTGCTTCTAAATACATGAAGTGGAAGGAGCGCTCCAGTGGCCGCGGTCGTTCAGGCTTTTTGCTCAGACTCGGACCTTACAGTTCTAACCCCGAAGCGCTAAACTCGAGGAGCGGTCGGGCTGGCCCTGGAGATGCGTGGCCCGGCCACTCGCCAGGCCGGGCTTTCCCTTTCCCGCTGACCCTCCGGCTGCTAGACGAACAGCGGCAGCACGCTCTCAGTGCGATCTGAGAGCCGGAACCAAAGTCGACATTTAATAGATATGCTAACTGAGCACTTACCTTCGTCCTGAGAATAGGAATAAAAGGTAGCTCTTCTTAAGAGAGGCAGTGCAAAGGCACGTTAGGAGTTCAGAAAGGGCTGGCGGCTGGAAATCTGTAGCCTGGGGGCTAGCCAACATCCCCTTTCATTTCAAGCACTTATTGATTTGCTGTTGTCATCTTTGGCGACGCAGAAGGACACTTGAAAGAATTTCTGATGGGGCTCTGATCTGAGAAAGGAGGTGACCTGCCAGGCTCCCACCAAATTCTTAATTACCACATCAACTGCTTCTTATCCCCCGGCCCCACCTCCTTCCCCCATGGCAACTGAGTTTGCTTATTCTTAACTTTTTAATTATTCAGAAACTCCCTTACCTCTCTGTGGCTTCCCTTCTGCCGCAGTTTTCTATTCAAATCTCCCCTCCCCCTTTCCTGTGGTAGGGCCTGTGTATATTGATCCCTTTGACCTTTGGCACATCTGGGCTCTCCAAAATCTCTCAATCTTTTTAGATTTGGGGATGGAAGGCTCCACCCTCTCCACTATGTGCACATTTAGAGATATGAAGACTTTCACAGACTGCCCTCAAACTCAGGGGATCTAACAGATGTTCCCTTTTCAGCCCATCCCTTGAAATCTGAAGTGCCTGCCTGATTGCAACTTGGATACTACTCCTGTTTGCCCATTCCCTTTTCAAAGCAGATTGAACATATTTGCAAATGTGCTTGCAACATCTCCACCCACATTCTTTACCAAACTGTAGATAAAGAGGAACCAGTGCAGTAGATTGGTATACACATTGCATCAGGATCAGAATCCCCAATTTCAGGATTCCTCAATCAACTCTGCAGTTATCATCCACATTTGGAGGGTAGGAGGCCCACAGGAATCTGTATTATGGGACAACATGAAAAACCACAGTAAAAAGCAGGATAATTTCAGGTTCATTTAGTTAAAATACAGATTATATTTCTGTGTTTTGTTTGTAATTGCTTACTTTTAGTTACATGCTGAATTAGGAAAAAAAGTATGTCAACATGATTATTAGCATTAGAGAGGAAAAATATCTTGGGCTCATTAGTGTAAAGAAACGAAGGCCCCAAAAGCACAACTTTCAGTGTTTTAACTTCATTTATAATAATGGGAATGAATAACACACAAACTGCTTTGTCGATTTCATTTCCACCGAACAATACGAGTTTCCCTTAAAAGCAGCTACCCAGAATTTCTTCTATCTTCTGACAGCAAGTTCAGGAAGTAAAGTCAAACAGACATCCTGAACTGGGTAACTGTTCCTGTTAGTTCTGGAGTACAACATTGTTCTCCTATGGTCTTTTTGGGCAATTTGCTAGAGTTTGTAAGCCCTTACCAGACTTGACATCAATGTTGGGTCCACAGTCATAAGCAAAAAATTTGATTACTGTGCTGATTTGAAAATAACCTTTTCTGCCAGCATAATTTTGGTTTTTACATAAAAAAAATCTTTAGTTTAATATACAAAGTTCCCAGTTTTCACCTCCTTCAGAATTTCCATTCTAATTGTTGCATATAGTAATAATTTGTATTACTATGTGTATTTATTACCTTACTTTTTGGGGGGCATGTGTGTGCTGGATTCCAAAGATGACACTATCATCACCATCAGCACAAACAGTGAAATCTAAAAGCTAATCTCTTTCTTGTATAATAATTGGCTCTTGGAATGTTTCTGACTTACTCAACATTGTCCTACAAATGGACTTTGTGGACTTTCTTGGAATTGCTAGCAGGAGTTTGTAATCACCGGCACAACTTCTCCCTTGGAAGATATCCTCCTTGCTGGGCTCTCAGTTTCTGGAGGGAGAGTCTTGGAGCTATGAGGGAGGAAAGGGACATTGGAAGCTGGCAGCCACTTAGCTGAAATAAGTGTGGGGTCCATGAGGTGAGAGATGTAGTGGTTAGATCCCCCACCCTGCATTTCTCATTAATTGACACATAGATTTCCCCACTGTGGGATCCCAAAGCACTAGGTGTATATATTGATTTCCCACTTGTGGTCTTCACTGTGTGGTTTCACAGAAGATCTTTGTTCAATGATATTTTGTAATTGTAGCTTTCATACTTATTATAGTTTTTATAATCTCAATGTTTAGTTTTTGATCTGTGTAGGTGAAACAGCCCCTGGCAGATGGCCCCCTAGATGGAAGGGGAGCGAGGGGAACGTGAGTTTCCTGGAGCCCCTTCATCTCAGCCTTGGCTTGCAAACTTCTGATTCCTAAAGGGGGGTGGATGGGCATTACACTGCACATCTGCGCATCTCTATGGTGCAGCCCTTATCCCTTTCCTGCCTCTCTATGCATCTCTGAATCTTCAGAAGAAAGGGGGAAAGTAAGGACTCACCAGAACTCACATTCAGACATGTTTAAACGTCTTTGGGTAAAAAAGTATGGCAAAACCTCTTGCTGCCCCAGCTTTCTACTCTACTCCTCACATGGACCATGAGGGAAAGCTCTTGTTAATCAGGTATGACATAGTCTGAGTTTTAGAAATAATAATGTTTGCATTAAGAACAAAGTGAAGTAAGGAAGTTGGTATATACAAAATGGATCTGGTAGTTTGAATTAATAGCAATGATAATAACTAATATTTATAGAGTACTTATTTTAGCCACTGTGCTGAATGCTGTTATATTGATCATCATATTTATTCCTTATACCAACCCTACAAGGTAGGTACCATTATTTTACAGATGAGGACAATGTGGTTTAGCATGATTATGTAACTTGCCCAAGGTCACACAGCTGGACAGAGCATGAGCTTATAACCATTGAAGCACAGAGTGGGTGGGTCATTACTTCGAGTCACATAGTTGGTAAGTGGCACAATGAGAATTTGAATCTGGGTTTGTCAGACTCTAAAGTCACCCTTGCTTACTAGCACAGGTTGAAAAGAACTGGAAAGTAAGAAACCTCGGAGTTGGGGGAAAGAAATATAGAACTTCTGTATGGAACATTTCAAAAAGAGAAGGAAAATGTAGAGACAGGAAAAGCAAATATATTACCCTGGAAGTGGAGAAAGTAAGAAATGTTTTAAATTCTAGAGTGGCCAAAAGGAGGAGTGATTAAATGAAAGAGGACATAAAGACCAATCTCCAACATTTATTCTGGATAGTTCATGCCCGGAAAGAGAAAGACAAGTTCAGAGACATTTCTGAGCTCTGGAAAAATTAATGTTCAGATAGGTTGTCCTGAGCCTAATATAAGATCCCAGGAATCTGGTTTTGGGAACTCTTTCCCAAAGACTCCAAGGAACAATGAAATCTTTGAGTTGGAGCTTGAGTAGTTTTATCTTAAGAACCAAAGAGAGATGCAAGTAAGAACAGAATAATAAAAGAATCCATGTTGAAGGAACATACAAATTGAGTGAGGAGTGAAATCTAGAAATCTAGTGAAATCTAGAAAAATCTATCAGGAATCTGGTTATTGTAATAAAGTCACTTAAAATTTAAGTGAGATGACTTCTTGTGCTGAAGAAAAACTTTGAGTAGAGGGGTGTCAGGAGACAAATAAAGGGGAAAGATAATGACCCAAGGACACAGTCTTTATGTGTCCATGTGATATGTTGGGGCAGAACTTTAGGGAGCCTTCTATAAGATCCATCTAATCACAACAGGGCAGTCACTGTTCTCAAAGGTGATTCCCAATTGAGGTTCTGTCCCATAGTGGAAAATTATACAAAATTGGCTCTATGTTTGGCCTTTTCCAGAGTGGAGTGGATGCATACAAGAACGTGTGTGGCTTCCCAGTTTTATGAAGTATAGGAAAGGAGAGATGGAAAAATCAATCCAGTTTCCTTTTGCTTTCTGGCAAAAATTCTCTTATGCTTATGTGCTGTGTGTACAATATGGTGACAAGGAGGAGTGGGGTCATATCAAGAAAAAAGGTAGATGAGTTCATTTAAAGGTGGACTTCTATCTGTGCTGTGTCAGGAACCTAAGATTATCTCCTCCGATTGCTATGATATTTTTGAAAGTCAGTTTTGAGGGCACACAGACCATTATTTTTCATCTCAACAGTCTGGGGCTTGTATTTTTCTAAATGCGAAAGAGAAATGAGGATCCAGAGAAAGTAAGGACTGGAAAGGATCTAGAGGTTGCCCCCTCCTCCCTGTCCCCAGCCTATGTTTAAATTATTTCCAGAAACATAGCCAGTGCCCTTTTCAGCAAAGAAGCCCCCTATGCGGTCCTAGCAATGCTTTCTGAAGCTTTATTTGACATCTATACTGCGGGATACTGATTACGTGCTTCGACTTGGCGGGCCTGGGCTGGGGGACCTGATCAGCCCCTGGGGAGGGTGGTGGGCACGGGCGACAGCGCCCTCCACTGCCCCCCAGGCCTGAGAAAGTGAGGCCGGAGGCAGGCCCCATTTCCTCACCCAAAATACCACCGTTAGGGGAGGCTTGCCGGAGGGAACCGCCTTTTCCCCACCCCCTTATCTTGCCCGGACACTCCCCGTTGCCAGTGCAACTCCCATCACCACCAGTGCGCATACATTGTTGCCAGACACCGTTGCCAGAGCAACTCCCGCCCCTTTTCAAACTACCTCCGTGCCCTCTTAGAACCAATCCTAACCTCCGCACCCTCTCAGAACCAATCCTACCCTTTATCCCCTCAGCATTGGCTTGTAACAACCCCCGCCCTCTATGCCAGCCTATATAACCTGTGCTCACCCCTAATAAACGCTCTTGGCTTTACCCCCCTGAATAAACCCCCCTTTTGTTCTACCCCTACTGGAGGAAGAGTGTCTTGTCTTTCCCTTCTCGCCGCCCTCCACACCTTGCACGCCTCCGCCGGGGACCGGGCCCAGTCCCCCGCCTCGCCCTCGCCTCCGGGAAAGAGCCCCCGCCGCCGGTACCCTCCGAGCAACGCCGAGAGCCGAGGGTTCAGCAACCGGCCGCCCCCCCCCCAGACAAATCAACTGCGACCGCACTATACCATCAGTCTATTGACTGAAATCTAACTACTGAGAAAAATGGTGTCATGTCAAATAGCTCCAATTAATAGATGACCCTTTTTCCAGGGACCTCCAAGTATTTCATATGTCTTTTACCATCAAAAATACATGACAATATTATTAGCCTCATTTAACAGGTGGAAAGCTGTGGCATAAAGCTTTTTAAAGAGTTATCCTGAGTTCTTCAGTATGTCTCTGGCAGAACCAAATTAAAAGCAAAAAGTCAGAAAATTCTATGTTTAGAGCTTTCTTAGCAGACGTTTCACTTCCTGGGGGTTAGTTATTATCTTTCTGCCTAAGTAGAGTACATGTTTGATCGTAACTGTGTGTCCTTCTGTTTGTCTGCCTGTGAGTAGTTTATCTTTTAATCCATCAATTTACTTCCTTGCTAGTTTTCTAATACCCCATAAGTTAACCAATGTTGATAAAATTTCACCCTTACCATGAGTGCTACTTGAGCAGAATGAAATGGTTGTCATGTTTTTTAAAGATCACATGTAACTAGCAGTGCGGCTACTGTTTGAATGTCATGATTTTGTGTTATTATCTGGAAATTGTACACACTCCACATCTTCTGTCATGAGGGCACTGCTTTCACTTATAAACACTTTTGGTATTTGCCCTGTCTCTTAGGAGGATGTTGATAATTTTGTCCATGTCACTATTGAGGTTGTAAGAATTGCCTTTTTGTTTAGATGTGTGTTTCCTCACAGGTGTATTTAGCTTCTTTCCCAAGCCCTAATTCAAGAAAACAGTGATTCACTGAAAAATATTTAAATTTCCTACAAGAAAATGTTGGAATAATCCTGGAACAAGTATGAATTTCCACACATGGCCCTATCTGAGAGTAAATGTCCTTTCTTCTTTCAAAGTCACATATTCCAAAAAATTTTTAAAACCGTTTCTTTTCCTGAATATAATTTATGAATCAAAATAATGGGATTCCTATGCATTTTCCTTTTTGGTGGTTGTCCTCCTTATACTACCCTGAAATGTCTCCTCTTTTCTCTCAGAGGTGCATCTGTGTGTTCTATCCTGTCCTGTGTTATCTTCCTCTCCACAGAGGAAAGCAGCGTGAGAGCACCTGGGTTAAAGCTGTGCCCTCCTAATTCTTATTTTTTTTGCTACACTTGGCAACTCACTTTTCTTTTCCCAAAGCATTAATATCACTCTACTAATAGTTTGTTTATAAAAATCTGCAAAAGGAAAAAAAAAAAAAAGGAAAAAAGAAAATAATACTTTCCATCTTGAATTTTTTTATTGTTTTCTTACATTTTAGAGAGGAAACACAAATCACATCCCCTTTCCTCGTCCTCCACACTCTCCACATCCACAAGAATGTGTTGAATAGAGAGATAAAAAGCAAGAAAGGAAGAGGAATGACTGATATAGAATGAGAAAAAGAAAATAGAGGCAGGGGCTATGATTGTGGCTCATTAAGATGATACAGTTAAACTAGTAGATTCATTTTGTGGTAACTTGTTAAGCTAAGTTCTGGATGATGGAAATAATATTTCTAGATCTCCCATTAGCAAAGCTAAGCATATAAAAGGATCAACTGGATCTTTTAATTATATGCAGATGATCACAGAAAAAGGAAAGAAAAGAAAGATGGTTACACTGAGGGGATAGGGTGAAGGGTTGGGGAAGAAAATGGAATAATAGAAAGGGAAATGTTTGCAAGATTGACTTTAGGAGACTGCTAGGATCTTTCTCTCCCCATGCCCCTCACCAAAAGAATTAAAATTTCTAAATAGAAAATTTACTTCTAATTGCAGGTGAATTTAAATTCTCACCTCCCTAACCATTTTATTACTGATAATCTTTTTTTATTGTAAGGAATGCAGTGATTTTGTTTAAATGTTGTTACCTTAGCCTTTCCCTTTAAAGATCTGTTTTGGGAAATTTGAGAAAGCTGGAAAAGTGCATTATTTCCAGGTCCTTCCAAGGATTATTTCATTTAGAACCTGTAACCCCATCAGTGAGCAAGACCAAGCTGCAGAAGGCTCTTGGGGTTTGAAGATAGTCAAGACCACGTTCAAGGCTGCTCTCACTTGGCTTTACTTCCAAACCAGCAAATGTGGACCTTCCACAGGTGAGGACATTTGTGAGAGTTCCTCAAAAGATGAACCTCTGAAGTTTGAAGTTTGGTCCTACAGCCCATGTGGAGTGAGTGTTCTGTCAGGACAGAGAAGCTCAGGGCCTTGAGGCTAGGGTAGAAGCTATGGCGGCCATCAAGTTTCCCCTCTATTACCATGAATGGGAGTCCTTGCTGCCCCATAGGAACTAACTTTACTACTCTAGTTGTTATGGGGTCACTGGGCCTATGCCAGCCTGGTTATGGCCTATGGATAGTGAAAGATTAACTCACGATATGTGTAGTTGAAGAATGGGGAGAAAGCAATTTAAAAAATCAACATTTCATTGTGAAACTTAAAAACAATGGACTTACCTCTAAAATAGGATAAATTACTGATCTGGATAAGATTCATTGATTTGTGTTTGTTCATCATGTCTGATTTCCTACCTCAGGTTATAAGCAGATACTTGAAAACTGTAATATCAATGCAAATTTAGTCATCAAAACAACTGATGTCCAAGTAATAATAATAGCCACATATTCTCTGTTAGCATTAGGTTTTAGGTGATAAACACTACTATTGAGCTGAAAAAGCAATTGGTAATTTTAATTATTATTCACCGTTACTACTTCAGAACATTATTACATTCTACATACTTTAGAATATTACTATATACTTCAGAACATCGCTACCTCAGAACATTACTATGTTCAGAAACTGTAGTTACTGATTCTGAAGTCATTATTGGTAGTTTTCATTTTTATTTTAAACAATGAACTTTTATTTTGAGTTTGTTAATCTTACCAGAATTTCTTTCTTTATATTTCAGTTAATATCTAAAAAGAAAAAAAAATACAAATCAACTGTCCTCATGAAACATTTACAAAAGCTAAATCAGATCTCTCTACTGAATTTCAAAGTAAAATTAGTAAACTTCTTACCAATATTTTATTTCATTTAATTTTTTAGCCCTCTAATTAAAAATGACAGTTTAAAATATTTAGATAATATATACTCCTTCTATATATCCTATACACTACATATAGGGATTGAATATATGTTTAAATATTCACAATAGGAATTTCATGTAGAGCATTGAGATTTTAAATAGGCCACAATGTATAAATGTGTGTATAAATATTTATGCATGTATATACACGTACATTATATAAATCAACATTTCTTGTGCAAGTCCTATCTGCTTATAATTTTGACAACAAAAACAAATGAAGGATAGCATAAATAACCAAAATGGGAAAACTCTTCAACATATTTAGAGAACTCAAGTTAAATTCTTTAAGCACTCCCAATTTATTTATCAAAGATGTCTCATTCCCCAGTGAGTTTATGTAGTCTCTGCTTAAGACCTAGTACAAAATTTGACTGCAGACTCTTATCTATTCAATATTGAGTAATACCTAAAATGCGGAAACAATGCTTGATAGTTTTACAAAGCAGTCTCTGAAGTGTTGACGAATTGTAGAAAAGCAAGCAATCAAGTTCAGACTCTCCCTGCCTCTCCTACCCCTACCCTCTTCATTCATAGGCGTGATTTCCCTATAATAGTAATAGCTAGTTAGAATATATTTAATAAAGGATTGAGTCAATTTAAATAAGAGTAAAGTCCCCATGGTATGATTCTTTGTAAGGGTTATGAAGGAGCTTTTTAATTTTTCTCCCCAAGAACACCTTGGCATAGTTACACTTAATTAAGAAAGTATATGTATAGCTTTATCTGAAAGCTGACTCTTCTTCTTTGGAATAATGTTGGTGAGAGTTAATGAAAACCTCCTTGTCTCAGGCCAATTAAAAAAATAAGTGACATGATTTTGGTAATATAAGATGATAGGTTGAAATATTTTTTTAGATTACATAGCCATTCTTTCCATTCTTCCCTATACTCTATGTTGAAAGAGCTGGCTGATTAGTATATATTAAAACACAACAAATTTAGAATTTCTGGAAACTTTAACTCTCCTTACAAATATAATGTTTCATATGAATATTAACCATTCCAGATTACATTCAGGATCCTTTGCTTTTATAATTTACTTATATTTTAAAAAAACTAGAAATGTGATCTGTTGCACTCTCTCTTAATGAGGAGAACACTCCTGCCTGATCTGGCCGCTGTTTGTCAAGCAAGTGATCCCACAGAGTTAGAAAAACAAAACAGAACACTAGATAAAGTAATGAAAGTCACATTAGTGAAAGTGTAAACTGAAAAATATTTTAAATGAAAGGCAGTTTTATTTTCTTTCAAGTATACATACAGTATCCTGGGTCTAGTTCCTAAATGTTGTCTACTTGAGATATTCACGTTACTCCAGATAGCTTTTGCAATAAGGAAGGAGTAAATATGTACAACTAGTAGAGACAAACAAAATTAATGAATCTAAGTGACAGCCTGAGAACTCACTTGCATTTGTCAAAAAGTTCTAACAGTTGTCTATATTTTAATTTTTTCAAAATAGTTTTAGTTAATGAACTGTCAAAATAAAAACTATCAAATAAAACCATATACTTCCATATGCCATTTAGTCAAAGATTTAAAGACCTTATTCAACAAATTCTTTAATTTTCCCAATAATTTTGAGAAATAAGGCATGAATGTAATTAGTTCTATTATAAAGAAGGAAAACATGAGATTATCTAGACTTCTTGCAGGATTACTGCTGTGTTGTAGACATAGATAAGTTTTCGGAGGGCAGGAGCTCAAAATTATGCATCTCTGTGCTCTTAGCACAGTCCCTTGATATCAGCAATTGCCATTTATTGAATAGAAAAATAAATGGTTCAAATTGACAAACTCTCCTTGTGATGAAAATAATCAAGCTAAAACTGGCCTATCTGGCAATTTTGATAACAATAACCATAATGGACTGAACTGTTGGCCTACTGGCTTATTTCATTGTGTTTTTCTCAGACCAATTTGCCCATTGTGGGATTGTTGCATGCCCTGTTTACACAAATACTCCTTGTCTATTGGTTAATGGAATGAGCAAGCTCTCTACCAGGCAATAGAGTGGGGAACTCTTTTATGTGCTTTCCTTAAAAATTATTTTGCAGTTAAACATGTTATTAATTCAGACTGATGCCTCTCCCATTCCCAAGACTAAAGTAGTAAGATTTCATTTTTATACCTATATATTTTGGGTGATGATCGTACCTCATATATACTGAGAATACTAGGCTAAGCAATTTACTACGTAGGTACTATTACTGTCACCATTTGCAAATGGGAAAACTAAGGCTTAAGGAGGGATAGTAACTTTCCCAAGGTCTTACAAAAACAGAGAGTGAGCAAATAGTAACTAGCTTGGACATAAACCTAGGTTTGTCCAACTCCAGAGCCTAAACTTTCATGCTTGCTTTAAGTGTCTCTATTAATGATGAGTGTAATTCTAGCACAGGCACTTTTTGGGAACTTCATAATTATGGTTAGGTGTCATAGGGGTATTTTCTTGAATAAGAGCTGTGGGGATGGTTTGGGTATGAAAAAAATCAATATTAACAAAACAAAAATTTATTTCAGAAAACATTCGTTATATATCTTGACAGCTTGGGGCATTGGATGTGCTCATGATAAGTAAATTTGAGCATGACAATGGAACGGGCTTCTGCACCTTAAGAACAAGCACTCTCCTTGTCATTATTTTATTTTCTTTAAATCACCTCTAGCAGCAAATTAGAGTGAGATTCCAGTTTTCAGTCTGGCATTTGCAAGAAACAGGGGAGTCTGGGTACTGTGATATTCAATCTGTATCCGCACTGCAGAAGTGTCTGAAGGAGGACCCCCTCTGAGTCAGCTGCGGGAGCCTAGTTTCATTTCAAGGGACTTCTGAATCAGCTTCCTCGACCCTACCACCTGATCTCCACCCATCTGTTTGCTCATATCCAAGTATTCTTTGACATGCCTCTATAGTTAGAGACAAAATAATTGAAAAACTGCTTCAGGTAACATTTTTGTATGAATCAATTTTAGTTTAATCAATAAATGACTAAACAACAAGTTCCCTTGCTTGGAAGGGCTGCCTTCAAAAGGGAAAACAAAAGTGTAGGAAAGGCAGTGAAAAGGGAACTTCAGACACTTTGTGATTTTGTTTAAGATCAGATCTGTGTGCTTTCACCTGGGCAGGACAAAGAGAAGGAAACGATGCATACCAGGCAGATACTGCCAAACGCCTTCCATGCCTTCTGTAGCGGAATTCGCATTCTTATAGTTTTCCCATTTTCCAGATGAGCCAACAGGTCCTGGAAGGTTAAATGACTTGTTCAAGTTCTCTTAGACTTGGGAATGAACTCAGATTGAACTGAATTCAAAACCCATATGCTTTCCATTCCACCATAATGTGTCCCCAGCACAGTACACAACCTTATGTGTATCAAACATTTATGACTCACCACTAGGCAGCTCTGCTTCAGAGTATGATAGCCTTTTCCTTCTTTCCTTCCTTGTGCCAGTTTGAATGTATTATGTCCCCCAAAATGCCATTATCTTTGATGCAATCTTGTGTGGGCAGACGTATTAGTGTTGATTAGATTGTAATTCTTTGATTGGATGTTTCCATGGAGATATGACCCACCCAACTGTGGGTGATCATTTTGATTGGATAATTTCCATGGAGGTGCTATCCCATCCATTCAAGGTAGGTCTAAATTAAATCACTGGAGCCATATAAATGAGCTGACAAACAGAAGGAACTCAGTGCAGCTGTGAGTGACATTTTTGAAGAGCAACTGAGAGTGACATTTTGAAGAGGAGCTACAGCCAAGAGGGACACTTTGAAGAATGCATAGGAGCTGAGAGAGGAGCTGCAACTTAGACATTTTGAAGACAGCCATTGAAAGCAGACACCAGCCAAGTGCCTTCCCAGCTAACAGAGGTTTCTGGACACCATTGGCCATCCTCCAGTGAAGGTACCTGATTGCTGATGACTTACCTTGGACATTTTACGGCTGTAAGACTGTAACTGTGTAGCGAAATAAACCTCCTTTATAAAAGCCAATCCATCTCTGGTATTTTGCATAAGGCAGTATCATCAAACCAAAACACTCCTCCTTCTTTTTATTCTTTTTTGATAGCATAAACTTTGTATAAAACAGTTTGATTTTGTGGGGACCTATTTTAGCATCACTGAGAGATTCTGGGGATTATAGTTTTAGTTAATGCAATGGCTTATTTATCTCTGTGCTGTAGCCTTCATTTCCTGGCACAAGAAAGGCTTTCACCAATGTTTGTTGAAGGAAAGACTAGCCATGATAATATTACTTTTGTCTGTTTTCTAACTGTGCATATGCTGGACTTTGAGAAATGTTTGGAATTTTCTGTAGAATTATAAAGTGTTGAGGCTGGAAGAATACTCAAAGAACAGCCAAGCAACCCCTCATTTATAGATAAGAAAACCGAGGCCTTAAAAGCTTTCTTGGATGATTTCTTCTTGGTTGAAATCATCCAAGATCACACACCTGGTTGGCAACATTGTTGGGACTGGTATCTGGTCCTCTTTTCTGTCTTTCTTTCCAGGGCATCACCACACGATCTCTCATTTTAGTATTTTTTTTTTTGATGAGCTGAGGGGGATGGGGTTCTAAAACTCCATCATTATATTTTACTGTTTTTTCTTAGTTGTCCTTCTGGTGGAGCAGGAGAGACAGCATAGAACTGATGTTATTTCTATAATTTCTGACTTCATAGACTCCAAGAGAGATTGGGTGCCTGGAGTTGGGGTGGAGAGCTGAAGACCTACAGGAAGAGATGAGTGTTTTTGTTGTGATGTAGACAGAGGCAATGGTGATCCTTTGCAAATGACACTGAAGTTGACACTACCACTGCAGGAACAACTGAAGCACTTCTTTCTTCCATCAGCTCTATACTGGGCTTAAGTTGGACAGCAGTTTAATAGTTGTTCTTTTGTCACAGTCTGAGGTAAAAAGGACTACTCAATTCCTGTTAAAATAGAAGGCTGCAGTTTTCTGCTCCTGTTTTTTCCCTAGTCTACTTGTGTGGTATTCTTATTCATGTCATTTTTTTTTTATAGTAGCCAGTATAAGACATTCTTGTTGAGTGAATGAATGAATGAAAGTAACATTTTTAGTGAAGATACTGGATATGCCTCAACAATAGAGTAGCAATCAGAGGAACTAATAAGACTTGTAGTAATCAATAAATGTAATAATTTATTAACTGGTGCTTTTAATAGAAACATTACAGAATTCTTTGGAAACCAAATAAGCAAATAGGTAGTACTAAGGAAAGAATAAAAATAAAGGGAACTATTGCAGGAGTTTTGGTTATTTCTGAGATTATGTAAGTTCAGGTTCTAGTGCAGGCATTAACACTTTGTAGATCACAGCAATTCAGAAAGTTTAGTTCTTCAGAGAGTACCAGGAGATTGTTTCATTATTGGGATAGGTAGAGATTTTTAGGTGATCCTCAATATTATTTTCCACTTTTCATTTAGTAATATAAAGTCTTAATTTTAGCTGGGCAAATAGCTGCCCAAAACAAAGACCATAATTTCCTGCTTCCCTTGCAGCTAGATTTTCCATCTGATTGAATTCTGGCCAATGTGAGGCAAGTGGTAGTGATGTGAAAAATTTCCAGGAAATGTTCTTAAAGAAAGGGATTGTGTTCTTCTAATTTTTTTTTGTTTTTGTTTTTTACTGTCCAGGTGGGTGTAATGCAGATGTGATGGCTGGAGGTAGAGCAGTTATCTTGGTCCATGAGGTGAACATGGTAACAGAGTTCATCCTCATACAAACAACAATATAGAAGTAGTTTGGATCCTTGACAACATGGAGAACTATACTAGCATTGTTCTCACTGCTTGAGCTTTACCTTGAGAGAAAAATAAACTTCTGTCTTATTTAACCTACTATTATTTTGAGACTTCTCTCATTTGCAGCTAAACACAATACTAATATAGCTTACAAGGGCTTAAATGAACAAATAGGAGATTCATCTGAGTAATAAAATGATAATGTACATACAGACCTGATTATTTCATCTTGGGCACTATGTTTATGCCAGGCATAGAAGAAGTCATTAAAACCATTTATCTGTCATGCTGAAAAAAAATTGTTTTTATTCAGAGTATATATAGTGGGATTATCCATGAGACCAATCCCACCAGCATATTAGAAACCTATACTACTCATATATAGGTATACATTTCTCTTTGAAGTTTTATCAACTGGCTCATGTTCATCAATGAAAATCAAATTAACAACTTTTGCTTATAATGGTACTGCATTTCCTAGGCAAATGGATGAAGTATTTCATTATCTTTAGCAGGAATTCAGTTTCTATAGTAACAAAAAGCAGTGATTAGTTTTGGCAATAAAAAAGTGATTATAAACACTTTATCAAATTTTCAGAATGATACTCTATTAAATAAATTATTAAAATAAATCTTACTGCTGAATATTGCCTATCAATATAAGTATACTATACTTATTTGCCACCATTACAGATGAACCTGGGTGCTTTTTTTTTTTGCTTAAAAATATATGATTTATTTTCATGAAAGTTTTAATTATTTTACCAATTAGAGATTCACTAGTTTGTGAGCATTCTACTCTCACAATGCCTCCTGGAAGGTTAAGTAGGACAAATTTGATCTTTTCACTCTCTCCCACCTCCTGTCCCACTCTTAAACACACAACTTCTTATTGTACTCAGAATATAATCCAGATTTCTTAACCCAGCCTTCAAGTCCCTAATGACATGGCACCCACTTGTGGGTCTAGTCTTATGTGAGCCAATCTCCCCCATCCCACATTGTCCTAGCCACAGAGACCTTCTTTCAGTTCCCTGAGCACTTCAAATTCTTTCTTTCTTGACACTTTCACACATGCTGTTCCCTCTGCCTGGAATACACTTTTCCCAACTCTTCGTCTGATTAACTCCTATTTGTCCTTCAAGTCTCAGCTTGCTTGTTGTGGTCTCAGACAGGTTGCTTTGATTACAAGCTTTAAAGTAGGTTGCTTGCTCTCCCTCCTACTAAACATTTTCCTTCATGGCACTTACCACACAATTTGTAATAGTTTGTTTTATTTTATTCATAGTTTTTACTCACTTGTTTAATGTTCGTTTTTTATGCTAGAATCTCCCGAAACCAGGGACTAGGTCCCTTGCTCATACTCTTTACCTCCTACTTGTATGTAGCACAGTACCTGGGAAATAGAAGGTGCTCAGGAAATACTTGTTGAATGAATGAATGAAAGCAACATTTTTAGTGAAGATACTGGATGTGCCATAATAGCTTAAATAGCAACTTTGGGCTAATTAAGGAAATAAAAGAGGTTATAATAAGGAAAATATAGGTTGATGATTGTGATGGTTTGGAGCTGTGTACCCCAGAAAAACATGTTCTTAGACTTGAACCATTCCTGTGGGTGTGAACTCTTGTAAATGGGACCTTTTGATGAGGTTACTTTTGTTAAGGTGTGGTCCAGTTGAGTTGGGATGTATGGGTCTTAATCCTATTACTGCAGGCCTTATAGGGAAGGTCACAGAGAGAGAGAGAGAGTGTGTGTGTGCTGGAGGGAGCGGCCAGCAGCTGAACATGATGGACCCAGAAGAGGAGGGAGAAGCCAGAAGAGGCTGCCATGTGCATTGCCGTATGACATAAAAGCCAATGCCCGGCCATTGCTGGCACCCAGCCCCAGAAAGCCATGGTATCCTGGGAGAAAGCATTGCCTTGATGATGTCTTGATTTTGGACTTCTCCTAATCTCAAAACAGTGAGCCAACAAATTCCCTTTGTTTAAGCCAACCCATTGCATGGTATTTGCTTTAGCAACGAGGAAACCAAAACAATGATATAAGTAGAACAGTGTTTTTCAACCCTGCCTGATCATTCAAATCACATAGGGAGCTTTTGTAATATGCTGATGATGTTCATGCCCCACCCCAGAAGTTCTGATTTGTTTGGTCTGAGATGAGGCCCAAACATCAGTATTTCTAAAAATTCTGGTTGTGATATGTATCCAAGATTGGGAACCACTGGTGCAGGTTCTGGGTGGTAACTAATAATAGGATGTAATCTTTTCTTCTGATATATTCTTTCATTTTATTATCATTATTCATGTCATTGTATTTTGAACAAAGACGGCAATGAGGAGAAGGAAGAAAGATAAAAAATAAATTTTGTATGTTATCTTATAATATCTGCAGCATATTTTGTGTAGTAAAATTCAAAATGTTTTTCTACAAATTGAAATTATATCATATAAACAACATTATACTTTTGGATGAAAAAAGACTAACTTTTGTAACTGTTTTTACAGGCAGTGATGTAAGCCTGGGAAAACAAGCAAAAGTGTCAGAAATTTCTACCTTATCTTTTGTTACTTATACAAGAAACTGATCTCAATTGGGGAAGGAATGTCTGCATTTTTATCTTCCCATAAATAAAGCTGAAGGCATTCCTACATAGTGAGATGTTACTGTGCAGGAATTTCCTAGGGCCTATCTGTACAAATGTTGTTGAGGAACAAATACCATGGTTAGGTAGGAGACACGCTGTGCTGAGAAGCAACATGTGGAAAGCGAGGACTGCTTTGATTGCCCCAAGTGCTCTGTCTTGGGTGCCCTATCTCCCAGGCTCCTATTGAGACTTTCCCATATTTCCATTATAGCAATTATATTATTGTATTGTACTTGTATGACTGTTCTTCCCACTGGCCTGTAAACTCTTTGAGGTTAGAATGATACATTTAATTTACTGTGCTATTCCTAATACTTTACATACTTTTTGGCACACTGAGCACTTAATTGAAATTTCTGAATAAATGTATTTTTGAGTCTGATAGACTTGACTTGTGTCAGCATCCAGGCTCATTCATAATTGTGACATTGGCAAGTTTTGTTATCCCTTGGGATGGTTACTTTTTCATCTGTAAGCTAGATATAACCTTTTAAGTTCATTGTAAGGGTGATCATCTCAGCCACGTATGGTGGATTGAATCATTGGTCTCCTTTCTTCACCCCTTCCTAAAACCACACTGTTTTCCATGTAACTTTGCAGTTCCTCGCAAGGTGTCCTTCTTCATCTCTTGACTGGTGGACAATCTCGTGAGACTGTCTTCTCAAAGGACACATGCGTTGCTGCATCTTAGAGTAGTCCATGGGGATGACAAAGGGAACACAATGTATCTATTTTTCCCATTCCCCATTGGTCAAAAGTATGTTTCTTGGGTGATAATTCCTCTTCACCTTTGGGTTCTTCGTGCATGGGTCATCAGCAAGTCTTGGGGCATCTTATACTCCAGGGACAAAGGAATGCTCCAGAATGAGAGGAGAGAGGTGTGCAGCACATGAGAAGTAAGAGCTGTGGATGGTTGTATCAGTCAGAGCTCTCCAGGGAAACAGAACTGACAGGATATATATTTATTATAGGAATTGGCTCATGCAATCATGGAAACTGTCAAGTCTGAATTCAGTAGGGCAGGCTGCCAGTTGGAAACTTGATAAAGGGAGAGTTGAATTCTCCAGGAGAAGCCACAAGTTGGAAACTCCAATGAAGATGATGTTGAATTCCTTTGGAGAAGTTGGCTGGCTGAAATAGAGATAGAAGTTCCTCTTTCTGACTGCTGAAATCCTCAGTTCTCACTTCAAGATCTCTGGCCGGTTGAGGAGACTCCTCTCATTGCTGAGGGCAATCTCCTTTGTTGATTGTAGATGCAATCAACTGATTAATAATGTAAATCCTTCTATAAAATACCCTCACAGTAACAATCAGTCCAGTGCTTGATGGACCAAACAACTGGACACCATAAGCTAGCCAAATTGAACATGAACGTAGCCATCACAGTGGTGATGAGGCATTGTGATTCTAGGGGGCTGGGAGGATTTCCTGCTGAGATGGTCTCCTGAGGAAAGCAAAACAAGTGACCAAGGGACCCAGAGGAAGGAGAGGCTCAGAGGCTCAGAGCTGACATATAAGAGGTGCCTGATACTATGCTTTAATTAATGGTAGCAGTTATTATTAATATACTTTGGGGGAACTGATTAATTGAAACAGATTTCAATTTTAAAGATATTCCATGAAGAAGCAGGTCTTTATGCTTTGCTGTTTTCAAAAATGAAAAAGTTTTAAATTTGGAACATTAGCACTTGAGTGAGCATAGGATTATTGTTATCTCTTTTCTTTTGCTTTTAGGTATTCCAATTCTTTGCCTTGCAACATCTTTAACATGTATGTTATTTTGTAAATATGTATCTATGTAAGATTCCTAGAGGATCTGTAAGCATTTCATAACTGAAATAAAATCCTGATGTTTACACTGTACTTTAACTACAACTTGAAATAATTGACAAATACAGAGAACTAAGACTTTTGGGGAGTTGTTGGAAATGTTAAGCTTTCGTCATTATAATATCAAGAGAGGTGAGATTTAGGATAGTGCTCTGAGGTGATGACTTTTATAGGGAATTTCTCAAAGGCACTAATTTTGCTGAATTTATAATGAGTAAGGTTAACAGAGTCAAAATAGTAGTGAAAGTGATAAAGTTAGGAAGACATAAAAAGAAAATACTTCAGTAAAGAACAAATTAATAGGCAAAGCTTTTTAAACTGAAGTTTCCTGCTGCAAAGGCTGATCTAATTTATTGTTTCTTTCTTACCAGTAGGGATTTATATAATAAAAGGTGCTTGAAATACTAAAATCTTAATACATATGATCACAGACAAAGATGTCTGTTTCTGGGGAAAATTAAGTCAATGCTATTGCTGTGGGGATGATTAACTAAAAATCAGAACTCTTGTGAGCCTAGAGTAAATGGGAGAAAATAAAGGTATTTAAGTGCCAGATGGTTCTTTGGCCTATATTGCTGGTTATCCACCAGCTCCTTAAAAATCCACACCACACCAAGCTTGCCAACTCTTAAGGAAAAAGAAGTAAACTACAAGAGTGTTGTTACATCTTGTATACCGAAAGATAAAGATAATACTTATTTACTGACATTTATGGATAATATAATCCTTAGAGTGCTTAAAATAAATGTTTAAGTTAATCCACTTTACATAGTAAAGCCTCAAGGCTAAAGCAAATTCTTGGACACTAAATTAATATAATTTTATAGAATTTTCAGAAAATGAATAACCTAAAAAAAGAAGAGACAACTTTCCAAGGGGCACATGCCATTTGGGCTTATTTTGAACAGAAATTCTTCATTAGCAGCTATATAAGAAAGAGGCATGTGAAGTGAACCTTTTCCATGATGAAAATTATAGATATTTACCTTTATTTGAATTCATTTTTTTTTTGCACATCTTAAATTCTTTTTCATTTATGTTATTCTGACTCACCAATAATTCCATTAATAATTTAAGCCCTGGTAAGGTGTGGATTCGAGTTCTTAGGAAGTAATCCGTAAAGAACTGCTGCCTAGAAGTAGTCAGCTGACTAAAGGGCAATGCAAGGTTCAGGAGAGTGAAAATGTCACTGTGATGTGGACCAAACCAGGCCTTCCCCAGCCTCATCCCTGCCAGGCAAGCAGTGATCTGAGGATTCTGCCCATGCTGGACTTCCAGGAACTGGAGCTGGGTGTGGGAGCTTCTGTCCTGAGATTGCAGGGCATGAAGCAATGGGACCTTGGGGTCAAGGGTGGAACAGGAAACAAAGGAACTGGTAAAGCCTCCAGTTAAGGAAGCTGGCAGAGCATAAAAACAGAGAGCTGAAGAGAATTGATGGGTGTGGATCACACAACAGGCAAAACTGAAGGAGCAGGTTTGGGAGATGGGGGCTTGAAAAAAATTCTAGAGGCTATATGACTATGACTGAGCCTGGTTCCAACAGTCAGACCCAGTCAGGCAAGAGTTTACACACTGTACTGCTTGATACTATGTGCTTTCTCACTTTCTATCTATCTATCTATCTATCTATCTATCTATCTATCTATCTATCTATCTATCTATCTCTCAATGGGTGAAGATGGTCAATCAAGAGACTCTTGGCTTATAGATTCACGACACTGCTCAGGAATAGCCAATCAGGAGGGAATTCATTTCCTTCCTGTTTATTTGGGAAACTTTCCTTTCAGTATTTCAGAAGCAAGTGCTTTGAAATAAAGGCAAAACAAGAGGTTGTGTAAGTTTTCAGACACTAAAGTTTGTGGTTTTTATGTAGTTGTTTTTTTCCCTAAGCCGTTTTGTGCTCCTTTACATGCTTGCTCTGAGGGAAGAACGTGCCAACAGTTTGGTGGCCCATGGCACTATCTTGTTGGGAAATGTGTACAGTGAGAGAAGAAGTGCAGCCGGAATTACTCGTACAGCTGTGCCTGTACCGCACCCACAATCACCATCACGAACACCACCAGCACTGATGAACACTAGGAACAGGGCCCTGCCTGACTGAATCTACCCCTACTTTTATGAACGAATGTATGTTTCAGGGCAATTCATTTCAGAACAGAAATACGGTGGTGTAAAACTAAGATATTAAGTACTTTGGTAATTTATTACATCACCTGAAGTTTATTTTACTCCTTTTTGACTCATTTTTGAGGCCCAGATGGACACGGAGGTGATATTCACAGCACTGCACAAGCAGCACTGTCTGGGCCCTGGCTAGGCAGAAGGGATGCCGGCTGCAGTGCTGCAGCAGCCCAGGAGCCCCCTGCTCTCCTGGGGCTGCCTCTGTAGGTGCAGGACGGCGGTGGGGAGGGCAGTGAGGTAGCATTCTGGGGGGATCAGAACATCAACTATTTACCAATCTATAAAGAAGGTATTTACCTTTTTGTACCAACCGGATGGCCCTACTAGCCAAATATCAGCCCTGCCGCTTGGAAATTGCCTCTATGTCCCCACCCTATGTCACATAAATGACATCTTTCAGCTCTTCCAGAATTGCACTTAACTGGACTCCTTAGGCCTCCATTTCCACAGGATGGGCTCTTTCTCTTGGCTTCTGAATGAGGAATTCACCCACCTCTTTCCCCTAAAGGAGTTCATATGAAATGGTCACTCAAAGTATGGCTTGGAGAGCTCTAGATCTCTTACTTTACTCTATGACTTTGGACCCATTCTGTGAACTCCTTGTATTATACAGCAAATTGAAATTTGAACAAATCTAAAATGTGTTGAGATCTTTAGATGGTGGTTAGGAACCAAATATAAAAAGGCACTATTCACATTCAAATTCTTTCTAACAACGTTGGGCTCCCACAGAATGGCTTGTGTGAGATGCTGTGGGAGTGCTAACTGCCAACATGTGTTTTGTTGAAATGTATTTGCTAATGTAAACAACTTAGGCCTGCCTGTGGCACCCAAGAGTGTCACGTGAAGCTTGCATGATACTTGGAGAATGCTGCTTTTTCAAAATTAATACATGTAAATCTGTAACTCATATTTATGTATTGACATGTCTCACGCAATTAAAGAGAAAGAGAACTCATTTATATTAGGCCAGCACTCTGAAAACTTTAGCATTTGATCAATAGAAACAGAAGGCAAAATCAATGAAAACTGTGGCGGGGGAGGGGGGTTCAGAAAAAAAATGAATTAAGTGGTAGTTTTTCCCCTGTATCTTTTAGTTTGAACTTATTTACTGTGGCCTTTTTCTTTTTTTAATTGGAAATATGCTTTTCAAGTAACATCTTTTCTAATGATAGAAAAGGTAATAGCTTAGGAGCCGTTTTGAATTTCTAACTAGAGAGAAGATAGCTTTTTGACTAACAAAATATTCTAAGGCAGTGCTTCTCAAACTTGAGTGTGTCTCAGAATCAACTGGAAGCTTCTAAAACACAGCTTGCTGGACCCCACCCCCAGAGTTTCTGATTCCGTCGCTGTGAAGCGGCTTTGGATAATTTGCATTTCTAACAAGTTTCCAGGTATTGCTGATGCTTTGGTCCCATGGCCACACTTAGATGCAATCTCTGATGCACAGCAGAATCACCAGGAGAGTTTTTAAACAACGCCTGGTCTGGTAGAGCCTCAAACCCAGAAACTCTGGTTTAATTATTCTGCGAAGGGTCCTAGGGAATTGGCCATGCCTAATAACTCTTCAGGCGATTCTACTCTTCAGCTGGAATTGAGAACCACTGCTTAAGAATTTATCACTAGCATGTGATCTGTTATTGGTTGATTTTTAGCTGACTATTAAAAGACTTTTAATCTAGGAGTAGCTTTCACAGTCTGCATATAACCAGGGAAACTTTTGATCAACCGTAGAATTTGGAGGTTAAACACTTAAGTGCTAACACATTATTATTACAATTAGCAGCTACTTGAACATAATGACTAACTCAATTTCCTCCATATTCAGGTACGGGGAGAGTATGGGGAGGAAAGAAGGGTTGGTTGAGACAGGAGTCTTGCCCTGTCTTCCACCCCTACCCTCACTTCCAGTTTCTGAGCCTTCTTCCTTTTGCCCAACCTTTTGTTCAAAGTTCAGTTGGCTGGCAGCTGGAGCTGTGTTGGTCTGAACAGAAAAAAGCTCTAAGAGTGGCCACCAGAGGGCTCAAGGGCACCCCCTAGAGGTGTAATGATTTATTTTACAGAGCACTAGTCTGAGAGTCAATGACCTGTTTTCAGATTTGTATTTCTTTCTCTGCCTGATGTGATCTCAGTCAATTCACTTCACTGTGCTGAATTTCACTTTTCTTATCCATAAAATGGGGATAACAGCTCCCTCTTGTGAGTTTGTTTTAAGGACTGAATAAGACCGCAGGTATGAGGCATCAAAGTCTCCTTGTTCACTGGCACCAGCATGCCTGGGACAATGTTAGCACACAGGAGGTGCTTGATAAATATTGGGAAAATTAAAATACACTTTGTAAGTGCTAAAGTACCAAATAAAAGAGCAGAATTACCCCGAGTGAACATGCTTTCTAGCCTCAAGCCCTCTGTACTTCATATGCACGTTGGCCTATGTATGCAGCTTCGTCAACCCACAGCCTTCTTTGGCTCCATTGGGTAAAGCATATTTAAAACCAGATCACGTGATTAAAGCAAGAGTTGATGTGAATCAATTCTTCTTTGCAGGAATAAACATCATCTGGTTATCATATTTTATTTCTAAAATGTTCTTTCACAAAAGAAGGCAAAATGTAATCTTGCTGACATTCTTCTCATTAAATTATTTCTTTTCTAGAACTTCAGATGAATTTCTTTCTTTCAGTTGAGACAGAGTTGAGGTCCTGGATTCTATTTATTCTGAACAGTACTGTGGTACCTCATGTTTTATAAAGAAACTTTATTGACTTAGCTTTGGCATGTCTCAGGTCACTGATTACAATTATGTCAAAATAACATCTTTGTCTCTTTTAATAATAATTTATTGGTTTTGTTATATACTTGGACCGATACAACAGAATCAGTTGGACTACTGAATGAATTGGGGTGGGGGTGCAGTTCCCATTTGTCAAATTACATGTAAGAGTGGGAGCAATCCAGATTTGGCTACAAGAGCAATAGGCAATATGCTTGGGAAAGAATCTCCACTGAACATTTCAGTAGAACAAGTTTTATCATGGCATATAAAGTTCCTTGGTTAGTGAATGCTTGTAAAATATCTGAGTCAAGAGGCTGGACATATGCATGCATATGAAACATAGGGAAGATCTTACTTGTAATCTTACTTGTAAACTCTATTTTATGAGTTATGGTGGTTTGTTAATGCCTCTGTGCAAAGCTGACATGTTGATCCATCCTCTTTGTTTTCATTGAATAGTAAGCATCAGCGAGAAATAATGACACCATAGCTACCCAGCTCTTTTATACCGAGTATTTAATTTTGAATAGAGGTTTTATAAGATATACATTTAATATATAAGGATATTATATAGATATTATTATGGCATGGTGTTTTTCCTGCATTGATACAAACAAAACTCTCCAAAACTACAACCTTGATGGGAAATCCATAATTTATGAAATGGTCAGAAAGTTCTAGCTCTCCCAAAACAGCAAATCTCAGAGAAAGCTCCTTTCCTACACCCTCACCCTTTGGCCTGGATTTCACAAGCAACAGCTTTTTTTTTCTTTTTTTTTTTTGCAGTTGTAAAGTTAGTCTTCAAATATAAACGGAGGTCCTGGGCTCCATTACTGCTGCTAGCCAGAGAACTAGAGTCAGTGTTATCTCTAAGTTTGTGAAATTCAGAAAAAACAGCTCTGTGGTGGCAGGGCTAGAATTTTATAGCCTCGGTAAGGAATGCCATTGAAGTTGTCAGACTCGTAAACTTAAAATGTTTAGATGTTTTGTAGGGAAGGAGCATGGTGTGGGATGGTGGAAGCAAAGAACTCCAAGTCTTTAGCAGAGTGATTTTCTTCCTAAGATTCTCATATATTTTCATAACTTCAAACTGGTGTCTCCCTGCCTCAGTTTCTCCCCTATGGAATAATTCGCCACACATGGAATAATTGTAAGAATTAGCATATCTTTGCTTGAGTTCTCAGCCTAGATGCCACTTTCTCTTGGGAAGCCTTCTTTGAACCTCTGATTTTTGGGTTGGGGCTTATTTTTTGTACACTCCCTTCACTCACCATCCTACTAACCCCTTCCCCCTGAACTCCATGCTTAGTTACCACATACGTTTTATGTTTGCCTATTTCCTTCTCTTTCTTCACCTCTCCTTCAAAATTGTAAACTCTGTTTGGTCTAAAACTGGACATTTCACTGTTATAATCCTAGTGCCTAGCTCTGTGTCTGGGCACCGGGATGCTCAAGAAATGTTTATTGACAGAACAAAGTGAATGAAAGGATGAATATTCTTCTGAGTGCCTTAGAACAAGTCTATGTGACATAATTGTTGCAAGATTAAAAGTTTTTTGCATGTGTATATATGTGTGGGTGGCAAGTGATATAGCCTTATTAGCATGGCTCAAGAAGAAAACAGAAGGTCATGCTGGTGAATGATTCTTAACATCCAGAAATGATTCATGGAGGAATGCATGCTTGGCACACATTTGCTGCTGTAGTGACAGGCAGGCCACAGCTGGCTTGGGAGCAGTTCTTCCTGCTGTACTGACAGCCTATAACCACAAAAGGGAGGGACGCGCCTTTCTGTTCTACTGATAGGGACACACCGTATGACTGTGGAGTAATGGGACAACCCAGATTACTTTGTCAGTCTGCTTTGGTAGCCTGTAAATAATGGCTAATGTTTATTGAGCATTTACTATATCCAGACACTTTTCTAAGCACTTACACAAATTGATTCAAGAAATCTTTTCCCTAGGGAGTGTTATGATGCACATTTTAGAGATTTTTAAGGCACTAAGAAGTGAGGTCAATTGCCTTAGCTCACTTAATCAGAAATTGGGGGAAGCAGGATTCAAATCCAGATAGTTGGGAGCTGGCACCTGTGTGTGTACCCCTCACGCAACCCTTCCTCTTGGGAGTGAGACTTCCTGTTTGCTCTCGGTTAAGAAGCTAGGAGGGCAGGTCCCTATAGCTGTCGACCAAGCAACCAGTTGATACTTTGGACTACAGCTTGGTCCAGTGGCTGTTGAGGCCCTACTCTGGGAGCCTTGCAGTCATGCAAGTCAGGCGCATTCTTAGAAAACACTTCTGGACGAGGTCTAATTATCTGCTCATTTGCATGATGTAGTGAAGGCCACTTATTCCCAGATACTGGAAATCCTTCCTGCCCTCGTGGGGGTATATTGTATATCCCTCAACTGAAATGAGCCAAATTGTCAACTCCCTTAGGAGTTACTTCTGCCTCTCCTCTGAGGAAACACTATGCAGGCAGGGCTGGCTTGACCACTCCTGAGGCAGAGGAGGACTGAGGAAAGGATTAATAATAATCATCATCATAAAACATAGCATTTATTGAACACTTATGTCTCATGCACTGTTCTAATACATATTTACTTGTATATTCTCAATACATAATTACTCATGTCATCATCATGGTAACACTCTGTAACACTATTATTATTTAATCTTTACAAATGACAAAATGGAAGCACAGTGAGAGAAAGTGAGTTTTCTAGATTAAGCAAATTTGCTAGTTAAAAGGCAAATTCTGGGCTTTTATTATTTTCTTTTAAGAAACATGTGTCAGAAACTGCTCTAAGTGCTTTGCGTATATTAACAGATTTAACCTTCTTAACAAACTCATTTTTCAGATGGGGAAACTGAGGCAGAGCAAGGGTACACAACTAGTATTTCTAACTAGAAGTCTGTTTGATATTAAGGCCCAGTCTCGAAACCACTCTGCCTTATAGCCTCTGCCTGACTTTCTCTCATGACTTACCCAAGACTCCTTGGGTTTTGTTAACTGAAAAAAACAACATAAATACTACTAATACTTATCTTACAGGATTGCTGTGGGGATTAAATGTGATGGGGGGTTTATATGAAGCACTTGGCATATATGAAGCATTTAGCAGAGGGCTCAGCACATTTTAAAGGTTCAATTAATGTTGATGTAAAATGTTACAAGAATTAATAAATTTTTATTTTCTTTGGAATTAGAATTAGGTTCAAAAATTTATTTTCCCTCATGAGCTTGGGCAATGTCCTTAACTTTTCTGTGCCTCAGCGTCCTTCCCTGTAAAATGGAGGAAATAATAGTATCTCCCTTAGAGGATTGTTGGGAAGATTAGATGAGACAATCTATTTAAAGCCCCAAGCTCTGTGGCAAGTGCCCAATTAATATCATCATCTATTATTAGGCAAAGTAAGGGAATGGAGTTGGGAGGGACACAAGGAATGTTTACTATGGAGACTTCACGGGAGCAATTAAATGTGGGTGAGTCCGAGGCAGGCCCCACAGTGGGGGCAAGAGAGCAGCTTGCCAGGACCACCTGACCTATGGCAGCCACCCCCACCCCACCCCACCCCACCCCCACAGAGCTGGAGCGCCAGGGCTGTGGAGCCAGGCAGACCTGAGTTCTGGTCCACATTCTGCGAGCACTCAGGCAGATTATTTAAGCCTGTGATTCCTCATCTGGGCAATGGGGATAACACTACCACCCTCATAGCATTGTGATGAGGATTAACTGAGATATTCTGTGTAATTCACTTGGCACAGTGCCAGGCAAATAAAACACTCCCAGTAAGAGGTAACTGTCAGTGTTACTAAAAGTTGTCAAGGAGGGTAGAAAACACAGCCTCACAACTTATGCAATCATGTACCCATTTCTGACTAATACATGGACTGCTCCCACCTTCCTAAGGATTTTTACTGTGAAGGTATGCCAATTGTCATCCCTGCTACAAGCTTGGCCTTGTAGTTACAGGGTCAAGGAAACTTTAGAACTGGAAGAATGGTTGGTAGAGTTGAACAGGATTTTAGAGATGGCCTAATTTAATCTTGTTCTTTAATAAGTGAGGAAAAGGAGGTCAAAAGCCTTTAGGGGACTTGTCCAAGGTCAAAGAGCTGAGTCCAGGTTCAGGGACATGAGAACCCATGTGTTCTGATTCCCGTATTTGTTAAAGTTAACAAGAAGCTTTCTAATCATTTCGGTTTTATATTGCTGTGGGGGGAGTTGCTAAAGGTAGTCCTAGTTACTTAAAAAGAGTTAATATGCTGAATGAAACATTGAGGAGAACCTGATTTAATGGGTTTTTATTTATGAAGACCCCTGAATGAAAGTTCTATGTATACATGCCCCTCTACAAAATGTGTCCAGAACAATGTGTATTCCTCACTTAAGATATGTAAGAGACTATAAAATTGCAAAAATAAATCAATAAGCAAACCAACCAACAATTACTTCAAAGTGTATTTATTTGAATATTCTTTTTACAAACACCAAGAAAAAGTTATGCATTATAAATGTAATATATGATGTGTAATTACTTAATAAATACGTCCACATGGACAACTCATACCTTGCTTTCTATCTTTAATTCATAGAAGATTTATTACTTAGGTAAATGATTCTTCCAATTTTTTTTTTTTTTTAGCAAAATCTGAAAAAGGAGAATTAAGTAGATGATCTATCGAATTACCTGAATTAAAGAGTTCTCATTGACCAGATCATTGCTATTTCTAAAATTTGTTTTACTGTTTGAAATAGATCTCATCTTTACATCAATATAATTAATATTTAGGCCACAGAGAAATCACATGGTGAATTGCATAGAAAAAGAGCCAATCATGGGGAAGAGAAGGAAAAGGGTCATTTTAAAGGCTAACTCAAAATTCCAACTATGACTCCAGTATCTTGTTAGATAAATCTTTTATAGTTTAAATACCATAGTTGTTTAATTGACAAATATGTGTTTTGTACACATAAACCAAACACTTTTTATGTTTAAAGCTAAAATCTTATAATTTGTACCATTTAGGATATGTTTGATTGCACAGGAGGAAAAAATCCCTCCAAAATAAAAGTAGCTTAACAATATAAACATTTATTTTTCTCTCAGATTAAAGAGCTCTAGATGTAAGCAGCATGGAGCATAGCACCAAGGTGCAGTCAAGGACCCAGTCTCCTGTCATCCTGCCTCACCATCTGTCTGGAGACGGCTGGCTGTTTATTAAAACCTGTTTCTCCCCCTCTTCCACAGTAATAAAATTGCAGCTGAGATGTGGCTGTCCAATTAGGCACTGAATTTCCAAGGCTCCTTTGCAGCTGGATATGACCATGTAATGAAGTTCTTACCAATGGAATGTGAGCAGGAATGATGTACACAACTTCCTCCTCACTTGCCTAAGAGGACATCACTGTCCTGGCCTTCCACTCTTTCCCCCTTTTAGCTTTGCCTAGGTGGTGCTAGCTAGAGTGTCCTTGGAAGGCATACAATGTATATGACAGAGCAAACATAAATCTGAGTTCTTGAATGAGTGGAGCAAAACTGCCAGAAACTCTCGCTTTGGTAGTTCCAACAAGAGAGAAGTAACTTTTGTTTTCCAAGTCACTGAATCTGAATTTCTTTGTTACAGCAGCTTAGCCTATCTTAACTAAGATATCATCGTAGGCCTAACTTCTATTCTCAATGTCCCCTCATGGCCCAAGATGGCTGCTTGAGATCCAGCCATCAGATCCTTGTTGCACATCAGGAAGAGGTAAGACAGAAGGACAAAGAGCTCTCCTGTCTGAGTGAGGTCCTTCCAACAGGCCTTTGGGAATCACTTGCTTACCTCTCATTGGTTGTAACTTTGTCACATGGTCACAAATCCAGCTGCAGGGAGGTTGGGAAATAAAATATTTTGTTCAGGGTGGTAATATGCCCAGCTGAAAATCAGAGTTCTGGTCTGAAGAAAGATATTGAAGGTAAGCAGCTAGCAGTCTCTGTTACAGATGCCTTCTTCATTTTCCAGAGAAAAAGACAAGAGATTCCAACCACTCCAAATGTTAGATAGACTTAATGAATTCTCTGAAAAGTGTCAACAAGCAATATAATTATCTTTCTTAATTATGTTCTTGATAGGTAGTTGCTGAGTGCGTGTATGTGTGACTGTGGTATTTGGATGGTGGGGTTTGGCTGACAAGGCCTGTGCTCTAGGATGATGCTTTTTGTTCTAGGAGGAAAATACAGTTCTTCCAGGATTCAGAGAATATCATCTTTCCTCCAGAGTTGGAGATGTTACAGATGTTACAGCTTACCCTTGGGAGATCCTGCCAAGGGGATCTTACTCAGTTGATGAAATATGTTTCTGCATGGCTGTTTGTAGTGTTACATAGTAGAGGGAGTTTCTCCAGAAGATTCTCTCTTCTTCTGCAATTTATATTGTTAAGCTCTCAAATAAACTCAGTTCAGGGATTTTCTAACTGGCTTCCAGACCCATATTTAATGTAGCCTTATACAAGATGTTTGACAGCATTCTTATAATGTAACATAACTACTGGATGGTCTGTATACATGCTGTGGTCAGTGGTTAGCATCTCAAATATCCTGTCACAAGGAATGTCCCTCTTGGTAGCATTGCATAAATACATACAACACAATTTTGGTTGGAACAGGATATGATTCAATTTAACCTCAGATTTTAGTGCTCTATCCTTTTATTAATGTAGTGACTACTTTGGGTAGGTAAAGTAAAAGAGGTTGGGAGATATGCACTTAACCCCCATTTTAGAACTATATTAAAAAAAACAGTATCACATGATTTTTTCATATCTTAAATATTAAAATGATACACTATTGTTATCATGCCAGAAAGTGCAGGACTTCTCAGAGGGAGGACAATGACCATATATTTCTCATGAACTGATAATTTCCTATTGAATGGGTCATGTTTCCCTTTGTTATAAATTAGTTCTTACAACTGTTTTAAGATGTAGAGTAAGTACTGAAAAATTATCAGTAAAATATTCATAACGTGAATCACTTTTGGAGCAGAGTTCATCTGGGCAATTTTTAAAATGCATTTTTTAATTGTGAATGTTAACATATATACTTAACAGTGATAACTTTCAAAGTACGATTTAACAAGTAATTAGCAAATTTCAAAGAATGTCATAGGTTACAGTTCCACAACTCCAGCTATTTCCATTATTGTAAAATATAACATACATACAGAATGATGTTAACTTTTGATGTACAGCTCAACAAGCAGTTACGTAAGTAATTTCAAAAATTGTTATGAGTTACAGTTCCACAGTTTCAGTTCTTTCCTTGTTATGCAATATAAGGTATATACAGAAAGGTGAAGACTTTCAAAGCACAATTCAACAAGTAGCTATAGAGAAAATTTCAAAGGATGTTATAGGGTACAGTTCCACCATGTCATTTACCTCCTTCCAGCTGTTTCAATGCCCCAGCTTCTATCTATCTATCTATCTATCTATCTAAAGTTTCAGTATTCATAAATCTTTGTTAAATCTTATCTTGTTTGTTGTGACCCCTTCCTCTCACTTTCTCCATCTTCAGGGGTGTCTAGGCAGTGACCACCCTAACTTGTTCATATTGAAAGGCGGTGCCAACAGCATGGGGAAGGGGGCTGAATCTGATAGTTGATCTTAAAGAGGCTGTTGCCTTTGGGTTTTAGGACTTGTCTGGTATAGGAACACTCTGGTGGATTTAAGTGTCTGAGAGATAAAACATAGTGAGTGCATCTTTTGTAGAATCTCAGGTAGGGCATCTGGGCAATTTTTGAGCTTGAGGCTCACACTGTTGAGTGGCTGGTGACCTGGTCCCTGGGAAACAGAGATGCAGTTCAGTTGGAAGAGCAGCCTCATATTAGCAGCAAAGGGCTACAAAATAGGAGCAGTGGAGGGGATGGAAGAAGGGGAAGCCAGGTAACAAAGGACTCTTTAGGGTTGTGTCCATCTGTGACAGAATCAACTAGCTGTTCTCTATATCTCCTCTTGTCATTTACATAGTAACAGAATATGCAAATTGGATTCTCTTGCATTAGGTGTGTAAGTGTGACCAAGTTCCAGCAAATAAGATAGGAGTGAGATTATTCCATGCAACACCTAGATTGTGTCCTTAAAGGGAAAGCATTTGCCTTCTCCTCCTCCCTGCTGACAGGAAGGTGGTGGGAGGACTGGAGTGGAGAAGCAGTGGGTGAACAACAGGCTAGAAGAAACACGGTTCCTGGCAGCATGGAACTGCCACACCCACTGGAGTGCTTAGATTGTCACTTGAGTGAGAACATATCTCTATGTTTTTTATGACATTGCTATATTGGGTCCATCTACTACAAAAGCCAAACCAGTATATGATGAATACAAGGGACATGGCCCTTCCATTGGTCCTTTCTCCAAGCCTTTTCATCCAGTTCCAGATGTGGTAACTTTGGGTATGTCTGTGCATACTCACTTCCTCCTCTCTACCACCAGATGCTGCCAGCTGAGGAGTCATCTTCTCCCATTTAGTCGTGGATCAGAACTGAGTCCTAATCTCCACCCATATTTTTTATCACTAATCAGAGAAAAACCCTCTGAGGTTTTTGGAGGGAATAGATTTACAAGGTAAGTATCTTTCACACTGAGTGGATTTCAGAATCACTTCCAAAATTGATTTTTCCCTCCCCATAATCCCATGAGCCTCCATAATCTTTTGCAGCAGAAAGTACTGGCCTCCAAAATCTATAATATCTTCAAAGAAGATTCTCTCACTGCTCCTACCTTCAGTTTTAAAGTTTATTCTTTCTCACCATCAGCTTTAGCATGGAAAAGGACCCACTTTAGTTATTTAGTGAGGCATGGGGGCATTAGAAGTCAAATTTATTTGCATCACACAGATCTGATCAAAAGTCTGGTTTTTTTTTTTTTTGTATTTAGTTTTTAATCTTTCTGCTCTATTGCTTCACACAATGAAGTGTAAGAGGCAGTGTGTTGGTGGAGGAGTACTCAGTCAGGAATCAGAGAACTGGAAAACTCATTCTGGGTATCGTATATACTAACATGACATTCTGAGCCTCAATTTTCCTAATCAGATTAGGGTTTTAATATTTTCCCTGAGAGCCTCAATTAACTTACCCCGAAAGGACCCTTATATTCAGGGACATAATGGTGTAAATATGCCTTGAAGACCACTGAGTCCTGCACCACCCTAAGTTAGGAAGAGTCTCCAGAATTTGCCTTTGGCAGGCTCTGGTGAAGATGTTTTGTTAATCATCAGCCACATATATGAACTTGGATTACATTTCCACAGAAACTTTAAGAAATCTTTTCCAGTAACTTAAACAATTTTATGTTCTTCCCTAGGTGGTATCTAGACAATTCCTTCTAATTAGCTTTTAGTTTTGTCTATAGATGATGACCTCACAGACATAAGACTTAAGAAGTACAGGCATTTACCGAATGGTATAGATAAGAATATCACAGTCATTTATGGATTTAAGTATAGTTACTCTCCTTTGAAGGCAATATCTCTTCCTTTTGGAGGAAGGCATTTGTTTCGGTTGCTCCTTCCTCTCTACTCCATTACTTTCTGTTTCCCTCATTTATAGCATTTATTACCCAATATCATCATTGAGTTCACACTGAAGGTAGCAGGGGCTGAGTATTAATAACCTTTGCATTCCCTGTACTGAGCTCCATGACATGCATACTGTAGCTTCTCATTACATATATGCCAATGAAGGAAGGAGTGAAGAAGGAAGGAAGGAAGGAAGGAAGGAAGAAGGATGGAAGGAAGGAAGGAAGAAGGAAGGAAGGAAGGAAGGAAGGAAAAAGAATCGCTTATCTGGAACAGGCAGGATGTTAATGATAAAAATGCCAATTAATGTTTGGGTAGATTAAATTTGTGATTCAATGATATGGGCAATCTTATTTGCATTATTGAAACTGAGGCCTGAGCGGTTAAACTCTGTAAGATAGACATATGAATTAGAGAAAAAAGTGCCTGACCTTGCTGCAGGAAACACAGAATGGAAAGCAGAAGTAAACGTCTTTGGAAAAGTAGCTTGGGAGCTTGAAACCGGTCTGGTGGCTTGTCAGGCTTCTGCAGCAGATCTGGGAAATATCTTCTTCAGAACCATACACTTCAGGCTCTGTAAATAAATCACTGAGAATTATTTATTCCTGCTGTGTCTTTGGGCTCTTTTTTTTTTTTTTTCTTCTTGGCCACTGTATAGGAAGCATGGACCCTTTTAGAGTAAGACATTCATATCTTTCTCAAACATCTTAAGTGACCATCTTTTTTTTTTACCAGACAAAACTTTGGATGTCTTACCTATTATAAATTGTTTTGGGGATAATAATGTTGTTCTGTAACTTCCTTTATTTGATGGTGCTCCATGGTAAATAGACAAAGAATGTTTAGGTACCAAATTATAAAAGAAAAACGCTCTCAAGCGGGGATCTTAGTAGGCAGAAAAAAGTGAACAAAGAAGGGAAAATTTCATTACGGATGATGTTCTAATAGAATAAAAAAAAAAACAAAAACGTACTTCTTGCTACTTTAATACCACTCTCCCCTCCCCTAAGTTCAAAAATGTCACCAGGTTGAGAAATACAGGGAGAGAGAGATTAATCATTAGTAAAACATACCGTTCTGCCTTTCTCTCTGGTCTTCTGAAATCTGAGTGAGTAAAAAATATGTAACATTTAAGCAGAGTGGCTGATTTTTTTCCCCATTCATATACAATCCCCTTTCCTTTCTCTGATGCCTTTTGAAGGTGGAAAGGTGATTTTTTGGCTCCACTGACATCTAGTCAATCTTTATCCTCTCCCTCTCCCTTTTCAATCTCTAGGGTGTATTTTGGGGGAAAAATACTCTCCTCTCCTCCTTTCTGGCATTCATTAATTTCTTTACTTTTAGATAGTATTGGTTTCAGAAACCAATCTCAATGTATGACTCAGTTACGTTAGAAAGGGCTTACTATGTCTTTTACACTGTTTTTCAGGTTTCACACATAAGCTTGGAAGTTAGGTTAAGGATGCATTCCTTTCTTTATATGTTTTACTGTGCTATTTTTCAGTAGTTTGTTGTCTCAACGGCTAAAAGCATTTATTCTAAGGGTATCAAAGTGGTTTTATTCCCCTTTGCCCTTCCTCCCTCACTTCCTTTCTTCCTTCTTCTTTCCTTTTCTTCTTCCTTTTCTTCCTCAACTCCCCACCCCCCACCCCCACATTGTCAGGACTTTGATTAGGTGCTAGGAATATAAAAACTGATAAGATAAAATCCTGCTCCTCAGGGAACTCAGTCTTCTCTGTAAACTGCTAATTCCCTGGCAGTGGGATAAGTACCCTAAGAGAGGCATGTGGAATAGTGCCCGGGAAAGAAGACCTGGAAAAGCCTTACTGCCAGGGGCTGGGATTGGGAGGCTCCCTAAAGAAGGCAGGTGAACCTGAGTGTGCAAAGAGTTCTGTAAGTAGATTTTGCAGTGATGGGAGTGGAGAAAGTATTTCATGTAGAGGAGCTAGCATGTTGAAGGATAAAAAGAAAATGAGAAGTCTGGGGAAATGCAAACTGGAATAAATATGGAGATTGGTCAGAGATGGGGTCAAATAATGCCTGGCTAGGACTACAGAGGAGTGTAGACTTTATACTGGAGGCCTCCGAGTCTTTGATAATACTGTAAAGTGGAGAGACCTACCTGGTTGGAGTGTTAAAACAGAATGGGAAAGGGAAGAGAATGAATGTAGGGGGATGAAGTAAAAGAGTATTGTAATAGTCCAGGCAAAAAAAACCCCACAAAAAAGCAAAAATGATAAAGGCCTCAGCTAAGACACTGGAGGATGAAAACAAGAAGATGAACCGGAGGCATATTTGGGGGTACACTGGACAGGACTTTAATGGATGATTCGATGTGGGGGTCGAGGGAGAGGCAGGAGCCTCGGAGTCTAGCCAGTTTTCTGTCTTGGGGAACCTGGCGCTGTTCACTTAGATAGGTAACACCAGAGGTGGAAGAGGTTTAGGGGGAGGAAGGATGATGAATTCTTGGCCCTAAGCCAGATGATATCTTTAGGTTAATGAACCATTCTGCCAGTGGAAGCTGTTGCTAGAAAGAACCAGGAAAAACGGTTAAATCAACACAGATATTCTGATGTGTGTGTGACCCTCAAAACAATAATGGAAAACAACTGAAAACAATCATCAGGAGCTGATTAGCTGAAAAAATAGTAAAAATACTTATATAGCAAGTACTTTTGCATCAGGGTGACAGTATTGATGGGTGTAATGAGTTAAAATAATGTTAAGGATGAATTTTATTAACATATTCCCAGAACACTTTGGGGAGACAAGAAAATTTTATGCCATACCTACTCCAAATTAAATACATTCATATTATGTGCCTAATTTTTCTCTTGCAGTTTCAATCTCTGGAACACAGCTCAGCTATGTCATCTTCAAACTTCCTTTCAGTGGTAAAGAGAGCTCTTCATTTACAAAATGCCTTGTGATTGTTGAAGCTACAGGAAGATGGCTAGCAGTGTTGCAAGGTCCATAGCTGAGGATCTACAAACTGTCATATAAAGGCCCTAAAGAGTTTGTTCACAACACCTCTAGGGCTGCATTCAGGCTAGAACAATTATCTAACTAGTTTGGCATCTCTCCAGAAGACTGGATACCAAATTGCACCGGGTAGCAGTTATTTCACAAGGATTTTCACTAGTGCTTATCTGCATGTGTGGAATTCCTATTCAGAAGTAGTTTTTCTGAGTTGGTTAGTTGAGCCCGATGACAAATCAACTCTGTCTGGTCGATATGGAACAGAAACCTATTTACAACGCCGATCTCCCAAGCCACTTTTCAGGTTAAATTCCCAAATTGTCCAATAAATATTTTTTTCTGTTCTCACAAAAAGGAGTCATGTCTACAGGATATTTCCTTTTTAAGAGTTCAAGTTGTAAAGTAGCAATGTAGGCTGCCCAGAAATCTTTGGAAAGTTTAAATTTCCTTCTAGAAATTAATCATAGGATTAAGTATTACCAGAACTAATTTTAATAGACCTATAAATATAAGAAATAAAAACTGCTAAAACTTTATCTATGAACCCAAGAAAGGCAGATTTATCTGAAGTATGACTTTGAATATTGCTAAACTAGATATGTTCTAAAGTTTGTGTTCACAGAATTTTTGTGTTTTTTTTTTTTTTTAGTTAATGGGCCTCCTTTTATGTTAGACATTAATATGAATTAAATATTACTTCAGAATAGAAATCCTAATGATTTTTTTTTGGCAAACATAGACACAAGGTTTATTTTTCAGACTATGTTATTAATTTTGTGTCATCACAGAAGGTAGCCCAGTTTTCTTGAGACTGGTTTATTTTCCCTGGACATTTGGGATGAATAGCTCAGTATAACAAATTATTCTATATACTCTAGTTTCAAGCATTTAAAGTGGAATCCAAGTTTTAGCATCAGGAACCAATTAAATGATAGTTAGATTTGACTGAAAAATTAATGGTCCAGAACTGAAACTGTGTAGTATTCTTTTAGTTCTTTTTTTTTGAGGATTTCTGTTTTAAATAAAAATCTGGATGGCTCCCAGTAAAATACAGTCATTTTTTTTTTTTTTTTTAAACCAGTTGGATATAAATGGAGTCACACCCAGGATTAAAAAAGCACTTAATGATGATTGCATTCTTAGTCTACTATTAAACACAAGGTGTTTATTAGCCTTCCCCTGGAGTTAAGATTTTGGCTACGAAACAGACAGCATTATGGAGCAGTGAAAGGTAGAAATTGCTACTGTGTCTCTTTATGGTGAGTATGATTTGTATACTAAAAACGATCATTTTGTAGTTATGTCATCTAGCATGGTTGTGGTAGCATTTGATTTTTGTCATAAAATATTTATCAGACTCATGTTAATATTTTTGTACTAAATGATACATAAATCAGCAGAGAAAAATGCTGATGTTCAGCCCACTGACTTAAACCTCGTTAATGTGCCCTGATAGAACATAGTGGCCTTAGATTATATGCTAGGGGAAGGGCTCAGGCTTGAACATTTGGCTGCTGCTTCAAGCACCCTACACGGGAAGCCAGTATAGTGCCTTTAATCTGGCTCTAATTCAAACCTATCAGTAATCACTTAGACTGCTGTACTTATTCTGTCAGTCTTTTTGCCAAAAAAGATTTCATGGGTAGCAGTATCAGAAGCATATTTGTAATTAAATTATTATCGCTTTACTGGAAAATCTCCTAACATTTGCAAAAGCCAAACTTGTTCTCATCCCCCCTGCTACTTGACTTGTAGTCTATGAAGGCACTTTTGGCTGTGCATGTTTCCAGTCTAATGGCTTCCTTACCACAATATTCATTTTGGTTGGGTTATTCTAGCCATCATTTTCCAGAGACAGTCAAAATCCCTCAGTGATGACAGAAGTCATTTGATCACAGGGAACAAGCAATGAAAAGATTAACAATAATTTCTTGAGGACCTTTTTATGGTTTTTTTATGAGAAGAGATTCTGCGATAAGAATACAGAGTCTATGATTCCAGCTTGAGATAAACTATCTTAGCATTTTTTCCAAAGATAATTAAAGGAGTATACTTACCCTATGAAAAGTAACCTTTCCCAGACTGCCACTCTCTTCTGTGAATTCTGCTGCATTTTATCACAGGTAGGCTTTCTAATCATGTGTTTGGGACCTGTTGCATTAGTTATACTTGCCCCAGGGGCTATTGCCCAGCCCATAGCAGATGCTCACTAAATGTTTGTTGCATGAATGGTTGAAAATACTCATGTTGGTCCTTAGCGCCTTTGCTTGCAGATCCATTTCTCACCCTTTCTCTGTTTTGTGCTTCAGGGAAGCTGACTGCAGCAGGCTGCATTTCCCAGGCTCCCACCCAACTATCTTCCTGCTGGGTTTGGGCAATAGAAGGTATTGGCAGGAGCTTGAAGGGCTGCAGAATGGGGGAAGCCAGGGTATTTCTCCCTTGTTTCAGCATTGAGTGGCTTCTCTGACAGTGGCTGCACACCTTTGTGCATAGGCTGCAGTGATTTCAGCTTCTGGGTGGCACCGTTGGCTGGGGCCTGATAATTCTGCCTTCTCTTTTTGTCCCTTTAGCATAGGGAGTGGTTTCCTGCTCTTGCTAATTTCTGGGTTACTTCACTTTCCCCAGTTTCATTTCTCAGCATTGCATCACCTGTGTAACCAAATTGCTGTTAAATCCCCTGTTTTGAATATTTACAGAGCTTTCTGTTCTGTACTGTGATACAAAGTTGAAATTACATTTTCTGACCTCAAAGCTGCTTAAGAGAAGGAATTGCCATGTACTCTAAAGGTACATGGCACCGGTTGCCTGAGATCTTGGCAAAATGGATGGTCAAACAGCAAGTTCAGTATGCGCCACAGAGGGGAGAATCCTTTTGGGTTATAATGTTCCCACTTGCTGGAAATACCTACTCTTTACACACTACCACGGTATCCCCACTTGGATTATCGTAGCACTTGAGGGCACACCCTTTCTACCTGGTATGAAAGGACATCCCCTATCTACCTCAGGGATTCAGTAGTTGAGGGGCAGAGCCCTGGTTTCCCAGAATGGCTGATGGCAGTTCTTATTTAAGACAGATATTCTGACAATGGTACTGTCTGACCTGCTACTGAAGATGCGAAAGGTCTAGTTCTGTTTTAATTGTGTGTCTTTTACTTTTTACCATACCTGAGTTAATAATTACTGAGGTAAGCAAATTGATTGTCCAAATTCCTTTAAACAGCACCCCCAAATTCCGGTACTTTAAAATTCCTTGTGCATTTACACACTGAGCTGAAGATTAATTCAAACTCTCATAGATTATTTTTCTCCCTTCTCTTTGTATTCCTTCTTTGATTGTACTTCACTTTTTTTTTTTAATTCAGTTTTATTGAAATATATTCACAAACCATACAGTCATCCATGGTATACAATCAACCATTCACAGTATGATCACATAGTTATGCGTTCATCACCACAATCTATTTCTGAACATTTTCCTTACATCAGAAAGAATCAGAATAAGAATAAAAAATAAAAGTGAAAAGAGAATACCCAAACCATCCCCCCATCCCACCCTATTTGTCATTTAGTTTTTACTCCCATTTTTCTACTGATTTTTTTTCAATTTTTTAACTTTGTTTATCAAAAAATTAAAAACAAACAAGCAACCAACAACCAAAAAACCCCCACAACATTTCAAACAAAGCAATGGATTAAGGAAAACAAATAACCTAAAATAACTACTTTGCTTCCAATATGTTCCTACCATACCCCAAGAAAATTAATAAACCATGTCCAAACAGAGGAGTAAGAAAAACAAATAATCTAAAATAACTACATTGCTTCCAACATGTTCCTACCATACCCCAAGAAAATTAACAACCCCTAAGAAAACAAAGAAATAAGAGAAAAAAAAAAACCTAAAATAACTCTATTGCTTCCAACATGATCTTACTATATCCAAGAAAGTTTACAAACCATAATCATTCCTGAGCATTCCCATAACATTGAGATTACCCTCCATAGTTTATCTGTTCTTATTAGATTATCATTCCCCCTCCACTAATTGGTATCTCTAGGTCCCCTACATTCTACAGTATAAAACATTGTACATTTTTCACAGAATTCACATTAGTGGTAACATACAATATCTCTCTTTTTGTGCCTGGCTTATTTTGCTCAGCATTATGTCTTTTTTTTTTTTTTTTTATCTTCATTTTATTGAGATATATTCATATACCACACAGTCATACAAAACAAATCGTACTTTCGATTGTTCACAGTACCATTACATAGTTGTACATTCATCACCCAAATCAATCCCTGACACCTTCATTAGCACACACACAAGAATAACAAGAATAATAATTAGAGTGAAAAAGAGCAATTGAAGTAAAAAAGAACACTGGGTACCTTTGTGATTGTACTTCACTTTGATGGCACTTCACTGGGGACTGGGAAGGAAAAGGAGTCCGTCTGACATCAAATTATGAATCTTGGTTTAAGTTCTTAACAAGCATGCATTTCACATGCACAGCTAACCCACAAAAGCCACTGGATTTTCCAATGGGTTAGCTTCAAATCTACGAGAATGAGGGATTTCAGCAAGAATTTCTGTTCTTATTTTAGCCTCTGGGCTTTGTCTGGGCAGCCCAGGAAGTGGTCAGCTGCATTTTGTTGGGAAGGAAGTCCACTAATGTCTTGGCATGCACGAACTAGTAAAATATGAAATTTCGATAGCAAGTCTGATTGCTACCATACGTAATCCTATGTTTAGTCAGGATAGTAAAAGGCTTTGGGGTGGGGTGGGCAGGAACTGTTATCCATGAGGGGTTAGTAGAACCAAATGATAGAAAATTTACCTAACTGGGCTAAGTACTTATTTCCACAAGAATTCCAGAACTTTAGAGCTAGGAAGGATCTTAAAGATCTTCTGGTCCAATATTTTAATTTTTCATATAAGAAAGTTCAGGCTCAGAAAGGTTAAGAACAGCTGGCTAGTAGAGAATGGAGATAAAATCTGGAATGGTTTGCATTTTGCTGCCTTTCCACAAAAATAGTTGCCTTTCAGTTTATGCACCTTAGCTCTCACACTTGATTTTCTTTCCCATATCTTGACCTTAAACTCACAAGATCTTGCCCAGAGTCATCACAGAAGGGAGTCAAAAGTGTGCAGTGCACATAGAGCAGTTTGAAGACCTGTTCTAGGGCATGGATGAAAGTGAGGAGCAGAAGGAGGGAAGAAGTTAGAAGGCAATGGAGCAGTTTTGAGTTCCTGCTCTTTGCCAGGCATGAGAAGGCCACTTTTTATATGCTTTAGGTGGTATTGGGATGGCATGTAAGATAAACAGAGGTGGAGAGTGAAAAAGACGGGAGACACTGGGCAACACGAAGGGATATAGCAGTGTTTAGTAAGAAAAACCAAAGCAGACAATGGACACATTTGTTGTCCCTTATCTTGTCAAATATAATTTAGGTGCTGGGTAAGTATACTACCTCTTAGGTTGTTAGAGCATTTTTTTCCTGACACATGGTCTCCAGGACTTAATATTATAAAAATAAATATGTGAAAGCTCCAGTTGCTCAAATAATAGTATATTTAAAATAATAGCATCTTTACATCTGTTAACCTGATAAATCTCATTAGGGACAGGTAGTTTCTTATATGTGTAAGGCAACCAACAAGTATTTGGGATATAAGTTACTGCCATCATTTTACAATAGTTTTATTACGTTTTTAATATGTAGAATATCATTACTTCATTGTGTAGTGGAAGTTTATGGTTAAATTTCTACATTTCTTTCTATGCTACAAGCCTCAATTATGTATTCTGTTCTCATTCAATAAAAGCTCTTCACTGAAAATAAGTGCCATTATGTTGTAATGAGTTTCAATATCTACTGACCTTAACTGGATTTTGGAGGGTGAGTTGGCTGTGAAGATTCAGCACTTCTTTATCCTTCTCCAGAGACACTAGTTACTCATTAAATTTTCCTTTTATCCTTTTTACTATATTTCAAAGATACCAAAGATAAAGATTTTTGAAAAATGAGAAACTGATAGAAATGCCAAAAAGTGTTTCTTTTAACTTAAAACCACAGATAGTCAAATGAGAATGATATAATGCAAACTTTTTTGTCTTTATTTCAACTGGTTATGACTCAATCAGACTGAAATTTGGTATTCCAGGTTTCACCCTGAAGCAAATTTCTATAGTGGAGTTATAAGCCCCTGAAAAACGAGGTTTATGATAAAAATGTTGAAAGACTCTCAACTTTAGGACAAGGCACAACTATAATTTTACAGGCATTAGGCACCTAAAATAACTTTGTATGAAGATTACTCTGGGATTTGTCCCCCATTTTGTAGAAAATGCTTAGTGTTGAACTATATTTTATGCACACAAGAAGGCTTATTTCATAAGGCAAGGGGCTCAGGGATTTTTCATTCCAATATTCAACAACACTATTACTAAAGGGCTCTCTCCTTTTACTCTCATAATTGAGTGATCTTAAGTGATATTTAAAAGAAAATATCATTCTGTCAAACTTATACGTAAAGATGATATGTGGCAGAACAATTTAAATTTTCAAGTAGAATGTATTCCAACCATGTATTTGGTATGTCATGAAACTGAAATGACGGATCATAATACTGTTTTATTATTCTTCTCTATAGCAATGAAGAAAATGAGTTTTTATTTTTGTTTGTGTAGAGCAGTTGTTGAATTGCTCATATTTGAGTGTTCAGTGCAATAATAAAAAAACTTTTTGTCTAAGGGAAAATTCTTAGTGCTGGATATTCTTTGCCTATCTTCTTTGTAAATTCTGTTTTCTTTTCCTGAAATGGAGACATACCCAAAGTCCTCTTCTCAGGCTTCTTCTCTTTTTCTTTACACCTTCTCCTCTTTATGCTTCCATGCACATGATTCCTAAATTTATGTTTCTAGTCTCATCTTCATCTCTAATCACAGACTCCTGTCATCTTTCTCTCCAGTCTTTATTTGGACGGACTGGGAACGTTTTAGAATTCATTCTGTCTAAAACTGACTCACTGTCCCCCTTTACCTCTCTCCACAGCTTTTCCACTCAAGTTCTTTTTTTTTTTAATGGCACCCCCCACCCCAGTCACCCCAAATCAAGTCAAAACACCGCTGTCTTCCTTGATTGCATCTTTTATTCATGCATGTTCTATGACCACCTCCACCTCTGCCTTTTAAATCAGTTCCTGAGAACTATCTATCCACACCAAAATTTCTCTCTTCTCTTCTTTCACTGCCAGTGTTCTGGTTCAGAAATTCACTGTTTCTTGTGCAGACTAGTATAATGGCTTCCTCTGCTCCAGCTTCCCTGTTACTTTGCTGACAGTTCACTCCTCCACATTCTCATACTTATATCATCTTGAGAACTCCTAACTTCTTGTTGAATTAAGTACCAACTACTTAGATTGATATAAAAAATAAATTAAAATGGCCCAATGTACAATTCTGGTTTTACCTTTACACGTACTGCATTTCCTAGCCAAAATAGAATGCTTCTTGGGTCTATGCTTTCCTGCCTTCATGTTTTGGTTTGCATTCTTCCTTCCTTCCATCTTCTATCAAAATTCCATGAAGGATGTTCCTTTATGGAGGCTTTTTCAACTTTCTCCAACTGGGTGGATGAAAATTGGTCCATCTTAGAGTTTCCTATTGGCCTTGGAAACTGCACATCATGTTTCCTTTGTATTAAAATTATTCCTAAATTAATGTTGGTCTCCTTAACTAGCTTTTTGTATCTTCTGGAAAATCTAGGCAAGTTTGACTGCTGTATAAGTAATTACATACGTATTTTTAAATGAGGCAATCTTCTTATGTTTACTCTCAAATAGAGATCCCGTGGAGCTTTTTACAAGAATGAACTTTCTACCACCTTAAACCAAGGTACTAGAGTTTCTTCTCCAAAGACCATGTTCTTAGGTGGGTGGCCTTTTCCTTTCCACTTCTCTCTGCTTCTTTCATAGTATCCTCAGCACTATATAGAATTAGAGAGCAGATAAAAGTGGAAGACGGTTTTAACCATGGTGGGAGGCATAGTCTTGATCTGCCTCATATATATGTATATGTAGGTATTTCACAAGCAAACAATAGCATTATTTTAATTAGTGTAATGAAGTTTAATTGACTAACTGGGTTCTAAATAGCCCTTTTCCTTATATTTCACTCCCTTTAACCCCTGGCCCTTAGCGTTTTCTGATCCTTTTCCTAACATTTCTCTATTCACATTACAGCCATTTCTCTTAGCGCCCTGGCAAATGAGGCAGCAAGCATCTTTCTTTCTGCACCTCATACTTTGATGCAGAGCAAAGGATTCTTAGTGCAGTACCTCAGATTATTATTGAGTAAAATTCCCAAGGTTTATCTACTTGAAAAAATCTTCCAGAATTCATCTCTTATTTTCTTATACACAGAGGCCCTTGTCATCTCTGTACTTCTCCTCCTTTCCTACTTTCTATTTTTTAAAACTGTCAGTTGTTTCTCACAGCTATACCGTCTCCACAAACCATTCTGTCTCTCCTCTCCTCCGTTCTCATGTATTTTTAACATATTTCTCCAAATTGCATTTAGTCTTTTTTTTTCCCTCACTCAGTCCCTCCTCCAAAATTCTTACACATCTGGTTATTTAAATTCACACAGGACAAATGACAATCACATTCATATTCCTGATGTTATTATTATGGATACAGACATATATTAAAACATGCTTTACAGTACATGAAATTTGCTTTATGACTTACAGAATAAAGGCTAAACTAAAATTTCCATTTTTGGGGGGAATTTCTCTATCCTAGATGACCACTGGATTTTATGCATGGTGGTGGGTAGCTCTCCAAGGTTGTCTGTTGCACCTTCCTCAAGGGGGCAGGATTAGTCTCCTGGTACTGACAGAATTAAAAAGTTGCATGGTCAGAGCCTTTTCCAAACTCCTACAAAGGCTCATGAAAATGAGGTTCATTATACTAACTACTTTGCTCTGAATGCTAGCATAGTTTCACTATTCCATGTTTTAGGAGGGAATTTTTGGTTGATCATAATGCTTTTAATGTTTTGGTTCTAAAGAAAAAACAAACAAACAAAAAGAATACAATATCCAAGAAATAAAATCTCATTAAGCTTTCTTTAAATTATTTTCTTCTTGACTGAAACACTGCAGCTTGTTTCACACTCTGTGTGTCATTGCAGGAATTTAATCACAATAGAGTATATGGAAATAGGAAAGGTCTGGAGTGGACAAGTGCTATGGAGTGGGCTTCTAATCCTCCTGCCCTACCAATGTACACTCCCTTCATTTTCAAGGAAGTAATAGAACTGCCACTACCACTACCACTGCCATTTCCATTTCTCCTCCTCTTCCTGCAAATAGCAACCACAGCTATGATTTATTCACTACTTACCATATCAGTGAAACATTTTAAAGAAAAACTCATTTAATCATCACAAACCCTATCTGTTAAATGTTATTATTGCCATTTTACAGAGAAAGAAACTGAAAAACAGAGAAATTTAGTGATTTACCCAAGTGCCACACCATGTTTGTGGCAGATCCAGGATTAAAATTTAAGTCTAGCTCCACACACTATACTTTTAAATATTCGATTTTTCTGCCTCCAGTGGGGCATGGGATAGGGTTCAGTGTTGATCATCTCTAGCTGCTTATCCAGTGCTTTGTCCTTAAGTGCAAATCCAAAGAAAGGCCACTGGCAGTGTTAGCCCAGGAGAAACTGTCAGTACCTGTAGGAGAAAACTTTTCTTACTGCTCTCCCACCTCTACTTCCTGGGCTCTGCTTCTCATGTCTAACTTACTCCGTTTCTTCTATTTCCACACTTTCCAGACTCCCACCTCACTCTTAGTCAGCTTTCAGTTAACTTAAACTTGATCAGGTATAAGCACATGGACCTACAGTATTTTCCCAGTGGTCTCTTAAAAGATAGAAAGCATTCAGGTCCTAAATAAATAAAGGATTTTAGGGCTTTTGAGGAAAGAGAGCTGAGTGTGAGGATTGCTTTACCCTGCTTTCTCCATACATCCACACTTAAGGAATGTAGATCAATGGATCTGCCTTTACTGGTAATCAACACTTCCATCAGTTTGGTTTGAAAGATGCAGGATATCATATCAGGTATTATTTTTCCCGTATTTGTCATATAATTTTCGAGGAGGTTAAGTTTACTGAGATACAATTTGCATGAAATAAAATTCACCCTTTGATGTGGATTGAATTGTGTACTCCAGTTTGGACATGTTCTTGGTCTTGGTCTGCACTGTGGTGGGTGTGGACACATGGTAAATAATCTCTTCAAGATGTTACTTCAGTTGAGGTGTGGCCTAAATAAAACAAGTTGTGCTTTAATCCGGATAACTGGAGTCCTTTATAAACAGAGTGAAAGCTGGATGGAGATGTAGTCATGGGGAGCAGCCAGAAGCTGGAAATCAACAAAACCCGGAACCCAGAAGAGAAAGAAGACACGGCCATGTGTATTGCCATGTGATAGAAAAGCCAACAGACCAAGGATCCATGGCAGCCAGCTCTAATACACCACAGTCTTTTGGGAGAAAGTATCGCTTCACTTACACCTTGATTTTGGACTTCTCCTAGCCTTAAAACCATGAGCCAATATTCTTGTTGTTTAAGCCAACCCAGGAAACTAAAACATCATTTTTATGTATAGAGCTTGATAACCTTTGACAATTGAATAGTTTTGTAAATGCTACCATAGTTGAGGTGTAGAACATTTCCATCACCCCCACTAATTTGTCAGTTAATCCCCACTCCCCCAATCCCTGGCCAATTCTAATCTAATTTCTTTCTCAATTCTTACTTCCTTTCCAAGTAAGTCATATAAATGGAATAATAAAATATGCAGCCTTTGTGTCTGCCTTCTTTCACTTAGCATGTGTTTGAGATTCATCCATGTTGTTGATTGTATCTCATTTCTTTTTATTGCTGAGTAGTTGTTCATTGTATGGAAATCCTACAATTTGTTAATCCACTAACAAACTGATGACATTTGAGTGGGTTTTTTTTTTTTTTTTTGCCTATTATGGATAAAACTGATATGAATATTTGTGTGCAATTCTTTCTGTTCATTTCTCCTGGATAAATATCTAAGAGTGGCCTTACTGGGTCCTACAGTAAATGTGCGTGGTTAGAAGAAACTGTCAGATTGTTTTCTAAAGTGCCAGTAATGATATTGAGCATTTTTATGTGCTTATTGGCCACCTATATAACTACTTTGGTGAAGCATCTGTTCAAATATCTTGCCTGTTTTAAAATAAGTTTTTTTGTCTTATTACAAGAATCCTTTATATACTCTGATCCTTTAGCAGATATATTTTAAAAATATTTTTTCTTTTAGACTGTAATTTGTCCTTTCATTTCTTTTAGTGTCTTTTAAAGAGCAAATATTTTTACTTTTGATGAAGTCCAATCTATCATTTTTTTCTTTTAAAGTTTGTTTTTTTTTGTGTGTACTAATTAAGAAATTTTTCCCTAATCCAAGGTCACAATGTTGTTTAAGAAGTTTTGTAGTCTTAGCTTAGATCTTTTTAGAGTTAATTAATATTCTAACAATACTGATCACAGTATCTCTATCCATGATCACAATATAAATGTATCTCACATTTACCCATTTATTTAGGTCTTCTTTAGTTGCTCTCATCAGTAGTTTTCAGTGTAAACTCTTTACATATTTTGTTAAATGTATCTAAGTATTTCATGTTTTTGATTATTTGTATTTCTGTTTCAGTTTGAATAATTTTTATTTACCCATCTTTAATTCTTTCTTCTGCTGTGTCTGCTGGTATACCTGACAAATGAATTTTTATCTCTGATATTTCAATTTGACTATTTTCCATCCTCTCTGCTGAATATCCCCATTTATTCAGATATGCTTTACACTTTCCCCACTAGTTCTTTTAGAATATTAATTACAGTTATTTTAAAGTCACTGAATGACAGTTTCTATTGCCAAGTCATCTTTGGGCCTGGTTCTATTGTCTATTTTATCTCTTGACAATGGGTCCCTTTTTTTTCTTGCTTTCTTTTTTTTTAATTTCTTACTCTTGTGTATTGTAAGTTTTCTTTGACTGTCAGACTCCCCCCCCCCCCCATAAAAGAACAGTAGAGACTGAAGTAAATTGTATTTATTTCTGGAAATGTTCTCTATTCTTCTGCCAGGATGTTAGTGTATGCAGTTGAGCCAATCTAGTAAACAGTTGAGCTGGATTTAGGTTTTGTTGTTGCTAAAGTTACTTTCAGTGTACCACAGGCTGCAGATTCCTCTAGCCATGGGCTGCTGCTATGTTGTGCTTACTGTGGGGCCTAAAGGGCCTAAAGGATCTTCTCAAAGTTCTTTCCTACCCTCATTTTTCAGCAGATCCTCTAAGTCTATACATAAACAGAGTCTCTCGATGCTCCTGCCCCTGTTTTAGTGGTTTATTACTAGGTATAGGGCTTATGATAGGGGCTTGGGATTTTCATTATTCTTTTGCTCCAGCCTCAGTCTTAGGCTCTATGCATTTGGGCCTTTAGATTGGGGCTTTGTCAGCATTACAAAGCAGCCATACCATGCCTTGCATCTGTGGGAGGTCTTGGATGGGAGAGCCCGTGCTGCTTCGCCCTCAGTGGTAAAAGCCTCTGCTTTGTATCAATGTAGTATCCTGGACTCAAATGGATTTCATGATCCCTCCCTTCTACAGGCACAGATGTAGCTACTATCCTTCTTTCAGCAGCATGTACCTTGACTAGGGTGTGAGGTTGTAGGGTTTTCTATTGTCTCCCACTAGCAAATGACTTTTGCTTCTACCTTTACCTAGAAGCAGTGGATCTTTGTCTGGGTGGGAGGGTTTCCTGTTCCTCTCTCAGCAGTTTAGGGTTTTGCTTCATACAAGAAGAGGATCTGGGAAGCATGCAGGGTTCATGCTTGTGCATGAAGGGGGCTCTCTTAGATCTCCTGCCATGTCTCCAATCTTTCTCATGAAAAACTAGTTAGGCTCATGGAAAAGAGCATGTATTAGTCAGAGTTCTCTAGCGAAACAGAACCAACAGGAGATATCTATAAATAAGAAATTTTATAAATGCGTCTCACACAACTGTGGGGATGCACGAGTTCAAATTCCATAGGGCAGGCTACAAACTGGCAACTCTGATGAAGGTTTTTGATGAATTCCCCAGGAGAAGCTGGCTGGCTGAAGTAGAGATGCAAATTCTCTCTTCTCACTGCTGAAGTCATCACTTCTCCTTTTAAAGCCTTCAGCTGATTGGAATAGAGATCTCACGTTGCAGAACACACTCCCTTTAGTTGATTGCAGACGTAATCAGCCATAGATGCAATCAACTTACTGATGTTTTAAGTCCATGAAATAGCCTCACAGTAGCAGTTAGGCCAGTGCTTGCTTGACCAGGCAATGGGCACCATTACTTGGCCAAGTTGACACATGAACCTGATGATCACACAGGGTAATGAATGTGGACTCACCTCGTGTCTAGGTCTTTAGGATTCCAAATACCCTTCTAACATACTCTGTTATTATTATTATTATTACTACCCTATTAGTGTAATATCCTAGTAGGATATTGCCTACTTTTATGTGGCAGATTCTTCTCCCGTGCTCTGCCAAATATGAAAGAGTTGATGCCCCATTTCTCTTTGGAGGTGCTTGTTACCCTTTGAAATTGTCTTGTGACTTCAGCACTCTGATGGGCTCAGGATGAGTTATGATTTTAGTTTATCTGGTTTTTTTTTGTTGTTGGTAGAGTAGGAGTGACATTCTCTTGTGGCTTTCTCAATCTCAAGAGGAGCAGAGCACCATATCATATGATTTTAGAAATTTGAGTGTACCATTACTTAGAAGCAGTGGCTTTCTTAGCAAACATAAAATACTAAAATAAAAAATGCAATTCCCAAGATTGACCTTGAATATTGTATGTGTTGAAAGGTTGAAATTGATACCAATTCTATGAGCAGTAAAACATAAGGCACATTCTTTATAGTAATAAGACAATTATTTTCATAGTAGTAACATTTTTCCTTTAATTTAAAGGATCATATCTGGAAACTTTGGTAGTTTATTTTCAAGTCAATAGGAATTAAATCTATTAATGTCAGGAAGGGTATAATTTGTTGTCATTTACATTTATTTAACACTCCAGTTAATTTTAATGGGATAGGAAATACTTGAAATTAGGAGCAACATCTAGTTGCTTAAGTGATGCTTGGTGATAACTGAAATGACTATATGCAAAGAGGAATTTTTTCTAAATGCTTGAATCTTGTGCCTATTTCCCTCTATGTAAGAGTACGTTGTTCATTGTGTTAAGCTGAAAAATGGCTCCCAAAAGATATCCAAATCTAAATACTCAGAACCTGTAAATATTACCTTATTTGGAAAAGTTAAGGATTTTGACATGAGATTATTCTGGATTATCTAGCTGGGCTCTCAGTGCTATCACAAGGCTCTTTATAAAAGAGAGGCAGAGGAGTATTGGATATATAGAGGAGAACTTGATGTGAAAATGGAGGCAGAGATTGGAATGATGTGGCTATAAGCCAAGGTATGCTGCCAGTTACCAGAAGCTAGAAGAAGCAAGGAACAGATTCTTCCCTAGAGCCTCAGAGGGAGTGCACGTCTTGCTGACACCTTGATTTTGACTCAGTGGACTTCTGGCCACCAGAATTGTAAGAATAAATTTCTGTTGTTTTAAGCTACTGAGGTTTTGGTAACGTGTTACAGCATCCGTAGGGAACTAACATACTCGTCTGAATCTTGTCTTGATAGAGCAAAGTTTAACTTGTTGTTGTCTTACTATTTAAAGTGTCATTTAATAAAAATCATTAGTAGGGAGTATGTTTTTAGTATGACTCATACTCAAAATTACCACTGTTTTGTTTTTGTTTTTGTTTTTGTTTTTTGGCTTTAACTTTCTTTAATTTTTTTGTAATAAAGCAAAAAAGAAAATTATATTTAGCCAGAGATGTCATCACACATATTCACAGATGATTTATACAAGTGATTGGTTGGCAGGTTTTTGGACACTACTTAACATTAATTCTGATTTGAATTTATACCAGTGGTGACCCATTCTTATATTTGGGCCCCCAAACAAAAATTAGTTAAAGGGCTTCACCCATCTGTGGTGGTTTGGAGGTATATATACCTGAGAAAAACGTGTTCTTAAGCTTAATCCATTCCTGTGCATGTGGGCCTGTTGTAAGTAGAACCTTTGGATGAGGTTATTTCTGTCAAGGTGTGGCCCACCTGAATCAGGATGGGTCTAATCCTCTTACTGGAATGTCTTTATAAGTAGAATGAAATTATACTACTGGAGTGAAATTCAGACAAAGAGAAAGCCACAAGAAGTAAGAAGTTGAAATCAACAGAATCCAGAAGAGAATGGAGACTCCAGGAGAGGCATTGCCATGTGACAAGCTAAGGACCAAAGATCACCAGTAGTCAGCCCCAGATTCTCACAGTCTTCAGAGAGAAAGCATCATCTTGATGATACCTTGATTTGGACTTTCTTTTAGTCTCAAAACTGTAAGCAAATAAATTCCCAGTGTTTAACCTGACCCTTTCATGGTATTTGCTCAAGCAGCCTAGAAAATGAAAACAGTGGGAAAGGTTTTATGTGTTAAGAATCAGAAAGAAGCGCAGGATGGTAGAGTGGTAAAGGTCAAATCATGGGGGCCCTACAGGCAATTGAGTCATTTTAAATGTTTTAACCAGAAAAAATACAGGCAAGGAGATTTTTTTTTAACTCAAAAGTAAAAAAATGAGGAAAATATTTTCCTTTCTCTCTGAAATTCTTGAAAGAGTTTAGCATTTATCACAACTAACACTTATCTTGGCTAGAAACTCATCTATACAAAGAAAGGGGGATGAAACTAATGGTCTCCCTAGATTTTGTTTATTTATTCCTTCATTCACTAAACAAATATTTTTCAGTGTTTAGTATGTCCCAGACACGGTTCTAAGCACTTGGTTTACATTGTTGATCAAAATAAAAACTGTGCCTTCTTGGAGTTTATATTCTAGGTGGAGAAACAGATAACAAACTGTAAACATGCAAAAAATTAATTATGTAGTATGGTAGAAAGCAATAAGTACTATGAACAAAGCTAAATAAGGCAGGGTAAAAGGGATGGGAATTATGTCTAAGAGAATGTAGTACAATATGTCACCACAAATCTGGGAAATTAAAAATATAATAAATCCATCATGTTCTTAGGCAAACAATATATTCTAGAGAGTTCCATTTTTAATTTTATTTTCATTGGATTTGCAATATCAAACACATTGTCTTCCATTCCCATCAATGGATCTTGTGAACTGACGAGAAGACATCTGAAAATGTGGGTAAGGGCCACCCATGCACCTGTGGTGAAGGAAAGGCCTAAAGCACCCAAGAAAGAGTATCAGCCTATTTATCAATCAATAATGGAGAGTGTTTTAGTTTCCTGTGGCTGTTCAATACCATGCAATGGTTCAGCTTAAACAATGGGAATTTATTAGATCATGATTTTGATGTTAATAGAAAGTCCAAATCAAAGTGTCATCAAGGCAATTCTGTCTTCCCAAAGACCGATGTTCTGGGGCTGACAGCCAGTGATCCTTGGTCCTTGGCTCCTCTGCCACAGGCAATGCTCATGACAGCCTCCCCTGGCTCCTCTCTTCTTTTCTGGCTGTGCCTTTTGTGACTTTCTCTCTGTCTGAATTTCATTCCACTTATAAAGGACTCCAGTAGTAGGATTAAGACCCATCTTGATTGAGGTGGACCACACCTTCTTAACTAAAGTTACCTCATCAAAAGTTCTCACTTACAATGAGTTCACATCCTCAGGAATGGATTAGAATTAAGAACATGTTTTTCTGGGGTACATTGAACTTCAAACCATCATACCCACCCTACGATGTTTCTCTTCATCTATCCCTCTGCCTCAGTCCAAAATGCTCTGTCCTCACCCCCCCCCATTGGCATGGCTAGTCCTTTCTTGTCATTTGGTCTTAGGTCAGATGTCACCTCTTCAGAGAAGACGTCTGTGATCCCTTAAGCCAATGGTTCTCAACTGGGGGTGAATTTATTCCTCAAGAGACATCTGGCAATGTCTGGAGATAATTTTTGTTATAACTGGGGGTGTATAGACTACTGGCATCTGGTGGGTAGAAGCCAGGGATGCTGCTAAACAACCTACAACACACGTGACGACTCCCCCAAACAGAAAATTATCTGTCCTCAAGATTCAATAGTGAGTCAGAATTATCTTGCTCATTAATTTATTTACTTCTTAAATTATCTCTCTGCCCCTACTAGAATGCAAGCTCCACAAAAACAAAGTCCTTGTCTGTCTTATTTACATAATATCCCCAATGCTTAGTGCTGGCACCAAGTAGACATCCAACAATTATTTGCTGCCTGGATGAATAAATAAATAAGAATATAATGACTCCTTCCCCCATTTTTGATATCTTTCAGCTGTTTTTCTTTTCTTCTTTTGGCTAAAACTTGATGTTACTATTAATCATGGGCTCCATTCTCCATAAATATAACTATTTGAATTAACATCTGTGAAGGTGATATTTTATGCAGTTAAATTCACAGAGTCTAAAACCAGAGTTCTTGAGTTGAATCAGGTCTCTAAGCTTTGAGAGAAGCTACCTGGAGAAGTTACTTATCTTTTTGGCTCTTGTGTTTCCATATCCTTAAAAAGAGGATAATACTAGTACCTCACCGAAGAGTTGCTTGGAAGACTAAACAATAATGCACATAAAGTACCTGGCAAACAAAGTACACATATATGTGCTTTTTCATTTTTTTAATCCTTCGAACTTACATTTCATTTCTTCATGCTTCTCTTTGTGTTCCCTATTCTAATCACAGTATTCAAATCCAGATCCTACTGGTGTTGGACGTAATCAGATTTCTTCATGATTCTTAGATGGTATGTATCATGCACTTTATCATTCAGTGCTCATCTGCAAGCTTAATGGTGCATGTTTCCATTGTATTAGTCAAGTTATTTTATCTGCTATGTGTTTAGCTCTCCATAGGCACTTTCTTAATAACTGAATAGAAATCTTGGCACACATTTTATTTCTGACTATGTGTTCAAGAAGCCTATCCACTGAAAGATAAGTATGTGCAAAATTCTTACCACTTTTAACTTGATGGTAAAGTCATGGAAGATGAATGTCTGGCTTTATAATACTAAAATTGAGGCTTAATTGCAAGTCATGAAAGTAAAGATTTGATTATAGAGATTAGAAGAATAGAAATTGGGTTTTATAGCAATTGAGTGACTATTAAGAATAATTTAAACACCTTGAAAGAATCCTTAAAATACCAATGTTTAAAACAAGATCTAGATATGGGCTGAGGATTTTTCCCAAGGAAAAATCACTTAATTAAGCAACTGTTAAACATTGTCAGAACAACTGTTTAAACATTGTCTCTCAGGGTTCTAAAAGAACAAATTATATGGGGAACTTAGTGCTGAGGGCTAAGAAGAAATAAAGGTGTTTCTCAACAATCATGTTTGGATTATATTCAAAATGCAATTCTAATTACTCTCTCCGTAATTTAAAAAAGGACGACAATCTGTTAGTGACCTTTCATGAATGCTTTTCAAGATGTTAAATTTGTTGGAAAACATTTCATAAGTGAAATGTTACCATGTAAGTTTTACAGCCTTTATTCATGCAAACTTCTTCTGAAGTAGTTGAAGGGTTAGACATGCAGTTACCTGAACTATAGTTTTAAAATGAGTGGGTTCAGGCTGGCAAGACATTTTTGCACACACTGGATTGTTGTAACCTCAGAACATGGGTGTGGCACATAAAACAACTTCATTAGGCTGGAACGTGCAGCGTCCAACAGGGAAATGAATAATTTGTAAGGTCAGTAGGAAAAGCCAACTGATGCTTTGCCCAAGGACCCACAGAGAGCTAGTGGCCAAATCATGCCTGGAACAGGTCATCTGAGCCCAAACCAGTGGCCTCTCTTTTCCCTCAGGCCTGGACCTATACAGAAATAAGAATGAGGAAAAGTTTATTCTTGGCTCCATGGTCCTTCCCTGTTCCAACCTTTTCTATGCTTTCTGGTCCTCCCTTCTTTTCCATATCCCCGGTGATGTCACGTCCAAGTCACTGGTATTAAGAACTTTCTTGTTTTAATTGCTTATGAAAAAAGAGATTTCAAGAATATTTTTGGTATGTCACAGCACATATTTGACAGTGTTAGCACTTACGGGTAAGACAAACGCTGCTTAATATTGTCACTTTTTGAAAATGAAGCTATCATTTCTTTCTTTCTGGTTTTCAACTATAATAGGAGAAAAAGATTGTCATCGCATGTATCAAGTCTGCAGAATTAACAGAGTAGGTGACATTGGCACTGAAAAATAGTGTCGTTAGATATATTTAAAATGTAAGCTAATATTGACATTTATAAAATTGGAAGCTAACAATTAAATTATTTAAAATACTTTAAGAATAGTTGTAAACATTAGGTACCTCAGAATGATAATACAAGAGGGACAGATTAAAGAACTGTTTCCTTAGTTTTTAAGTAGTCTAGGGCAGTTGTTAGAGAGTTCAGGATAGATGGCTGGCTATTTTAAGAGTCCGAAAATATTAATACGGATGCTGTCTTCTCTATCTTTCCTTGCCTGTTTTCAGAGTATGAACTACCTAAATGAAATGCTAAAAAAGAGAGGAAAAAATAAAATAATTTGCGTGATCCTCCACAAATCACATCACCTATTCCAAATAACTGAAGATTGTTGCCATGGGCAGGAAATATAAATGTCCAAAATGAGCCCTATCCATACAACAGCCTTCTTGGTAAGGCTGAAAGCTTCCTAAATTGATTTTCCCCCTTTAAATGTTACAAACATTTCTGTGAAATCAGTCAAAAATTGATTACTACCCTTGCAAAAGTTTGTTCCTAAGAAAAGTCATTCATTTGGATTAGTAAAATTTCTTTTACTGATTCAATCAATTGTAGATGGCTTATTGTGTTGTTCTAAAACAAATACTTTAAAAATGTCAATTAGATACATGTCTCTATTTTATACCCCATCTATCCCCTCTTTAGTAAATAAAGCATAATTAGAATTCCATCAAAGTGGTAAATGGAGAAGATTATCTACAGTCAATCTTATGTACCTCTGCCTGCCAGTTTTTATTCTGGTTCCTGCTCCATCATGCCTATGAGAGAGCATTTCTTTCTATTTCATTTCATATCTGCCTTGGTGAGTGGTTTCTGGGACAATATATTCTTGAGGGCTTGGGGGCCGCCCAAGCAAATACCACTTCGTAATGAAAGTTTCTTCGGCCGCTGCACTATTACCTAAAGTCGTTAAAGCCTGCAGACGTGAAATATAAAGCTAGCTGATGCAACTTAATTAAACTACAGAAAATTGAATTTAGGTACTAAGGATATGTTTGAAATTTATGGTAGATTATCCCTCCCCCGATGGCCTGGTCATTTTCGATTAGTCACAATTATACCTGACTGGTCCGCCAAAGGAAGGGCTGGTGGCCAACTCTTAGAAACAGTCAAAGGAAATGTCTTCCCCACAAATCTCAGCCTTTTTACATTTCCTGAGATCTAACCTCCATTCAGAACATTCATGCTGCATTAACAGATTCACACCGCTCTGGCTAGATGAGTTAAAATCCAGTTTCCTGGGGCATATGGCATGGAGGCTGCCTGAATAACTCATTCTGGACCCCTCTCCCCAACTGTCAGGGTACTCTGAACCCTACCTGAAATGGTGAGAAGCCACAGGTCTTAACTCCTTTCTTTGTCTGGAGATGCCCTAATTTCTTTCCACTGGGAACTGGACGATGGGAAGGAGCAGTCAAGCTTGATTGTGCCTTTCCAATACTCTGTGGATTTGAGTCTCTCTGTGAGGTCTACTCATTAAGATTGAAAAGAGTTAGTTCCATCCCTGGAATGATAAAGATAGTTCTTCACCAGACTGATACAGTGTCTAAAACCCAAAGGTCCAGTAATTATTTCAGCATGGTTACTTCCAAATACTCTTGCCGATATTGTCCATCCAATTGAGCTAACTGATTTTCTCTCCAAGCTCCAGGTTCACAAGGATTTTTGGTGCAGGGCAGAAGTGTAATTATAGGTAGCTTGGGGTTTGGAGAGTTTGGTGGGCATTTTTAATTTTTGCTTGTGCAGTTTTGATTCTTGCCGCTTCTGTCAATAGTATACTGGCTTTCCTCTGGGGACCCACCCTTGCTCCATTTTCAGCCTACAAGGTTCCCATGGAGATCTGTTCCTGACACTGGAGTTTGAGCCTGTGACCTAAGCCAAACTGATTAATCAAAGCACCAAATCTTCCTAGATGTAGTTGTTCGTTCAGGGATAGATATGTGACCCAGGCTGACCATTTAGAGTATTCCATTTCCACAATCACAATGATAGGTTAAGGGATAAACACACAACCTAAGTAAATCTTGGGACATGGGAAGGAGCCACTGGAAAGGGGTTTGGGCCTGGAAGGAGTGTGAACCTGACAGCCATTTTGCCATTACAGGGAAGCTAAGAATAAAGCCATAAGACAGGAGAACAGAGTGGAAAGACACCAGGTTCTGATGATATTGTTTACCTGGCTTGAGCGTCATCTAGGCTTTTAAGTTGTGCGAGCTTAAATTAGTTTGAGGTTTTGTTTTTTTTTTAATTTGCAGTCTAAAATGCTTGATTGATGGAAAGATTTATTGGATTTTAATTTATAGAGTTATTATTAGCATTTACAGTGCATACCTTATCTGTATCAGAGTAGAATCTGAGATCATAGCTGAATCCTACTGTTGTACTAGAACTAATATACCTTTTTTGTTTGTCCTATCATCTAATATGTTCTTCTTAGGCATTATATTTAGGATACAACTTCTGCACTTCTCTGTAAAGTGTGAAAAATGAATATGGTGCCTAATCTTAGATATCATCTTTCAGTCAACCCAAGATGCCTCTGGTCCACTCTATCTCTACTTAAAAAGTAAGGAAAAAATTCTTTGATCTGTCCCTTTTATATTACTTTTCAGAAGAACCTAATGCTTCCAACTATTCTAAAAGTATTTTGAAAAATTTAATTGTTAGCTTCCCATTTTATAAATATCAATGCAAGCTTACATTTAAAAAATATCTAATGACACTATTTAGGGCACACTTCACGTACTCTGTTAATTTTGCAGTCTTGTTGTGTTTCAGGCAGCATTAGATATTGGTTCTTTATTGCTTTATGCTGTAAAGCAGAAATGCAACCTATTAAGCAAGGAGTGTATTAGGACAGACAGAAGTTGGCTTTTTCAACCCTGATATGTCTCTCTTCATGTTATTTCCTTCTACCTAGTAACCAGATTTGGCAGTGATTTAGGGTGGGCTGAAGTGCAGTTTGAATTGCTGCTTCCACATCTCTTCCATACTAACTAAAGAAATTACATAGAAACTCTAGATCCTGTCAGATTTCTATCAAGGCTGCAGAATGAGTCTAATATTTTTAAAATTAAGCTTATTTTTTTAAAAGATAGTTTTAGATTTACAGAAAAATTGCAAAGATAAGAGAGTTCCCATAAAGCTTGCACCCAGTTTTCCCTATTATTAACATCTGACATTAGATTGGTACATTTGTCACTATTAATGAACTAATATTGATATATATTTGTATTAACTAAAGTCCATAATATATTCATATATTCTTAGTTTTTACCTAACTGAGATTTTTCTGTTATAGGATCCTCTCCAGGATATCATATTACACTTAGTCATCCTGTCTCCTTAGGCTCCTCTTTGTTGTGACAGTTTTTCAGACTTTCCTTGTTTTTGATGACCTTGATAGTTTTGAGGAGTATTTTGTAGAGACATTTTGAGGAATATTTGAGTATTTTGAGAAGGTATTTTGCAAGATGCCACTCAATTGGAATTTGTCTGATGTTTTTCTAATGATTAGATGGGATAATGCATTTTTGGGATGAAGACCACAGAAGTAAAGTGCCATTCTCATAGCATCATATCAAGGGCACCTACTGTCAACATGACATTGTTGTTGATGTTGACCTTGATCATCTGGCTGAGGCAGTGCTTATCAGGTTTCTCCCTGTAAAGTTATTCTCCCCACCTTCCATACTGTTCTCTTTTGTGGGAAATCATCATACATGGCCCATACTTGGAGTAGGGAGTTATGCTCTACCACCTTAAGTGTGGAGTATCTATATCAATTATCTGGAACTCTCTCTGCGTAGAAGATTTGTTATTTTCCTCCTCCATTTTTTTTTATTCAATTATTTATTTATGTCTGTATGGAATCATGGGCATTTATTTTATACTTTGTGTTATAATCCAATATTACTTTGTTTATATTTTTAGCTTTGGCCATTGGGAGCTCCTTCAGTTGGCTCTTGTGTCCCTTTGACATGCCTCCATTATTGTGTTTTTCTTATTTTGAGCAGTTCTTTACTTTCTGATACTATAAGATGCCCCTGTATCATCTTGTATATTTTCTGCCCCAGTCCTAGAATCAACTATCTCTCGAAGGAGCCCTTGTTCAGAACTAGTTTTTAAAGAACTGCATTTTTGTACTGTTTCACTAAGTCTTTTTTGTGCTTAGCGCATTCAACTAGGTTAATGCTTTATGCTTGGATAGCACTGAAACAACTTGTTTATTTTAGAGAAGTTTAAGCATGCATAAATAGGGTGATGAACCCCCATTTAGCCATCAACCAGCTTCAACAATACCACCTTGTGGCCAATCTTATTTTATCATATCCTGATCCACTTCTTATGTCACTGCATTCTGTTGAAGCTAATCTCAAATATCATATCATTTAATCTATAAATATTTCATTATCTACTTCTAAATGATAATAACTTAAAAATATAAAAATGACAGAAAAAATAACCTTAATAATAACTTGGTTCATGGTATATTAAAGGTGATAACAATTATTTACCCTTGTCCATAAGAGGTGGGGGCTAAGCCCCTTCCTCTGGAATCTGGGCAGGTTCTGTGGCTGCTTTAACCAACAGAATATGGCAAAAGTGATGCTGTAACAGTTTCTGGTTCCAGGCCTTAAGGGTTTCCACTTCCTGTCTCTTGGAACACTTATTCTGGGAGCCCTGAGTACCACATAAGAATCCAACTATCTTAAGATTGCTATGATGGAGAAGCATTCGTAGGTAGTGTAGATAAACTAGTCAACAGTCCCAGCTGAGCTCAGCCTTCTCTGCCAAAGCACCAGCTCTGTGAGTAAAGCCATCTTGGGCTCTCCAGACCTGTCCATCTGCCACCTTGGTTGACAATATGTAGAACAGATTTATTTATTCAGCCCAGCCCTGCTGGAATTCCTAACTCACAAAATTTTGAGGGATAATAAAATGGTTATTGTTCAATCCACTAAGTTTTGAGGTAGTTTTTAAAGTAGTCACCAGTAACCGAAACAGTAGTATTTAAATATTTGCATTCCCAGTGTTTCTTTATGAGCATCATCTGTCTTGAGAGTCTCACTCAGCCTTTCCTTAGAAAGTCTTTCTTGAAATTGTGTTGCTCCATTTGCCATGCCTCTGGACCTATCTTCATCTTGTGTTGGAATGAGAATTGGAGAAAAAGGAGTTTAGCTACTAAGTTCATAAAATTTTGAGGGCAGAAGAATGAGCCATGACAGGTCACTGGGTGAGAATCTGTCAATTAACCAAAAAGTGAGTTAGGAAATCTAGCACAGCCTCTACTCTGTAATCTCTCAATCCTGAGCATATTCAATGTGGTTCCTTGCAACTTACTTCCTCTTTCTCTCTACTGCTGTCAGACACAGGATCAGAGAGCCTCTCCTATAAGAAGAGCAGAAATGGACTTAGAGGGGTGGATCTTTAAATGAGAATTATTTGAAAACTTCTTCTTCCCTAACGTCTCATCCACTGAGCTCCTGCCAGGTTTGGCCATCAGTTCTGGCTCTCACACACGTCCAGTTCGGGTTTGATTTTTTGTTGTGTCCCTACAGTATCAGATCAGGCCAGGCTCCTGATTTGGACCATCCCTTGGTATCTTCCAGTGTTCCAGGTTGTGTGTTCACATCAGTAGTATGCTAGCATATGTTTAACAAATACCTCTCCCCTGCAAAAGTCCCAAAGTGGGTGTGTGTAAATGTGTATATAAAATATGTGTGTGTGTATAAATACACACATGTGCATACATATATGTATATATATATATATATATACACCCATATTTATATATGCAGACACACAATAAATTTTACTGATAAAGGACATAGCACACAATTTGCAATAATAAAAATACTACATTCTTTACTGTAAATTCCATGTATCCAATGGATTCTTACTGAATATTTTCATTGATTTTTGCTGAACTGTTGTATCCATCGTCAATCAATGGTTGTAACTGAAGAGTGAGTGTAATTCCAATATCAATGTTGGTTGATATTTTTGTTTACATCAATGAGTAAGATGACAGTAAAACAGTGAAGATGTATGTTGGAATGCCACTCATTTGTCGGTAATGTGAATGACTTTTTTGCTGAATTAGATAATATTGTTCAAATGCTGGAAGAATTTTTTGTGTTATTCACAAGGTAATGGCTACAGAACAACACAATTTTAAGTTTAATCTGCATTATTAACATTTATTCCAACAGTTTATTAAGTCTAGACAATCAACAACAAAACAATAAATCAAGCCCTGATTTAAAGTCTTTGCTGCTTTTCATGGTGTAAATATCTTTGTCATGGCTGATTTTAAATTACCAGTGTGATGTTTCAGAATGTGGAGTTGGGAAGAGATATGTAATATCCACTTCATTATTTTGTATTGCTAACATATAGGTACAATTGGATACCTCAAGAGTATTATCAATAGAAAATAGAAAATAGTTTTGAATATTTATTATCTTTATTTTTAATATAATTTATTTAATTATATGTTTATATAATTTGATTTTTACTAATGACTTTTACAAAATTTCTGAAAAGTTAACAGCTGGCTCTCATGAACTGGTATAAGCCAGCTGCAGCACAAAACTGACTCAGTCCCTTTTTGATCATTTGAACCATTTTACCTCAATACTTACCCATTGTAGAAAGGTTATGTTGTCTCGCTTTGGAGTTGGAGTTGAGTTAAAGTTTTAGCTTTTTGCTTTACTAGTGGTGTGGCACTGAGTAAGTTACTGGAAGTCTAATTCTGTTTCCTCATATGTAAAATGAGGATAATTGTACCTATCTTAAATGGAGGATTGAATGAGGGGAAACATGAACAGAATGTTGTGCATTGTCAGTTCTAATATTAAAATTATATGGTTCTTGTATAAAACACATGGACTCATTTTGGCAGTGGTGCTGTTAATATTCACAGTAAGAAAAAGAAAGCCAGACTTTCTTGGGAGATGAGCTTAGGGAGTATTTTCTTTGATCCTTGGTTTGGCCACACTGGGGCTGTGAGCTTTAATCTTTACAGGGAGGTTTGGTGGGTGGGAAATTAGGCAATGGGAAGGCTTGTGCATACCTGAAAAGGTTACCAGAAAGAAGCACCGACTTTCCCAGCATGGACATTCTTGACATGTCGATCCTCTTGTGAGGTGGTTGGGAGAGAATTATATGGTCCCCCTCTTCCAGACAGGCAAACAGAAGATAAGAGAATTTACAGCTTGCCTCAGTATCATAGTAGCTGGGCCCCCCAAAGAATGGCAGAAATATTCAGCACAGCTTTTGGTTAATGGATTCTCTCCAATATCCAGGCCAGGCAGATTCTTTAATTTCCTCAAACCATATTTTTAAATGAGGCCTATTTCAGGCACAGACACTAATCCAGCCCTCAGGTGGAATAATTCCTTCTCACTGCCCTTCTGTGATGTGTAGCGATATGGAACCGAGTGCCAACAAATTTTGTACAAATATTTGGCAAATTTAAGTGGCCTACGGCTAATTACTGCACTGAACCTCATGTGAAGCTTGAATGATGCCTCAAGGAATTTAAATCTGAGAAAATGATATGAATTTTTTTCAAATGTTAGCAAAAATGGTTAATTTCTTTGTGGTTGAAACTGGAAGACACTCAAGAATTATCTTCTCAAATCTTTGGCGGTAATGTGTCTACTTAAGGAATTCAGGTCAAACAGTTGTTAGAAAATATTAAAGCATTTTAGACAGTTTTAAAATGCAGCTTAAATAAAAAATCTAGGATTTCTTAACATGTTAAAATGAAAATGAGAACAATATAATGTAGACCAACTGCATAAAAAAATAGAGAATTATGTAGAACAGAGATGTAGAATGAGCTTTATGCGTTGGGAACAAAGTTATTGGGTTGAAAACAAAAGGCAGGCGTAGGGAATACTGTGGGAATTCAGAGTGGCTGGCTCTGCCTAAAGGTATTCAAATTCAAATCATTTTTTGAGTACTGTGTTGGTTTAGCATAATTGGGAAAGCCAGATCAGGTTCTCAATGTAGCAAGCCTTGATTTAGATAAAAAGATGGTGTTTTCATCAGCCTACAACATATTTCAAACTAAAACATTATTTCTTAACTTGAATTATATAACATATTTGTTCCATTAATTTTACTCATTTTAAGGGGGGATTTAATTAGCCACCAAATGATATTTTCACTTTTAGTGGTAGTTATATAGAATTACTCTATTGATCTGCTTCAGAATGCCTAAATATAGAAATATTATAAGAATGCTTCCTTTTAAGATTATACAATGTTTGTATTCCATGGAGATATGGGAAACCCTGTCAGAAACTGATCTGGATAAAGAAAGGCAGAAAGACAAAATGCAGGGTCACCTTAAACTCTATTTCTGTGATCAACTGACTTTTTGCTGGTCATTTGGTAAGATGGACAAAAATCAGAATGCTTGATCATCGTGCTTAACTTATTGATTAAATTTGATTCACTTCACTTATTGATTAAATTTGATTATTCCTAAATCTAGATATTTGGATTGCAATTTTTCAAATTTGGTTTAAATTGTAGGGGGTGCCTGAGTTTAAAATACCGAACAACAAAAGAAGTTTTGTTATTTTTAACTGTAGAATGACTTCTGCTATCTAATCAATTAATTACCTAATTAAGTAGTTTGATAAAAATTGTGTTTGAGCTTCTTATGAGACCTGTGTCAGTGAAAAGAAAACATGGATTTTTAATTAGTATTGTAAGTATTGGCATTTATATAGTTGTTTCTAAATTTCCTTAGTGTACCTAAATGTAGATTTTTCTCTTAAATAGTTTAAATAATTCTGAATTTTTAGTCACTTCATTAAATTTCTCTTTCCATGTAGGCAGGGACAGTTATATAAATACTATTATATAATGAATGTACTTCTTAAATTGTATGTTTAAAATATTGTGAGCCTACTACCACCATCTTTGAATTTTTTAAACATATCATTCTCTGACTCCTATCTCTTATTCTTCCAGCTCGATTGCCCTAGTCCACTCACTGCAACAATTCTTCATTTTCTTCTGAGACCCCCGATCTGTCCACCCTATGTTGCCTATCCATCAGTTCCCTCCTGTCTTCATTTCCTTTCTTGTCCAGCATAATGTCACGGTCCATCATTATTATCACTCCCCTGCTAATGCCCTAAACTCCCTTGCCCCTCTTTTCCTCCTCCACACTTGACTGCCAAAGGCTCAACCCTGATTGAACCAACCATCCCCTTTCCTTGAGCATGTTTGGAAAAAAAAATCAGAAAGTGAGGCTGACTTACGTGATTTTAATTTTTTTTTTTCTTTTAGTGCAAACTTGTCTTTGTTGTGTGAAATAAGCCATTTTGTATTGCTTTAATTTGAAGTTAGACTAACTATCTCAGCATTGATGTATTGGAGACTTATTACCTATTTTTGTATCATTTACCCAAGATAAGAACTTTAATTTTTGCTTACTAGGTAAATAATGTTTATGATGTTCCAAAATCCAGGCTTCCTAATTCCTTTACTAATATCAACACAAGCATCGACATATCATGGTGTAGTGGTGTTTACTGGCTAGTTTAAACAAACTTGCCCTCTTTTTCTTTGAAAATTTTTTTTATTAGAGAAGTTGTGGGTTCATAGAACAATCATGCATAAAATACAGATATCCCACACAGCCCAACCCCAACCAACACCTTATATAGGTGTGGGACATTTGTTACAATTGATGATAGCACTTTTTGGTAATTGTGCTATTTCCTTTGACAATAGTTACCTTTGTTACAATTGGTGAAAGATTATTAAAACGGTACTATTAACTACTATCCATAGTTTACATTAGGTGTACTTTTCCAACATACCACCCTGTTATTAACACCTTGTATTAGTATCAAACATTTGTTATAATCCATGAAAGAACATTCTTATACTTGTAATACTAACTATAGCCCATTACAGCAGGGTTTGTCATGTTAATAGTCCTCTGTTTTATCTTTTAATTTATATTCCAACATATATGATCTAAAGTTTCCCCTTTCAACCACATTCACTTAAATACTTCAGTGTTGTTAATTACACTCACAATAATGTGCTACCATCACCACCATCCATTTCCAAACCTTTACAATCAACCTCAGTAGGAATTCTGTACAAATTAAGGAACAACTCCCCATTCTCTAACCCCAGTCTATCCCCTTGTAACCTATATTCTAGATTCTAACTTTATGAGTTTGCTTATTATAATTAGTTCATATCAGTGAGATCATACAGTATTTGTCCTTTTGGGTCTGGCTTATTTCACTCAGCCCAATGCCCTCAAGGTTGCATGCATCAGGACTTCACTCCTTTTTACAGCTGAATAATATTCTATTACATGTATATACCACATTTTATTTGTCCATTCATCAGTTGATGGACACTTTGGTTGCCTCCATCTTTTGACAATTTTGAATAATGCTGCTGTGAATATTGGTGTGCAAGTATTTGTTTGAATCCCTGTTTTCAGATCTTCTGGGTATATACCTAGTAGCAGGATTGCCAGGTCATATGGTAATTCTATACTTACGTTCCTGTGGAATTACCAAATTGTCTTCCACAGCAGCTGCACCATTTTACATTGCCACTAGCAATGAACGAGTGTCCCTATTTCTCTACATCCTTTGCAACATTTGTAGTTTTCTTATTTTTTTATAATAGCCATTCTAGTGGGTAAAAAATGATACATTATTGTGGTTTTGATTTGAATTTCTCTAACAGCTTTTCATGTGCTTTTTAGCTATTTGTATTGAATAGACAAAAAGTCTATTCAAGTCTTTTGTCTATGTTTTAATTGGGTTATTTGTCATTTTATTGTTGAGTTGTATGATTTCTTTATATATTCTGGATATTAAACCCTTATCAGATATGTGGTTTCCAAATATTTTTTCCCACTGAGTAGGTTGTCTTTTTACTTTTGTTACAAAGTCCTTTGAAGCACATAGGTTTTTAATTTTGAGGAGGTCCCGTTTAACTTTTTTTTTCTTTTGTTATTTGTGCTTTGGGTGTCAAGTCAAGAAAACATTGCCTAACACTAGATCCTGAAGATGCTTCCTTACCTTTTCTTCTTGGAGTTTCATGGTCCTGATACTTGTATTTAGGTCTTTGATCCATTTTGAGTTAATTTTTGTATACAGTGTGAGATAGGGGTCCTTTTTCATTCTTTTGCATAGGATCTCTCCAATTTTCCCAGCACCATTTGTTGTAGAGACTATTCTTCCCCAATTAAGTGGACTTGGCAGCCTTGTCAAAAATCAATTGGCTGACGTGAAGGTCTGTTGCTGAACTCTCAATTCACTTTCATTGGTCAATATATCTTTGTACCAATACCTTGCTGTTTTGACCACCGTAGCTATGTAAAATGCTTTAAAGTATGAGTCCTCAAACTTCAGTTCTTTTTAAAATGTTTTTGGCTATTCGGGGTCCTTTAACATTCCAAATAAATTTGATAACTGGTTTTTCCATTTCTGCAAAGTAGGCTGATGGAATTTTGATTGGGATTATGTTGAATCTGTATAAAATCATTTTGGGTAGAATTGACATCTTAACAATATTTGCTCTTCCAACCTATGAACATAGAATGTCCTTCTATTTATTTAGGTTTTCTCTGATTTCTTTTAGCAATGTTTTGTGGTTTTCTGTGTATTAGTCCTTTACATCCTTCACTGAATTTATTCCTAGATATTTGATTCTTTTAGTTGCTATTGCAAATGGAATTTTTTTCTTGATTTTCTCCTCAGATTGCTTATTACCAGTGTGTAGTAACACTACTGATTTTGCTTGTTGCTCTTGTACCCCACCACTTTGTTGAATTCATTAGCTCTAGTAGCTCTGTTGTAGATTTTTTTTGGAACTTTTTATATATAGGATCATGTCATCTGCAAATAGTGAAAGTTTTACTTCTTCCTTTCTAATTTAGATGCCTTTGTTTCTATTTCTTGTCTAACTGCTCTGGTTGGAACTTCCAGTACAATGCTCAATAACAGTGGTAACATTGGGCATCCTTGTGTTGCTCCAGATCTTAGAGGAAAAGCTTTCAGTCTTTCACCATTGAGAACAATGTTAGCTGTGGGTTTTTCATATATGCCCTTTATCATGTTGATGACACATCCTCCCATTCCTATTTTTTTAAGTGTTTTTAACAAGAAAGGATGCTGAATTTTGTCAAATACCTTTTCTGCATCAGTGGAGATGATCGTGTGTGTGTGTTTTCCCCCCTCATTTTGTTAATGGGGTGTATTGCATTAATTTTTGTTGTTGTTGCATACCTGGAATAAAACCCCCTTGGTCATGGTGTACAATTCTTTTGAAGTGCTGTTGCCTATGATTTGCAAGTATTTTTTTGAGGATTTTCTTTTCTTTGCAGTATCTTTATCTGGCTTATGTTTTAGGGTGATGTTGGCCTCTTAGAATGAGCTTGGTAGTGTTTCCTCCTATTCAATTTTTTGCAAGTGTTTGAGTAGGATGGGCATTAATTATTCTTAGAATATTTGGTAGAATTCACCTGTGAAGCCATCTGGTTCCAGGCTTTCCTTTACTAGGAGTTTTTTTTTTTTTTAATGTTGTTTTATTGAGACCTATTCATACTCCATGCAAGCCATCCAAAGTATACAATCAGTGGTTTGCAGTATCATCACATATTTGTGTATTCATCAGCATGATCATTTTTAGAACATTTGTATTATTCCAGAAAAAGAAATAAAAAGAAAAAAAAAGAAGATCCCAAATATCTCATACCCCTTACCCCTCCCTCTTATTGATCACTAGTATTGCACTCTATATTGGGAGGTTTTTGATGACTGATTCAATCTCTTTACTTGTAATTGGTCTGTTGAGGTCTTCTATTTCTTCTAGAGTCAGTGCAGTTTGTTCATCTGTTTGTAGGAATTTGTCAAATTCGTCTAGGTTTTCTAACTTGTTGGCATGCAGTTGTTCATAGTATCCTCTTATGATATGTGTCTCAGTAGGTCTATTAGGATTTATTCTGTTTGGAGTATGTTGCACCTCTTGGATATGTGTATTTATGTCTTTCATAAGTGTTGGGAATGTTTTGGTCATTATTTCCTCAATATTCTTTCTGCCCCTTTCCCCTTCTCTTCTCCTTCTGGCACACCCATAACAAAATATGTTTGCATGCCTCATGCTGTCACTCAAATCCCTGAGACAGTGCTCACTTTTTTCTGTTCTTTTCTCTATCTATTCTTCTGTATGATTTCATTTGTCCTGTTTTGGAGTTCCTTGGTTCTTTCTTCTACCTGTTCAGATCTGCTGTTGTATGCCTTTAGTGTATTTTTAATCTCTATTATCGTGCCTTTAATCCCATAATTTCTCTTATGTTTCTTTTTTTACTTTTGAATTCTTCTTTACGCTCACAGTTTCTTCTCAGAGTCCTTTATCTCTTTTTGCATATTTTCCTTCATCTCCTTGCATTGATTTAGGAGATTCACTTAAGCATCTTTGATTAGTTGTTCCAAATTTTGTATCTCCTCTGAAGTTTTTATTGGTTTCCTTGAATAAGCCACATCTTCCTGTATCTTAGTATGGCTTGTTGTTTTTTGCTGATATCTAGGCATCTGATTATCTTGATGAGTTAACTCAGAAGGTCTGTTTCTCCCCCTTGACTAGGGTTTTATTGTTGACTGGCTTTGCATTAGGCTCTTCTTTGGTGGTTGGTCCAACTTATTCTAGACCTTTAGAATAGCCCATGTGTAACTGATCAGATTTTCTTAGCTCTTCTTCAACTGATTCTTGCCCTGGATATGCAGTACAATTTTTAAGATTGCACTTTGTGTGTAATTATTTCACCTCCAGGAGAAAGCTTCCTTTCTTCTGCTCTTTCTGCAGGAATCTTGTTCTATTCTCTTTGTTTTTTGCAGAATTTTCTCTCTGACTCATATGATTTGTTTAAATTCTTTCCCTTACTCAGTGCCCCATATTCCTTACACTTTTCAGTCTGGGACCCTCCTGTCTTACATCAGTTCAGTTTAACTACACCCCCTACTTTTTTTTTTTTTTTTTTTTTTTTTAAATCTCTGTGAGCTTTTCTGCCTCCAATTTCTTCCTCACCATAGTATCCTATACTGGGGAGACAAATGGGGTCATTTCAGAAAGTTGGGTTACTCCAGGGAAGTCTGTTTTGTGTTTGGGTGACCCAGCCAATAGAAACTGGATTGAGTGAATGCACCATTTGACAGCTGCAGTTCTACTTTGCTTTTTCCTTCTCTCTTCTTTTTTCTCCTCTGTGGGCTCTTTTAATGCAACACTCCTCTATTGCTTGTGTTCCACCCTATGTCTCTGTGGACTTGAGTCCCTTTGCCTGGATATAGAGACACTTGCTGCTGTGAGTGGCTCTATACTCTGTGTCCCCAGTGGGCAGTAGGAAGGATCTGGGCCGCTGCTCTGAGCAACTCCCAAACTGCATGGGCCTGAGTGAGGGTGGAGGGAAGTGGACCGGCATGTCTTGGATGGAAGTTTCCTACCTGATATTTTTCTTTTTCTTTGATTCATTGTTTGCAGAGTCCTTTTCCAGTCTCTTCCATCCTCCAGAGTTCTAAGCAAGTGGGATTTGTCCTTTTATTCTCTGAATCTCTAGGGAGGTGTTTTAGGATATGTCTTACATTACCATGTTGAAGACTTTGATCTGATTTTAAATTCTTGATCCCAAATTTGAAACAGGCACAAACACAACCTAGAAATTCTCTGACTTTTTCCTTCTGTTGTTGAATCAAAATTTTATACACTGCAGCTCTGATTTGAAAGAAAAAAAAAACGGCTTATTTCCTGTAGTTGTTATAATCTCTCTCTCCCAGGTGTCACCTACTTAGTAACAGGGACGAATGTTTGGGAGATGTGGTAGTAGAGTGGGAGAAACTTGGCTATAAACTTTCATTATCAGAATCTCAATTTCAGATCCCATTGCTTTGGGTAATTTTCAGGTGCTTTGTCTTCCAAAACTCTTTACTGTCCCTAGTGCCTCCTCATGATTATATGTTGGTGTGTGGGACAACTTACTTGATTTTATGATTGAGGACAAGGAGACCTCCAATTCACTTAATAAATTCTGTACCTCTTTTGTCTTTGCTGGGGGAGACATACTGACCCTTGGCCCCTGCACTAGCACCCCCTGAGATATGTCTGGTCCTTTCTAGCCTTTGGGGGGTCTCAGATGGACATCTGTTTCTGAAGTCTGTGGTCTTAGCCATTTGCTCTGGTTGTGCGGATCCCATGCATATGGTCTCTTTGTTCTGGTGCCAGATTTATCCAGTCAACTAGACCTCTTAACATCTATATATCCTTTCATATCCCACATGAGCCTTAAGAAACCAGTACAATATGTACGCCATCATTTCCATGAACATTGGACATGGTACTGAGACAAATGAGGGACTTTTGCTAGAGGTTTTTGTCTCTTCTAGGCTCTGCCTGGGAAAGCAGATTGCTAGCACTAATGTTGTTGACTGTCTCTGTACTTATCAGAATGTTTCTGTATTCTCATTGCTGAGATTACGTGCCAAGAAAAAGGGAAAACAAAGAGCTTGTTCTACCTTTTCTCCTTTCCACATTCTCACAGAGCTGGATGGGGTGGGCTTTACCCCTTTTCACATTGCAGGGACTTTTCTTGTGTCCTATTTTGAGTTGTCACTACTAATTACAGACTTGATGTTCAAGTCAGCCAGCCTAGCTTCTGATGTATTATTGAAAGTTTGAGGAATTCAGAAAATTCTTTTTCCTTTGACAAAGTCTGCTTTTCACATTTCTGATATCACTAGCAATTCAACTGAACATTGCTTTCTTTCTGTTCCTACTCTGTTGTAATCTTCACACCTGTCCCCATGTACCCTGACATCTATTCTCCAGTTCTCCTATAGTAGATGCCTTCTACATTTGGAAGAAGCACAGGCATCTCAAACGTAACATGGCTTACACAATTATTGATTCCCAGTCTCTCCAATCCCCACAATCCTCTTCAGTCTTCCACATCTCAGTAGTAGAATCACTGTCTATTTGATCTTCCATCTAGAAATCTAGTAGCCTTTCTGTATCCTCCAGCTGCTTCTTAGTCTTTTTTGGGGATTTCCTTTTCTTGGTGCATTCCTTAAACATGGGTGTTCACTCAGTATCAATTCTCTTTTCATTTGAATGGCTCTTCCTAATCAATTGGATCTGATTCTATGGCTTCATTGTCATTATATACTGATAACTTTAAGAATTCCACCTCTAACGCATAATTTGCTTCTGAAATCCAGATCTCTATATTCAAATACCTAGTCAACATCTTCATTTTGATATCTCACTGGAAATTCAAACTTTTTCCATCCAGAAAGGAATTTGCTGCAATGCCCTAGAAATTTGTATTTCCTTCCCAGTCCCTTTCTCAGTGAATGGCACTGGCACCTAACAGAGTCACAAGACATAAACCTGGGAACAGTTCTTGAAAAGTTGTCCTTTTATCACTCACATTCAATCATCAGACAGTCTGTCTCCTCCATGTCTAAATTATATCCCCAGTTTATCAGCTCATCTTCCTCTCTTTTGAGACCATTTTGGAACAGGTCTTTTAAATATCTTGCCTGGACTGCTGCACTTATTTTCTCATTTTCCTTTTTTTGTTCACTTCCATTCCATTCTCCCAGAAGTCAGAGTGATTTCTTTGAAAGCAAATAGAATCATGACTTTCTCTTCTATAAAGCCATTTATTTTTATATTACATTTCAATAATTTTATTATTCATTTATCTGCATACTTTTTTTATCCACCACTGGAAATTTAAGCTTCACGTGGGCAGGGCCATATCTGCTCATTTCTGTTTCTCATAAGAGTAGACACGTGATGAACAAAAACAAAAGGACCCAGTTACCAACATAGACGTCCAGTTACCATAAATTCCAAAGTAATGAAGTTCATGTCTTTTACTATAGTCACATTTTAGTGAATTTAGACTAAGAAGTTTCAGAAAATAATTATATTTTCCAAGAATTGTAAGTCAAGGTACATGAGTGGCTATTCCCTATTGCTCTATATGCAGCCCATGCCTTGTTCAAGCAAGTTCAGGAGCTTGCACAACTAGGATATTTGGAGAAACGAAAGTATGTAGAAAACTAACCAGGTCAAATAGAAGTTGTAGATATTCACAAAGTGGCTTTTGTCTTTCTGACATATTGGGTTTGGATATGAAAATATTGTTTCTGTTAAACAAAGGGGGAGGTATTTAGTATCACAAAACAGGATATGGTCAAGTCATTTGGTAAGAAAATGATATTCATTTTTATAGATTCTGTTTAGATTACCAGCTACTAGTAAAATAAGAAGAAGAAGAAGAAGAAGAAGAAAAAGAAAACCTCCAAAAGAAAAGCCAAAACATTCTGCAGTACTATTTAAATGCGATGGAAAACAGACTTAGTGTTCTTTGGATTAATACTTCTTGATTTCTCTCATTTGTTGGTTGCCTATCAGAATTGTCTTCTCTGGAAGAGAACCTGTATCTTGTTTTATTATACATCATAAATTTCAATATGTTTTCAAATTATTTACCATTGTGAAGGGTTGAGACAGGGGGTTGAAAACCCAAATATGATAATATAAAAAGAGAGTTGAACTAAATATGCAAATCAGTTTTTAAAATATAGTTTTCTGGCAGTAGGGGTGGGAGTGGGTGGGGAGTGGGGCTGAGAAATTTTAGGGCATAAATGTTAAGCCTTGTCTTCATTCGACTATGCCATCTACCAACTGAGATGCTTTCTAGTGTATTCCACAGTAGCACAGCAAGTATGCACACAGGGTTAGGGGAGAAAGCACTGAACTAGTGAAATTTGTGACTTACACATGTATAGGCAATTATGAACATTAGGGAAAACAATGCCTGTCATTTAACCTCAAAATCTTAAGTATAGTATGGTTGGCTAAAGTGAACTTGATGGTGGCAAGGCAAATTGAAGTATTTCTTTTCTTTTCTTTTTTTTTTCATAATGTGTTTCATGACTTTGGTGGTTGATTGTGTCGCTAACCCTAGATTAGCTATAGAGGGATCCCACTCTCCACATGTAATCCCATATAAAATGAGTCATAATAGCCTATAACAGAAAAGTTGTATTAAAAACATTAATTCTTAATAAATTGAATCACATCTTACATATATTAATAGAGCTCTTTATTGAAAATAAACATATCTGAAGGATTCTCTTAAAATAAGAGTAACATCTGCTCCATCAACTACTTCTCCAAATTTGTGTTAAGAAGTAGTGAGATGTGATGTAAAGAACACAAACTTTAGCCCCAAGAGATCTGGGTTTGAGTCCTTGTCCTAAAAGTGACTGGCTATGTGACATCAAGCAAACTTCCTAACACTGCAGAGTCACTTTTTTTCATCTTTGAAGGAGTTGTACTAGTTGATGCCCAAGAATTGCTCCAGCTCTAGAATATTATGTTCTATTTCCTGAATCTGGATATTCATTCATTGCAGGATGCTTTTACTGTGACACCCATATTTTAACCAAGATGATAAATTACTGCTAATCCACAGGAATAATTTAATTTGACTAAATTTTTTTATGTTATTAACCTGTAATATATAATGAAATTTGTGGAGTCTCTTGATTAATCACAGAGATTAGTTTTTGTTCTTGGAGAATCTGGCCTTACGTATGGTGTCAGTATGCATGACCATAGCCTTAGAATTATTTGGGAGATAAGGAATGGGTCCAAAATTCATGGAACTCTTTGGTACAGTTCAGGGATACTAAATTTGCAAAGATGCCTTTTGAATTTTGATGTGATATTTCTTAAGCCACTTATTTTCTCTGACGTTTAGTTTCAGCAACTAAAAAAATAGGAATAATACCTGTGGTAGGCTGAATTATATACCCCAAACGAAAGACATATTCTTAATCTTACTCCAAGTTCCCATGGGTATGAATTTGTGTGTAAATAGGACATTTTGAAGGTTTTTTTTTTTTTTTTAGTTAAGTTGTGGCCCAACTGAATCAGGACGGGCCTAATCTATATTACTAGAGTCCTTTATAAGCAGAAGAAATTCAGATGTAGTGAGTCAGAGAAGTTCATAGTGAGAAGCACAAAATCAGCAGGAGCTGGAAGAGTAGACACAAGGAGGGAAAGATTACCATGTGATGGGAGACAGAAATGCAAGCCAAGGAACCTGTTCTAGTTTGCTAAGCTGTGGAATGCAAAACACCAGAGAAGGATTGGCTTTTATAAAAGGGGGTTTATTTGGTTACACAGTTACAGTCTTAAGGCCATAAAGTGTCCAAGGTAACACATCAGCAATCGGGTACCTTCACTGGAGGATGGCCAATGGTGTCTGGAAAACCTCTGTTAGCTGGGAAGGCACGTGGCTGGCATCTGCTCCAAAGTTCTGGTTTCAAAATGGCTTTCTCCCAGGATGTTCCTATCTAGGCTGCATTTCCTCAAAAATGTCACTCTTAGTTGCACTTGGGGTATTTGTCCTCTCTCAGCTTCTCTGGAGCAAGAGTCTGCTTTCAACAGCCGTCTTCAAACTGTCTCTCATCTGCAGCTCCTGTGCTTTCTTCAAAGCGTCCCTCCTGGCTGTAGCTCCTCTTCAAAACATCACTCACAGCTGCACTGAGTTCCTTCTCTTTGAGTCAGCTCATTTCTATGGCTCCACTGATCAAGGCCCACCCTGAATGGGTGGGGCCATGCCTCCACGGGAATATCTCATCAGAGTCACCACCCACAGCTGGGTGGGGCACATTCCAAGCAAATCTAATCAGCACCAAAACGTCTGCCCCACAAGACTACATCAAAGATAATGGCGTTTGGGGGACACAATACATTCAAACTGGCACAGAACCCCAAGGATTGCAGCAAGCCAGCATCATAACCCTACAGACTTTGGGGAGAAAGGATGGCCTTGCTGTCGCCTTGATTTTGGGCTTCTACCTTTCCAAACCATGAGACAATAAATTCCTGTTGTTAAGCCAACTCACTGTGCAGTGTTTGTGACAGCAGCCTGGCAAAGTAAGGCCATACCTCTTCTGTATACATTATAGGGTGACTGTGGGTGAAAATATTTATATAAGAAATCTCTTTGTAAAATGTAAAAAGCAAAACATTTTAAAGATTGTAGTTTGATTTTTATTCTGTGGCAAAAATAACTTTTATCCAACTGCCAGTTTTTGGGAGGTGAACAATAATATCCTAGAAAATTTATCTGGGATGGAAACCCTGCTGTACTAGTAGTAACTCATGTTATAGGCAGCATCATTTTGTTCTTAGAGGAAAGAGCTGTGATATCCTGCTCACTGTGATATCCATAGCAGAACAGGCTATGTCTGAGGAAGACTGTATGGCACTCTCTCTTCTCTTGATGGCAGTGATCTACTTGGTGAAATGAGGATTTTGGCAGACATGGTGCCATGGGCCATCTGACTTGGTACTTCCATTTCTTTGAGGCTAGTTTGCTATGTCCTGGCTTTGCCACTTACTAGCTATGTGACCTTGTACATGTTACCTATCATCTCTGAGCTTCAGTGCACCTATGCCTCAGTTTTACTTCCCTAAAAAACAGAGCTATCAAATTTACTGCTCTTACATTATTATTCTCTAAGTGCAGAGATTTGCAGGAATATCCATCTTCTCAAAGAAAGGGTCTCCAAAGCTCCATGGTTGATAAATCACTTGTTTCCCTACTTCTCTTTTACCATGGGACAAAAATGGTGAGCATATATATAATGGACATAATAATCCTTTATTTAGGATTGGATTTTGCTGAGAGTAAAGGAGACTCGACAAATGGTGTCTTAAACCCATTCAAATTTATTTCTCTGATGGGAAAAGATGGAGACAAGTTCCACAAAGTCCTCAGGGACACAGTGCCTTCTAACTTGTTGCTCCTGTGAGTGTGGCTCCATTACCAAGGTCACCTCATGGCTCAAGACAGCTACTCCAGCTCTACCCATCATGCCCACATTCTAGCTGGCAGGAAGGAGGAAGGGACAGCAAAAAAGTTAAAGGGTGTGCATCACCTGTCATTTAAGGGAGGAGCCCCAATATGCTGTGTGACACTCTTGCCAACATTCCATTAGAAAAAAATGTAGTTACAGAGATATACCTAGCAACAAGAGAGGCTGCAAAGTGTAGTTTTTCCATGTGCCCAGCTAAGTAACAGAGATTCTTTTACTATGAATAAGAGGAAGACAGATACTAGGGGAAAGATGGCTTTGGCACAGGGCATTACAGAACTATTTTAAAACATGTCCCAGAGTACCAAGACAAATGACAGAAAGAAAGGAGATAGACATAGTTCTGTTAGGTTGAATTTGGTTCAGTATTATGAGGATGTTTTTGCTAAATCTAATTTTAAAAGAGAAATTATATCTGATGCTGAATCCTAACTTGCATTTTGGAGTTTTTGTTTTTTTAACTATTGTTGAGAGGGAAACAATCTTCTGGCAAAAGTATGGATGTCTTTGGTGGTAAGTTTATTTTGCTTGCTGTGAAGCATATACATCATCTTTAAAAGAGCACATTACTTTTCTTCAGCAAAAGTTATTTTTTTTTCCATTGAAATCCATGTATTTAAAAAGGTTCTAATAAATCTGTTCGTGTCAATCAGTAAAGCAGATGAATAACCAGTGAAAAACATTCACTAGGCTGCCTGAGGGGAAGTCATCCAAGAATGAAATCAGTATAACAACTGAATTGCATCCTTCTTTAAATACCTGTAAAACAGATCAGAAAGATATCAATTCTCAATGCTGGCATGGGTCATCTTTCCACTGCATGCATAATTGCCAACTTAGCAAAGGTTAAGACACTATTGTAATTTGAAGTGTCAAAGTGCAGTAAATCTTATGTATCTAAACTAGGTGGTGGTTTTAAAATTTATGATGAATATTTAGTTAAAATAGTCAAGTCGTTTAAATTGCATTTGCAGTTTTTAAAAACTGGTGATACGTATTCTGGCTAATAGCTCTTATGAGTCAGGAATGAAATCTCATTAATACCTGACACAGTTTTCCTTCAGGTCAGCATGACCTGGCTTGATAGGAGGCAATGAAGTTTTCTTAAGTAAGCAATTGTCAATCTTTATGCCACTTTTGGAAAGCAATGTTAGTTAGTGTGTGCCTCCTTTTGCCATTTTTTAAATCACCTGCTACTTTCACTTATTTTAGAGACTAGCTTGACTATTTACTCTGTTCTTATTTTTTTAATTTTAAATTTCCTCTTAAATTTTAATGGATGATACTATTGAGTATTAAATTTGCTTATTCATAAGATAGAATATGTTTATAATTTTTGCTTTTATTAATTGAATTTATTTTCACCGTTTTTTTAAATTAAAAAATTTCCTCATAGGAACAAGATATAAAATTCTGGGGAGCTTGAATTGGCTTCTCTCTTTTATCTGTAGTTCACTTTTGATAAGTATGCTTGACAAAGCTGAAATTTTTCTCCCTTGTTTCTTCAAAAAATAGTCACATCTGAGGCAAATGACTACCTTACAATTATGGTATTTTACTATTCTTTTTTTGATATCTAATAGTTAATCTCAACAATCAAATATTGAAACCCTACTGGTTTTCTATTGCTTTGCCAAGATTGGAAAGCATAAAGATAAGTGAAGTATGGTGTCTGCCCTTGAGAACTTCAATGTCTTGACCAGAATTTGAATCTCCCAATTTCAACTGCATTCAGGAAACTAAATTAGAGTATCAGTCATTCTGAGAGCTTTAAATGATGGATTTAAGATAAGAAATGGGTGACTTAGCCATAATAGAAAGCAATATAAAAATGTGCTTTTGTTTTTAATATCTATCCTTGTACTGAATTTATATCTGAGTTTTCCATCTCCATATACTACTGTTGTTCCAGAAAAGGCATGGCTTGATAACAAAAGGATCCTTTTATCCCAAATGCACTACAAAGATTGATTTGGTTATAACTTGGAAACTGTGAAAATCAAGTTCTTTTTTTATTGGCCTAAAGATCCTTTCCATTTTATGGCATTTTGTCTATAAGAATAATGCTAAAATTAGGAATAATATTCAAATCTCTTGATTTGGGAAGTGATGCATTTTCTTCCAGAGTTGGGTTACAAAAAAAGTGGTCAGTCATCAAGGATATATATTGATCCTACATGCCTGAACCTCTATGAATCTATTATCTCCCCAAAATCAATTTACTGTTTTAGTCTAAAACAGTATTTTCTCAGGATTCTATGGCACATAAAGACACAGAATATTTCTGAAAAAAGAAAAATAAACCCAACCCCCCTCATATTGTATTTTAAATGAAGTAATAAAGTTGTGTTGGTAAAAATCTTTAGTTGACTTGTCATGTAAATAACCAATTCCTACATTACTTCAATGCAAAATAAACAGGAAACAAAGAAAATTTTATATAAAAATAAAGAAGAACCTGAGAGTCAAAAGGCACATGAATGTAAAATCCGCTACAGCCAGCTGATGGCAATTGATGAATTTATCTCTCGTGATTCTCTCTGCATTCAACAGTGCCATCTCTTTTCTCTTTCGTTCCTCCCTGCTTTCTTCTCCTTTGCTTTTTCTCTGTTCTTTGCTTCCTTTTCCTCACCTTTTGGGAAATGTCACAGTGCACCCCATCTTCTCCTTATGGGACTCCTCTGGCCTCTGGTGGGAAACAGACTAGCTTTTGCTTGTGTAGACTTCACAAGGAAAAGTCTATAAATGGGCTGCTTAACAGCCATTTAGAGAAAGGCAAATGGATATCTTCACTCTTGGAGGGGAATCAGTCTAGATGAAAGAGGTGGGCCTCCTTAAAAGTACTGATACCATTTGCCTCATATGGGCTTGAGTTTCTTTGCTTCCCTAAATTTTTGCTGCTCTTTAAGAGAGGTGCCCGGAAAACCAACTCCCAGCTCTTTGTGTTAGGTAGCTGTGGTGGATTGAATTGGGTACCCCAATTTGAATATGTTCTTGGTCTTGGCCTGCTTTCTGGTGGGTACAGACCCAGAGTAAACAAAATTTCTTCAAGTTATTACTTCAGTTGAGCTGTGGCCCAACTGAATCAGAATGGGCTTTAATCCAATTACTGGAGTCTTTATAAGCAGAGTGAAATTCAGACATAGAGAAGCCACAGGGAGCAGCCAGAAGCTGGAAATCAATGGAACCCAGAAGAGAAAGGAGGAGATGCTGCCATGTGTGTTGTCATGCGGTGGAAAAGCCAAGGACCAAAACTGGCTGGCTGCCAGACTCAGAGCACCACAGTCTTTGGGAGAAAGTACCACTCCTTGCTGAATTTGATTTTAGACTTTGCTTATCTCAAAACCATGAGCCAATGATGTTCTCACAAACATTGGGGACTGACGGCTTGATGTGCTGAGCCCTTTGTCTTGGGCCTGGCCCCTGTGAAGCTGGTTGCTGCAAGGAGAGGCTAAACCTGCTTATAATTGTGCCTAAGAGTCTCCCCCTGAGTGCCTCTTTGTTGCTCAGATGTGGCCCTCTCTCTCTAAATAAGCCACTTTGGAGGGTGATCTCACTGCCCTCCCCCCTACCTGGAACCTGACTCCCAGGGGTGTAAATCTCCCTGGCAACACAGGATATGACTCCCAGGAATGAATCTGGACCGAGCATCGTGGGATTGAGAACATATTCTTGACTAAAAGGGGATGTGAAATGAAACGAAATAAAGCTTCAGTGGCTGAGAGATTTCAAATGGAGTTGAGAGGTCACTCTGGTGGACATTCTTACACACTATATAGATAACACTTTTTAGGTTTTAATATATCGAAATAGCTAGAAGTAAATACCTGAAACTATCAAACTCCAACCCAGTAGCCTCGACTCTTGAAGACTATTGTATAACAATGTAGCTTACGAGGGGTGACAGTGTGATTGTGAAACCCTGTGGATGGCTCTCCCTTTATCCAGTATATGGATGGATGAGTAGAAAAATGGGGACAAAACCTTAATGAAAAATAGGGTAGCATGGGGGGTGTGATTTGGGTGTTCTTTTTTTTATTTTTATTTTTTATTCTGATTCTGATTCTTTCTGGTGTAAGGAAAATGTTCAGAAATAGATTGGGGTGATGAATGCACAACTATAAGATGGTGCTGTGAACAGTTGATTATACACCATGGATAACTGTATGATATGTGAATATATCTCAGTAAAACTGAATTTAAAAAAATGAGCCAATAAATTCCCATTGCTTAAACCAACACGGTTTATGGCATTTGTTTTAGCATCTGGTAAACTAGAAGAATAATTCTTAGAAGTCTGTGGTCCTTGAACTGAAAGCTCTGATTCTGGCCTCTTGTTCTAATTTATTTTATTTATTAATATATGTGGGTCCAGCTAAGACTTTAATCCTTATCCCAGTTCATTTATTGCACCCAGTTCCTCAGGCAATCTAACAATGCCCTGAAGGATCTTTGTAGGCCCTGCAGTCCCTAACTTTCTAGGCTTGTACCAGCTTGGATTTCCTTGGCCTTTTTCCTCTGGACACTCCTGATCTCACATGGCTTTGTATTACTGTCATTCTATTTTATTTGAACCTGGCCCTTCAGGTCTCCTAATAGGACACTTAGGATGTCCCCAGGTAGTAGCCAATTCTGGAAATGGTCAAAAATTGAGATGTGCAGTGTAGTAGAAAGGGCACAGGCTGTCAAGTCAGACAAACATGGGTTTGTGTCCCAGCTCTGTATCTTTCTTGTTATGTGGCCTGGAGCAAGTCTCTATTTAACCTTAGCTTCTTTAACCATAAAATGAGCATTCCCAATCCCATGGGAGATAACTGTGAGGATTACATGGAATACTCCCATAAATAACTTGCCTCTTTTTCTTATAGCGTTAAGTGCTCAAATGAGTCAGTTCCCTCTCTTCTATACATGTATACATGCATGTTTGTCCCTAATACTGATCTTCCACTCCAATTTTTTTCCTGAAGGACATGTACTTTAGCAGATCTGTTCATCACATCCATAAGTGACCTTCCAATACCTCATGGTCCTGTGAATTAGCTAATGTGCCAGTGGCCACTTCCCCATTTGCTTTCAGTCTTCTAACCATGTGTTGACATCTGTTATCCATTGTTTTTCTTCTCTCTTTTTCTCATTCTTATACCTTTAAAAAGTCCCTTTAATCTTAACATTGTACATTTGGACAGGACTGGAAGGAAGACGGTGACTGTCTGGGGCAGGCATGTCCAGTTGGCCCCACAGGTTTTCCCTGCCTTGTGGATATTCAGTACTGGTGCACAGGCCAATCTATCCCACTCTTGGTGCTACTGGAATGGGGTTTTTCACAGAATTGAAATTACCCCATTAACTCCCATCTATTTGCTCTCATTCTTTGATTTACCACTATTTAGACTATTTACTCTTTGTATTGCTGCTGTAAAAAATTACCACCAACAGTGGCTTAAAAAAATGTAAATTTAGTATATTACTGTTGCAGAGGTTAGAAGTCTAAAGAAGGGGCCACAGGACTGTGTTCTTTCTGAGGCTCCAGGGGAGGTTCTGTTCCTTTGCCTCGTCCAACTTCTAGAGGCTGCCTGTGTTCCTTGGCTCTTGGCCATGCATCACTCTGACCTCTGCTTCTAACATCACGTCTTCTCTGACTCTAATCTGTCTCCCTCCATCTTTTAAGGATCCATATGAACATATTAAGCCCACCTGGGTAATCCAGAATAATCTTCTCATCTCAAGAGTATTAATTTAATCACCTCTGCAAAGGTCCTTTTGCCATGTAAGGTAACATATTCATGGGTTCAGGGATTAAGATGTGGAAATCTTTGAAGGCCATTATTCTGTTTATCACACTCTTCTGTATGATAATTCTACAAATATTTGAACAAAGATTTTGTCTCCTCTAAGACTTGGCTTTTTAGGTTCAACATGAAAAGTTTCTCCAATTGTTTCATATTTGACATAGCTCCCAGATTCATCACCATCCTCATTGCCAACATCTGGATTTACTCTCTTTTGCCAATGTCTCTTTGAAAGACCAGAAATGAAGAGAGAGATGCTCAGACACAGGCAGATTCAATGAAGCTAAACATTTCTCTCCTTCTGGACACTCTACTTTTATTAACACAGCTCATGATTTCATTATTTTTATGGGTGAACATTGTTGACCAATATTTATCTTTTTGCTAACTAAAATCCCTTTATCTTTTTCATGTAAAACTACCTGTAAGTAAGGTTTTTCTTATTCTGTATTCCTGAAAGATTTTTAAATTAAAAAAAAATCTACAAAGATGTATTCAGGTCCTATTAGGTGCCTGACATTGTTTGGGACTTTACACTTAGGTAAGTCAATTGTCAGTTGCCTAGGTGTCTCCAAGGTCCACCAGCATGCCGGGATCACCTTTTAGAGCTAAATAGAACTGGCTTGGCTTTTCCCCAAGAATGGAGGGGATCACACATCCCTCCCAGTATGTTCAAGGCCTCTTGGGGAAGTTTATGCTGGGGTTGTCACCTCTGGCTGATTGCCTACATCTACTGAGCTCTCAGCTCCCAATCCGCTGCTGCTGTCCACTTTCTGTACTCTGTTGTCCCAGGTTGTATGGACCAGTTTCTTCTCTCCCCCCAAATTCCACTGATCTCTAAATTTGTGTATTGGGACTATTACCGAAGGTCTGATGTTATGAAGGGAGATAATACGCAGCTTAGAAACCAACCAAAAATGACATTAGACCTCAGAGGTCCCTTTGTCATTCTTGCCACTCACTGGGAGCTCCTCACAGGACCAGTTCTTGTCACAGAGCCCCAGGTTTATATCAAGCTGGGGGGCTCCTCTCCTTGTTCCCTCTTTTCAGATCGCCAGGCTTAGTTCTCCCTTGTCTCTTACTTTCTGATGCAGAGCAACATGGCCCTTCTTTGGGGCTTTACCATTTTTTAAAAAATTATTTATTTATTTATTTGTGTATTTATTTATTTATTTATTTGTGCAAAGAAACCATCAAGGTGTTTGGCTGAACAAATAAAACTTCTCTACCTAATGCAGAATTCCTTATCGGGCTTCTAGCATAAGAGAAAGGTTCGCCCTTGTTGCATCTATCTCTCTGAAAAACTCAACCCATAATTCTAGCCTTTTAAAATTTTTGAAAACTGATTCCTGTGTACTGGTAGTATTTTGCTGCCACTTTTAGATTTGTAAAAGATGCACCTTTCATAGACATATTTCTATGTTTTCATTTAATTATTTTATAGAAATATTGACCAGGACAGGATATAAAATAACTCTATAAACTTTCTTTTGTATTGGTACCAGTGCCTCAATAAACATTCTATTTCAGTCATTGTTCAAACATTTACCAATTCCTCTGATTGCCATAATCCGGTCAAGACTTCCATTTTTTTTGAACAAAGATAGTATGAGTAGTCATGCATGTCACATGCCATGCTGAACTCAAGATGTGCTTTTTTTTAATGGCAGCAATTTTTTATTTTTAAATTTATTTCAACATAGGTATAATAAAATACCAAACATTTATATAATACAATAATTTGTTGTATTTATTGTTGCAGTAATTGTTTTATTTTGGGTTGCAAGCAATAGAAACAAATTCTGGCTAACAAAAAGTTGGGGGGTGGGGAAGTATTGGAAGAATACTGTACTAGCTCTTGGAATCAAAAGAGTTGAATAAGCTAGCTTCAGGAAGGGTAGCTACAGGGCCCCTAGCAGCAGAAGCTGAGTTGCCATTAATATGCTTCATCTTCAAAGACCTCCAGCTTCTCTCTTTCCTTTCAAGTTCCACACTGCTGGGAAAGAAAGTCTGACTGGCTTAGCTTGTAATAGGTGTGTGCTCACAAATTAATCAGCTGTGCTAGGCACAATATTATCTTTAGGTACTATAACTATTCACAAAAAAAGGATCATCAGGAACCAACCAACCACCTCAATACTGTTAGTTGTCTTCAAGATATGGCACCCCAAACAATTGCACGAGGTTGTCTGAGGCATAAACATGGGGTCAGATCTGTGCACAAATGCTCAGATAGCATCTCCCAGTTAATTACCTGGGTGAAGATATGCTTTTTTAAAAGCAGATTTTCTTTCTGGATATTTTTGTGTTCTTGGTGGTTCCTTTTTCCTTCTAATAAGTGTCTTTAACAATTAATTATACATGTAAAAAGATTTTCCCCTTTTAAAAATAATCAGGGAAATTAAGCTATTATATTTTTCAGGGAGCAGAGATCTTGTCTCTCCTGTGACTTTACCTTTCATTGGTTAGTGTAAAAATTAAGACTACTTTTATTGCAGTTCATTTTGTGGGCCTATAGGTATAATTTTTAAGAAATATTAAAGTTGAATTTTCCAGTATGACATGGTTAATTATTTTAATTGCTTTATTATTACTTGAATTGTTTTCAGGTGTTACTATGTTAATATACAAAATATTAGACTTTTAAAGTTTGATCTCTTCTTTACAATGCAGTGTACATTGATAATGATTTTCCTATACAAGTCTTATAATTGAATGTACCTATGATCTCTAACTTTAGGCGAGTATTTAAACTCTTTTATTCCATAGAACTATTTATACTACTAAACTAAACCACCTGTATATTCAGAAAACTGCAAATTTTAAGAATGCCTTTAATTATGAAACAGCATGTACAAAATGAGGCCTATAATTAGTTATTCTCAATTCCAAGCCAAGTAAATAATCTAGAATACCTTTGAAGTTTGGTTCCCCATGATGTCAATTCTGCAGTTTTTGTACCTACACATCTGTGCCAGTTTGGATATATTATGTCCCCTCAAAAGCCATGTTCTTTGATGCAGTCTTGTGGGGGCAGATTTATTAGTCTTTTGATTAGGGTGGAACCTTTTGATTAAGTGTTTCCTTGGAGATGTGACTCACCCAACTGTGGGTGATAATTTTGATTAGATCATTTCCATGGAGATGTAACTCCACCCATTCAGTTCACTGAAGTATTTAAGAGAGAGGCTAAGAGCCAACACAGACCCAGACGCTTGCAGATGCTTTGAGATGAAGAAGAAGGACGTTTGGAGATCCTAAGTTAAGAGATGAAGCCTGGAGTTTGCCCCAGGGAGGCTAAGAGAGGACCCCCAGATGCTTAGTGAGAAACGCAACCAAGGAGCAAAGGACCAGCAGACGCCAGCCATGTGTTTTCCTAGCTGACAGAGGTGTTCTGGACACCATCAACCATTCTTCAGTGAAGGTATCCTTGTGTTGATGCCTTAGTTTGGACACTTTTATGGCCTTACAAGTGTAAATTTGTAATCTAATATATCCACTTTATAAAAGCCAATCCATTTCTGGTATTTTGCCTATTGGCAGCATTATGAAATTGGAACAACATCATAAGAACTGTGGGATCGAAATCTGAGCAAATACCGTGAATCTAAAGGTAACTTTCACAAAAGCGCTTCCCCCCTTACTAAGAAAAGGAAGACTTCTTTTGATTTAGTACATTTGATTAAAACAATACTTTATTCATTCTAGCAAGTACTGAATCTGTGAACACTGAACAATTGTTTCCAGGGGAAATACAGGGTTAGGTTCCTGAGAGCCTCTGGTCACAACATTTTCATCAATTGATCAATATAAAACCTTGTTTTATGTGTGACACTTCATTTAATATATATTGTTGATTCTTTGTCATTGAGCTTATGACCAACAGCCCTATGACTCATGCCTGAATGAAGATTATCTAATGCATGCATGTTCTCGGTAAGACACATTACTGTCTTGAATTTAGGACAGCACTTCAGCACTATGCTTGGGGGGCTGTGGGGACCCGAGGCCCAGGCTCTCCATGCCTAATGGGGAATGAGGCCCCACAGCATGTAGCAGCCTCTGTGACCAGGACAAAAACTAAAGGTCATCTACCTCCTCAGAGAAGAATGTATATACAGATGGTATTGTAAACAAAGCATTAAAACTCCCTTCCCCTGATCACTGTTGATCACAAATCTCTAGACCCCTGTGTCATGAAACTCTATTGAAACCCTGTTCTCATACCCTATGGAATGTCTTTGTCCTAAACCCTTATAAATTGTCCCTCACTCCCCACCCTTGGGAGCGCTGACTTCCATTTTCTGGCTGGCTGCCACCAGGAAGAATCTTCTCCTATTCGTTAAGTTCTAATAGACCCATGTCTGACTCCCTGCCTGGTGTATTCTTTGGTCGTAGGGTTGCACCAACCCAAGACCTTCAAGAGCTGGGTTGGAACAAGGACCATTTTAAGCAGATAAATCACCATAATGCAAAAAACGTGGCACAACTTATACTGTGAAAAGGACACTTACTTATATTAAGAGAGCTGAAACAAGAAGGCAGAGTGTTGTCTTGTTAAGGCTCGATGGAGAATGTGACCTCCTCATGTCACTAGTGATTGCAAAAGTGCCATGAGTATTGATTTTGGTGTTACAAATAAATTTTAGTAAATAGGCAAATTCACAACTACAGAATCTGTGAATGATAAATTATATAAGCTGATGAATCCCAATTTTATGTCTTCAGCTCAGAGATCTGAGCTGAGCTCCAGACTTTTCTATTCATCTACCTACTTGACAATCTTAATTTATATATCACATTGTACATCTTAAACTTAACATATTCCAAACCAAATTTTTGACTCCCATGCAGTCAAACCTGGGTTTCTTACACACATAAGTAGATATTAGACAACATAAGTAAGTAGTCAAAGATGGGTGTGTTGTCAGAGAAGTAAGTAGATGATTAGAGTGAAAAATGAAGAAGTTTGGAAACAGGAGGAGAGTATCATAAAGCAGTATTTTTATATTTGCATATTTGTTTCCAACTGATTATCAGTGGTAGGAAATTGCTTAGGAAAGAAGGCTAATTAGTCATAGTATTATTAGTGTATGTAGTTAGAATGACAAAGTAAACCACTAGAACACAGTTACTCTACAAGCATCATTGAAACTACGCTAATTGTACTTGTGCCAGTCACATAAAGAGAATGGGCATTCAGGGATCAGGTTCAACTGCTATGCAGTGGACTAAAGGCTGATTGTAAATGGAGGAGGCAAGAATACCCTGCAGAGACATATTTAAATTATACACATTACCTTAATGTCATCACAGAATGGAAACAAATAACAGGCTGAACTTTACTGGGTGCAGTAACTAGATACTATTGCTATTGTTGTTTTCCATGGATATTTAACTTGAGCCAAAATATTGTTGTTTTCCATGGATATTTAACTTGAGCCAAAATATTCCATGGATATTTAAATGAGAGGGTGTGGGTTAGGATTCCCAGCGACAGATGACAGGGCCAGTGGAAGCAGCCTTCGCTCAGGAACAGGATGCAAGTGTCTAGATGTCTGTGGAGTATATTTGCCTGGCCACATTTGTATGCATAGAAATTAGCATGAGTGCAGAATCATCAAAGGGCAACTCCCTGTATAGTTCTGACCACATATGAAAACCTGTCTTTTCTCTTTAAATGAAAGACAGGGAAGTTAATTTTTTTTCTCCCTCCTTTGTCTCTCTGTTTTACCTTTTCTTCTCAAAGCCATTTTGTTCATACTTTACTTCCCATGAATAATTTTGTTGTCGAACTCTTTCTCCAATTTATCTTGACTTCCCTTGTTTGGTACTGTGAGTTTATGTTAGTGATTTGGTAGTATCTGGGATTCACAGCCACAGTCTAGACTGGACTTCTGTGTAGGGTGTCCATTGGCGTGAATTGAGGAGGAATAGGTAGCCCCTTCAGCCCTCAATACCCCTGCCTACCTAAAATTAAACTATTTGAGATTAATTTGCTTCTCGATCTGGTATATATCAAGCAGCTACAGTATGCTAAGCTCTGTGATAAGTACTGAAAACAAAAGCTTTAAACAGTGACATTTGGGAAATTATTTAATACAGAAGCGCTGTTAAGATCTTGTTGTCATTATGTAGTGGGATATGGATTGGATGCCAATCATTGTAGTTTCTGAGGTCACGGAAATTTCTGTATTCTGAAGTATAAGTAAATGAATAAATAAATATTTTTAGTTTCATATAATCAAATTTGAAAGTTCTTAATCTAGACATGGATAATCGACATAATCCTGTCTACATGGATAATCAAAGATCTGAAAACTACACTTTCAGTGAATACATACCCTTTGAACAAGATTAATAATGAGGAATGGGAACCAGCTCTTGTGATATTTATGCAACTGCTGAACTCGCATTGAAGTCAATGGAGGCTTGCTTACGTAAAGGCTGCAAGCCTTAGCCTCCAGAGATTAAAGGGGAAAAAAATCCTTAAACTCTTTCAACACTAATATTGCCTGTAAGGAATCTAGCCATGATCTAAGCCATGGAGCTTTTTGAACCTAGCAAGTAGAAGGGTAAACAATAAACACCAGTTATTTTAAGCATGATCTAATCAGAGTTCAGTGAGAAGCAATATCATATTTGATCTCTAAGGTATTCATACTTGAATATCACTATTAGACATTTTTATGCAGCCATTTATTTAAACAATGGCTTAAGTCTGTGTTATTTAATAAATCAAGGTTCCATGGCATGGGACTGATGGGAGTGAGGGCTGAGGGTCGTCTCTCCATTCTTTTCCTCAGGTGCAGTTCTGTGTTAATATACGAGAAGTGTGGCCTTCCTTCTCATAGCACCAAAAGTGAGATAATCCTTGTGTAAGAAATCAGTAAGTATGGTCTGCTTAATCTAGTCCCAGTGTGAAACTGTTGACATTTGTTCTTTTTTCTATCATTATGTGACTGGGCCTGTTTTGTGCTGGATTAGGCACAAATCTCCTATGCAGCACATTTGGCATGTTACTAGTAGTTTAACTTCATTAATAATGTATGAAGAAAATGTATTCCATGCAAGGAAGGAAAGAAAAGTATTTTTTTTTCCTTTCTCTCAAATCCTTTGGAATGAGCAATTATTCAACATTTTATGTTTGGGGTTATACTTTACAATTGAACTTCAGCAGTCATGTTTAAAAAAGAAATTTTGGCAAATGCTTGCAAAAGACACACCTTTTTTAAACTTTAAATGAGATTTACCGATGGCCAGAACTTGTTAAACATAGTAGGAAATTAAATATTTATTCAGCTTATTTCATTTTCAGGGTCATAAACACTCTTTCTGAGTCATCTGCAGTAACAAGAATTTCCACTACTAAAGCCGTTAACAGGCATCAAGATAAGGGATAGCTAAATTATGATGAGATTGTATAAACAAATAAGAACATATGCAGACTTGCACAGGAGTGCATATGATTGCCTCTGATTGAAATGTTTATAGCAAATGAGTTTGGCTGCATGAAACACAAAAGTGCCAAAAAGCAAATCCCCTAGCTGTGGCTTCTTTTTTCATTTTTTCTGAGTTGCTTTATTTCTTCCAAACTATATTTGGAACAATATATAGTTTTTCTGTTTTTCCATGCTATTGATATTTATAGAAAGTCACAAAATGGCCTAAGGAAGCTAAGCTCGCCCCAAGCAGTGGTCACTTACAAGTACTTTTGTACTCTGTACTCCTGTCACATTTGGTGATCAGAGCAACAGCTGGGGAGACTTTTTCAACAAAGATGAGTGTCAGATAATCCTGATGAGATTCCACATCCAACATCTTTTGTAATTATGTCACATTCAGCTGTAATGGAATAATTCAAGCTGAAAGGACAAGCTTTGATCCTTTTTAAACCTTTCCCTGTGGACTGGCTATCTAAAAGATTTAAAGATATTTCTGTTGCAAGATCTAGTGTTTCCTCAGAGAAGTCATGCTTCTGAAACATCGTGATCTACAAGAATAATATCAAGTTTGCCAAACGCATTTCTGAAAGCATCTTTTTTTGGAGGAGGAGTAGGAGGTGTATTTAATAAACATGTTAATAATACACTGCTTTTCAGTTTTCATCTAGACCATCAGGATTCATTTTCTTATTTGGTAATACAGAACAAAACAGAAAAGTGATTCAAATTCATTATGGAGATGAGTCATTGTATGTTCAAAGCAACCGTTGCAAATTCACCTTCTTTTATGCATGTGATTATTAAGTCATGTTTTAAGAGAAACTAACCTAGGGAAGTGCTAAATATTTGTTGTAGGAATTAAAAAAATAACAAGTCATTAAAATACTATCAAAGTTCTAATTTATGGGGAAATTATTTTGTGCAAAATACCTATATTTTGTTTTTTTTTTTTTGGGTTTTTACATTAAACAAATGAAACTGACAAGATAGGTTTTCAAATTCTACCTTAAACAGTTAATATTTTTGCTTAATATTCAAGATTAGTCATGTTTTAAAAAATATCTTATTTTTGCTTATAATCATCCTATTTCAAAGTTATCATTTTAATTCTTTTTGTATTTTATTCTTACACTACTGCTGTTATTCCTCTGTCTTTCTCTGGTCCCTTTTCCTTTCAAATACCAATTTTTCTCTGAGATTAAATAACTAATAACAGCAAAAAATGCAATAGGGAAGAAAACATGGATCTGATTTTAACTTTGGCTTTAAGAAATTTATTACTAAAATGAAAACCAGTGTTAGAAAATAAGATTTCTTGGAGTATAATTTTTGAGAGCAAATCTGTATGACTCTTAAAGCATGGAGATTTGACTGCTGTTTGGCTTATTGAGCACAGAAAAGATGCTTGAAGCATGAACACCTCCAAATGAAAATAGCTTGATTTGACAGAAATGCAAGGAGGCAAGTTTCCAGGATTAAGTAGTGAAAATATTAAAATGATTTTTGCCCAAATGAATGAGGTATCCTTTAAAACATGTGATAAAGATCCTTTGGAAGATCATCTTTGCCCACCGACTATTCCCCATATGCCCACTGGGGCTAGCAAGTGATCCCCTTGCTAAAAAAAACATGGTCTCTTCTATATTTATGTCTTTTTCTCACCCTTTGATAATATTTTCCAGTAAAATTATTTACATGTATGAGAAATAGTTATATCTTTTTCTTTCTAATTTAGATCTTTAATCATGTGCTGATTTAATCTTAATCTTTGCGATTCTGAAGTAGGTATATGTATCACTATCTTGTAAATTAGGAAACTGAGGCACAGAGCAGTGAAAGGGCTTACACAAGTATGAGGCAAAATTGAGATTGAAAATTGGAATTTCTAAGTGCAAATTAAGTACTCTTTTGGCTGTACTATGATTTACTTTTTCTAATCTGGTTGATGCTTACTGTGGTGGCAGAGAAAAGAGCAAATAATTCAGCTGCTCAAGACCAGGAATTTTTCTTTCTGTATGTTATTAATATTAATGGTAACTTCATAATGAAAAATTTTTTTCTTGAGGTCTAAATTTCTTTTTAAGAGCATTTCATCTCTGTTAGAAGGAATCCGTTGAAGAGAATGAAAATTGATTTCTCTGACTGACTCACTATTCACTATAAAAGTTGGAGAGAACAGACTGGACATTTCTATGCTTGCCTTCAAGCCTAGAGCTTAGGTTGTAAATCTAGATATGCATGCAAAGCATTTTGAATATTTACTTAGTTCTAAGTGCAATTTAATTTTCTTTCGTTGGGCCATTTCTGGTGAAGCTATAAACTTGTTTTGAAAAAGTGAGAAATTTAGAGTACTGAAAACGTGACCACTTAGCACTGTCTTGGAGAGATGTGAACATAACAAAATTCAAGAGGTATTTTCCCAACAGATAAAAAGTTTGGCAGGGGATAATGGATCTAAAAATTCTACCTGGTGTCCACTTTACCAAATATAATGTTACACTTTTTTTTTCTTTTCTTCAAAATAGGTGTTTTTTTTTTTTTTTTTTAATGTTGTTACCAATTTACTGCTTATATTTATAGACTAGAATTGAAAAGATAGACCACTTCCCTAGAGAATCCATCAAGTGAGCCATCGGGCAAATTTAGTTCTCTAATGTTAACTCCTTGGAGGAAAAGCCCAATAATACACAACCTGTAAACTTACTCTCTTTTTGATATTATTTATGCTGTGTTTTACTGATATTTTTCCAATTTAGTATCTCAAAGATGTTTTTGGGAAAAATATCCCATTTTATGCCATTAAAACAAATTATTAGCTAGAAAATTTGGATCTTCTATTTATTGCAGTTGATCAGATTTTAATACTTTATGTGTGAAGCAGAAAACACCTACTTTCTTTATTTAGTCATCATATAAATCCAGGGAAGCACTCTAGTTGTGGCCTTCGGGGTCATTTCAGCATAGCTAATGGTACTGTGTGAGTTTTACTCTTTAATTGTGGCTCCAGATAAATCATCGTATATTGCTACAATTTTTCATGTAAGAAACTATATCTCTAAAGATCACTTTCATTCATAAGGAACAGAATGTTTTATTTCCATTTTAAGGAGATTCTTTCCAGAATACTGCCACTTTTTCTTCCTGTACATATAAACGTATATATATATATATATATATATATATATGCACACATTGCACACATGTATATACATATAAAATACTTTTCTTTAATTATTTTAAAGGGTAGGTTTAAAACCTTATTATTTCCAAATATAACAAAAGTATTGTAATCCCCAGTGCCCTCATCACTTAGCTTCAATAATTATCATGATGATCTTGTTTTATCCTTATCTTCTACTCCACTGGGTTATTTTGAAGCAAATTCACAATCATATTATTTCATCTATAAATACTTCTGTATATATCTCTAAAAGTAAAGATTATTCCTTAATTGTTTAAAAAATTCCATTAACACACCTGGGATAACTAACCATCATTCTTTAATATCATCAATTTTAAGGGATAGGTTTTCACACATTAAGCTTTCGTTATGTTTTTGGTTACTTGTGTTTTTTCAATTAAATCCTCATGAGCTAATAATTTTATCACAATTGTAAGCTTAGTATAAAATAGTGCTTAAAAAATATCAGTTTGCCATTTACCAGCTGTGTGGCTGTGTGGTTTGGGGCATATTGATAATCCTCTGTCCTCATCTGCAAAAATGGGAATAATAATACTTATGACATATGATTATGAATATCAAATAGTTTACATATGTAAAGTGCTTAGTTTGGTGCCTGATATGCAGTAAGATGTTTGTAAAGATGAGCTATTAAAAAAAAAAAAAACCTTCCAGTTGGAATTTGAACCCAGGTCTGTCTGATTCCAGAGCCTGTGAACTTTCCACAGTGTCATGCTCAACAAGCATGATGACAGTGTTGGCAGCACACAAGCCTGGACACTCTTTAAAGAGTATTTAATATGTATTTATTAAGAGTCCACTCCTTGATAGCCCCAAACTTTCCATCATCATTGGCAAGCCAGTGACTGGAATTCTCTAGTTGTGGCAATCACTAGTCAGAGAAAACAGCTGAGCCCAAACAGGTGGCTCTGGAGATGGGGAGAGCCAGACTGGGCATTCAGAAAGGCAACTGACACTAGGGCTGGGCAGGTGGGGTTTGATGGCAGACAACAAGACCTGGGAAAGGCTCCCTTCACTCCTCGTGGAGGACACATTGCCAGCAAGTCTACATTCATAATCTTCTTAGGGAGAATTGTTGTCTTGGGCCACTGCCACATCTTAGATGCCACAGAATGAGACTGGTTTTTGCGTGTGATTTATGATCACAGTGACAGTTCTTATGATTTCCAATTTCATTTTTTTATGTCAAGAAATATTCAAGTCTAGATTTTGTTCAAAGCAGAACATCAAATCAAAGTTTCAGAAGGATTGGATGCTAAAATGTTGTGGGTTAATAGTCTATATGCAGCACTACCATGAAGCTAGAAGAATTAGCAGATTGGGCCACAGACTGTACAATTCAATTTAACAACTAGTATTTTTTAAGTACCTAATATGGGTCATGGACTGAGCAACATAAAGGAGACTGAATTTTCCCCTCCCTTGTTCTTACTTTGGTAAGGAGTAATAGCTAAAGCAGGAGACTTCTGCCAAATCTATGTGTCATTATTAATGTTTCATGCCTTCGTATTTTAAATATCTCCTTGATTACACATACTTGTCCTCTACGTGCCTCAAAAGCATGTTACACAAACATTGGGGACTGATGGCTTGATGTGCTGAGCCCTCTGTCTTGGGGCTTGCCCCTATGAAGCTTGTTGCTGCAAAGGAGAGGCTAAACTTGCTTATAATTGTGCCTAAGAGTCTCCCCCTGAGTGCCTCTTTGTTGCTCAGATGTGGCCCTCTCTCTAGCTAAGCCACCTTGGCGGGCGATCTCACTGCCCTCCCCCCTATGTGGGATCTGACTCCCAGGGGTGTAAATCTCCCTGGCAATGCAGGATATGACTCCCAGGGATGAATCTGGACCTGGCATCATGGGATTGAGAACATCTTCTTGACCAAAAGGGGATGCAAAATGAAATGAAATAAAGCTTCAGTGGCTGAGAGATATCAAATGGAGTCGAGGGGTCACTCTGGTGGACATTCTTATGAACTATATAGATAACACTTTTTAGGTTTTGATATATTGGAATAGCTAGAAGTAAATACCTGAAAATACCAAATTCCAATGCAGTAGCCTTGACTCTTGAAGACGATTGTATAACAATGCAGCTTACAAGGGCTGACAGTGTGATTGTGAAAACCTTGTGGATCGTACTACCTTTATCCAGTGTATGGATGGATGGGTAGAAAAATGCGGACAAAAACTGAATGAAAAATAGGGTGGGATGGGGGGATGATTTGGGTGTTCATTTTTATTTTTATTCTGATTCTTTCTGGTTTAAGGAAAATGTTCAAAAGTAGCCTGGGGTGATGAATGCACAACTATATGATGGTACTGTGAACAGCTGATTGTGCACCATGAATGACTGTATGGTATGTGACTATATCTCAATAAAACTGAATTAAAAACAAAAGGCAAGTGACAAAGGTTAATTCCTTCTCTCACTAACTGACCTCCTGCTGTGAGCCATGCACTTTTCTAGGCATTAGGGACATGGCAATGAATAAACAGACAAAATCTCTCATGGAACTTACAGCCTAGTGGGGAGATAGTAAATAAACAAAATAAAATAAAACACAGGCTAATGAAAAATGCTAAGGAGAAAAATAAAGCAGGAAAGGGGGATTGGAATTGTTGAGGGGGTTTCTGCAATTTTAGATAAAGTGGACAGAGAAGATTGGCCTGTAAAGGTGATTGAGGAGGAAAGATCTGAAGGAAATGAGGGAGTGACCTATGTAGATGCCTGGCATATGAATTTTTCTGGGCCAAGGGGACAGCAATTGTAAAGACCCTAAGGCACGTGTGACTGGCTGTTGGAAGCACGGCGAGGAGGCCACTGCGCCCAAAGCGAGTAGCGGGAAATGAGGCCAGGGAGAAGATAGAAGCCAGGTCCTGCAGGGCCTTGCAGGTCACAGTGAGGACTCTGGCAAGAGGCTGAGCGAGTCGGGAAGGTACTGGAAGGTTCCAGGCAGAGCAGAGGCGTGATCCTGCTGAGGCTGTATTAGATTTACTCTGGTTGTTGTGGGGAGAATAGAAGATTAATTAGAACAATGCCTGCCACATCCTAAGGCACCATGTGTGCAAGCCATTATTACTAATTCTACTATTAATATGGAATTTAACTATTGTTTGATTTTGCCAGGTGAGTGAATTGACAAGTAGACTCATTTTACTGAGATGATTACATAAACATGATTAAATCTGCTATATATGTCTTTTATTTATGAGGTGGTAATCTATAGAGGAGAACTGTGGTCTATCTCTTGAGAAACTTTAGGATTAAAATTTTTATTTTGGATGCGTAAGAAGTCTCAGCTTTAAAGTGACTGTAAGTAGTTTAAAAAACCAAAGTAAATTGTGGCTAGGGAGGCTATAGTCTAGTATACCTTTAGAATATTAATCAAATCTATAGAAGTTTAAGGTATTTTGTTTTGAACTGTTGGTGAAAACATCTCCAGCAGTTTCAAGCTGCTTCTTTACCTGCCCAAACTTTTTCCTAAGGTTAAAATAAATTAATATGAATTTTAAAACTGCATTCATTACTTTAAAATGTATTGACAAATAAAATAATATTTAAATATGAATATACCAGTTATTCACAACAAATGATATAGTTTTCAAGTTAAAATGTTAGAATTTTTCTCTATTGTTCTGCTATACAGAAATAATATTTTTGCAGTAGGTCCAAGTGACAAAATGTTAAGGAACATTTCTTTTACTGAATATTCTTTTTGAAAATTCTGAATTGGACAATGATGATATTCCTTGAATATACAGTATATTCTAGAGAAATTACTATTGTGATTAAAATTTGTAGTGCAATAAAGAAAAAAAGGAAATGTTTCAAGGAGGGACATTTAAAAAAACAATTTGTTTTCTGTAGTTTTATTCAATAATTTTATCAAGCTCTTAAATTATCCTGTGACTCAATATGAGCAGATTTAGAAATGTGCTGGAACTCATTTTTCAAGGAATACACACACCCACACATACATACAAGCATGTGTGTGTGTGTGTGTGTGTGTGTGTGTGTGTGTCAGACTACTTTTTGTTAACAAACGTTATTTTGGGAAAAGGTAAATTTTAATCCCTGGAAACAATAGTTTTATAAGAGAGTATTCCCTATAGATTTTTTGCTGGATTGTCCATTTTGTTTGACATTTGAAGCTTTGTGAGAGATTCATGGATTTTATTTAGGAAATACTTTCAACCTTTTCTTTCCTGATGTTTCCCACACCCATTTAACGTTCAACTGTCACTTGCTTTCTAGCATAACCCAAGTTTCATAAGCTTCAGTTTCCTAGATTTCACTTGAAGGTGAATGTTGAGAAAATGTGAATATAGAAAGGACAAGAACCTGAAAACTATGAACATAGCTAACAATTTAAAAATATACTATTTGGTATTGTCTGTCAGTCTTCATTCTTGGAATAAAGCTTTTTAATTCCTTAAGAATGGGTTTTTTTTTCTTGAGTAGCAAAATGACACTTTGCATATATAAAACCATTTACAGCTACTGATGAAGGCATCAGTTGCTTATTCTTTCTAACGTGCAGCAATTTAAAGAGGGCACACAATAATGATACAATCTCGGAAATGAAAGGATGTGTGGGGATGAAGGAGACCTCTGCTTATATATTCCATTTTTAAAATACTAAATACAAATTCTTTTTAAGGAATTAAAATATTATGAAATTTGCTGCTGGACCTTGATAGAGAAACAAACAACACAGTATGGATTAGGCCACTTCCCTCAGTGGTTCTTGAATTCTGGTGTGCAGAGTAATGTCAGAAGAGTGTGATAAAAATGTAGCTCCCTGGCCCCACCACCAGAGACTCTGATTTAGTTGGAGTAGGGTAGGACCCATGCAGGAATTGTGTGTAAGAAGCATCCTAGGTGATTTGAAACAGGTGGTCTAAGACCATCTTGAAATATTCTCTTGCTTCAAAAGGTTCTTTGTTGTTGGTACTCTACTCTATCAATCCTGCAGTTGAAATGTAAAATGTATCTTGTTTTTATGGTACCAATTATTTTATGGGAGATATTTTTACTTTTTGTGATGATAAAAAAAGCATGTCCCTCTCTCTTTCTGAGTTGCACCTCTTCCTATGTTTTCATGTTGCCTTGCTCAATGTCTGCCTGTCTCATTATATTCCAAGCTCCATGAGGAAAGGAACCATCTTGTTGATACCTGTTTTCTCAGGGTCTAGCCCCTGGTTGGACGAATAGCAGACATGCAGTAAATGTCTGTGAAGTGAATCAATGAGACACTCCTTCTCCTCCTGTCCCCAAGAACTACTTCATCTATTTTTTTAATCCCCTGTCCTCCCCACACTCCAACATGCTACCTTTGTGTCTTTAGGCTTTCTCTTTCCTATGAATAATTCTCAGATATTTCTTAAAATTAAAATCCAAATATCCCATTTCCTATGCTATATGTTGGCCTAGTTTAAGTAAAAAGAGTCAGTGTTGCCCTGCTATATTGAACAAAGTTTGAGTTGTTTTTCCTCTTTAACTGGATATCTGGGCTCCACACCAAGGTGTAAGGAACAAGATGCATAAAGGACAACTACAAAGTTTGCTTTTCCAAATGTGATTTGTTGATCCCATTATTCTATCCTATTTACCAGGTTGAGCTATTCTGCCAGGGTAACATTCTACCATGTTCAAATCAGCTGCAATGGAATTGATGCACCCGCTAGTGTCTGTTTCTTAAAAACACTGAATGAGATGCTGTTGGGAGACACAATAATGTGATGAATTAGAAACTAAATTCACAGTAGCAGCAAAAACTATAAAGTACCTATAATTAACTTAAGCAGGAACACCATTATTTTATGTGGAAAATTTTAAGACTGTATACAGGACAATAAATGGCAATCATAAATAGAGAGACGTTTCATACTTCTGGTTGGGAAGATTACTATTGTGAAAACAACACATACTCCTTGAATTAATCTATAAATTCAGTGCAATTCCAATCAAAATATCAGTTGCATTCTCCATGTCCTTGGAACAATGGAGATTCACAAAGAGTGAAGTCATATTTAAGAAGAATAGAGCGTGGGAAGGAGGGAGTCCTGCTTACTCTTGGAGTTATTGAGAAATTGGCCCAAGAGTAGACAAACTGACCAAAAGAATGGCATAGAGAACACAAAGACAGACCCATATATTATGGCCAAAAATGCTTAATTTACAGTAAGAGTGGAACTGCATATCAAGGGGGAATAGCTATGTTATTTAGACAATGTTGTTGAGAAACCTTGTTTACCATGAGCAGAAAAATAAATTGGATCCCTAGCACAGCATTCAAAAGTAGACTGTATATGTGAAAGATAAAACCACAAAGTTAATAGAAGAAAGTGTAGGAGAATATCTTTGTGACCTAGGGATGGGGATGGATTTCTGAAGCAAAACTTCAAAAGAACAAACCATAAGACAAATATTGATGAATTTGATTATGTCAAAATTAAGGCTTTCTGATTAATGAAGGATATCACAGACAAAGTTAAGAGAGAACAGAATGGGAGCATCTCTTCTATATATTAGTGTCTTCAAAAGGTGAACATTCAGAATATAAAATGAATGCCTGAGAATCAACAAGAAACAGGTAGCAATATTGATAGAAAAACAGATGAAGAATATTTTGTAAAGTAATTCACGAAATAGAAAACACCCAAAGCAAATAAACATATAAGAGGTGCTCAATTAATTTGTAACAAAAAAAGATCCAAATTAAAACAGACAGTTAGTATGATTTTATATCTATTAGATTGCCAGGGACGTCAGACCCTCGTACCTGGTGAGAGGTAGACTAGAGTGGCCATTCTAAGAGCCATCTCTCCGAAAATGATTATACCTACATTTATGACCCAGTAATTAATGGTGTAATATATATCCTACAGAAATTATCCCATGATGCTGTTTTATTTATAGTGGTAGGCATTAGGAAGCAAGCTGGATGTCTGTCTCTGGATAAGTGGATAGGTAAAATGTATGTGATTTCTCACCATGGAATAGCAAGTAGCAGTTTGAAACAGTGGACTAGATCTATATTCAGCAACATGGATGGACCATAACATAAAAAATGCTGAGTGCAAATGGAAAGAAACAAAACAACACAAATTTGGCAACACACAAATGCAAAATAATGAAGACATTAGAATGGATGCCTATGGAAAGACTTTTTTTTTTTTTTCTCCCAATGATAATATCTTTATTTGAATCTAGGGATCTCATGGATTCATTCATTTTTAAAATTTATTTATTTATAGTTCTTTATTACTTTTTTTTTTTAAATTCAGTTTTATTGAAATACATTCACACACCATACAATCATCCATGCTATACAATCAACTGTCCACAGTATGATCACATAGTTATGCGTTCATCACCACAATTTATCTCTGAACATTTTTATGGAAAGACTTTTAATATTTGAAAATAATTATGTATTATACTGGATTTGGGGGATGGGAGATAGTTGAAAATTTAATTCCTCAAGGTTTAGCATTTCTGTGCTAAGCAATAATCAAAATAGCATTTGAGGGAAAACAAAAAACAAAAAACAGCAACAAACCACCCTGGTAGCTATAGAATAGATTGTAAAAGAACCTGGCCAGGAGGGTGCAGGAATACTCTAGATATGAGACGGTGAATTTAGGAACTTGGGTGGTGGCAAAAAAATGGAATGATAAATCAAAGTCAGCAGGCTATTGCACTGATATGCATGTTATGGGAGAAGGAAGGAAAGAAATGAAAACAAATTTAAAAGTAAGGAGAAGTTGTATTTCTTGTAATGCCATGCTTAGGGTCATTTGGACCAACTGCGCAACTAAAAATGCTGGATAAATTCTAAAAAATATATAAAACATATATAAGTTGGCAAGACATTAAGGTATTATCACACCAAAATGTCCAATCCTTCTATCCCACTGTGACCTCCAATCATTTGATCCTATCACCTTCTCAGGGTCCCTCACCTCCATGATATCCTCATTCTCCTTAATTACCTAAATGACATGGGCAATTGTTATAATCATTCTCTGGTATATTCCCTTGACTCTGTTGTCCTTCTGGGATTCAACATAGTTGACTTGGCACAACTCTAATTAAATCCAAGTTTCTGCTTCTCTGCACTTATGCTTGTGCAGCTGAACATTGATGATACCCCCAAAAAAATCCTAAAATGAGACACCCTCCACCCGTGTGTAGGCCCCAGCAGGGTTGGACAGTGACGGCAGAATGCAGGCATTTTTCCCAAACCTAGTGACTTGGTGGCCACCCCAGTAACAAGGTTGTAGCAGTTGTGGCATGGGGGTGGGAAGGAGGAGGCGGGACAGGGCCCTGGAGTAGGCTGCCAAGACATATTCCAAGTTGGAATGAGTGTGAGACCTGTATGATTGTGCTGATTGCCAGCTCTGATCTGGTACCATGATGCTATTTAGTGAAAAACAAGGCCACATTTAATGATTGTCTTGCCTCTCTCACTGGTTTCCCTGGGTCCTCTTTTTTCTGGTGACCAATTGGTACCTTTTCTAGGCTACGATTCTTACCTGGATTTGGAAGGACTTGAAGAAGATTTGGATTCTAGTCTTCCAAACCCACTTATTTATGAGTTGATTAGTGCTTTTGGTATTTTTTTCATATAACGTTAAGACTATGGACTTTGAACACAGCTAGATGAGAGTTTGAGTCCTGTGTCTGCTGTCACTCAAGGGGTAACCTTGGCCAAGTTATTCAACTTCTGTAAGTCTTGTTTCCCTTAGATCATTCATTTAGAAAAGTTAAGAGTGTGGAATCTGGAGACATCCTGCCTAGGTTTAAACTAGCCGTTTGGTTGTAGACAAGTCTTTAACTTCTCTGCATCTTAGTTTCCTTTTCTATAAAATAGGAATAATAATATTATCTACCTTATAGGATTATATAGAGGATTAAGTGAGTTAGTATATAGAAAATGCTAAGAACAGTCTCTGGCATACAATAAGGGTTGAATAAATAGTAGATATTAATAATAATTCATTGAAAAAATGTTTATATAACAATTACATGGTTCTAGGCACATTTCTTACTTCATGAGTACAGAGAAATACATACATATGAGATAATGCTTAAGTTCTAAGTATCATGACTATCACATTGCCTGACCTTAGTAAATGTTGCCATATTAGAATAAAAATAAATTATACTAATTATTAGGAGTTTAGTCAGAAAAAAGGCATCATGGTCAGAGATGTGTGATAGTCATCAGAGGTGATAGCTTACTGGGGACCTGAAGGCTGCACTGTGGGAAGCATATTCAAGGAGGATTCTAGTTCTAACCCTCTGAGGTATTCCATTCTTTCATTCTGAGTGGGCAGCCAGGAACCCACTTGACAGCTTGGTCTCCTTGCACTATTAGATACAGATAGAATTGATTTGCACCCCAAACTCATGACCTAGTTATGCCATCAGTCTCTCTTAAGATTTCTGAAAAGCTCCCACTTTCATCATTCTGTTTTCTCGTGAGCTGTCTTTGCCCAGTGACATGCCTAGGAAGGCAAGAGACTGTAGAACTCTTTAAGTTCCTCAAAAGATTACCCTCACTTCAGTAAACAATGTAGAATTTACTGAAGATTTCAAGGGAGGCAGTAGAATGATTTATGAGGCACATCCTAAAGCAAACAACGATAAAACACATTAGTGTTTCTTATTCTCCCCAGTGTCTTTGTGGCTCTTTTTCCATCCAGGGTCTCTCCCACTCTTTACTGAGCACCTCCACTCCAGGGATCCTTGATATTTTGGGGAATAACTGGATATCTTCTGGTTTATACTTTTAAACTTATATTTAGACATTCATAAAAGTGCTCAACTGAGCAGTGGCCTCTTAGTAACATGATTCATCCTTTCTAGAAAGGAATCAGTGTTATGGAGAGTGAAATATTTCCTTATTACATTTGATTTGTATGTTTGGCAATATGTATTCTTTTATTTATTTGCTTGTTTAACAAATGTTTATTGATTTCAATCTATGGTTTCAGAACTAAGCTTTTACCCTCATGGGTTTTCAGAAATTATAGGATTAAAATATATACATATATATGGTGATGCATATTTTTCACTGACATTTGTGTAGTGTTTTAAAGGTCAGAACATACTATTCAGAATACATTTCTTATAACACACATTATTAAAGAGTCTTGTCAGAGCCAAACTTAGATTTTCAGTAACACTGTACTCAGTCTCAAGTTCTCTCCCTGAAATCAAAGGACAGAGTAAGAATTGGCAGGATATGGCTATGGTGAAAAGTAGCTGGAGAGTGCATCTCTGAAAGACATCCAGGACCTGGTGCTTATTCTTTGTCACTTTTCTAGTGAAGCCAAAAGAAAAAGTGAATTGAGGCGATGAATGGATGAAGAGGGTGAGTCATGGTTACCAAGAATAAAAGTGCTGAGTTGTTGATGAGGTAGAGAAATAATTAGTAACACATTTAAAATTGCTCACACTTCGTAACCATTTTCAGCTGGTTCTTTGGTGTGCGTTGAAGGGAACTTGATAAATGGAACTTATTTTGCCTGATCTTATCGTTTCTCCTTTTCTTCATACTCTCTGGTAGATAAAGGGAGGAAGTGAAAGGAGAATGGTGTGCAAAGGGAGACCCTTCCCCAACACAGAAAATAGAAAAGAAAAGACATTTATTTTTCAGTGAAGCATATTCACATGTAGTACAGACCAAACTTCTAGCTTAAAAAAAGATAAAGTTGTTCATGTTTCTTAGGCTTGTGGCTTACATCCCTCACTGGAGAAAAAAGCAAGATGGACAAATCCAAAGACTGAAGTTCTGTCTAGAGGAACTATTAGATCTTAAGCAAAGTGAAAAACTGTATAATGCTAAGAAACAAGGTTAAAAAAATCTGCTAGAAAAATGTTGTTCACCTCTAATCAGAGTAACTTAACACATATATTCCCTTGATTGTGCTCCAGATCCTAGGCTCTAAATATGATTCTATAAATATATGAACAATAAGAATTGAACTGGAAGACATACGAATAGTTTGTCATAGCTTGTTTACATGATCTTGTACAGTGTGTGCCCAGGAATATTATTTCCACCAATCTGTGACTTTCTCTTAATGAATTGAGAGGAGATGGAGAGATTCTGTAAGTTAGGCTTTCAAATAACTTTTTTTAAAGTTTCCTTTTTCTTAGTCTCCTGAAAAATAAAATTTTGATTTTTCCTCTGTGAATGTAGTTGAGTAGTTGTTACTGTTGTAGATACAGGAAAAAGGATGCTTGGAAAGAAATATTTTTCTTATTTTAACTTCAACATATTCTCTTTTGGCTGTTGCTTGTACTCCTCTGTATTCTTGAGTTCATACCTTATTCAAGTTCAATAAACCAAAGCCATTGCTTTCAGTTATTGGATCTCTTCTGCAGAGGTTTTGATAACATGGGTTTGCATGCAAGATTAGAAAGTCTAGCTGATATTTATTTTACAGATAAATGCAGTGTTTTTTGAGAATTCTGATGAGTCCTTAGAACCCTTTGTTAATATTTATTGAATTGTCAGAAGTCTTGTATGAGTAAGGAAATACTACACCCAAGATGATCCACTCACTTCTGGATTTGTTGCTTGGGCCTCCATAGAGGATATTTGCTGTTTTTAGCATCCCATATCCATTTACCCCACCTCTGGTAACAGCTTTCAATGTTTATTTAGGAATCAATCTGTCCCCTCTTTTAAATCTATCCAGTTAAAATGGACTCCATCACTGATTTTAGATGGGTGAGTTCAGACTTGATTCAGAGTCTCTCCTTCCCCTGGCTACAATGATTAGCATGAGCATAAGGCCCTATCTAAGACAGTAAGACAAAAGAAAATTTCACAGGAGACTGTGGGAAAATTTTTCCCTGCTGGACTTAAATCTGAGAGGATGAAGCCAATAAGAAGGCAGAGCTGAGTAATATGGAAAAACTGCATCCTGGTGCCATTGCTAAAGCCCTGAGTCCTGCCATGTCCTGAACCTGTCCTAAACCAGTCCTAACCCTAGACTTTTCAATTACAGGAGTCAATACATTTCTTTCTTTTGTTTAAGCTAAATTTGACGACTTCTTTTCACTTGCAAGCAAAAGTATTATAATTAATATAGACCTTTTTATAGTCTAGGACAAAGTTGAACGAATCCATTTGGATGGGCTTGCCATGCATAAATCCAATGTTTTCCTCTTACCCAAATTGGCCATAAACGTAGAGACATGGTCTGATTTTCTCTCCTTATACAGATGACACATTTTTTCATAAGAATACATTCCATAAGAAAGCTTTACAATGTCAAAGGTACTCATTTGGAAACCTGAGTGAGGTAAATAAAAGGAAGTACAATTTTATTTGGTTTAACTTGATAGAGCCTTTTACTACAAAATCTTGCTATTTGTAAATCTAGAAATGGATTAAAAAAAGACTTTGTGAAAAATCAAGGATAGCAGAGTTACAAACTAAATAAAGGAAGAGATGTAATATATTTAACATTCAAGGCTGATTACAGGGGGAACTACTTTTGCAAGGAAATGGATGGACAATGCTTTTAGCATGTGTAGCAATCTCTGTTTCTGTACTTTGATGAGGTATTTAGTAAGTTAATGTGATTGATAATGGCATTTGATGCTTTCATAAAATTATTTCATAACATACATCTTTTGTAAATCCTTCAATAAAAAAATCCAAAATGTTTTAGCATAATCCCAATGTTGATGCATTTTCATTGCTGCTTTCTTTTAAAATCTATAAAATTTTCATGAATTCCAATTATCCTACGCCAGTTAATTTCTTCTGTGGAATTATATGGAAAATATTGTTACTAAAATTAAATTTAAACCTCCTTAAGTTTAAATTCTGGACTCCCAACCAAAGATTTGGCTAATTATATAAAAGAAAATGGATTTCTATTGAAGAGATATCCTCTTTTTTCCCACACATGTTTGGTTTTGCCTGATTGATACACACACTGGCATGCGTGCCTACAAACACACACACACACAGGGCATTATATAAGGGTTGTTTAAAAACAAATATGTTTGAAGGGTCAAATACAAAGAAGTATTCTTAACAAATTATATATGGTACTTCTAAATTAAGTGGGTAACTTTTAAACTAGGCTAATTCATGGGAACAAAACACAAATGTAAACTTTCGTTTCCAAGTTATTAAATAAAACAACTCAATTTTGTATTGTTTTCTTAGAACCTCAGCTGATTTTATAGTGTCTGTTTTGGTACTGGATGAAGGAGCGAAGAGAATCCAGCTTTATAGAAAAGTTACATTTCTTCTAATACATAACAGGTACAGATAGAGATTTAAAAAATTATTGTCCTTTTGCCCCCTCTTCGAAAAGCAAAGTTCCACCCATAAGAAAAAATTTATTTTTTAAAAATAAAAGTGTAATTGTTTGTCCTTTCTATCTAAACTGAAAAGTGTTGCCATGATCTCAATTTATACAACATCTAAAACTTTTGTGGGACTTCTCAGGTGAAAAATTAGGCTGATATGCAATAAAATACTCTTCAGTTTAGCACTTGCAAATTTAGAGAACAAAGTTTTCAGCATGTTGTGATTAGTTTTCTCCATAATCTATTCCTATTCCATGGCTTGAGGCTTGTCACATTCAAACATTTTGCATTCATTTCAAAGATCTGTCTTAGAATAAGGCTGAATAGAGAAGGCAGAATTGTCTAGTTGAAAAGCATACACATAGTATTAAACTACTTTTTAATACCATTTTTGACACACTGTTGCATACTTTGTTGCTGTGTAATCTTGGCCTAATCACTTAGTGTCTTAAATCTTTTTTTAAAAATAACAATATACTCCCCACCTACATAATTTTGTTTTCCCCAGGAGGCTGTGCGTATAGTCTGTGTTATGCTGGAAAACACATAAATAACAAGAAAGCAACTTAAGGAAAAGCATTCTTTAATCTAGAAGTTTCTGAGACCCACTAAAGGAAAGGGAAATGTCTATACAGAATGCTAAATACCCAGTCCAATATCTTCCATCTGAATTCTACTTCCTTTTGATATCCCTTGTATATTTATGCGTGTGTGTTTGTATATGTGTGTTGTCTGTTTACGTGGGCATGCACCAGGAACTTGGCTTATAGAAGTAGCCATTAGAAGGCCAAATAATTACCAGTAATTTTTATTCTGTATTTCAATAATCACAGTTCTCAAAGATATTATACTGCTCTTAAGTTTCTTTGATCTTGATTTTTTACCCTGGCTACTTTTTTACAATTAATAAAAGATATATGGAATTCTGATTCTGTCTGCTTCATTTTTGAGATTTTTCAGTGCTGGGAAAGACATTTCTCTTATCCAGCTGCAAACTTAAATAAGCTCCCTATTTCTCTAGGTCACTGACGGCAAATGTTAAACAAATTTACATTTGGGATTTTCTATTCATTTCCCGCCTGGTTGACACTGAGCCAATGATAACCACTCATTGACTGTGCAGCTCTTCATCATTTGTGTGGCCGAGACTGTGTTTCCAGTTGGTTGATGACTCTATCATGCAGGGCTAAACCAAAAGCCTGGCTAAAGTCATGAGAGAGGATATCTATTGCTTTCCCTCAGTGTTCAAAAAACTTCCTTCTTTGAAAAATGTGAAAAAGAGTTTTCAATATAGTTTATCTAGATGTTAAATAAAATTTTATTGAGCACAAAGTTCTGAAAAATGGAACTCTGAAGACGGTAAAGACGAATCTCACAAGCACAATTTCTTTTCCTAGTTACCTTGTGCAGAATGCAGTAACACTATCTGCTCACTAGTGGTATTATAAACTGTTCTCTATTATGAGTTTCTTCTAAAGCACTCAGATTCAATTTTTAGTAATTTAAAATATCTGCACTTATTAAACCATGACTGATAAATCAATAGAATGATTAAAGTGAAAAAGGAGTCTCTGAGCTCTGGCTTGGCAGAGGGACAACCTCCATCAATCAATGGCAAGGATACTGACTTGTTGCCAGGATACCTGGGTTCTTTATTTACATGATTTTAGGCAAGATCCTTTACCTCTGTCTCAGTTCCATCATCTGAAAAGTGAAGACAAAAACATCTATTTTACCTAATTTGAAGGGTTATTTCAACTATCAAATGAAATAAAATACATGCAACTTTTTTTTTTTTTAATTAGAGAAGTTGTGGGTTTGCAGAATAGTCATGCATAAAATACAGGATTCTCACACACCACCCTATCACTAACACCTTGCATTGGTGTGGATCATTTGTTACAATTGATGACAGCACTTTTTTGTGCTGTTAATTAATTGTATTATTAACTGTATTAATTTTTAACAGTAGTTACCTTTGTTACAATTGATGAAAGATTACTAAAATAGTCTTAACTATCATCCATAGTTTACATTAGGTGTATTTTTTTCCCACATACAGCCCTATTACTAACACCTTGAATTAGTGCCATACACTTGGTTATAATTTATGAAAGAACATTCTTATACTTGTACTACTAACTATACAGTAGGGTTCACTGTATTATACTGTCCTATATTTTATCTTTTAATTTTTATTCTAGTAACCCAATGTTATGCTACCTTTATCATCACCCATTAACAAAACATTACCATCATTCCAAATGGAAACCCTATACATTTTAAGCCTTAACTTCCCATTCCATATTGCCACCCTATTCCCTGGTAGCCTACATTCTAGATTCTCACTCTACCACTTTGCTTATTCTAATTGTTTAAAATCAGTGAGATTATATAATATCTGTTCTTTTGTGTCTGAATTATGTCACTCAACATGATGTCTTCAAGTTCCATCCATGTTGACTCATGTCTCATGACTTCATTCCTTTTTATGGCTGAATAATATTCCATTGTATGTATATACCACATTTTATTTATCCATTCATCGGTTGATGAGTACTTGGGTTGCTTCTATTTTGGGCAATTGTGAATAATGTCTCTGTGAATGCTGGTATGCAAATATCTGTTCTAGTTCCTGCTTTTGGGTATGTACTTAGTAGTGGGATTGCCAGGTCATATGGTAGTTCTATACTTAGCTTTCTGAGGAACCACTAAACTGTCTTTCATAGCAGCTGCACCATTTTACATTCCCACCAACAATGAATGAGCATTCTTATTTCCCCATATCTATTGGATGTGAAATGATATCTCATTGTGGTTTCAATTTGCATTTCCCTTGTGGCTAATGATGTTGAGCATGTTTTCATGCACTTTCTGGCCATTTGTAGATCTTCTTTGGAGTTATGTGTGTTCAAGTCTTCTGCCCATTTTTAAATTGGGTTGTTTATCTTTTTGTTGTTAAGTTGAAAGATTTCTTTGTATATTCTGGATATTAATCCTTTATTGGATATGTGGTTTCCAAATATTGTCCTCATTGAATAGGTTGCCATTTTACTTTTAGGATAAAGTCCTTTGAGGAAAAAAAGTTTTTAATTTTGATGAGATCTCATTTATGTTTTCTTTTGTTGCTGTGCTTTGGGTATAAAGTCTAAGAAACCACTGCTTAACATAAGATCAGGTGGTTGCTTCTCTACATTTTCTTCCAGGAGTTTGATAGTTCTAACTATTATATTAAGATATTTGATCCCTTTTGAGCTGATTTTGTGTATGGATTTTTGCAAATGGAGATCCAGTTTTCCTAGCACCATTTGTTGAAGAGACTATTCTTTCCCAGTTGAGAGATACCATTTGTTGAAGAGACAATTCTTTGCTACCTTCTCAAAACAGTTGGCCATAAATGTGAGGGTTGATTTCTGAGCTCTCAATTCTATTCCACTGCTCAATGTGTCTGTCCTTGTACCAGTACCATGTTATTTTGATAACTGTGGCTTTGCATTAAGTTTTAAGATTGGGAAATGTGAGTCCTTCAACTTCACTCTTGTTTTTCAAGGTGACTTTAGCTATTCAGGGCCCCTTGTCCTTCCATATAAATTTGATGTCTGGTTTTTCCATTTCTGCAAAGAAGTTTATTGGAATTTTGATTGGGATTGCACCAACTCTATAAATTGCTTTGAGAAGGATTGATATCATAACAAAAAAATTTAGTCTTCCAATTCATGAACATGTAATGTCCTTCCATTTATTTAGGTCTTCTTTGATTTCTTTTAGCAATGTTTTGTATTTTTCTGTGTACAAGTCCTTTACATCATTGGTTAAATTTTTTTCTAGATATTTGATTCTTTTAGTTGCTATTGTCAATGGATTTTTTTTTTCTTGAATTCTTCTTCTGATTGTTTGTTGCTTGTGTATAGGAAACTGTAGATTTTGGGGCATTGATCTTGCACCCTGCCACTTTGCTGAACTCATTTATTAGCTCTAGAAGCTGTGTAGATTTTGCAGGATTTTCTGTAACTGCTCTGGCATAAACTTCCAGAACAATGTTGAATAACAGTGGTGACAGTGTTTTTCCTGATCTTTCACCATTTAGTAGGATGTTACCTGTGTTTTTTTTTTCATATTATCATATTGAAGACATTTCCTTCCATTCCTAGTGTTCTAAGTGTTTTGCATCAAGAAAGGAAGCTGAATTTTGTCAAGTGCCTTTTCTGCATCAATTGAGTTGATCATGTGTTTTCTTCTCTTTGTTTTGCTAATGTGATGTACTACATTAATAGATTTTCTTGTTTTGAACCACCCTTGCATAAAGGATAAATCTCACTTGATCATGATGTATAAGTCTTTTAATGTTCTGTTGGATTCTGTGCCAGTTTGAATGTATTACAGCCCCCAAAATGCCATTATCCTTTATGCAATCTTGTGTCGGCAGGTGTATTAATGTTCATCAGATTGTAATTCTTTGATTGAGTGTTTCCATGGAGATGTGACACACCCAACTGTAGGTGATAACTCTGATTAGATAATTTCAATGGAGGTGTGGCCCTGCCCATTCAGCTTGGGCCTTTATTAGTTTACTAGAGCACTATATAAGCTCAGACAGAAGGAGTGAGCTTGCTACAGCCAAAAGGAACACTTTGAAGAACACAAAGAGAGCTGAGAGCAACTGAGAGTGACATTTTGAAGAGGAGCTGCAGCTAAGAGAGGACAAAACACCCCAAGAGCAACATTTTGAAGAACACCATTTTGAAACATAACCTGGGAACAAGCAGACACCAGCCATGAGCCTTATAAGCTAACAGAGGTTTTCTGGACACCAATGGACATTCTTCAGGGAAGGTACCTCCTTACCTTGGACACTTAATGGCCTTAGGACTGTAACCAAATAAACCCCCTTTATAAAAGCCAATCCATTTCTGGTGTTTTGTGAAAAGGCAGCATTAGCAAACTGGAACAGATTCAATTTGCAAGTATTTTGTTGGGGACTTTTGCACATATATTCATAGAGATATTGGTCTGCAGTTTTTGTTTTTTTCTCCTTGTGATATCTTTATATGGTTTTGGTATAAGGGTGATGTTGGCCTCATAGAATGAGTTGTAGAGTGTATCTTGCTCTTCAATTTTATGGAAGAGTTTGAGCAAGATTGTTATTAAATCTTCTTGAAATGTTGGTAGAATTCCCCTGTAAAGCCATCTGGTCCTGGGCTTTTCTTTGTTGGGAGGTTTTTGTGACTGACCCAATCTCTTTACTAATAATTGGTTTGTTGAGATCTTCTGTTTCTTCTTGAGTCAATGTAGGTAGTGTGTGTTTTTAAGAATTTGTCCATTCCATCTAGATTATCTAATTTGTTGGTATGTAATTTTTCATAGTATCCTCCATCTAGATTATCTAATTTGTTGGCAGGCAATTTTTCATAGTATCCTCCACTGGTCCTTTTTATTTCAGCAGGGTCAGTAGTAATGTCCCCTTTACATTTCTGATTTTTGTTACTTGTATCTTCTCTCTTTTTCCTTTGTCAGTCTAGCTAAATGTTTGTTGATATTATTGATCTTTTCAAAGAACCAACTATTGCTTTTGTTGATTCTCTCTATTGTTTTTTGTCTTCTATGTCATTTGTCGCCACTCTGATCTTTGTTATTTGTTTCCTTCTGCTCATTTTGAGTTTAGTTTGCTCTTCTTTTTCTATTTCTTCCAGTTTTGAGATTAGCTCTCTAATTTTAAGTATTTCTTCTTTTTTAATGTAAGTGTTTGGAGCTATAAATACCTCTCTCAGGACTGCCTTCACAATATTATGTAAGTTTTGGTATGTTGTATTTTCATTTTCATTCATCTCATGATATTTCCTAATATTGCTTCTGACTTCCTCTTCAATCCATTGGTTGATTAAGAGTATGTTGTTTAACTTCCACATATTTGTGAATTTTCCATTTCTCCCTCTGTTGTTTCTAGCTTCATTCTGCTGAAGTCAAAGAATATACATTGTATAATATCAATATTTTTGTATACATTGAGATGTGTTTTGTGACCCAACATGTGTTCTATCCTGGACAATGGTCCATGTACACTTAAGAAGAATGTGCATTCTGTCTTGATTGTGGGCAGTATTCTACATATATGTGTTAGGTGTAGTATCATTCAAGTCCTGTACTTTCCTGTTGATCTTCTGACTAGATATTCTATCCATTATTGAAAGTGATGTGTGTTCCAACCCAGCTTAGCCCCAAGACTGAAGAACACATCAGACAAGGAGTTAGACATGAGTTTAATAGGACTTACTTACAGGAGACATGGTTCCATGGCAGGGGCTGGCTGGGGAAAATGGAAGTTAGTGTGCCACAAAAGCAGTGGGTGCCAGTGGGGTGACTTATAAGGGTTAGGACAAGGAGATTGTAAGAACAGAGTTTCAGCAGGGTCTTGTGACACACAAGTGTGGACATTTGTTGTCAACAGTGATCAGGGGAAGGGAGTTTCAATGCTTTGTTTACAATACATTTTTTCCTCCCCTGGGGTCCTTTTAATGTCTTTTAATGTCTGTCCTGGTTAAATAGGCAGCTATGTGAAATCACTATGGAGGGGAGGGGGCCTGGGCCCTGGGTCCCCACAATGTGTTAAAGTCTCCTACTATAACTGTAGAACCATCAAATTCTCCCTTTAAATCTGTCAGTATTTACTTCATATATTTTGGGGCTGTACTGTTAGGTGCATATATATTTGTAATTGTTACATCTTTCCATTGAATTGTCCCCTTTATCAATATATAATGACCATCTTTGTCCCTCATAACAGTTTTTTACTTAAAGTCTATTTTATTTGATATTAGTTTAGCCACCCTTGCTCTCTTTTGTTTCATACTTGGATGGCATATTTTTTCCATTCTTTCACCTTCAACCTACTTGTATCTTTGACTTTAAGGTGAATCTCTTGCAGACAGTATATAGTTGGGTTATGCTTTTTTCTATTCATTCTGTCATTCTCTGCCTTTAGACTGGAGAGTTAAATCCATTTACGTAAGTCACTACTGATAATACAGAACTTCATTCTGCCATTTTGCCATTTAGACTTATACCTTTTCCATCCCCCACTTCCTTTAATGCCTACTTTTAAATTTATTTGCTTTTTTGTTTTGTACCATACTGAGTGCCTTCTAATTTATATCTGAATATATTTTTCATCCATTTTCTTTATGTTTACTGTGATTGTTTGAAGCTGTATGGCCCCCAGAAAAGTATGTTATTAAAGTTCATCCATTCCTGTGAGTATGGACTCATTGTAAGTAAGATCTTTGGGTGAGTAGGATCTTATTTAAGATGTGACTCACCTCATTCAGGGTGGGCCTTAATCCTCTTAATGGAATCCTTTATAAGAGAATGAAATTCATACAAATAGAGAGAAAAACCCATGGAAGCAATAAGATGAAACAACAAAACCCAGAAGAGAAGGGAGAGACCAGCAGACACTGCCATGTGCCATGCCATGTGGCAGAGGAGTCCAGGATCACCAGCAGTCAGTCTTCAGAAAGAAGGTACCATCTTGATGATACTTTGATTTGGACATTTTCACAGCCTCAGCATGGTAAGCTTGTAAACTAATAAATTCCCCTTCAGAACTAAAGCAGTCATTCCTTAATTGATGGAATTGTTGACGGTTGACATCAACAATGGCTCAATGGTAATGTGAGCATTACCATTGGCTCAAAAAACTGGCTTATCCAAGTTGATCTCCCCTTTCTGAAGGCAGACCACATCTAACAACTGTTGATTTGGGGGTACAAAGGCCTGGCCCCTTTGCCTGAATGGAGAACAACTCTGAAGAGACACCTCAGCTCTAGAGGATCCTAAAGACTCTGCTGAGGCTTTTGTTAGACTGCATCACAAGTCATCTTCTCCCTTGGTCTAATTCTGCTTCATACACTTCATTCATCAATATTCCATAGGTGTTGATTCCAGGAGTACTCTTTAATAAACTTTCTACATGCAAACTCTGTCTCAAAGTCTTCTTCCTGAAGACCCTGAGCTGTGATAACACAGTTTTGTTTGTTTATTTGCTTAATGTCTACATCTCCCAGTAGAATATAATCTCATTGAGGGCAGGGATATCATCAATTTTTTTCACTACTGTATATCCAGTCCTAGAACAGTACCTGGAAGATAGTAAGAACTCAAAAAATTTTTGCTCAATAAATGAGTTTGCTTAGAACTGGGTAATTCGTTGTTATGAGGGCTGTCCTGTGCATTGTAGGACCTGCCAAATGACAACTGCATTACCCCTTCCCCTTCTCTGTGGTTCCCCAAGTTGTGACAATCAAAAATGTCTCCAGATATTGTCAAATGTCCCAAATTGCAAAATTTCACCCAGTTGAGAACCACTGGTCTAATGTGATTTCAACTGATTGTTAATGATGTTCTACTCATGAATATTAAAAAGCTTTAAGTAGTTTAGTTGGCCTGCTTGAAATTTGTTTCTTTCATTGTTTCAAATCCATAAATACACTTTACTGGACAATTGAATTCACAGAGTGCTGTTAGCAAATTTTTTTTTTTTTTTTTTTTTAATGGGGACTGCCAGCATGATTTTCCTGGGTGGTGTAAATGAAGCCACCGGGTAAGAGAAAGAAATACATATGCACTGTTATAATTAGTGTGCCTGTTTTAGGGTATGGTATCAGTTTACAGAGCCTTGAGCCATTTGTATTGCAGATGAAAGAAAGACTTACTTTAGGAACAAGTATTCACTGACGAATTCTAAGATATTTTTGTCACAGTGAATTAATTTTTTTTGCTCTCATACTTTTGTTTCAATCCATTCTCATTGAACTTTCATAGAAAATGTTCCATGTTTTTGTATTATCATCCACACTGTCTGCTTTTATTGCAAAATCCATAACATAAAGGGATCAGTTTTCATGTTATCTTTTCAAAATACCAAGCAATATGCTTCAGAATTATTTTTGTTGCTTCTGCTGATGATAACGATGGCACTACATAACACATGGCCAGATATAAATAGTGAAGTGACAATTATGTTCTGCATATAATAGAATGGATCACTGGCTGTTTTTGGCTTCACTGGAGTCCTCTGTAGACATACCAAAGTGTGCACAGGATGGGCCATGGAAGCTGCTTGCAGGATTTCTTCAAAGATCTGATGTACTTTTTTCAAATGTGGAAGAATACAGGATGGAGGTGGAAGGAAGTCCTACCTCAGTATTCATGAGAAATGTGCTTCCTCCTCCCATGTCAAAGGAGAAACAGGATTCAGAGTGTTAATTTAATGATTCTTTTGGTGGTTTGCCGGAGGTAGAGTTTCCACTTCCTTTTGATTTTATTTCAAAATTGAAGCTAAAATGAGAAAAGCAAATACCTGCTATGTATTTCATATATATGTGCGTATGTAGCTGCTATATAATACAGATAGCTTATATATATGTATACCATAACTGGTGTATATATACATGTATAAATCAATATACTATATACATATACATATACTTGTCTATCTCTATCTCTATATTATGTGTGACTATCTCTATGTTCTTAGCTGGGTGTGACTTTGGTCAAGTCAGTGACCCTTCAGTTTCTTCATCTATAAAATAGGTATAATAATAGGATTTACTTAGTACAGTCATTTTGCGCATGACATGAATATCACATATGGATACTTACAATGGTGCACATAGTCTACACACACACACACATGTATAACTATCATATTTTTACTTTATACTACAAGCATTTGCGTTTATGTGCCTGGGCTATACCAGGTAGGCATTAGGAATAGAGTGGTAGACAAGTCAGCCTTGCTATCACTTTCATGTATCTTACGTTCTAGTGAGGAAGACAGGAAGAAAACAATGTCATAGGAAAAAGAATAAAAATAACTACAATTCATGATAAGAGCAGAGCAGCAAATCAATAGGCAGCCAAGACAGGGCAGAAGAAGGAGCTCACTTTAGATAGGTGGGCGGGGAATGCCTCTCTGAGAAAGTGGCATCTGAGTTGAGATTGTGGGCTTCTTGATCCTGGGAAGAGTAATGCATGCATGATATATTTGCCTGCCAATGGTCTTCATTGCATTTATTTACCATATTCCTTTGCCAATGCCCAAGAAAATGGGGCTTAGAAGTATGTGCACCTTTTAACTGATTGACTTGGTTAGGGACTAACCACAAGTGGTGAACACCTACAGACCACTGATTTTTACTTAGGTTTTGAGTTAGTTTTGAGTTAGAGTTCATAGAAGTCATTTGGGATATTAAAATGAAATCAGATAGTTGTAATAACAAAATCAGTAATTTGGAAATATGTTAAGCCTGACAAAATTCTATCCCTGCTGGCAGCTGCAGCTGTCTGGGTCTCTAAGGGGCACTACTGAAATGTGGTTTTTAATTTAAACCCCAAAGAACAAAACAACCCCAATGTATTTGTTGTTTTTTTTTTCTAAGGGGTGATTTTTTTAAAAATGAAAATAAAAGTGTGTATGCACAAAGAGTGCAGAAAGTTTTCAGAACTAAAACACCCTCCCCTCCATTTTTCAGGCCATCACTCTTGTCCCCAGTAATATCTTCAAAGATTACCACTCAACTTTTTTTTTTTTTGTAGAAAAATATAATTGCATTTATCAGCACAGATATTATATATCTGTGTTTTTGTCAAAGTATTTACAAATGGGATTGTACTATGTGAACATTATTCTATGCTTTGCTTTTTGCTACTCAAATGGCATAGAGACCTTCAATATGTGTCCATAGCAATATACTTTATCTTTTAAATGGCTGCATAGTGTCTTGTTCTATGACTACATAAAAATATATTTTCACCACATCCTTTTTAATAAGTTTTTGGATTCTTTTCGTGCTTATTCTTATTATAATAATTCTGTAAAGAGTATTCCAATGAGTGGGAACATTATTTTTCAGTAAAGTCAATTTCTAGTAATGGAATTGCTGAGTCAAAGATATATATTCATTGTTGATTTTGATCCTTATTACTAAATTGCATTCAGCAAATTAAACTCTTACCAATAGTGCTGATTTCCTCATAACCTCTTTCTCCATAGGTTCCTCAGCACTGGATATTACTAAACTTTAAAAAATTTGCCCATTTGATAGGTGTGAGGACCCAGGGCCCAGGGCCCAGCCCCCTCCTCCGTTATGAGATACATGAAGCTGTCTGCGTGACTAGGCAACAGGCCCATCCCCTCCGGGGTAGGGGGAAGCATTAAAACTTCCCTTCCCTAATCACCGTCAGTAACCAAATCTCGAGAAACCCTGTTGTAACCATATCTCAGGAGATCCTGTTGTAACCAAATCTCATGAGAAACTCCATTGTCACAAACCTTTATAAACTCCCTGCTCTTGGCACTCCTCTCTTCCTCTCTCTCTCTCTCTCTCTCTCTCTCTCTCAGCAGAATGCTGACTTCACTTTCCCAACTTGCCACTGCCACCGGTAAGAGAAGCCTACTGTTTTGCATGTCCCTAATTAAACTCATGGTAACTGCATGCGAGGTTTGTTCTTTGGTCTTGGGGCTAATCTGTGTAGGAACAATAGGTCAAAAATTACATATGATTTGCATTTCTTTAATTGTGAGTCAGATTGGGAATCCTTTTGCAGATTACTGGCCATTTTATTTCTATTTCTGTGAATTGCGTATTTACATCTGTTGTTTATTTTTTCTATTAATTTTTTTTGCCTCCCCATTTTTTTCTTACTAATTTTTACAAGCATTTTAAAGATTAGGTTATTAGCCCTTTGACTATTGAAATATAAAGCATTTTTTTTCTTTCTTTTTGCCATTGGTCTTATAACTTTGTTTGTATTTTTTGGCATTCTCTTACATTCCTGGGTTTTATGTCATGTTTAGGAAGGTCTTTCACATTACAAAATTAAAGAAATATTTCCCCATGTTTTCTGTTAATACTTTTATGATTTTATTTTGTAATTTAAAATTTTCGATCCATCTGGAATTTATTTTTGCATAAAGACTCATTTTCTTTACAAAATGATGATGGTATTGTCACCACACTATTGAATGACATGTAAATGACTCACTATTACTCTGCAAAGTATATTTTTTCAGATTTTGGGATCAGAAATAATTAAATCCAAATCTTGGTATGAATGTTCTTTCATCATCTTTAATATAGGGTTAACACTGTAGGTGCACCTTGTCTTATCAGAAGTCTGTGGTGCCAGATGTGTTTCACTAGAGAATCCAATCTACTCACTCCACCTGCATCCCCAGGTTTCAATCTACTTATTGGGAGGTTTATGTAGTACAAGACATGGTGGTTGTCATCTCTTCCTACTGGCATCCTCTGAGACACCCACATTTCATCATGTTTCTGGTTATGGATCTACTTAGATCCCTTTTTAACCCCCTAATGATCTTCAGTCTCTCAGTTCCTCTCAGCTTTCACTCTCTTAGCTACTTCTGAACCCCACTTCAGGAATAGGACACATCTCTCTCTTCTCCTGAACCTCGCTGGGTGGGACCATGGAGCTATCTCAGGCACACTCTCCCAAGTCCTTCCATGTAGCTATTTTTATTCTAGTGTGCCTGTGCCAAGCTAGAGACAGGAGATACTCTGTGAGGCTTGCTGGCTCCCTGACTTCCAGCGACAGTGTCCTTTCTCCTCAGGTCAACTAAACCCACGTGGAGGTTCCAGCATCATCAATCCTCTACTTGTTCAGAAATCCTTAGCTCAAACTCAAATGTTTCATGTTGCATGCTGCCCCCCTTTCCCTTCTGGTGTCAAACTTCATCTAATCTGAGGGTGGGTGGGTTGGAAAAACTGATTCTAACTGGGAGTAGTTATCATTCCTGATCTTTTTGTCCTGTGCCTGTATTTTAGCCTTTGAAACTCCAAAGCCAAGGATTTGGCTCTTTTGTCCCCTTCTTCAAAGTATCAGCCCTTCCCTAAGGCAAGAGATGTCTTGAAGTCTTTGAATACAGAGGGGACACAGCTTAAGAAAGAATTTCTGAGGAGTTAGCACCTTAGTAAACAGTAAAGTACAATTTGTTTGTGTTACTAGTATATTCAATATTATAGAAAAACCAACTAATTTTTTATAGAAATAAAAGATTAAGCAACACATAATTTACTGCTTTCCCAGTCTCAACAAAACAATTTTAGGAACTCCTAAACAATTCATAGCCATCAGTATAGGAAAATATCAACATAGGAACTTTTCTAGACTTTGATAGACACTGGCAATTGGTGGATATTATATTGCTAAATATGTCACTATTAGTTCCTCCCAATTCACTTTCCCCCAAAGAATTGTGTGTTCTCTCATCAACAACACCTGGTCCACAGAAATCTCTATCAAACTAATAGAAACAGCCCTGGATATCCTATTTGCATGACATATTCCTCCTTGGCCAAGCAATTATATATAAACTTTTTAATATCCAGCTCTAAGTTTCTGATTAAATTATAGCTAGTTTTCTTGAACAGAAAAACAGGAAAAAAAAAATACAATTTTGAAAGACCCCAGGATTCTCATGAAATTTAAAATATAATGGTCTCTCACATTCTCAGATAGCATATTGAGAAAGCAATGAAAATTCTGCTTTAATTATTCAGATTTATTTTTCTTTTGGTATTTGGAAGATTCTAGATTTTAACAGTAATGAATGTCATATAAAGCAAGATTTCACTGGTTATCAAAATAATTTTCAAGGACTTATCGGGACCATAAAGTTAAATAAAAAAACATAAAAATATTTTCTGGTGCATCAAGGATTTTCACTCAAAATTATTCTGTACTATGAAATTGACATTCTGTACTATGAAATTTTTGAGTTTTTGAAAATATCTCAGTGTGAGTCCCAGGGCCCAGGGCCCCACCCCATCCTGCATTACTGAGATACATACAGACACCTACATGACCAGGCAACAGGCCCCTCCTCCTCATTGGGGAAAGCATTAAAATTCCTGTTAGAAAATTCCCCTCCAAATGCAGGCTTTCACAAATGGCACATTAGACAAGCCTTTGTGCAAAACTTCCTGGTAATCAGCCAATACATCTTGCCCCAAACCCTCCTTCCCCCAGCCATATGCATTCCATTCCTTAAAAGAACACTAAAACCCACTACTCACTTTTCCATTGGCTCAACACCCACCCCACAGACCCCTGGGTCCAATCATCACTTAACCCATCCGCTAAACCCCTGTCCATCTTGACCAATGACACCCGAAAGTGAAGCATAAATAAAGCTCTCCCTTTGTCTTGAGAGGACTGAATGAAGCTTTACTTCAGACCCCTGCCATGCTGATGGCACTTTTCTTTCCAACCCCCACCCTGCTGCTCAAATAAAACTTTCCTGCCTGAAAGTTGATTACTCTCCATGCCTTCTATGACTGTGCCTTGAAATTTCTAACACTTCCCTTCTCTGATCACTGTTAGTACCTTGTAACCAAATCTCGCGAGAAACTCCATTGTCAGAAACCTTTATAAGCACCCCTTTTTCTCTCTGTGGAATGGCAGAATGCTGACTTCACTCTCCCAAACCACCACCATTGGGAAAAATCATCTCCTGTTTTGTAAGTCACTAATTAAACTGATGGGTAAATCCATGCCAGGCAGGTTCTTTGGTGTTGGGGCTAATCTGGGTTGGAACACTCAGTCACTAAAGTAAGTTTAGTTTTAGGTTTCCCAAAGCCAAGAAAATGTTACCGTGACATTCTACCTACAATTTTGGGGAGAAAGTCTACATATTTCTGAATTTAAATGTAGAACACCAATTGCAGTTATAACAACTGAATTATTCCTGAGAGAACTCATTTAGTATTCTACCTATTTCCCAGAGGAGGAATCTTTTATCGATAGAGCTGTCATAGATAAGCAACATAATTAAAACATTCTCCCTGATTAAATTTATTTTTACCTCTAAAGAACATATTTTATTGACTACCCACTCACCCACTGTGAGTTAGGCTGGTATGAAATTTACTAAATTACTCTGGTTATGAAATTTACTAAATTACTCTTGCTTGGAATTCAGGGTAAGCTGAGTCTATTTTGGATATTGTCCAAGGAAGTTTACTGTACATACCAAAGAAGAACCTCATTTGAAAACTTTTCACCTACTTTGTTAAATTAAATAATTAAATTTATTCCTTATGTACCTTGGGGTAGCAAGGAGTAGGTGGGGGCACGGAGAAAAAGAGCATCATGAATTTTGGTGCTTATTTTAAAGTCTGATGCTATAACCATTGGTCTTAGGTTTAGCCAAGGAACTACCACAATTCAGAAAAACTTTCAGAGAAGATTCGTTCTCATTGGAGATTCATTTATATTGTCAATAAGAAACAGGACTTTGAGTCACCAGTATCAAGATTAAGCCACCAGTTACCTATACTTGGATTGCAGTATTCTTATAAAACAGTGATACTACTGATTCAAATTGTCAATACTTCAGAATTCAGTAAGTTCTTCTGAGTTGGTAGAGAATATCCACAGACACACATGCCTTCATATACTATAGAACAGTTTTCATGAAAAATTTAAATTTGATTCTTATCCCTTTTGTGTCTTATTTATCCTTAACAAATAAATAGGCAAAATAAAGTCACTTAAGGAGGTAAGGAAATATAAAAGGGAAATGATAAATCTACTTCTAGATATTCAGGCTTTGATGGGGTGGCAAAAGGCAGCAAGACACTATTGAATGAGAATTGCTTAATTCCTATAATTGAGTTAAGGAGCTTAACTGAAATGTGTGTGCAGAGCAGTGTTGGTCCTTTGGTGGAATTTCTGAATAATAACTGTGTATGTTCTGTTTATAAAAATAAAAGAGCTATTGGTGAAAAAATGGATGATTGGATTACATATTTTTTAATGTTCTTTCATATTTATAGTTAATGGTTTGTTTTCAAAATCCCATTCAGGAAAATGACAAATATTTTCTTAATAACAATTTTTGTATGAAAAGTGATGGTGGTCCAACTCTTAAATCCTAAGTAATTTTGTTGCCTTCGGCTGTGATTATGATAAAGAAAAGCAACTGCTGAAAGTATCATGTTTGTTGACCAAGAAACTACAGATTGCGCTGCAAGGCAATAACAGCATTTACTCGGGGTCTTAGAATTGCAATGCCAGTAGCACAGATTTGGGTACAAACCCAATCCATGTCCTGTCTTGGGTCTTTCAAGCAAGGGCTTTTAAAGGAAAAGAAGATTATGTAATTTTTTGTTAAGAATTATGATTTGTGTGTATTTTGGGCTTTCCAAATGTCCTTCAAGTTAGGCAGTGTATTGATATCTTTTTCTTGTAGTTTGTTCATGCATCCAGATGTCCTTAGAAACATTGATGCTTTTGGTTTGCATAGCCTGGCAATTTGTGATGTCTGGTTGAGACATGCATAGAAGTAATCTGAATGGCCTCCTGACTCCATTTAAAATCTCTTAGCCATAAAACTCCATTTTGTTTTATTTCTTTTCTCACATTCATTAGTCAGTCACTAAATGCTTTCTTCTTCATTAAAAATGATTCTTTGGCTGATTCACACACATAAACACAGCTTTGCTAGCTTTCCATAGAAATTTGAAATTATCATCAATTACCCCCCCCCCCCCCCAATTCATCCTCTTTTAAACCACAATATAGTAGAAAATTGATTTATATTGTATGGTAAGTTTTTTGAGGGATTAAAGTGTAGAATGCAATTCATTTATCTGTGGCTATTCTAAGAGAGCAAGGAAGAGAAACCATAAAAATGTTTATTGGCAACCAAGCAGAGAAGACCCAGGAACACATCTGGGCCCGATTCTCATCCTATGCAATTCACTGTGAGAATTCCCATTGAGTTACATAGGGCAACAATTAGATCCAGGGAAACAGATCAATGCTTTCCTAATGTGACATTTTTATAGTCACTTCTCCCACCACATACACTCTTTTAAGTAGTTATTTGCAGGTTTGCCACTGAGAATTTTAAGTATTTGAATGTATTAAATTAAACACTGAAGTTGGTTTGCATGCACAACTCCCTTTTTGACTTTCATAACGATTTTGAAGACTCCTACTCATTCAAAGAACTTTCACTGTTCAGAAATTTGTTTGCTATTAAAAATACAGAAAAATCTTAAAACAAAAATTTTAGGAAAGCAACAAGAGACTTCCCTTTGGCTAATTAAATGCATGAACACATGCACTAGTATGACATTTTGATTGCCTGCTCTGCTTCAGGTGCTGTGTGAGGCCCTAAGATATTACCAGTCCTCCAGGAACTCACAGACTAATGGTAGACAATCTAATGAGATACTGGTTTGTAAGCAACGAATTTTAACGTGCTATGTGAAAAAAATAGAGGTTTTAACAAAGTGCTATGGGAGCACGAACTAGGAAGTGATAATTTTGTCTTGGTTGTGCTTGGGTTTGGGTTTAGGGCTCAGATACTTAGCACAGGTAACACTTGCCTGCTCTTCCTTTGAAGGAAGAGTAGAAATTTCCAGGCAGAAAGTTTTTGGGGGAAGGAATTCCTGGAGGAGGGAAGTGTATGAGCAAATGGATAGTGGGAAGAATTCGCAGTGTGGTTTAGGGGTCTAATTGGTGTGGGGAATTAGAGGGTCAAGTGTCAGGTGATGGAGGGAGTGGGAGAGGAATAAGGATACTGGAAAGTGGTGGTATGAGAGGCCAGATTGGGAGGTTCTATGCTGAGCAATTGTTACTTAATCGAGGCTCTTTACCTATTTTGGGACATGGATGTCTTACAGCAGTGGTTCTCAGACTGTGCTGTACATTAGAATTGCCTGAGGCAATTAAAAAAAATAATCCGGAAGCCCAAGTCTCACCTCATACCAATTAAATGAGAACCTCTGGTAATGGGACCCAGGCATAAGTATTTTTATAGAATACCCAGATGATTTCAATATAAAGTGGTGGCTGCTCTTAAAGCGTGGTCCCAGGATCAGCAGCATTGGCCTTAGCTGGGTATCTGGTAGAAATGCAAATTCTCGGACCCATATTGAGGTCCACTGAATTAAAAACTATGATGGGGCCCAGCAATCCGTGCTTTAGCAAGCTTTTGAGGAGATTTAATCAATGTTAAAGTTTCGGATTCACTGCTCTAGAAAATCTAATGAGAGCTGTGCATGTGCTTTCCAGATAAAGGTACTCTGTACTTAATTTTATGTATAACTTTAGGTGGTGTGTGGAATCCTCTCTAGTTCCATTTCATTCCCTCCCTGCAAGCGTGTCTCTGTTAATAATTCTTCATCTAGGGCAGTGGGAGCCACTGACAATTTTTAAGTGGAGGAGGAGCGGGATGAACTGAGGTTGTGGAATGATGACTGCTGGAAAGAATGGAGTGGAATGGGCAGAAGCTGGAGTCCACCAGGTCTGTCAGGAGATTATTGAATTATAAAATAAAATAGAACATTGTGACAGAGAGGTTGTGTGGGGTGATGGAGAGGAGATGGAAAGGAAATAAATCCAAGGTTTCTAACTTGAGCTCGGAGTGAACAAAACAAATTCAAATGAAGTAAATTGGGAGTGAATTTACCTGGGAGAGAAACTATTAAAAAAGGGTTTGCAGGAAAATGATGAAGATTACACATGGGGAGATGTATTAAAAATAGGTCTGAAACTTAGTTGGGAGACATAGGTTGGGGATGATTATATAAAAAGCCTATAAACAAGTAGGGGTAGACGAGTCTTTCAACCTTGGCACTATTGACATTTTGGGCTGGATAATTCCTCATTGTCGGGGGCTGTCCTGTGCATTGTAGAGTGTTTGGCAGCATCCCTGCCCTCTACCCACTAGATGCCAAAGGCCATCCAACCCCCGCCCCCACCAAGTTGTGACAACTAAAAATGTCATCAGACATTGCCTAATGTCGCCTAGGGGCAAAATGGTCCCTTTTGAGAATCACTGGTGTAGATGAAACCCAGGGAGAGGATGCGATTGTTAGTGAGGCTGAGTTAAGGGGCAGCTGGTGGAGGAAGAACCAGCAAGAGGATGCAAAGGTGTTCATAAAAACTGGGAGAAAATGCACCAGGGAAGCCACAAAAGGACAAAGTTCCCAGAAGAAGGTGGTCAGCACAAAACATGGAATATTCAGGAAACTAAGAATTGAGAAGAGGTGTGTGGATTTGATAATCTGGACATTATTGTGAAACAGATTCAATAAAGAGGTGTTGAAGTGTGACCTAAAAGACACTGCAGTTTGGAGGAGTAAACAGAAAAGAGTAGAATTGCAAATATAAATTACTTTTTTAAGGGAGTGGTTAGGGAAAGACACAGCAGGAGAAAGAAGGTGTAAAAGGATAGGAAGATGACATATTAGGACAGGAGAAACTTGCATACATGGTATACTGATAGAAGACAACCAGTAATTCTACATACATATAGAGTTTCAGACAGACCCAGAATCTCTTCTTTACAATAGTTCAAAATATGAAAAATAATATTCATTGTCAAGGAGAGTATGAAAATACATTATGTTGCATAGTAAATAATAGCAACAAATACAGGTGTCCTTTATGTTATAGCGACTTATATATAGTTTATAATTGTTATGAGATAAAATTAGCAAATTAGAGAATACATTTCATTTAGCATACAATACTAGTATGTTTATGCAACTTTGCCTCTGGACTGAAAGCTAAATAGCAGTGATGACCTTTTCTCTTTCTCTCTCTTTTTCTTTTTTTTTTTTTTTGCTTCTTTATCTACCCTTTACTTTTGCTTCTCCATAGCCAGCAAGTTAGCATTGGGCCAGGAGACTCATCACTAGGAATAAACCTTGTTTGTTTGCCTTGGGACTGGAACCACTTTTGTAGTAATACATCTTCAATTAGATGATGGAAATCAAGAAAGGAAAAGGATGGAATATAATATATTATTTTGCCAATAACTTTCCCATGGCATAAATATTATCTATATATGAAGAAATAATGCTTTTGAACATTTTGTGTGTGTGTATATATGTGTGTATGTGTGTATGTATTGTGTGTATTTGTGTGTTTGTGTGTATGTGTGTGTTGCTTCAGTTCTGAGCTCCTGTCATGGCTGCACAACTTGGCTGTTTGGCTTTGGGCATCTTATTTATTCTTTCCAGATTTCAAGTTCGTCATTTGCACGATGAGCAGGTGGGACTCAATAAGCTCCAAGGTTGTTTCTGGCTTTAAAATTCTATAATTGTATGATTTCCTTTCTGCATTATCTTTGTTTGGTAAGAGCTTGCCTTAATCTGATCCATTCCTGAGCCAAATCACTCAGATTGACTTGAAGCTCCAATTTTCACTCTGATTCTTACCCCTTTTTGTTTATTAGGTCATAAGTAATGAGCTCTGGATGCTTAAGAACTTGCCCGAGTTCACACAGGTAGCTTATCAGGAGTACAAGCAGAGTGAAAAAAAAAATCATGCTTTACAATTCCCCGATGCAGTACTTAAATCCAGGAGAGCAAGCCACCTACTATGAAAATGTAGAATCTTTGCATGTCTGTCCTTTGTTCAAAAGATCTCAAAGCATTTTCCAAGTGTAGTGAATGAATCCTTTCCTTTTGGATCCTCTTTGTTAATAACTGGACTGATAAGGTTTTAAGCACATTAATGAAGAATGATGTGTGAGTTTATTTCTATCCCTAGATATGTTCACTGTGATAAAAAAGAATCAACAATTTATAGGCGTAAGTCTATTCCTCAGAGATCGCATTTAAATTTATTAGTATGGTATGTGTTAATGCTCCCTTGTTTTAAACACCTGCTGTTTGTGTTTGTTTAGTTCATAGTTTTGAGTGTTAGAAACTATAGCAATAAACTCATCTTAAGTCCCCTCACCCGTGTGACTGATACTCAGTAGGTGGGCAGGATTATCACAGGGGAATGATTGGCTAGACAACGGTTGTCCTAAATAACATAGTTTTTCTTGGGATAAAGAGTAGACCAAATTTCATTTCTGTCCCGAAACTTTCATTTAAATGAGGCTTTTTTCAACCTAAGTAAATTATTTTCCTCCATCAGGTTAAGAGTATGGCCATGAAGGCACTCGCTTGTGTCTTTAAGGTAATGGTTTTCATTCTTTGCATGGCAGTCTGTTCATTGCGATTTAGTAAAATGTTTTTAGTTAAATGAAATGCGTTTTTCACAGCACACTGGCTGTTAGGAATTATAGTTGAGGAAATTTAGTTCAAAATATTAACAAGCTTAGGTTTATGTGACAAATGAGAAGTAAGATTGGTTTGATATAGGAAAAAAAAAAAGTTCTGAATTTGTTTTCCACTCCATACTTTGAATATGAGAGGGAAGGGAAAAGTTGGAGAAAAACAGGAGGGAGGAAATGAGGAAGGATTCGTGGGTGGCTGAAGTACACTAAAGAGATGTTTGCACCTGCTTAGAAAAAATGATTGAAGGTGCCTACAGGAGAATTGGGGAAGTGCTCCTCTATGCCAGACACTTCAAGACGGCCTGGGACTTGAGTGAATACGATTCCAAGTTTAGCTGTTATTACCTTTGTTTCTTTTGTTGTAACATATCAACACTGGCTGGATTCATACTTTTTGAGGAATTACTTAACTGTTTTCTGATGTTCAATGTTTCTATCTGTAAAGTCTTAGATATTCTAGTACAGCCACAACTTCACGCCTTCTCTGTTGTTATAAAGATTGGAGAATATCCTCTTTTCTAGCCAGCACATTTTTTTTTCCTGTTTTCCCTCTTATAATCTTGTGTATCAGTTTTTTCCCTGCTTTAATTGAGTTGAAATACTTGTTTTCATCCAAATCCTGTATTTTCTTCAAAACCCAAATTTGTTTTACACGAGGCCTTTGCTGACTAAAGCCAATGCACAAATAACTCTTTGGTCCCAATGTATTCAGGTCATACCAGCGAGTTGTCATTGTCTTCCAGGTTTTCTAATTGTGTCATGAAAATGTGTTTTGATTTCCCAAGTAGGAACTGATTTTTCTGCTTCTTGTTTAACTTTCTATAATACCTAGCACAGTGTTGGGCCCCAAATACTTCAGAATGAATCATTACATGCTGAAGACTGTAGAAAGATAAAAAGAAAATCATCCTCAAGCTCTTCTGGCAAAAGGTCAATAGGAATTTATGACAAATGTCAGTAGCTGAGGACGAGACATGGGTGTTGTTCTCAGATACTAAAGGGAGATGACACCAGCACAGAGAAATGTGAAGCGATTGTTCTGTATTCCTAACAGTCCGTGTATAATCCTAAATGATACACATGGGTTAGCATAGTGCGCTCAGTTTGATTCCAGGGATATCTCAGGCTTATTTAACAATGCTACCCTTAGAACAACATTAGCATACTAATCTACGTTACTGGCGGTGAACCACATTCCTTGCTATCTTTTAACTAGATGGATTGGGACTATTGGCCTAGATAACCAGGATAATATTTAGCACGAAGGCCTAAGATTTTAAGAGGGCAGTAACCAGGGAAAAATCATGGATTTAAATCATTTTTCCTTTTCAAGGGTTCTTACCAACAACACACACAGTGAAAAAATCCCCTGAAGTTTAAATTTCTTTCTTTTCCCTTGCTTATGCTGCGTTATCACTCCCGTGCACTTCGTTGAGCTTGAAAATTGCAAAAGAAAGACCTGACTCTTCCCCTCCAACCCCCCCCCCCAACTCCTAACATACTCTGTTTATAGTCAGTTTGCTTCCCTGGATCTCATGTTTTAACACATGCTGTAGTGTTCAGATTGCAAACATAGCGGAGGGATGTTTAAATCCTAAAAACAAACTGTTTTCATTGCAATGTGCAAAACAGCATTCCACGAAGACATTTCAATTAATATTAGCTGAGTGAGGGGCGTCCTCTCTCTGTGGCCTGTTCAGTGTTTGGCCTCTCTCTGCTGAGACTGCCAACCAGGGTGCTGCCAATTAATGCCAGCTGTGATCTATTGTTTGCTTCTGACACCTGGGAAGTCCCAGATCATCAGAATCCTGCAAACAGCAGCTGGCTTAGTGGAAGCTGCCAGACTTCAGGGATTCTGAGATCTCTCAGCAAAGGTAGGGGGCCGTCTTGTTTTAGTTAAGGGAATAATCCGGAATAGCCAGCTTAAAACTCAAGATGACTTGCACTAAACAACTCAAAATTGGGGACGATCAGCCCAAGACTGTTAGCCTCATATCTCATTCTAGGTCCCCATAGGGTAGTCTTTTAAAAAATAAACAAATGTTCCTAATCCTTTCTTATAAAGTCAAAACAAGTCCCTGTTACTCTGTAACTCTGTAAAGGTATTTCCAGGACTCTAGGAGGTTCTTAGTTTGGCCCATTGTGCTATAATTTAATTTTACATGTGTCAAAAAATGTACATGCCATCCCTTTGTTTAAAATCCATGCTTTCTCTTACTATGCCTAATCAGATTTTCTTACTAATAAGACATAAGAGCCAACATTTATTGAGTGCTTATTATATGCTGGGCACTAGGCCTTTTTTTTTTTTTAATTAAATTCAGTTTTATTGAGATATATTCACATACCATACAATCATATATGGTGTACAATCAATTGTTCACAGTACCATCTTATAGTTATGCATTCATCATCCCAATCTATTTTTGAACACTTCCTTACACCAGAAAGAATCAGAATAAGAATAAAAAATAAAGTAAAAAAGAACACCCAAATCATCCCCCCATCCCACCCTAGTTTTCATTTAGTTTTTGTCCCCATTTTTCTACTCATCCATCCATACATTGGATAAAGGGAGTGCAATTCACAAGGGTTTCACAGTCACACTGTCACTCC